>NC_133768.1:80051530-81251530 GCF_036562045.2 Rhinolophus sinicus | reverse complement strand
GAAGCAGGACCAGCTGTGCTGATGGTCGCCGCCATTGCTCTGGGCCACCTCTCACAACTCACCCTGCCCCTGGCCCCAACTATCTGGATGGATCCCTGCAGGAGTAAACAGAACTGCTGAAAAAAACAGGCTCTGAATCTGGTGCAGGAAGAGGTTTGGAATTTCAAAACCTCTCCACATACCCACATGGACACTGCGCCCCGTGACCCAGGTGAACTATTAAAAGAGGAGAAGCCCGTCTGTTGAATCCCATTGTGTGAAAAGCTGGAATAGTGCAGAGAAAACATAGCACTACTGTGTGAGAGAGAGAAAAAAGCCTGCAGTCGGAAAGAAAATAAAACATTCTATCAACAAGTACGGGAAAACAAAAGAAAGACCTCTTCCTATCAACCTGTTGCAGAAGCCACTGCTGTAGGTGTCCAGGAAGAGAAATAATAAATCACTAATTGCCATGAATAACCAAGAGAACAAGACAACTCAGAAAGAAAGGGAAAAGTCTCCAGAAAAGGAACTTAAAGATACAGAAACATGTGACTTAAAAGACAGAGAATTCAAGATTGCAGTTCTGAAAAAACTCAACGAGATGCAAGAATGCACAGAAAGGAAGTTTAATGAACTAAAAAACACAATAAAAAACCAACCTGAGCATTTTAAGAAACAGATTGAAATTTAAAAAAAAAAAAAAAACAAACAGAACTCCTGGAGATTAAGAACTCAATAGAAGAAAGTAAGAATGAAATGACCAGCTTAGGTAGTAGAGTTGACCAGATGGAGGAAAGAATAACTGACATCGATGATAGAAACCTGGAAATTACACAGATGGAAGAAGAAAGAGACTTGAGACTTAAAAGAAAGGAAAGAACTCTACAAGAACTTTCTGACTCCATCAGAAAGAGCAATATAAGAATAATGGGCATACCAGAAGGAGAAGAAAGAGAGAAGGGAACAGAGAATATATTCAAACAAATTGTTGATGAGAACTTCCCAAACTTGTGGACAGAACTGGACCCTCGAATCCAAGAAGCAAATAGAACACCTAATTACCTCAATCCCAACAGGCCTTCTCCAAGGCACATTGTATTGAAGCTGTCTAAAATCAACTACAAAGAAAGAATCCTCAAGGCAGCCAGGGAAAAGAAGACGGTAACTTACAAAGGAAAGCCCATTAGATTATCATCAGATTTTTCAGCAGAAACTCTACAAGCCAGGAGGAGTGGAACCAAATATTCAAACTATTGAAAGAGAGAAATTATGAGCCAAGAATAATATATCCAGCAAAGATATCCTTTAGATATGAAGGATGAATAAAGAGACCTTTCCAGACATAGAGAAGCTGAGGGAATTTTCTAATACACGACCCGCACTACAAGAAATACTAAAGGAGGCTATTCGAACACCATCAACAGGGACAATTTGTGGCAACCAAAACATAAAAAAGGGGAGAGTAAAGGCCTGAACCGGAATATGGGAATGGAGAAAGTAAGCGTGCTGAAGAAAATGGAATACTCTAAATATCAAACTTTCTTTTACATAAACTTAAGGGTAACCACTGAAAATAAATCCAGAACTGAAATATATACTGTAATAAAAGAAGAAACAGAGGGAAACATCATAGAATACCACCACACAGAAATAATAGACAACAACAAAAAGGCAAAGAAACAATGGAGACACAGCCTTACCAGAAAACTAAAGATAGAATGACAGGAAATCCTCACATATCAATAATCACCCTAAATGTAAATGGACTGAACTCACCAATAAAAAGGCACAGAGTAGCAGATTGGAAAAAAAAATAAACCCAACCATATGCTGTCTCCAAGAGACACATCTCAGCTACAAGGACAAGCATAGACTCAAAGTGAAAGGGTGGAAATTGACATTCCAAACAAATGATACCCAGAGAAAATCAGGTGTAGCCATAATGATATCAGATGAAACAGACTTCAGGGTGAAAAAGGTAACAAGAGACAAAGATGGACATTTCATAATGGAAAAGGGGACTATACAACAAGAAGACATAACAGTCATCAATATTTATCCCCCAAACATGGAGCACGGAAATATACCAAGCAACTACTAACAGAACTAAAGGGAGAAATTGACCAAAGCACAATTATACGAGGGGACTTAGACACATCATTGACAGCTATGGATAGATCATCCAAGCAGAAAATAAATAATGATATAGCAGCCATAAATGACATTTGATGAAATGGACATAACTGACATTTATAAAGCACTTCATCCTAAAACATCAGACTATACATTCTTTTCTAGTGTACATGGAACATTCTCAAGGATAGACCATATATTGGGACATACAATCAGCCTCAGCAAATTTAAGAAGACTGAAATCATACCAAGCATATTCTGTGATCACAAGGCTTTGAAAGTGGTATCAACTGCAAAAAGAAACCAGGACAAAGCACAAATACATAGAGATTAAACAACACACTTTTAAAGAACGACTGGGTCAAAGAAATTAGAGGAGAGATCAAACGATACCTAGAAACAAATGACAATGAAAATACAACCTAACAAAATTTTTGGGATGCAGCGAAAGCAGTTTTAAGAGGGAAATTTATAGCATTACAGGCCTATCTCAAGAAACAAGAAAACTCCCAAATAAATAACCTCATATTACTCCTTAATGAACTAGAAAAAGAAGAACAAGTGAAACCCAAGGTCAGTAGAAGAAAGGAAATAACAAAAATCAGACCAGAACTAAATGAAATAGAGAACAAAAAGACCATAGAAAAAATTAATGTGATAAAGAGCTGGTCCTTTGAAAAGATTAACAAAATTGACAAACCCTTGGCTAGACTCAGTATGATCAAAAGAGAGAAGACACTAATTAACAAAATCAGAAATGAAAAAGGGGAAGTTATCACGGACACCACAGAAATACAAAGGATCATCCAAGAATACTATGAAGGACTATATGCCACCAAATTCAATAACCTAGAAGAAATGGACAAGTTCTTAGAAACATATAGCTTTCCAAGGCTGAACCATGAAGAACTGGAAAATCTAAACAGACCGATCACCAGTAACGAAATTGAATCAGTCATCCAAAACCTTCCCAAAAGCAAAAGTCCGGGACCAGATGGCTTCAGTAGTGAATTCTACCAAACTCTCATAGAGGATCTAATACCATTCCTGCTCACACTCTTCCAAAAAATTGAAGAAGCGACAGTACTCCCTAAATCACTTTATGAGGCCAAAATTACCCTGAGGCCAAAGCCTGGTAATGACAACACAAAAAAAGAAAATTACAGACCAATATCTCTGATGAATACAGATGCAAAAATCCTAAACAAAATTCTAGCAAATCGAATACAACAATGTATTCAAAAGATTATACATCACGACCAAGTCAGGTTCATCCCCGGGGCACAAGGATGGTTCAA
This sequence comes from Rhinolophus sinicus, assembly GCF_036562045.2. Lineage (NCBI taxonomy): Eukaryota > Metazoa > Chordata > Mammalia > Chiroptera > Rhinolophidae > Rhinolophus > Rhinolophus sinicus. Next base: position 81,248,117 of record NC_133768.1, on the reverse strand, counting down.
CATCCGCAAATCCATCAATGTGATACGTCACATAAACAAAACAAAGGACAAAAATCATACGATTATATCAATTGGTGCAGAAAAAGCATTTGAAAAGGTACAACATCCATTTATGATTAAAACACTTAATAAAATAGGTATAGAAGGAAAATACCTTAACATAATAAAGGCCATATATGACAAGCCCTCAGCTAATCTCATAATTAACGGTGAAAACTGAAGCACTTTGCTCTACGTTCAGGAACACGACAGGGCTGTCCCCTATCACCTCTGCTTTTCAACATAGTGTTGGAAGTCCTCGCCAGAGCAATCAGGGAAGAGAAAGAAATAAAAGGCATCCAAATTGGGAATGAAGAAGTTAAATTATCACTCTTTGCAGATGACATGATGCTATATATAGAAAACCCTAAAGACTCCACCAAAAAGCTATAAGAAACAATCAACGTATACAGTAAAGTTGCTGGCTACAAAATCAACGTACAAAAATTCATTGCATTCCTATATACTAACAATGAAAACTCAGAAAAATAAATACAAAAAAAAATTCCTTTTGCAATTGCAGCAAAAAGAATAAAATACCTAGGAATAAACTTAACCAAGGATGTGAAAGACCTATATGCTGAAAACTATAAGACATTTTTGAAAGAAATTGAAGAAGACACAAAGAAATGGAAAGACATTCCGTGCTCATGGATTGGAGCAATCAACATAGTTAAAATGGCCATGTTACCCAAAGCAATACACAGATTCAATGCAATCCCCATCAAAATCTCAATGGCATATTTTAAAGAAATAGAACAAGAAATCATGAGATTTGTTTGGAATCACAAAAGACCCCAAACAACCAAAGCAATCTTAAGAAAAAAGAACAATACTGGAGGTATCATACTCCCTGACTTTAGTTTGTTCTACAGGGGTACAATAATCAAAACAGCATGGTATTGGCAGAAAAACAGATACGTAGACCAATGGAATAGAATTGAGAACCCATAAATAAAACCACATAAATATGGACAGATAATTTTTGACAAAGAAGGTACAAACATACAATGGAGGAAAGACAGCCTCTTCAATAAATGGTGCTGGGAGAATCGGATAGCCACGTGCAAAAGAATGAAACTGGACTGCTATCGGTCACCATGTACCAAAATTAATTCAAAATGGATCAAAGACTTAAGCATAAGACCTGACACAATAAACTGCATAGAAGAAAACATAGGTACTAAACTTATGGACCTTGGGTTCAAAGAGCATTTTATTAATTTGACTCCAAAGGCAATGGAAGTAAAAGCTAAAATAAACGAATGGCACTATATGAAACTTAAAAGCTTCTGCACAGCAAAAGAAACCATCGACAAAATAAAGAGGCAACCAACTGAATGGGAGAAGATTTTTGCAAACAGTGCCTCCGATAGGGGCTAATATCCAAAATATATAAGGAACTCATGCAACTCAACAACAAAAAAACAAAGAACCCAACTGAAAAATGGGCAGAGGACCTGAAGAGACATTTCTCCAAAGAGGACATACAAATGGCAAATAGGCATATGAAAAAAATGCTCAACATCACTAACCATCAGAGAAATGCAAATAAAAAACACAATGAGATATCACCTCACCCCAATCAGAATGGCTATCATCAACAAGACAAATAGGAACAAGTGTTGGAGAGACTGGAGAAAAAGGAACCCTCATATACTGTTGGTGGGAATGCAGACTGGTGCAGCCGTTATGGAAGGCAGTGTGGAGGTTCCTCAAAACATTACGAATAGAATTACCATATGACCCAGTAATCCCTCTCCTGGGTATCTACCCAAAAAATCTGAAAACATTTATACATAAAGACACGTGTGCTCCAATGTTCATTGCAGCTTTGTTTACTGTGGCCCAGACATGGAAACAACCAAAATGTTCTTCGATAGATGAATGGATAAAGATGTTGTGGTATATTTACACAGTGGAATACTATTCGGCGGTAAGAAAAGATGATATAGGAACATTTGTGACAACATGGATGGATCTTGAGAGTATGATGCTAAGTTAAATAAGTCAGACAGAAAAAGTAGAGAACCATATGATTTCACTGATATGTGGTATATGAACCAAAAACAACAAAAGAACAAGACAAACAAATGAGAAACAAAAACTCATAGACACAGACAATAGTTTAGTGATTACCAGAGTGTAACGGGGGTGGGGGGTGGGAGATGACGGTAAGGGGGATCAAATATATGGTGATGGAAGGAGAACTGACTCTGGGTGGTGAACACAGAATGGGATTTATAGATGATGTAATACAGAATTGTACACCTGAAATTTATGTAACTTTACTAACAATTGTCACCCCAATAAATAAATAAAAAAAGATTGAAAATTTAAAGTAAAGGGTTGAAATAGAACTTTTATTTTCCCCAAAGTATTGTTCCACAGATACGCTTAATACAAAAATATGTAATGCAGAAAATCTCATTAAGATAATTGTTTGCTTATAAACTCTACATGTTTTACATAAAAGGAATCAAGACTTAACCAGAAATTAAATGAAGTTCCCCAAACAGTAACAGATGAACAAAATTAAACCCACCAAAAATACATATATATCTACGTATACATTTATATACACATACGTACATATATATATATATTTGGGAAGTTAGAGAAGATAGAAATGGATACTGCATTTCTGCTGGAAAAAAAATTGTGTAAAATAAGATAATCATACACTTGTAAATCTTAATACCATATCCTTCTCTATCTTAAGTTGTCTTTACATTTATAGAAGTACAGCAATTTTAATGCTACTACTGGTACTGAGGGAAAAATAATTCTTGGTGCACACCACAGATCTTGTTAATAGAATGCCACTATAGCCACTTTTTGTCAGATAAGCAACCTAAGGCACAGAAGGTTGTATGTAAGTATTAAGGTAGCAATTCTACCAAGTATCAGGATATGATCATGATGAGCTTCATTGTATAATTGCTCCAGAGATGATTAAATGCTAAAGGTCTCATGTGCTGGTGAAATTTCTGTAGGACTTCCAATATCATTAAGCTGAAGTTGTTTCATTGAATTCCTTCCAGCATTTGGGGAATACTACCAATCTTATATAGATTCTACTATAGAGAAGCTGTTCCATGGAATTTTAAGTGTTACATAAAATCCAAACTCCACCACAGCCCATGAGGGCCTAACGTGATATGGCCCCGCCTACATCTTTGACATCTCATCTCCTACATTTCTCACCTCCCTCTCCCACCAAAACCCCACAATTACACTTTGGCCAACAGGATGGTTCCTTGCCATCTTTACAGTCATAGCTCAAGTGTTATTACATCAGAATAGCCCTCCCTGACCACCCTGAAATAAACTCATCCCCTAGACTTTCTATCACATTATCCTGTTTTACTTCATTGCACTCATTACCATCTGAAACGACCTTATTTACATGCTTTTTGGGGGCTCTTCCCTGCCTTACTAGAATGTCAGTTCCATGAAAGCAGGGACCTTGTTTGGTACACCACTACGTACTCAGTACATAAAACAGTGACTGGCAAAAGTAATCATTGGCTGAATGAATGCTGAATAATGCATGCTCTGGTTTTCCTTCACTAAAGACACATATCATAAGTTTATATATCGTTTAATCGAATCCTGGTTTTAAACTAAAACATACTTCTAATAAAAACCAATTTTGAGTTGCGGGAAGAGTGAATTGGAGGAAGGTGGTCAAAAGGTACAAGCTTCCAGTTGGAAGATATGTAAGTACTAGGGATGTAATATACAAAACAATGACTATAGCTAGCACTGCTGCTTGATATATGGGAAAGTTGTTAAGAGAGTACATTTTAAGTTCTCATCACAAGGAAAAATTTTTTCCACTTTTTTCCTTCTTTTCTTTTTATTGTATCTAAATGAGAAGATAGATGTTAGCTGAACCTATTGTGGTAATCATTTCACAATACATGTAAATTAAACCATCTTGCTATACACCTTAAACTTATACAGTGATGTGTGTCAGTTATTTCTCAATTAAACTGGAAGAAAAACAAATAAGAAAATAATCTTGACAAGATGAGGGACAGAAAATACCTGAAAGCTGACGGCCTTAAGAACATGCATATTAGAGAAACTCCTTCAACTGTCCTATAAATTAAGTATATGTATCCAATTATCCTCCAATAACTGTTCATTAGTAGGAAAATCAGAAGCATCGTACAACCTAATTCTGTGGATATTTTCCCTAAGCAAAAATATACACTAATCATTCCTGTACCTCAATTTAATTTGGTTGAATGAAGTACTTACAAAGATCACAGATTAACATTCTTACACTGATCAAAACTGCCAAACAGTGATTAGACTTCTATTTTATCTGGCTTTAAGAAAACGCTCTTGGACTTTGACTTTTTGAAAGCTATCAACTCCTGTAATTTAAACTGCTATTAAACCACACGTTTAAAGGAGTGATATGGCACCGATCAGAGGATCTGATCTGTACAGAAGTTAATCAAAAATTTCTTAGTAAAACCTGATTTAGTATATCTATATGTGCATATATATATATATATATATATATATATATATATGTGTGTGTGTGTGTACACACACACACACACACACACACACACACATATATTCACATATAATTCTCTCTGAGTGATGCAGGTTCAGGTCCTCCCCCTAGCACCTCGATCAGGCTTTGGGGAAAAAGCAATGCAAACCATGCATGTGCCTACAGACAGCCAACACTGACTTAGTTAGACTTGAGACAGTCCTCATTTATTACCCCTTCTGGATCTGGACTGTCTGATAAATAAAGAAGCACAGTACCTACTAAACTCCAGCTTCCCACCATCAAGCCATTTCCCTACCCTCTGCCTATCTCAACCTCAGAAATATGCTTCCTTTAAAAAGTATGTTAGATCATTCAAATTCTAGCAATTCACAACACCTTCGTCACCACCTTGGATATCAGAGAGCTGTTTGTATCCTCCTCACAGTATTCAATTTTAATATTTGACCTTTTTAAATTTTAATAAGCACATCCAACAAAAGACTGTTTCACAAATCATTTGCACAAACATGATCTACACTCAAATCTTCATTATCTACTAAAAAACCTTAAGCTAAAAATGTTAGTTATTAAAAAATTCATGTCACTTCTAGTTTATAGTAGTAAGGAAGGGGAAGCTATTAACAGTGATAAAATGAAATGGAAAAAAGATGTTTTATAGATGTGACCTCCACTGTTTTTGGCTAAGAGAAAAAAACAACTCTTAAATAGTTGTCATACTCATCCATCCATTCCTATCAACACTGTCCCTTTGTCAGTTTTATGTCTTAACATTCTAACAACTTCTTAACAACTCTCTGCACCTAGTCTCTTTACTCCAATTGTTCTCCAACCCTTCCTCCACTTATCTTTTGCTAATTCCCCAGAAAAAAAAAACCTTGGAGAGCACAGCTGTAAGACATATAAGAATGGACTTTTTAAATGTTTTTCTCCAAAAATTTAAAGCCGGGAGTTTTTAACCTGACGTTCAAGGCTCATCAAAATTTGGCCCCAATTTCCATGAAATGTATACATTGGTCACACTGGTCTCTCAATGCTCCCAGCAAATTCTACGCCTTTGCATATTAATTAGCTACGTAATACTACTGCCTAACATACAATGCTTTCCCAATTTTTCTCTATGTACCCTATGCAAATCTCTCCCAATTTTCAAAGCCCAGCAATTTCTAACTCTTCCCTGAAACTTTCCTCTGCTATTCCAGGTACCAGTACTCTCATGGTAACTCTCTCTCTTCCTTCCTCTTCCAAACTCCTTGTAGCACTTAAGGTCTATTTCATTCTACAAACATCAATACCACACATCTCATCTCTTCATATACATGTCTCTACTGTAAGATAATAAAATCATCAAAAATTGGGACCATATCAAACTTTTATTTGGGTTACTTAAGATATCAGTAGTTATGTTGTTATATATAATATGCATTCAATATTCTGAGTACCTCCATACCACAGAAGACTAGCTTGTAGTAAAAAAGAACAAACCATTGATACATACAATAACTTGCATGGATGTCAATCTCCTTCAGTCAATTTCAAAAGGTCACACACTGTATGATTCTATTTATAGGAAACTATTACATGACAAAGTTACAGAGATGGAAAACAGATTAGTGGCTGTCTAGGGTTAGGGATGATGGGGGGAAAGTGTCAGGTTTGACTTTATAAAGGGATAGCACAAGGCAGAGCTTTGTGGTGATGAAACAGATCTGCATCTTGGCTGTGGTGGTGGTTACACAAATATGCACATGTAATAAATTGACATAGAACTATACACTCATAATGTACCAATGTCAAATTCCTGGTTCCAATATTATACTATAAATAAGATATAACCCCTGAGGAAATGGGTGAAGGAAACATAGGACTTCTCTGTACTATCTTTGCAGCTTCCTGTGACTATAATTATTTCAAAATAAAACATAAGAAAGAACAATATCCAACTTCATATTTATTTTCTAAATAAGTACATTTTCTATCTAATTTTATTCAACTTAAGGAAAATCTATAATTACTGAAATAAAGTAGATTCCCAAAACCTATTTGTTAGAACCTAAAAACATCTTAGAGCTAAGTGGCATAAACAGCAATTGTCTCTGGATATGGGGGTTGGGAACTAGATGAGGGATGAGATGGAAGTTACATTTTCAACTATGTACTTTTGCAATGAGCAAACTTTAACTATGTCTATATTCTACTTTGAAAATTGTTTTATTAAATAGACTATCAAATGGTTTATATAAAATACAAGGAATAAAGAATTATGATGAGAAACGTCATCAAAATGGCGGCATGAGGTGAGCCTCTGTAAAGCTCCCGTGGAATTCACAATGAATTGAACAACAAAAACTCCACAAAGGACGCCCTGCACAGCAGACAAGCAAGACGAAGAGGCCCACTACTGAATTTACCTACAGGTGGGCGAATTGCGCGAGCGGGAGAGGAGGAAAGGGAGATGCGGAGACCGAGCCGCGCGGACGCAGGACACAGACCTAGCTCAGTGCTCCGAGCTCGCTGCTTCCCGAAACTACCGCAGCTGCGGGAGAGGGAAGAACTCGGACTACTAGGGCTCGGCTTATGGCCCACAGGGCTGAGGGGGCAGCATATAACACAGCTGAACCCTATGCTCACGGTAGAGACCTCAGAGAAAAGACTGAGGGAAAAAGGCTGAAAACAGTGGTTTAAGGCCTCACTGCCGAGGAGAGAATGGAAGGCTTAGGCACCGAGACTACCCGGCCCCTCCCTACCCTCCCAGAGCTCGCCCCGCCCCCACATGCCCAGAACTACAAACAGAACAGTAGCACTGTCAGATCAAACGAATACAATATTTACTGTTCTGAGAACTGTGGACCTCAAACACAAATTCGCAGCCCAACTAGTTCGCGCAAAGGGGAGGGAGCTGTGGAAGCAGAACCTGCTGTGGAGGTGGTCGCCGCCATTCCTCTGGGCCACCTCTCACAACTCACCCTGCCCCTGACCCCACCTATCTGGGCAGATCCCTGAGGGAGTAAACAGAACTGTTGAAACATACGGGCTCTGAATCTGGAGCAGGAAGAGCTTTGGAACATCAAAAGCTCTCCGCATACCCACCGGGACACTGCGCCCTGTGACCTAGATGAACTCTTAACAGAGGAGAAGCCCGTCTCCCAGGGAATCCCCCCATTGTGTGAGAAGCTGGAATAGTGCAGAGAAAACATAGCACTACCGTGTGGGAGAAGAAAAATAAACTGCAGTCGGAGAAGAAATAAAACATTCTACCAAGAAGTACTGGAAAACAAAAGAAAGACCTCTTCCTATCAACCTGTTGCAGAAGCCACTCCTGTAGATGTCTAGGAGGAGAAATAGTAAACCAGTAATTGCCATGAATAACCAAGGTAACAAGAGCTCATAAAGAAAGTGAAAAATCTCCAGAAAAGGCACTTAAAGATACAGAAATATGTGACTTAAATGACAGAGAATTCGAGATTGCAGTTCTGAAAAAACTCAACGAGATGCAAGAAAACACAGATAGGCAGTTAAATGAACTCAAAAACACAATCAAAGAACAGCATGAGCATTTTAAGAAAGAGATTGAAATTTTAAAAGAACCAAATAGGATTTCTGGAGATAAAGAACTCAATAGAAGAAATTAAGAACGAAATAACCAGCTTAGGTAGTAGAGTTCACCAGATGGAGGAAAGAATCAGTGGCATCGAAGATAGAAACCTGGAAATTAAACAGAAGGAAGAAGAAAGACACTTGAGACTTAAAATAAATGAAAGAACTCTAAAATAACTTTCTGACTCCATCAGAAAGAGCAATATAAGAATAATGGGCATACCAGGAGAAGAAAGAGAGAAGGGAACAGAGAATATATTCAAACAAATTGTCGATGAGAACTTCCCAAACTTGTGGACAGAACTGGACCCTCGAATCCAAGAAGCAAACAGAACACCTAACTACCTCAATCCCAACAGGCCTTCTCCAAGGCACATGGTATTCAAGCTGTCTAAAATCAAGAACAAAGAAAGAATCCTCAAGGCAGCCAGAGAAAAACAGACGGTAACTTACAAAGGAAAGCCCATTAGATTATCATCAGATTTTTCAGCACAAAACTCGACAAGCCAGGAGGGAGTGGAACCAATATTCAAACTATTGGAAGAGAGAAAGCATGAGCCAAGAATAATATATAGAGCAAAGATATCCTTTAGATATGAAGGAGGAATAAAGACCTTTCCAGACATACAGATGCTGAGGGAATTTTCTAATACACGACCTGCACTACAAGAAATACTAAAGGAGCCTATTCGACCACCATCAACAGGGACAATTTGTGGCAACCAAAACATAAAAAGGGGGAGAGTAAAGGCCTGAACCGGAATATGGGAATGGAGAAAGTAAGCGTGCTGAAGAAAATGGAATACTCTAAATATCAAACTTTCTTTTACATAAACTTAAGGGTAACCACTCAAAAAAAATCCAGAACTGAAATATATACTGTAATAAAAGAAGAAACAGAGGAAACATCATAGAATACCACCACACAGAAATAATAGACAACAACAAAATGCAAAGAAACAATGGAGACACAGCCTTACCAGAAAACTAAAGATAGAATGACAGGAAATCCTCACATATCAATAATCACCCTAAATGTAAATGGACTGAACTCACCAATAAAAAGGCACAGAGTAGCAGATTGGATCAAAAACTAAACCCAACCATATGCTGTCTCCAAGAGACACATCTCAGCTACAAGGACAAGCATAGACTCAAAGTGAAAGGGTGGAAATTGACACTCCAAGCAAATGGTACCCAGAGAAAATCAGGTGTAGCCATAATGATATCAGATGAAACAGACTTCAAGGTGAAAAAGATAACAAGAGACAAAGATGGACATTTCATAATGGTGACTGTACAACAAGAAGACATAACAGTCATCAATATTTATGCCCCCAATCAGGGAGCACCGAAATACACCAAGCAACTACTAACAGAACTAAAGGGAGAAATTGACCAAAACACAATTATACTAGGGGACTTAAATACATCATTGACAGCTATGGATAGATCATCCAAACAGAAAATAAATAACGAAATAGCAGCCCTAAATGACACATTAGATGAAATGGACATAATTGACATTTATAGAGCACTTCATCCTAAAACATCAGACTATACATTCTTTTCTAGTGTACATGGAACATTCTCAAGGATAGACCATATATTGGGACATAAAATCAGTCTCAACAAATTTAAGAAGATTGAAATCATACCAAGCATATTCTCTGATCACAAGGCTTTGAAATTGGATATCAACTGCAAAAAGAAAGCAGGAAAAAGCACAAATACATGGAGATTAAACAACATACTTTTAAAGAAGGACTGGGTCAAAGAAGAAGTTAGAGGAGAGATCAAAAGATACATAGAAACAAATGACAATGAAAATACATCCTACCAAAATTTTTGGGATGCAGCGAAAGCAGTTTTAAGAGGGAAATTTATATCATTACAGGCCTATCTCAAGAAACAAGAAAACTCCCAAATAAATAACCTCATGTTACACCTTAAAGAACTAGAAAAAGAAGAACAAGTAAAACCCAAGGTCAGCAGAAGAAAGGAAATAACAAAAATTAGAGCAGAACTAAATGAAATAGAGAACAAAAAGACAATAGAAAAAATTAATGTGACAAAGAGCTGGTTCTTTGAAAAGATTAACAAAATTGACAAACCCTTGGCTAGACTCACTAAGATAAAAAGAGAGAAGACACTAATTAGCAAAATCAGAAACAAAGAAGGGGAAGTTATCACAGACACCACAGAAATACAAAGGATCATCCAAGAATACTATGAAGGACTACATGCCAGCAAATTCAATAACCTAGAAGAAATGGACAAGTTCTTAGAAACATATAGCCTTCCAAGGCTGAACCATGAAGAACTGGAAAATCTAAACAGACAGATCACCAGTAACGAAATTGAATCAGTCATCCAAAACCTTCCCAAAAGCAAAAGTCTGGGACCAGATGGCTTCACTAGTGAATTCTACCAAACCTTCAAAGAGGATCTAATAACAATCCTGCTCAAACTCTTCCAAAAATTTCAAGAAGAGACAGTACTCCATAACTCATTTGATAAGGCCAACATTACCCTGATGCCAAAACCTGGTAAGGACAGAACAAAAAAGGAAAACTACAGACCAATATCTCTGATGAAAACAGATGCAAAAATCTTAAATAAAATTCTAGCAAACCGAATACAACAATGCACTAAAAAGATTATTCATCACGACCAAGTGGGGTTCATCCCTGGGGCACAAGGATGGTTCAATATCCGCAATCCATCAATGTGATACATCACATAAACAAAATAAAGGACAAAAATCATATGATTATATCAATTGATGCAGAAAAAGCATTTGACAAGATACAACATCCATTTATGATTAAAACACTTAATAAAATAGGTATAGAAGGAAAATACCTTAACATAATAAAGGCCATATATGACAAGCCCTCTGCTAATCTCATAATTAATGGTGAAAAACTGAAGCCCTTTGCTCTACGTTCAGGAACACGACAGGGATGTCCCCTATCACCTCTGCTTTTCAACATAGTGTTGGAAGTCCTTGCCAGAGCAATCAGGCAAGAGAAAGAAATAAAAAGCATCCAAATTGGGAATGAAGAAGTTAAATTATCACTCTTTGCAGATGACATGATGCTATATATAGAAAACCCTAAAGACTCCACCAAAAAGCTATTAGAAACAATCAACGAATACAGTAAAGTTGCTGGCTACAAAATCAACGCACAAAAGTCCATTGCTTTCCTATATACTAACAATGAAATCTCAGAAAAAGAAATACAAAAACAATTCCTTTTGCAATTGCAGCAAAAAGAATAAAATACCTAGGAATAAACTTAACCAAGGATGTGAAAGACCTATATGCTGAAAACTATAAGACATTTTTGAAAGAAATTGAAGAAGACACAAAGAAATGGAAAGACATTCCGTGCTCATGGATTGGAAGAATCAACATAGTTAAAATGGCCATATTACCCAAAGCAATATACAGATTCAATGCAATCCCCATCAAAATCCCAATGGCATTTTTTAAAGAAATAGAAGAAAAAATCATCAGATTTGTTTGGAACCACAAAAGACGCCGAATAGCCAAAGAAATCTTAAGAAAAAAGAACAATAATGGAGGTATCACACTTCCTGACTTTGGCTTGTACTACAGGGCTACAATAATCAAAACAGCATGGTATTGGCAGAAAAACAGACACATAGACCAATGGAATAGAATTGAGAACCCAGAAATAAAACCACATAAATATGGACAGATAATTTTTGACAAAGAAGCTAAAAACATACAATGGAGGAAAGACAGCCTCTTCAATAAATGGTGCTGGGAGAATTGGATAGCCACGTGCAAAAGAATGAAACTGGACTGCTATTTGTCACCATGTACCAAAATTAATTCAAAATGGATCAAAGACTTAAGCATAAGACCTGACACAATAAACTGCATAGAAGAAAACATAGGTACTAAACTTATGGACCTTGGGTTCAAAGAGCATTTTATGAATTTGACTCAAAGGCAATGGAAGTAAAAGCTAAAATAAACGAATGGGACTATATGAAACTTAAAAGCTTCTGCACAGCAAAAGAAACCATTGACAAAATAAAGAGGCCACCAACTGAATGGGAGAAGATTTTTGCAAACAGTGCCTCCGATAAGGGGCTTATATCCAAAATATACAAGGAACTCATGCAACTCAACAACATAAAAACAAACAACCCAATTGAAAAATGGGCAGAGGACCTGAAGAGACATTTCTCCAAAGAGGACATACAAATGGCAAATAGACATATGAAAAAATGCTCAACATCACTAATCATCAGAGAAATGCAAATCAAAACCACAATGAGATATCACCTCACCCAGTCAGAATGGCTGTCATCAACAAGACAAATAGTAACAAATGTTGGAGAGGCTGTGGAGAAAAAGGAACCCTCATACACTGTTGGTGGGAATGCAGACTGGTGCAGCCGTTATGGAAGGCAGTGTGGAGGTTCCTCAAAAAATTACGAATAGAATTACCATATGACCCAGCAATCCCTCTCCTGGGTATCTACCCCAAAAATCTGAAAACATTTATACATAAAGACACGTGTGCTCCAATGGTCATTGCAGCTTTGTTTACGGTGGCCAAGACATGGAAACAACCAAAATGTCCTTCGATAGTTGAATGGATAAAGAAGTTGTGGTATGCATAGACAATGGAATACTGTTCGGTGGTAAGAAAAGATGATTTAGGAACATTTGTGACAACATGGATGGATCTTGAGAGTAGGATGCTAAGCGAAATAAGTCAGACAGAAAAAGCAGACAACCATATGATTTCACTGATATGTGTTATATAAACTAAAAACAATAAAAGAAGAAGACAAACAAATGAGAAACAAAAACTCATAGACACAGACAATAGTTTAGTGGTTACCAGAGGGTAAGGGGGTGGGGGGTGGGAGATGAGGGTAAAGGGGGATCAAATATATGGTGATGGAAGGAGAACTGACTCTGGGTGGTGAACACACAATGGGATTTATAGATGATGTAATACAGAATTGTACACCTTAAATCTATGTAATTTTACTAACAATTGTCACCCCAATAAATTAAAAAAAAAGAATTATGATGTAACCTTAAGCACTCAATTTAAGAAAAAGAAAATAGTTACCACTAGCTTTCAAGTCTCTTATATATCCCTTTCCATTTCTATTACATTCTTTCCCCCTTAGAGATGACTTGTATCCTAAAGTTTATGTTTATCATTCGTTTGCTATTTTTTACAGTTTTACTATGCTTATAACTGTAAACAATATAGTCTTTAATTTTGCCAGCTTTTGAACTGAATATAAATGGAATTTACTGCATGCATTTTTTCCATGAATTGTCTTTTACCCCCCTACTCAACCTTATGGTACTGAAACTCATCCATGCTATTGTGTATAACTAATTCATTTATATCCACTGCTGTAGACTATTCCTTATGAATGTACCAAAATTTATCAAAGAGATCAATATCCAGTGTGTATAAAAAGATGGTAGGACACTGGAAGTGGAAAAATAGAGCATGTTTGAGTTTATACATACATATGTACAGACGCACACCACACAAAAACATTTACAAACATACAAAATACACATAAAGTACATACCCAATTTGATTTAAAGCATCAAATGTCAGAGAATATCTATTTGGTGATATTCCTATTTTTGAAACGGTTCTCAGGAGCATAATGTCTCAATAAAAAAACTCCTTTGCTTGGATATAAGGCTGGGATTGATTTTTATATATAGTGACGATACCAATACATGTGCCCATAAGAAGTATACAAGTGTTTTGGTTACTCCACATTTTTGTCATGCAGGTTTTCTTTTTCAATTAAAACACACACACACACACACACACAGTATTTTATATTGTTCTTTTATTCTAAAAATTATAAGTCAAATAAAAATTACTGGAAATCTAAAAAATACTTATAGTCCCTTCCTTAGAGCACAATAAGTATTTCTAGAGTATCTAATTACACCTAGTAAGAGACAATGTGAGAATATTTAGCAAAAAATAAGTAATAGAAAGCAAAAGAAAAAGAATTACATAAAAAAGAAAAAATTAAAAGTGTTTATAATTTATAGAAACATAACTTGCAGAAAGCACAACTTACCTCTAATGTTGAAATTCCAACCTTTTCTGGAGACCTGTTAAGAAATAAAAGCAAGGTGGTGTTGAATACTGGAGGTGAGAAGGGAAATAATTCTACATACTTATTAAAGACAAGCCCACCTTTTTAAAAACATGTATGTATTCTGTAATTGAAAAAAGTTCCTTTACATAGAGAAAATGTAGAAAATATAAAAAAGTAGAGAAGAAAATTAAAGTGACCCATAATCTGACTACGTAGCGATTTGAGTATGTATCTTTTGTCTTTCTACATATCTATATCTTTATGACACATAATACTATAATAAGCAACTTTGTAAAGAAAATTTTGTGTTCCTCCATGATGAATTTCTTTAAACTTCTCTAGAAGTGGAACTGCAGTTCAAAAGTATACACAATTATATTGTGGTTATGTCGGAGAATGTCCTTGTTTGTAGGAAATGCATATTCAAGTATTTGAAGGGGGTTGGGCAATATACTCCTAATGGGTCAGGAAACTTTCAAGAAGTTTATGATTGTTTCTAAATAAAGTTATTTACTTAATTTAAAAAAAAAGTATACACAATTTTCAGCATTTTGAGACAATTTCAAATTGCCCTCCAGAACAGCTGTACCAATTTATACTCCCACTGCTCTGAGTGCGTGTTTCTTAATACCCCTGCCAAAAATGAGTGTTATTTTTAAACTTTTACAAATGTAATAGGCAAAAGTATATCTCTTTGTTGTCTGAACTTATACTTCTTTGATTTACAGTGTGGATGAAAAGTTTTGTGTGCATCAGACCTTTACATTGCTTTTGAAGAGAGATGCCCGGTTTTGTTCATAGCTCATTTTTCTACTGGAACAGAACTCTACTCTTCATCACAGACCATTCTAGATACAATAATTCCAAAAAGTAACTTTTCATCAATTATTTTCACATATCCCTGCCACATTTTTTTTTCAAATAGGAACAGTTTAATATCTACTACAAAGCATAAAGGAGAGTCACACCCTTAAAGTCGCTTATTATATTTTAGGGTTAGGCAGTAAGAAACACTTTTAAATGATTATTATTAATACGCCATTCCTAATTTCCTTTTGTAAAATACAATGATCACAGATGACACAACTTTGTATTGAACGGCACCTTCAAGATTATCTAATCACACAGCCTCTTTTTACAGCTAAAGAAACTGAGGTGCTGAGAGATTAAGTGATTTTTCCCTGAAGTCATATATTTAGGGACAGAACCAAGAAAAGCATCGAGTCCTACCTACTACCATGCTCTTCACATGCCAAACTGAGTAATCCATATTTGGTAGAGGAATCCTTGAGCTCTAATCAAAACTTGTGATAAAAAATTACTTTTGCCATTTAACAGAAAATCAACTCCTTTATTCAACAAACATTTAAGGAATACCTACTATGTACCAGGAACTAGAGATAAGAAGATGAATAAGACACAATTCTAATTTAGGGGGTTTTTAAGGCTTGTTTAAAACGCAAAAAAGGCAGCTGTATAAAATAGTGCCCGCCACTTAATTGCAGTGCCTGGACAATATAATTTCATGGTAAGAAAGGACAATTTCCATAAATGAAAAACTTTATATCCCCAATTATTTGGCTTCTCTGGCAAACCTATACTGCTATGTAACAAAATCCTGTTTATCCAGCGGTGACTAGGACCAAGGGTATACTGATTTAAAAAAAAAAAATTCCACACAAAGGCTGTCTAAAATAATACAAGTGCAATCAAAACAACAATAAAAACAAACCTTGAAGGGGCTCAAATTTCCATGGGGCACATATTCTAAATGCCAATCAGGTAAAAAAAATATCACCTGCCATAGAGGCATAGCGGTAAAAGGAAATAAGATTTAAAAAACGTTAAGCCCCACATGAGGTAGAAAACGGAAGAAAAAAAAAATTCTGCCTTCCCCATGACCGTCACTGTAAGAAATCTGACCAGGTATTTTAGATGTCTACCCAAACAAACAAACAAACAAACAAACAAAACAAAAAACAGAATAGGGAACCACGTTTATTTTTTGTATGTGACTGGTTTCATAAAGCGCACTTTCTGTTGATTCACAGGATCTAAGTGATGGACTAATTGTTGACACACATAGGAAATATTACAGATTGGTTCTGGTGGGGCTTTACACATAGCTGTGTACAAAGTATAAAGAGTAACTTATTACTTCCTTTTGAGAGACAAGAGGACACAGTGAAAAGGCCATGGGTTTTCAAGTAGATGAACTTTGGTTGAATGTTGTTTCTACCATTTACCTTATGTGTGATCATGATCAGATTACTTTCTCCAGGCCTCAATCTCCTCCTCTGTAAAAGGAGGAGTGCACAGGCCTGCTACAAGGATTCAGTGAGACAGCACATGGAGCACACATAATAAATAGGTAGTTGTTTCTTCAGCAGCTTTGAATTGTTCCACTGAAACTCACAAATGATGAACTTCACTATGTTTCTCCAAGGCACTTTGGCAGTGTCAGCAGTGGGGCGCCCAAGACCAATTTCTGGAACACAGAAAAGATACCCTAAAGCCTATCGAGCTCCAGCCCACTTAACAAGGAACATGAAAAATGCCAAATTCTATTGAGCTGGTGATTAACATGGGATCCTGCTTGCATTTTTGGTGATGTCATTAAACAAAAAAACTAATAACAAAAGATACTCCTGTTTGAAACACTTTAAATGTTAGAGTTGTAAAGGTCTTGGTAGGTAGTAAAACATTTCAGACTACCATAGCTTCTTCCAGTCTAAATAAGCCTACAATTGTCTTTAACAGGGGAGTCTGTGAGAACCGATTCTTTCGTCACATATTTTTGATCCATTTATAGAACATCAACATCTAGTAAAAAGCAAAAGCATTTCTCTAATTTGCAAAGTTGGCTAAAATGATTTGTTATCATGTGTCAAGATGAGAAAAAAAACAATGCATTTCACAGTAGGGAACAGTAAATCGTTATTTAGTATTCCCACAGGAAGCACTCCTAGTAACGGTCATGGCCATCAAGCAGGTGTCAAAAACTGCTAAGACTTGACTTGTTTTAACTTCTTTAGTTGTCACAACTTTCCTATGAGATAGTGATGCTACCTTCCCTATTTTACACAACACAACTGAGGCCTGGGTCAGATGAGGTCATGTAAGTTGTACTGCTAGAATTTGACCCCAGGCAGGCTGACTCTAGGGCCCATTCTCTCAACTTCGTTGCAATATTGCCTCTTTTCAGGGTAAGGTCTTAAAAGATGACGGATATTAAAATATTCCAAGTAGTGCTATGAATGAGCACAAAAGTAAAGGCAATTAACGGTGCTTCTTGGATTGAACCAAACTGAGTAAGTCAAAGGCTCTGAATCCTGAACTCAGAGGCTCTGAATACAATTAACACCTAATTGACTTGGCAGTGCTAGGCAATAAAATAATGAAATGTTCCATAAATAAAATTTCCGGAGAGATGAAACTTCTCTTTGAGTGTCAAACTTCTGAAAGTAGTATTTTATTTTTTTTTGAATTTCAAATTTCAAAAGCAGCCTGTAAATAAGTACATCATAGGCTAAAACCTTGTTGTTTCAGTAATCTCTTCCTTGAAAATACCTTCTTAAAGGCTATACAATTGTCCCTTTCTCACTGTCTCAGAAAATTATCAAGTTCAAATACTACACTATATTTTAATACTCTAATGCCCTCCAGGAACCCTGAGGTGCAGGGGATGTATTTGCCTTCACACTAGAGGACCCTAGACTATATGCTAGGAATGCCTGTTTCGCAGGTTTGTATCTCCTTCCTCTATTTAAGTGGTCACTTCTTAAAAATGGCCATGTGACTGCCTTTAAAAGCTTTCCTCCCCCCCACTTCTAATTTTTGCTTCTGATCTGCATTGAGATGGGAAATCAGGTTTTTAAAAATGGAACTGTGTACTAAAGGAAGAATCCAGAGATTCTGAGTAAGGGTATCCCCATGAGAATTTTTGTACATGACTTTATTTTGGACTTTGGGGCACTTTTGTTTTATTGTTCAGAGGATGTTTTAAGTAATTATTTCTTATTTACAGCTGTATCAAAGAATTGTCAGTACCAAAGAAGTAGCCGCCAGATAAGTGAGGTGTCACTAATTTTCAGTGTCCCTAGCCAACCACTCAACTATTCTGTTAATCAGACTCTAACTTCAAAGTAGAGATAACATTATACTATTTCAGAGTGATTATCATCCTAAAGAAAACAGCTACAGACACACACGGCATAAGGAAGTTTCTGCCAATGAGGACCTGCATATAGGATGGAAGTCCTGTAAGATTGTAACTGGAGCTGAAAATGTCCTATTGTAAAGTCCTACTCAGCACAGCACATCACTCCCCATTTGTGGTGATGCTGCTTGCTGTAAGCAAACCCGCAGCACTGCCAGGCCTATAAAAGTATAGTATGTACAATTATGTACAGTACATAATACTCGATAATAAAATAACTGTTACTGGTTTATTTATTATTTAGTATACTTTTTATCGTTGTTTTAGTGTACTCTTTCTACTTATGAAAAAAAGTTTGCTGTAAAACAGTATGCTGTGTTATGCTCGCAGCAGCCTCTTACACCCAGTATTTACTGCATCTCTTGGTTGCATCATGTTCTCGTGTTTGATATAATCTCATGTTGTTTTGTACAGTGACGTGCTATATAGGCTTGAACCACATAGCCTAGGTGTGCAGTAGGCTATTCCATCTAGTTGTGTGTAGGTGCATTCTATGATATTCCCACAATGACAAAATCGCTTAAAAATACATGTCTCAGAACACATCCCTGTCCTTAAGTGGCACAGGACTATGTTCATATTCGAGTTTGGGAACAGGAGAAATAGGGAACTGGAGGTCAAGAAAACTAAGTCCTACTCTTGGCTTTCCAACCAACTAGCTGCGAAACCTGTAAGCAAGGGTTTTAGAGTTCCTGTAATTTTAGGAAATTTTAAGACTCTTGATCAGTTTGGGAGTGAAGATATTTATACCATGATTAATGATCTAAATTTTACACTGTCTGATTTTCTTAAATTCAAGAAAACATATATTATAGAGAATATGGACATAATCTAACACACACACACACACACACACACACACACACACACACACACGGAAATACCTCCAGTAATACCTCAACACATCTACTTAACTAGAAAAATATTCTTTCAAAATTTTATGTAGATACTAAACTGAGCATATTAGATTCCTCCTTTTTACAGGCTGAGTAATTTTTTCATGAAAAAGTCCAAATGCCTACATAACATAACTTTTATTACACCCCACACAAGTGAGGAATCTTGAAGGAAACTCTGAAGTAACAGGTAGACATATTTAAGTATAGGTGGTATTCATGACTTTAAATAAAACCTAACAAACCAAAATGAGAACTTCAAAAGTCCATTTTTCATTTCAAAACAATTTATCATAGGGTATTTTTTTAAAACAAATATTTTTGATGCATTTAAATATCTGATAAATAAAACGCTTAATTTAAACAATAAATGTGTTTATTACAAAGTTGAAGATATTTTTAACTTTAAAGGCCTAAACTTCTTTGATTACATAATAACATAAAAAACTTCCAACATATTAATACTAAACTTTTGATTTTCCAGCAGTTTTGGAAATTGAAGACAATGTCTATCAATGGTACTATTAAATTTAAACATGAAAAAGAAGCAATTTCTGAAACAGCTTCAAAATAAAATCTGCTTTAAACAAGTATTATTTTTTTAAAAAACCCAAATGGTTTACAGATCAAATACTAAGATTATTTTTATTGTGGCTTCCACATAGATTTTGAACATAAAAGCAATTTTCAGATTAGTATTTCAGCAACTTTCAATACAAATAGACTGTTTTAATTCATTATACCCTGTTTTCTATAAGAAAGTTATTTTCATCCACTCACTATGTTGAGTTTATACTAACAAAGATCATGTTTGAATATAAAATAATGTGTGACAGATGCTTTCTCCAGTCCTTATCTATTTAGCATTTTAAATTACAGGAGTTTTCCTTTTGCAGCTAGGGTATTTATGTTCGTTCAATACCAAGGCATTTTAATGTCTGCCTAAACTTTGACCTGATCCAGTGATAACCTTCAGATACCTGAGGCAAAATTTCATCAGAATAATAAGGTCATTACTCCCAAAGGTAAGTGCTCAGTCACTGGGATTTGAATCTAACGACAATAACTGCAACTTACCCAAAAGTTGTCCACCAAGTTTCTATAGGAAGCAAAATGTCAAATCCTTTATACACTTTGACATAATGCTTCAATCAATACAATTTCAGTGAAAGGTACAAGTATGCAAGCAACACAACACTTTATTAGCTCTCTTAGCTCAACTTTGGAACTTGCTAAACCCGACTCTCTAATTTTGTAATGTTGAGAACAGTATTCATTTACTTTATGGAAACAAAATCAATCCAACAGAAAATGCATAGGAATAGGCTATTTTTAAGAGATTTGGATGCAACCTAACAACTTTTCTGTGAAAGGTGTTTGAAGTGAGTATACTACCTGTTGATGTTACTAGTGTTCAAGATTCGGTAATTATTTTCAAAATCCTAAAAGGATTTAAAATAAAATGTCAGCAGGGAAAAATGATTTTTTTTCAGTGTTTGAAGGAAGCTTAAGAATCATTTAGAACAACTATCTCATTTCACATGTGAAGAAAATGAGGCCAAGAAAGATCACATTAATCCATTAACATTTACCTACGGCTTATCATGTATCAGCACAGTGCTAGGTAGGCGCTGGGTGTAAAGTAGTGAACACAGCAGACATGATCCCTGACCTCCAAAAGCTCATGCTAAGACTAAAGGCCTAATTAGAATTAGGACCCAAGTCCCTTTGTTGATTCCAACAACCCAAGCATCCTGTAGATTTACCCTAGTAATTATAATATCCCTTCATCGGTTTACATGGGTAGGTAGCCAGTCAAGTGAAACTGGCCATTTATTAAAGCCTTGATTATCTAGAAGTACCACCACAAATTTCCCAGGAAGGCTTGGGAGTCCCAGACACTGACTGGGCAACTTGACTTGACATCCATCTGGAAGTACCGTGTTTCCCTGAAAATAAGACCTAGCTGTACCATCAGCTCTAATGTGTCTTTTGGAGCAAAAATTAATATAAGACCCGGTCTTATTTTAATATAGGACCGGGTCTTATATAACGTAACACCAGGTCTTATATAAGACCAGATCTTATATTAATTTTTGCTCCAAAAGACGCATTAGAACTAATGGTCCAGCTAGGTCTTATTTTCAGGAAAACATGCTAGAAGGGCTGTAAGTTTAGCTACACAGTAAAAGAACACGAGCTGGAATCAGGAGATCTGAGTATTTTAGTCCTTAATCTTCCAATAACAATTATATGACCACAAAAAATATTATGGGGTATTTTCCCAACTTTTAATTAAGGCTATTTCAAACATATACAAAATTAGAATATTATGAACCCACATGTACAACATATTGACCATGTTTGATAATGGTCAATTTCAATACCCCTCCCTTCACTCCCCTGCCAGATCATTTTGAAGCAAATCTCTGAAATTATTTCATTTTTATCCAAAAAATTTCAGTATGTATCTAAAAAAGATTTCTCTTTAAGACATAACCACAGTACTATTATCAAATTTAACAGTTCCTTATTATACACAGTCAACATTTCCCAGATTGTCTCAATTTTCTTTTTTTTACAATTGGTTCATTTCAATCAATATCCAAATAAGGTCCATACAGGTTGACATGTCTCTTTAAATCAGTAGGTTCCTCTTGATCTTTTATTTCTTGCAGTGCATGTGTGAAGGAACTAGGTTGTTCATCCCGAAGATTTTTAGGCCAGTGAAACTATCCTGTATGACACTATAATGACGGATACATGTCATTATATCTTTGTCCAAATCTATAGGATGTACAACACCAAGAGTGAACCCTACAGGCTTTGTGTGACTATGATGTGCCAATGTAGGTTCATCAAGTGTAACAAATGTACCCTCTGGTGGGGATGTTGATAGTGGGGGAGGCAGTATATGGGAAATTTCTGTACCTGCCTCTCAATTTTGCTGTGAACCTAAAAACTGCTCTAAAAAAAATCTTAAACAGACAAAAGAAACTAGATTGTTCATCCTGTAAAATTCCTCATGATCTGAATTTTGTTGATTGCATCTCCATGGTGACATGTTTTAAGAAGTATTTTAAATGAAAACTCACAAGATTAGAGGGATGGAATGGACACATATACAAGAAAAACTGCAAAAACCTCCCGGAACAGTATCAGAAAGACTGGTCTCAAAATGTGCTGTGATTTTTTAAAAAATACTAGAGACAAAGCTTTTCTTTATTTTAATTTATTTTCAGAACAAGAAAAAGAAAGTGTAGGTCTGCTCATATGTGGGTAAATAGTATAATGTAAAAGACTGCCTCAATTCTTTTCCTTTCAATTAAGATTACTGACAGTCAAACCAGACAGGGAAAAACAAAGTGTAAGAATAAGGAAATTGAATCCCAAAGCATTCAAGGAGATAAAAATACCTAGCTAATCTAAATGAGTTCAGTTCTCCTGTCCCACACAAATTATATCCCAGCATACTCTGAGAATTTAGAGCTCAATCCCTATCAAAAACCTTTGAAGAATAAGGGAGGATGGAAGAGCATTAAGTAAAATACTCTAATAGTCAACACAAGGAAATCAGGTAGATGCTACAAACTATAAACAGATTTGCTTGCTATCAACCCAAGCAAAGTTCTTAAGTACATTATTAAATGGTTTAAGGGCCCTAGCCATATGGGGAAAGATACTCATTAAGAGTCAGTAAGCGTTCACAGAAAACAAATCATGCAAGATTAACCTAATTTACTTTTTCTATAGGGTTACTGGCCTAAAATACAAAGAGACTACTGTACACACAAAAAAAAATCTGGATTTAAGCACTAAATTTTATAATTCTCTCATAATGAGAGAATTATAGACAAGAGATGTAGACTAGAATATACTTAGGTGGGTATGTAATAGGTGTAACATTATCCAAGGTGTGCTGATTAACAAATCAATGGAAAACCATTAAGGAAATATCAAATATTTCCTCTTGTGCTCTATCCTATTTGATGTTCTTTAGAATGTCTTGAATGAGAACACCGATGGAATAGCTATCGAATTTGCAGGTGACACAAAAGATGGAATAGGGAACACAAAAAGTTGCAATAGGGACAAGGCTGGCAGGATCCAAAATATTTCAACAGGTTAGAACAATGGGCCAAACCCTAACAGAATGCACTGAAGTAGGATAAGTGTAGAATGCATGATTGGGGAGATATGACTTAACAGCAAATCGTGTGCAAACATTTAGGTATTTTTGTTGCTTGCTCAGAATAATAAAGCCTGTGATATGGCTGCTCAGAGAGCTAGTGTGATCTTGGGCTGAATTAACAGAACTATTAAGTCCAGGGCAAAGGGAGTGGTACATTCTATTCTACTTCTCACTGATAAGAGCACTCTTAAGAATACTGTGTACCATTGGGATACCACATTTAAAAGGAACACTGATAAAATAGAACATACCCGAAAGAGAGAAACCAGTTTGGTGAATGTTCTAGAAGCTCAGTAGACTATATAACAAACTAAGGATGGTGAACATGGAGAAGAAAAGTTAGAAATGAATGCCTCAACCTTTGAATTTTTGATTTTTTCGGAAAGTATAGGCAGTGAAATTTTGCATATAGGCTAATTTTCTTACTGAAGTCTATGTTTTAACTTTTAAACTGTTATTCTGTACTTAATATGTACAAAAGAGTACATGTAGCGTATACATGTAACTATAAAGCATAATAAATAAAGTGAACCTTGGCTCATCATGTCACCTGAGAATAAGAATAGCATCAAAAGCAGTGCAGCTACTGTGTGCTGTATTCCACCTGCTACCTTTCTTTTAGAGGGAACCACTAGCCGAGATTTAACTTCCTGTTCCCTTACCTTCTCATTTTTAAAATGCAATGTATCCCTAAATAATATACTGTTAAGTTTTGCTATTTCTGAGCTTTGTTTTCACTGATGTACTTCCAAATAAAAAAGTGTTGGACTCTACAATCAACATTGCACTCAAAAATCTTGGTATTTCTGTCAGACAAAAGGCTACCCGTGGCACTGCACACTCTAGCTGTATCTAAGTCTCATAACTGTGCCCATAACCACCAGTCTCCTTCTGCTTCTCCCCCACCTAGTGTTGCCAGATCTAGCAACTACAAATACAGGCTTGCCCAGTTAAATTCCAATTTCAGATAAATAAATAAATTTTCAGCACGTGTATCTGCAATTGGAATTGAACTGGGAGTCCTGTATTTTATCTGGCAACTCTACTCCAGCCTCAAGTTAATTAGGTGGACAATTCATCCTATGATCTGTTAGTGTGTGATAAAGGGACAAAGTTGGAAAAGTTGCATGACCAATGTTATAGTACAAATATTCATCTAAGTATTCAATAACATTCACTGACTGGGAAAAAATTTTGTACATGTGTGAATTCAGTCAAAGATTTTCCAGATAGTGTATTAAGTGCATATGCCCAAATGCAAATACTGGTATATATGCTATTATGTCATTTCTCAAAAACACTCAGTGAAGAGTAGAAAGGTGTATTAACAGCTTCATTATTTTGGCTTATCTTGTCCCCCACAAAAAAAAAAAAAAGAGAAAAAAAAAAAGAAAGCAGGATGGCTACTTTAACAAACTGACAAAATCTCTAGGTACATAAACTGACTTATAACCACTATAACCACTATTTAGGAAGATATTTATATCACTTTAAAAATTACCCTCAGTTAACATGTTCAAAATGAGATTAACCTATATAGGTCAAATAAACATCAACAGCCAACTTTCTAGATAAATACCAATTAAAATTATGTTGTCATTAAAAAGGGATTCAGCTACTATATATACAAAGTCATTTTAGGACACTCTTCACTTTACGAAAAGGATATTAGAAATACTTCAGATACATTACTTATTTATCAGTCAAAAATCTTATAAGCTTGTAATATGAAATAGAATTTGCTTCTTAATTATCTCAATACATAATCTCAACATCGTCCCACAACCTTAACTGAAGCACTAATAGCTCCTAGATTTGAATGTCAATCAATACAAGTGTGTACTAAGAACCCATATAGATTAGATTCCCTAAATAGAAGCAAGTTGCATTGTCTTGCCTGGCTTATTGCAAAACCCATGATTTGAAATCAGGTATTGACATGGCAGTAAGAGTCTAACTTGGCTTTTCAGAACTTCAGCAAGTGATTTCTCTCCAGGCAATCATTAGATCACCTTTTCCAATTTTAAACTCAAATCTTTATCACTCATGTTTTAGGTCATCAGGACTTTGAAATCATGGTGTTAAGTGTTTTAGTCAACTTTTAAAAAGAACACTGAATTTCTGTGGTTTCAAAGAGCTAAATCCTATCTCTAGTTTCTCACCCCTTAGGTATATAGACAGATCCTTCTGCCTTGTGGGCTTGGTGTTTCTTTACCTCTTACCTCTGGGTTATCTGAAAAACATACAAGCAAACACACTTGTAAGCCTTCTGAAAATAGGGAGGAAGGAGTATGCAGACTAAACCTTTGACACCTGCTTCATAGCTAACTAAACAACCAGGAACTCAAAACCCACCTCCTAAAGTACGCAAATAAAACGAGTGATCTCACACTTAACATTCCCATCTCCAGATTTCTCATTATACTGGGTGCAAAGAGTATACAAAAAGAACTGGGCTACACAGAGGAAAATGGACTGACAAAGTCTTTTGCTGTCAGTAAGAAGACTCCCCCCCGTTTTAGGCTCTACTGAAATAAGGTGGTTGGTTCTGAAGAAACTGCCTGTCAGGTTGCAAAATTCCTAATAGTCTTCTAAAGAGGAAAAAAGGAGCAATGGCATGAAAGGAGGGAATACAGAGTGAGTCAGCTAGAATAAAGCTGGTGGCTGGGGGAAACATTTTTCTCATAGGAAGGTGACTACAAAGGGCTTAACAGAGAATTACCCTCTAGCCTAATTTTGTTTTTATCCCCCTCTTCTTTTTGCCTTTGCCATCAGGAAATATTATATAAAAGTAACATGAGCTTAAGCAGCATAAACTGAATCAGGCAGTGTAAAGAACAGCTTGCCTGTACCAAGAAGGTACTGAGATTCCGAGGTCCTTGAGGTGAACAGGATATGAGCATAGATAAGGCCTTAGTAGTCATTAAAGAAAGCAGGTAATTAAAGGGTTTTGCTTTCTGAAGCCCAGCAAACTGAAATAGGAAGATCTGATGGCAAACTAAAACCAACACAAAAGTGCTAAATCTAAATTAGGAATCAGAAGGGATGTGGTGCTCAGAAAACACTGACATGAAGATTGGCGTGGGCTGCTGTGTGCCGCCAGCGAGAGCTGCTGTGAGTGGCCAACCCACCACCGGGGACCAACTGCCTCAGCCAGGGGCGGAGCACAAGGCTCACAATACCAGCATGGGCCAGGGAGCTGTGTCCTACACAACTAGACTGAGAAACAATGGCTTGAACTGGAGTGGAGTGGTGGGAGGAAGAAGGGGGGGGAAGTAAATGCCAATAACTTCTAAGGTCACACCATATAAAAATTAGAGCTCTAAAGAACCTGTCACAACCCCCATTCTTAAAAAATTTAAATAAATCAATTTCATTATCAGTGAACTGATTAGTCTTCAGATTTTGAGATTCTTTGCTTTTCTCCTTCAGGGTTCACTGCTCCTTACTAAAGATGGGCAGAAGAAGAAAAATCAAACCAAATGACTAATTTTGTTTTTTAAATAAAAAACAAATTACTGTTATTTGATAAAAGGGTTGATGGAAAAGGTAGTTGTAAGCCAATGATTGAACTGGGGTTTTGGTATATCTGGTAGCTTTTAATTATTCATGTTTTCCCTCAATATCATGAATAATAGAAAACTGAACATATTTCAGTAAGGTTTAATATTAAGCACTTTGTTTTATAAATTTCATTTATACGCTTTATGTATTTGAATTTCTACTTCTGTAATCTTTAATATGTCTGTAATGAAATATGTATTAAAGACTTGATATTCTAGAAAAATCTCAAATTACCTAGAATGCTTACCTACATAAAATATTCTGTAGGCCCACTTTATTATTTATTATAAAAAAGATTACTCAATTTTATTTACAACTTAAACAGCAATTACTGATAATGTGATTTTTCTAATTACCTACCTAGTATGAAGGCATTTTCCCCATTAATTTGACAGCCAATAGAATTTTGATTAGGTGGAAAATATTAATAACTACCATATGCATTCATTGTCATGGCTAGAAAACACCTTTGAGGAGAAGGAAAAAAACGAAAGGAACATTGTGTTTCCAATTAGTGGCTCACAGCCAAAATATGAATCAGTTTTACCAAAAAGAAAAAAAAAACCCAGGAAAAACCAAACAGTGTGGCCTAACTGAATAACCGACAACAATCTACAAAACAATTGTAGAAAAAAAAATTGAAATCAAGACTTTTTCATGAGGAACAGAAGCCCAAATCGACAGTGGCTCACATCTTGAGGGGTTTTCCCTTAGGAACAAAGAACATACCCTTTGAAATGCAGTTAGTAGTGCCTGGAATTCAAACTCTTCCAGTAGCAAGGTCATTTTCTGACCTAGCTACCGTACCATAATCAATTCCATCATAGTTTTAAGAAGAGAATAAAAAAATACTGCTTTTATTATTTCAAACAGTAAATTATACATTCCTAAATGGCAGAAGAGTTAACCTCATCATTCTAGTAGTTGACATTTAAAATATAACATCACCAATGTTTATAGCTTAGAAAAGTATAGGGAAGACTCTGATGTTTTACATCTTCACTCAAAATCATCATTTAATTATCACAAATTAGTGAAGTTCCACTTTTGTTGGCTGTCTGTTATCCACCCTGAGCTAAGTTTTCTTGTTTGTAAAATTAGGATAATAATTGTCCTACCTATCTCACAGAAACTGTCCTTCTATCTCATAGAACTGCAGAATAATCAGAAGAGATAAGGTGAATAAAAGTTCTTTGAAAACTAATGCCCGGTATTAGTTGAAAGTATGGCATTATATAATTCGTTTATGTAATAACATGTAGGACTATAATATTTCTTTTTTATTGTGAATACTTGTATCCCTGGGGGAAAAGCTGATAACAAGGAATTGATACGACTGCAGGATAACTGGCAACATCTCCCAAGGCTTCACTGTTAACATTTAATATTTACTGAGTACAGGATGTCCCCAAGTTGCAAAGGTTCCATAAATATAAATCTAAACTACTATCCTTGCCTCAGCCCATTGCCATTTCCTCCCTCTTCACTCTTATAGGAAGTGTGTGTATGTGTGTGTGTGTGTGTGTGTGTGTGTGTAGTTGAGGGGTGGGATTTGAGAAAAACAGGAAGCTCCAAAGTAGAAGAAATTGTGCCGAGAAGTGAAACACCATAGAGTATACCTGCCTACAAACCATCCCTATCACCACTTAACTCTTTCATCACTTGTATACATCAACTGTGGACATCTCTCTATCCTGGGAAATAAAGTAAAGGTCAAAAGTCAACAGCCAAGAGCAGTGACTGGGACAAAATCAGGATAGTAAAGTTCACTTAAAGGAAAAAAGACTGATCTCAGTCGTCATTAACCTCTAAAGTCAATCCAATAAAGATATCAATTACAAAATACTGGCAAACCTACTTTCACTCAAAAAGGTACTAGTTTTATCAAGCTACCTATTCATTCTGCTCACCTGTCTTTCACTGACCCAATAACCTAAACCCCACCTGTGATGCTAACCAAGCCCACTTACTAATCCATTCACTACATTCAATGTAAAGAATCTTTCCCTTTGTCATGCAGGGTGTCATGCAGGGTCTCTAGTCCTGCTCCCCACAGAAGAACGCAGGATATGGCGAGGCCAAAAAGGAACACCCACGGAGCCATAGGTAGCGTAGTCACACCACTATAGTCTCACTGGCAGCTGGGTTGGAGACACAGGAGGCAGGAGGCACACTATCCGCAACCTGCAGTCCACTTCTCTGCCAACCAACCCCACTTGCTAACTGCAATCCGTCGTGCTAACTGCAATCCGCTCTTGCTAGCTCAGCCACCATCTTCTTGCTAGCCCCCATTTTCTGCTTGCGTAGCCACGGCAGTTATATTAGTGGCCAATGGCTCACTGGTTACAGCTGACGGCCAACTAGCCACAGCTGATGGACATCCAATCACAGTTGATGGCCATTTACTACCTGAGCCAGCACCTTTCCACGTGAGGGTGAGAGCCTGGAAACTGCACTCCTGCCTCTGTTCCCACACCTTTACTCCTTCCCAAAGACCCTCCCATTATATTTCATCCATCACTGTCCCTTATCAGTTGAAAAGGATAATAATTAATGCTAGAAAATCTTTGTATTAATAACATTGGGTAAGCTAGGAAGGAGAAAGCAGGGGGTGAATGGGGTGGAAATGAGGCTGGGCAAAATGGTCAGACCACCAGCCATGTCAATTTCACATGGTGTGGGGACAGAACCCCAAAAAGCAGTTTCCAGGCTCTCAGCCTCACATAGACAGGTGCTGGCTCAGGTAGTAAATGGCCATCAACTGTGATTGCATGGCCATCAGCTGTGGCTAGTTGGCCGTCAGCTGTAACCAGTGAGCCAATGGCCACTAATACAACTGCCATGGCTATGCTAGCAGAGAAAAGAATGGGGGCTAGCAAGAAGATGGCGGCTGGCCTGGCAAGCGTGGAAGGCGGTTTGCGGACAGTGTGGATCCAGCCTCCAGTGAGAGTATAGTGCCGCCAGAGAGAATATAGTGATATGACTCCTCCATCTATGGCTCCGTGGGTGTTCCTTTTTGGCCTCACTATATCCTGCGTTATGTGGGGAGCGGGACCAGAGACCCCGCCGGGTCCCCTGCACGACAAATGGCGCAGCGAGCAGGGTCCCCCGCACGACAAATGGCGCAGCGAGCAGGGTCTCCCACACGACACATGGGTAAACGTACTTTAAAATAGAGCTTTTAAAAACAGATACAAATTGTTAATACTACTGCTACCGTGTGTCATGTGGGTACCGTGCTGGAACAACAGCGACTCACAGTCAAGGAGCTTACATGTTCGCGATGGCGGCCAGTCAAGACACAAAAGCAAACATCCGCCACTTCCAATACATGGTGGTAAGTTCCCAAACAGTCAAGTGGTCCATTAAATTAGGGATGGAAGGCAATTCCCCATAGTCCATAGCCATTTGCCAGGGCTGTCCTGGGGGTGAGGGACGACCTTGACCTCACTCTCAGCTCCCACAGAGGACTCAGCAAGCGTTTCTTCCTGGGACTATAAGTACTGCATCTGGGCCACCTCAGCAAGCACTTCCCCGCCCACAGGGCCGCAATGACCTTAGCTTTCTCCGGCCTCTGCTGGTTGGGGAACTGTAGGCGTCTTTCCACCCCTCCACGGGGGTCCAGCTCTCCAGCAGCTGCTCCTCCTAGTCTTCCTGAGACTGAGTGTTCATAAGCATAAACTGCTCCACTGCCCTTTGGAGAGCTTTGGCCAGCACCGTACCCTGCACCCTGTGCCATGTGTCATGCGGGGTGTCACGCGGGGTCTCTGATCCCACTGTCCACAGAAGAACGCAGGACATTGTGAGACCAAAAAGGAACACCCACGGAGCCACAGATAGGGGAGTCGTACCACTATATTCTCGCTGGGGGAATCTGCCTCTCTGCAATTCGCAATCCACAATCCGCCCTTGCTAGTCCCCATGTGCTGCTAGTGTAGCCACAGCAGTTATATTAGTGGCCAATGGCTCACTGGTTACAGCTGACAGCCAAGGAGCCACAGCTGATGGCCATCCAATCACAGTTGATGGCCATTTGCTACCCGAGTTTGCACCTTTCCACGTGAGGGTGACAGCCTGGAAACTGCACTCCTGGCTCTGTCCCCACACCATGTTTCCCCGAAAATAAGACCTAGCCAGACAATCAGCTCTAATGCGACTTTTGGAGCAAAAATTAATATAAGACCCGGTCTTATTTTACTATAAGACCCGGTCTTATGTAATATAATATGGATATAATATAATACCCGGTGTTATATTAATTTTTGCTCCAAAAGACTCATTGAGCAGATTGTTCGGCTAGGTCTTATTTTCAGGGAAACACAGTAATAACCAGAAAGATGAATTGCTCAGTCTCCCAATTTAAACAAAGACTTTCAGGAACAAAGTTAAAAGAGGACTATGGATATTAATTAAGTCCATCCATGGCAAGTCTTTCCAATTCAAGAGTAGTGCCAGAAAGAACACTCCCACCTCTTCTCTTGAGCCTATTTAATAATAACCAGGATGCCTGCTTCTGAGAAAGTGGGTTTGAATAAAACTCTACATTCTCTTTATTGGTTCTCTAGAAAGCTTGACCTGTGGTTCATAAGAATGCCCATGGTTCAATGAGTTTGTACTAAGAGAGTCTATTACAATTAGTAGTAGTGGTCAAGTAGGTCTCACACACGTATGGCGTGCTCTGTACAGGCTGCCAACCAGGAAATATTGTTAAAGTTCCAAAACTTTTATGTTTCACCCTTGGCCTTTCTTTAAAAAAAAAAAAGTTATTCTTCTCGCCCCTTCTTTTCAAAAATTTTAAGGATTAGGGCCCCATGGAAAAAGTAAAACTTTTTCTACTTTTAAGTCTATTTGTGCAATTAAAATTAAGTTCTGCTTGGGGGATTATCCGAATTTAACCACAGTTTTGAATAGGATACACTAGTCTTAAAATGATACCCTTCAAATCACGATTTCAATAAAAATTTAAGCCAGGAAGATTTAATTTAATCATTTCACAAATTTACCAGCTTACTACATAATCTTCTAATTCAGAACGATAAACACTTTTTGAAAAGTACACACAATACCTTAAGAATAAAATTCTACTTTGATTTTTAAAAAGACATTACTTATATTGTTATGTATGAAAATGGCTACCAATATCCACTAAATCATTAAGATTAACCACCTCCATCAGTTAACCAAGAGATTCATTATGCATATTTAGAAGTTATTACTGTACTATACAATATTAAGCATGAGCACCAAAATCAAATACTAATACGAACAGTAACATGTAAATTAACAGAAATCTTACCATTTGCAACAACATGGATGGACCTAGAGAACATTATGTTAAGTGAAATAAGTCAGACAGAGAAAGACAAATACCATATGATCTCACTTATATGCGGAATCTAAATAAAAGAATAAGTGAATGAACTAATCAGAGACAGTTTTGGAAACATGGAGGACAAACTGAGGGTTGCTAGAGGGGCGTGGGGGTGGGGATAAGGGGAAGGTGAGAGGTTTAGAAAATAGTCGGTAACCACAAGATGGTCATGGGGGTTTGAAAATTAATTTGGGGAACGTACAGAGGGATAGTGGATGGGGGGAGGGGGGTTCACACAGTGTGAGGGATATAAATGATAAACGTCTAAGTGTCATGCCGGACGGCCTGCGGGGTCTCTGCTTCCACTCCCCATACAAGAACGCAGGATATGGTGAGGCCAAAAAGGAACACACAAGGAGCCATAGATAGGGGAGTCATACTTAGTATATTCTCGCCGGCGGCACTATACTCTCACTGGAGGCTGGATCCACACTGTCCGCAACCAGCCATCCTAACTGCAATCCGCGCTTGCCAGCCCAGCCACCATCTTCTTGCTAGCCCCCATTTTCTTCTCTTCTCTCCCTCTCCTCCTAGCACAGCCACAGCAGTTATATTGTGGCCAATGGCTCACTGGTTACAGCTGACGGCCAACTAGCCACAGCTGATGGCCATGCAATCACAGTTGGCCATTTACTACCTGAGCCAGCACCTGTCTATGTGAGGCCGAGAGCCTGGAAACTACTCTCTGGGGCTCCGCCCCCACACTCCACCCCTACAGGCTCTCGCCTCACAATCTACGCGACAAGCGTCTTCCGCGAGGGGACCTGTGCGAGGAGCCTGGGGGTGAATGCAATATCCTGGACACAGCCAGGCTCTCTGGGCACAGCCAGGGTTTCTCAGGGCACCACCAGTGCTTCTGGGCACTGCCAGACTTCCTGGACTTCTTAGGGTACCACCTGTCTTCCCGGACACAGCCAGGGTTTCTCAGGGCACCACCAGTACTCCTGGGCACTGCCAGACTTCCTGGACTTCTTAGGGTACCACCTGTCTTCCCGGACACAGCCAGGGTTTCTCAGGGCACCACCAGTACTCCTGGGCACTGCCAGACTTCCTGGACTTCTTAGGGTACCACCTGTCTTCCCGGACACAGCCAGGGTTTCTCAGGGCACCACCAGTACTCCTGGGCACAGCCAGACTTCCTGGACTTCTTAGGGTACCACCTGTCTTCCCGGACACAGCCAGGGTTTCTCAGGGCACCACCAGTACTCCTGGGCACAGCCAGACTTCCTGGACTTCTTAGGGTACCACCTGTCTTCCCGGGCACAGCTAGGATTTCTCAGGGCACTGCCACTCTCTGTGGGCACAGCCACACTTCCTGGACTCAGCCAGGGCTTTCAGGGCACTGCCACAGCCACACTTCCTGGACACAGCCAGGGCTCTCAGGGCACTGCCACTCTCTGTGGGCACAGCCACACTTCCTGGACACAGCCAGGGCTCTCAGGGCACTGCCACTCTCTCTGGGATACAGCCCGACTTCCTGGGCACAGCCAGGGTATCTTCAGGGCTCAGCCAGACTTCCTGGACTCAGCCAGGGCTCTCAGGGCACTGCCACTCTCTCTGGGAACAGCCCGACTTCCTGGGCACAGCCAGGGTATCTTCAGGGCTCAGCCAGACTTCCTGGACTCAGCCAGGGCTCTCAGGGCACTGCCACTCTCTCTGTGCCTCTCAGGGTACCCTGCTGGAACAACAGCGACTCACAATCAAAGTGCTTACATATTCTCAATGGCGGCCAGTCAAGAGACAAAAGCAAATATCCCCCAGTTCCACTAACAACAGTTCCCAAACAAACAGTCAAGCGGTCCATTAAATTAGGGATGGAAGGCAATTCCCCATAGTCCATAGTCATTCGCCAGGACTGTCCTGGGGTGAAGGACGACCTTGACCTCACCCTCATCTCCCACGGAGGACTCAGCAAGCGTTACCTCCTGGGACTATAAGTCCTGCATCCGGGCTGCCTGAGCAGGAACCTCCCGGCCCACAGGGCTGCAACGACCTTCGCTTTCTCCGGCCTGTGCTGGTTGGGGAACCGTCCACATCTTTCCACCTCTCCACAGGGCTCCATCTCTCCAGCAGCTGCATGGCTTTTCCTGTGCTGGTGGGAGAACCGTCCACGTCCTCCCACCCCTCCACGGCGGTCCAGCTCTCCGGCAGCTGCTCCTCCTGGTCTTCCTCAGACTGGGTGTTCATACGCACAAACTGCTCCACCGTCCTTTGGAGAGCTTTGGCCGGCACCATACCCTGCTCGCTGCGCCATTTGTCATGCGGGACGGCCTGCGGGGTCTCTGCTCCCACTCCCCATACAAGAACGCAGGATATGGTGAGGCCAAAAAGGAACACACAAGGAGCCATAGATAGGGGAGTCATACTTAGTATATTCTCGCCGGCGGCACTATACTCTCACTGGAGGCTGGATCCACACTGTCCGCAACCAGCCATCCTAACTGCAATCCGCGCTTGCCAGCCCAGCCACCATCTTCTTGCTAGCCCCCATTTTCTTCTCTTCTCTCTTCCTCTCCTCCTAGCACAGCCACAGCAGTTATATTGTGGCCAATGGCTCACTGGTTACAGCTGACGGCCAACTAGCCACAGCTGATGGCCATGCAATCACAATTGGCCATTTACTACCTGAGCCAACACCTTTCTATGTGAGGCCGAGAGCCTGGAAACTACTCTCTGGGGCTCCGCCCCCACACTAAGTTTTGTTTTGTCTTGTGCACTTGAAACTAATAATAAAAAAACAGTTTATATAGCCTACTTCTTCCATATTTTTATTTTCATCAAGACATGTAAACATGTATAATTTAAAACTATTTTAATAATATGAATTCTGGAGTTTTTAAGAACTAAAAAGATATATTGTCAAGTAAATAGAAAGACTTATAATAAAGACCCATACAACTACTGTCTTAACTTTTTTTCCTGTTTATTCAAAGGCTGCAAAAGAAAGATAATAACCTTTCCTATTAAATTTCTAAACAGTTTTCTCAAATTAGAATGAATTAATCTGAAGGCCAAACATTCTTTCTACAACCTACAGAAATCATTTTTGTTGGAAACCAGATTATTTATTTGGTAGTTGCTGATGAATCAAGGTGCTTTTAAGTCATTTCAGCTAGTTTGTGATGATAGTCTAAAATCACACCTGCAAATATATTTCTTAAATGGTCACTTGTGATCTTGAAATTTATTCTCACTGATATAACAAAGGGGTGGCCATTGAATGCCACAGATGCAATGCATTCAATCTTCAAGACAATGACTAACAATGCAACTCAGAAAATCAGTATGAGGAAATTGTTTCCTAAATATGTTCTTGTTCAATTCTGTATGTTTAAAATGTTTGAAGACAAAAAGGTTTTGTGGACTTAAAACCAATTGACCCTGATGGAATGTCAAACTAAACTGCCAGGCAGCTGCAGCTGGTAATAAAATGCTAACATAAGACCTGACGAGTTTTAGCAGAACCTGATTATATGGCAATCCTCCTATCTGAGAGAAGACAAAAGAGCTAGAATAGAAGAATAACTGACAGGCTGGTTGCTATAGTAACCAAAAATAAATTTGTATACTGACTGGGGAAAACCACTGGCATTTCCATCAGGTATGAGGCCCACATTATGTCTTACATGCTTATTCCTCAATTTTGAATCATTAGATGACAGACTAATACAAAGACTACTCAGTTTGCAATAAGGGAATAAATACAGTTCTGCTCTGAAGAGTAAGGAAAACACCCAATTAAAGGTTTAGCTGGTTAGCAGAGTAACATTTGACAGCTAGAGGGGAACACACCTTGTGAAAGTTTGTAGAAATCAGCTTAGCTCTGGGTAGAAAACAAAAATGTAGGTTAATTATCAATTCAGGTTAAATATCAGGAGGACATCATAAAGCACCTACATTTTTTTATTGGCACTTTAAATTTTTTTGGAGGTATTTCTTATGGACTAATCTCTTACAGAAAGGGTTATTTAATATACACTGTGCACACATATATCTAAAACAATACTAAATGGTGTGATTGTCTTATCTCAGCTATCCGTAACCTGGGAAGCAGCTTTCCCACCTGCTCTTTACATGGGCTGCTAAGGCTACCTTCATCGCCTCCACTTCCATCACCTCCAGCCCCATCACCCCGCCTTTCTTCCACCTGCACCACCCCATAAGTAATTAGCATAATTGCAGGCAGAGTAGGAGGAAACAAACAGCCCCATCAAGGGGCTTCCCAGGCAAATTCACCTGACTTTGTCAAAGTTAAAACAATGAACTGAAGAGAACACATGGATTGCTGTGTAATGTACAGGTTATAAAATAAATCTCAAATACCAACAATTAGAAATTGTTTTTTTTTTTTGTTCTGTAGGACCATCACTGAATTGTCAACATCCTAAAACAAACAAAGTTTTTAACATTTTAAAAATCAAATTTTATCTACCCTATTTTATGCAGTTTATCCCAACAGAATAAAATTTTCAATTTACAGCAGTTTGTACAGATTCAAGTTGAGCCCCCAAATTGCCATACTACTGAGACTGTCCTACCTCCAGAAGTCACCAATTGACATTTGCAGAGCACTAAATTTAGAAGTTGAACTAACTAATTAATATGTAGGCTCCCCCCTTTAATACGATACACAGGTGTGATAACACAGCATTTACAAATATTAACATATTTCAATCAATTCGCAAAGCCACCAGCAACCAAATATAATCAATGATTATATTAAGGTTAGTGCAAAAGTAATAGCACTTTTTGCAATTACTTTTAACCTTTTAAACCACAGTTACTTTTGCGCCAACCTAATATAATCTATGATTAAATGCCAACCCATGAACAGCCATTTTAAGGAATATTTCCTCAAGTAACCCATATCACACAAATATTTTTATTGAATGTTGTATCAATTTTCAATTCAGAGAGAAATGTTTCTGATGCCTAAGTAAAGTGAAAAGTTGGGTTTATAACAAAGGCAGCTATGCGACTTCTTGTTTTTGAGACCAACCAACTCTTCAAGACAGTTTGATTTCAGTTCTCATGATTTATAAATCAAGATTTCATCAGCTTGTTGGCTCAGTTGGTTAGAGTGCAGTGCTCATAATACCAGTGTCGCAGGTTCAATTCCCACATGGGCCGGGAAGCTGCACTCTCCACAACTAGATTGAAAACAACGACTTGACTTAGATCTGATGGATCCTGGAAAAACACACTGTTCCCCAATATTCCCCAACAAAAAAAGAAAAAAGATTTCTCCATTACTCCAATCTAGAATGATAGACTGCAGTTGACACTAACTAGACTCTTAAAATAAAATAAAATAAACCACTGTTCTTAGATCAGCTATTCTGCAACCACCTTTCATCCTGACTTGGGAGAAAATTAGTGGGCAAAAGTTAGGATCCTCAACAGTTAATGTCCTGACAGCAAGCCACTGTAAAAACAGAACAATGGTGTGGGGGCAGAGCCCCAGAAAGAAGTTTCCAGGCTCTCGGCCTCACATAGACAGGTGCTGGCTCAGGTAGTAAATGGCCATCAACTGTGATGGGATGGCCATCAGCTGTGGCTAGTTGGCCGTCAGCTGTAACCAGTGAGCCATTGGCCACTAATGTAACTGCTGTGGCTACGCTGGCAGAGGAGAGAGGAGAGAAGAATGGGGGCTAGCAAGAAGATGGCGGCTGGGCTGGCAAGTGTGGATGGCAGTTTGCGGACAGTGTGGATCCAGCCTCCAGTGAGAGTATAGTGCCGCCAGAGAGAATATAGTGGTATGACTCCCCTACCTATGGCTCCGTGGGTGTTCCTTTTTGGCCTCACCATATCCTGCGTTCTTGTATGGGGAGCGGGAGCAGAGACCCCGCAGGCCTCCCTGCATGACAAATGGTATATAGAAGTAGACCATCTTGAGAGCCCCACTAACAGGGTAAGTGCCAGAAACCTAGAATAGGGATACCTAGCAATACTTTCCCTCCCTCCACAGACAAGGCAGCATGGTCTAAATGAGCAATCAGGAGACTGGGGTTCTAGTTCCCAGTCTGCCACTAACCAGCAATGTGTCACTTCCCCTCTCTAAGCCTAGGTTTCTTTCAGTTAAATGGGAGGTCTGGGCTAAATGATCTCCTGTCCCTTCCTACTCGAAAAATGTTACCATTCTATCCTTCCTTCCAACACCTCAAAAATATTTTGTTAACCATGAAAAAACCTTTTTAAATAAAGAATGCTCAAAAAGTTACATTTATTTTTATAACATGTTCTCAGTGCCTGTGGGGACAGAGCCAGGAGTGCAGTTTCCAGGCACTCGGCCTCAAGTGGAAAGGTGCTGGCTCAGGTAGTAAATGGCCATCAACTGTGATTGGATGGCCATCAGCTGTGGCTAGTTGGCCGTCAGCTGTAACCAGTGAGCCATTGGCCACTAATATAACTGCTGTGGCTACACTAGCAGAAAAATTGGGGCTACCAAGAAGATGGTGACTGAGCTAGCAAGAGCAGATTGCAGTTAGCAAGTGAGGTTGGTTGACAGAGAAGCAGACGGCAGGTTGTGGATAGTGTGGCTCCTGCTTCCTGTGTCTCCAACCCAGCCGCCAGCGAGACTATAGTGCTATGGCTCCCCTATCTATGGCTCCGTGGGTGTTCCTTTTTGGCCTAGCCACATCCTGCGTTCTTATGTGGGGAGCGGGAGCTGAGACCCCACAGGCCGCCTTGCACGACAGTGCCAGAGTTTAGTATGTGTATGCATAATCAACAAATTAGCAGGAGCATTCACCTCATGTATAATTTACCCAGTAAATATTTAATTTGACATCTACGGGTATTGAAAAATGTACCTAATACCATCGTTTGTTAAAATTAAAAAAAAAATCACGGAAAGATTTGCCAAGAACAAAAGCTTATCAATAAAAGCACACTAGTAAACCTCAATATAATGACAGACTATTAGAGTTGGAAGGGTTCTCAGAATGTAATCTCTTCAATTTAAAGATGAGGAAATGAAATGATTCATAGTCCAGGGCTTTTTTCTACTATACCACACTTCCTCCTCCCTTTCCTGCTTTATCAAAAGACAGCATGGTAGCAGAAAGAATGCTAGAATGTAAAATTGATCTGGATTCTAGTCCTAACTCTGTTATTAATTTGCTGTGCCACCTTGGACAAGTCACTTTCCCTCTCTGGGCAATACACATTCCTGAAAGAGGAAGTGGGAATTTCTAGCGAAGAGAACTGAAAAGTCTGGGCTGCTGGTTTTAAATAGATGCATCAGTTCAATTCAGCAAGTTGTTCCTAAAGCATTTTACACCAGAATCTCTTGCAGGATATCTTCTATGCACACGTACACACACACACACACACACACACACACACACACACACACACACACACACAGTGGGGCTGCTATAATATATTAGAAAAAAAATAGTTAAGTAGAAATCTGAAGAACTGGTTTCAAATCCCAGCTCTGTCACTTACATGCATTGTCTCCTAGGCCAATTCATTAACCTCTTAGAGTCTAACGTTCCTCATATGTAAAAACAGATAATAATGAAACCTGACCTAAAATATCAATCAAAATAAAGCAATATAAATGTGGTGTACATTGCAAAAAAAATATTTGGGCAGGTTAGAGTTAAAATTAGAACACTGGGTCCTAAGAGCCGTTTTTTTACTTCTCACCTAGTATCAAAGGATCAAAGAACTTGAGAAGCTATATTGTCCTATGAGGGAAGAACTGACTATCAATTCTATCAAAATGACTCATTTGGTTTAGATAAGTTAAAAAGCCCCAAGTTCTGCATACTTCCTCCCAAAGTAAGCACTGTGTGAAATTCAAATTGCTAATTCCAAGAAAGGAAGGAAAAGGGAATGAAAATTTGCATTCTTTCTCTGTGCCAGGTGCTGGACTAGGCAATTTACACACGTCCTGATGTAGCTGTCCTTCAAAATGAAATTTGTTTTATTCATTGGAAAGGAACACTATTCACATAGTTCTAAATTGATTATAATCATATATGTCGATTGTTATTCCCTCCTCCACCTACAGATACAAAAGTACTAAAGGATTAGGTCTCTCATTTAACCTGAACTGACAGTTCATTACTTTGAGGGGGAAACCACAAAAACAAAATTTAATTTCAAGGGACTCCAACGTATTCGGAAATCCAAATGTATTTTCTATTCTCTACCATCTAGCTATGAACTTGTTTCAGACATTGAATTTGAAGGAGATTCAGGGCCATCTCAAGATTGGCCATTGCCACCCCAAAATCCCATAAAGGTTGGTGGAAACACACATCAGCGATCTAACAATGTACATATCTCTCTGATTTTGTTTCTATAACATTTTTGGTATATACATATTGTTTTAGAAAGACTTCTAGACTGCATGGCTATCTTTATTTGTATCAAAGGAGATATTTCTTCCAAAGGGTAAGCTTGAAAATTGACGGCAGTTGATTCATGGAACTGTACTAGTGGCTTACATTAACACACAAATTTTACCAAGTTCTTACACTATTTAAATATATACTTCACTGCCTCTAGTTCCACACAAGTCTGTAGATGAGTTCGGCGAAATCGCTATAAACATTATTCCAACTTTGAAAAGTGGAAGAGTGGGTAAGTAGAAGTCCTAGTCAAGCGAAGCATTCCAACTACTGTACTTCCTACTCAGAATCTCCCATATTAATCACCACTAAAACATCTTGCAGAATTAGATAAAGAGCACAAAGCTGTGGCTCTCCTTCCAACCACCCGATTACTCAGCACTTGTTTGTATCTGTGTAGTCGGTTTGTGTACATTTTTGTCCGGCTACCCTTTTAAGACCGCATTCTCCCTAATGGTAAAGGACCTTGTGTTCGATTTCCTTTGCCTCACGGGAAGGTTCTACTTTAATAAAACACTGTTGATCTAAAGTACATCAGCTAGAGGACTTTCCTAAGTAAACACCCAACCCTTTCCGCCGCTGCTTTTCTTTCCATGCAATGAAAAGACGGCGGCAAATCGGGAGTTACAGGTACCTCTAAAACGAATAGGTAAGTTAGCAGCAAACCAAAGAAACGGGGGGAAATGTATTTTCTCCTGTTACTGCTCCTTTAATCTGTGGTCCCCAAGGCCAAAACGGATGTTTGAAAGGTTAGCTCTGAATCCCAAAAACACAAATCGTCGGCTCTCAGGCACGTCAGCTGTCCGACCTCGCAGAAAGCTGGACAAGACGAGAAAGGGGTTCCGAGAGAGCCACTGGGGCTGTTCAGTAGCAAAAGGAATGAGTTTGCCAGAGGTGGGCGATCCCCCAGCCCCCCAACTCACTCTGAAGTGCCCGAGTGGAGACTGAAAGGAGCAACGGTGGCGGACACAATCGGGACCTGGGAGGGGAAGCGGTGGAAGGCACAGGGGAAGCCGAGGGACCGCGACGCCAGGCTTCTGGGCCATAGCTACTTACCCTACAGGGTAGACGCCCCCTAGGTGCACATCTTCAGGGGCATCAAAGAATTCCTCGGTGTCGCTTTCCGACGCCATTTATAGGACACACCCGCGGGTGAGGGGGCCGATGCCGCCTGGGAGGGTGACTCTCGTCTCCTCCTCGTCGTCCTCCACCCCCGCGAGACCAGGGGGAGGTGGGCCCCGCGCGAGGATGAGGAGGGAACAGATGATCTGGAGTGAGGAGCCGGTTAGGGGCACGGGGGTTCCGTCAGCTGCCAGGCTGCAGGAATGACCAGCAAAGCGGCCGCCTAATGAGGCGGCGCAGGGTCTAAGGACTGTTGCTGCCACCTCTCCCGGCGATAGGGGTAGAAGCAGCGGGAGAGAAGAGGCGGTGGCTCTCCTCGGTGGGGGAGGGCGGGCGGGCCGACGAGGCAGCTACAGTTTCTCCCGCAGCAGCAAATTACAGCAGCTGTGAGAGCTAGTTGCCCGCAAAAATACGGACGCACACCTAACCTCGCGAGATTTCGGGGGGGGGGGGTCTGGTGAAGCGTGGGCGGGGCGAAGAGGAGGTGGGGGCGGCTCCAGAGAGGCAGCACTCGGATTTCTTCGGCCCGAGAAGCGTATCAAACTGCGCAAGCGCGTTGAGGGTGTTCAGTGAAGGCCGGAAGTAGCGGAGAAGGGTGGGGATGAGGCTTCTGAAGGAAGGAGTCTGGAACCTGCTGAGTAGCGGCGCGGTACCCCGGCTCTGAGGGAGCGCGCACGAGTAGGTGGGGGTTCACTGGAGCGTCTTACCTGCCAACTCTGCAGTTCCTAAGAGAGGCATTTTCAGAGGGGTGATTTTGAGTCTTCTGTTTTTCTTAAGAGGAAATGCTGTCGGGAAACGTTGGCATTGGGGTTTGCTTTAAGATCGTCTTAATTTAACCAAGCCCTAAATAGCCCACCGTAGGGTGTAGGAGCTCCGCCACCTTTAGCCTTACAAGATTGACGCACCTTATTTACTACAATATCTCTAATTGAGATCCCTAGATAGGGTCCTGCGGGCCACAGGGTGGGGTCTGTGAGAGATACGTGGGGAGTGTGCCAGTTCCATGATGGATTTATTGCTGGAGCTGAGCCAGTATTAGGCCTCCGGTTACTTTTTCCCTACAAACGTCTGTTGCTGCCCTCACTAAATGTGAGAGAAATTATTACATAATGGGCGAGATGTGCGTCAGTCAAATAGTGAATGTATATTGAGCAGATACCCTTGCAAGGCTAAGTGCTAGTAACTAAATTCTGATCCTCGACTGCCCAATGTCCAGTGATGAAAATAGGTACTTTTTAAAAGACTAAGATATTCTTTTTTAAACAATAGATCATTGACCATAAAAGGAATAGCATTGACTTTATATGATCGTGAAATACATTTATTTTTCCCACTGTCATCATGACAGTAAGGCTCTCTGAGCTCTTTATGTAGCTTTAAGTATTGCTCAAGATGGCAGCAGAAGAAAGTGGATTGGGACCAGGGGCATGGCCCTCAGAAACGCTGGAATAGGGCTCTAAATTCCTCCTTGGAAAGCAACCATGAAAAGATATGGCAGGTGGCTCGCAGGCTTGTGTAAAACCAAATAACTTATACTATGTATATTCTGTAACACCCCAGGAAGTTCAGGGAAAACTGCCTAATTAAATATGGTAATATTTCTTGCAGCAAACCATATCATTATTCATACAGAGTAAATAAATACCAATAAGTAACCTTATTCGGTTTAGGTCAGATACTACTGCCAATAATTTAGATCAATTTGACTGTCAAATAACTTATTAAATACATCTTTTTTTGTTTCCACAGCTTTTTTGGATTTCAGAATTGCAGACAAGGGATTTGTGGATCCTTCTCGATGAGACTCTGGTTACAATTCAGTAATTGTTAGCTTTTATGTGTGTTTTTTTTAATTAGTTCAGGTGTATAAAACAACAATGATTA
Source organism: Rhinolophus sinicus (assembly GCF_036562045.2). NCBI lineage: Eukaryota > Metazoa > Chordata > Mammalia > Chiroptera > Rhinolophidae > Rhinolophus > Rhinolophus sinicus. Next base: position 81,204,189 of record NC_133768.1, on the reverse strand, counting down.
GACATTTACACCCATCACAGATTGATAGTGTACTATCCCTTCACTATATTCCCTATGCTGCAGTTTGCATCTGTGACTATATAAATTATACTTGACATTCAATATTATGTTAGTTTCAGGTGTACAGCGCAGCAATTTGGCATATATAATCTATGAAGTGATCCCCCCCCAGTAAGTCCAGTATACCCATCTGACACTGTGTAATGGTGACACTATATCTTCTATTTTTGAATTTTGGACCTCTGATGTAATTAAATTTGGTAGTGGTTTGGCTTGGGACGTTTTGAAAGTTTTTTTTTTCCTTTCTTTGCTTCCCTTCCCTCACCCCAAACCTTGATGACTGTTCACTGTGCATTTACTATGCATACAAGTTCCAACTGTTCTGTTTACTTCAGACCAGGGGGCACTCCTGGCCCAGTAACTTGGGAGGGGATTTTTGCATCTGTATGGGATTCACTCCTGACCCTGGGACAGAGCAGCCTCCAGGAAGTGCTTTTTCCTGAAGTTGCCTGGCCAACTTCTCCTTCCTTTGTTCTGCCCCTCCTTGCATGTCTATAAAACCTTTGGTGGTATTAAGAGCAAGAAAGCAGTCTCTGTGACTGGGAGTACACTGTCTTCCCTTAATGCTGGCATTTTGGAATAAAACCTGCTTTTCTTTCTACCAACCTCGCCTCTGGAGTTTTGGCTTTCGTGTGGCGAGCAGCCAGACCTTTTCCAGGCTAACAATCCTACACAGTCTTTACAATATTACTGATTATATTCCCCATGGGGAATATGTATTTCACATTGCTATAACTATTTTGTGACTACAAATTTGTACTTCCTAATCCCTTCACCTTTCTCACCGTCATGCAGGGTCTCATCTCTTGCTCCCCGCACAAGAACGCAGGATATGGTGAAGCCAAAAAGGAACAGCAATGGAGCTATAGATAGGAGTCATACCACTATAGTCTAGCTAGCGGCTGGGTTGGAGACACAGGAAGCAGGAAGCACACGATCCACAACCTGCCATCCACTTCTATGCCAACCAACCTCACTTGCTAACTGCAATCCGCACTTGCCAGCCACCATTTGCTGCTAGCATAGCCACGGCAGTTATCTTAGTGGCCAATGGCTCACTGGTTACAGCTGACGGCCAACTAGCCACAGCTGATGGCCATCCAATCACAGTTGATGGCCATTTACTACCTGAGCCAGCACCTTTCCATGTGAGGCTAAGAGCCTGGAAACTGCACTCCTGGCTCTGACCCTGATGGAGAAACTGACCTAAAATGGTTCCCTGCCATGTGGAACTTACCTAAAATGGTGGCCCTAGCAAAGAGAGAAGTCCCCAGCCTAAGCCCCAGCCCACTTCCGTATAACCCCCTCCAAGACACACCCCAAGCCAATCACCAGACGACAACTACCCCTTCCCCAACTCCAGGAAGTCCCCAACTCATAAAAACCTGCTCAAAACCTTGCTAGGGGCTCAGTATTTTGGGAAAGATCCCACTGAGCCCGCTGGCATAATAAAGCTGGCCTTCCTAATGCTCTGAGTGCCGCTTGGGTTCTTTCCGGTCCCGGTATCTGTAACATTCTTGGTTTCCTGACCGGGAAACCCAACCGCGCTGGCCCCTTGAGCCACCGGTTTGGGTGAGAGCGGGCCCTAGGGTGGCGGGAGAGCTGAGATGGAGCTAGGCGCACCCTGCTGATTTTGGCAGGCCCGGGACGGGTGACCTCCCGCTGGCTCCAGCCCGTGACTCCTTGCTGGACCCCAGTAGAGAGAAAAGATGAACAGCCAATCAGAATATCGGACACAGTAAGACCCCGGGGCCCAGATCCAGTTAGGCCTGCCTAAGGGCAGAAGGGGAGCCTGATCACCTGTGGAGTCCCACTTCGGACTTTAGTTAGGGCTGTTCCGGGGGAGGGTGTCTTTCCTCCCTGAATGAGTGTGTGTGTACTTGGTCCCGAATGGGATTCTGTGTGGATCCATGGTTTGTCAGCTACGGAGCCCAAGTGAGCCCCAACCTGCGTTCTGTGGTAGCGTCGTACAGCATAAGGGTGATTTGCACTCTCAGAGTGAGAGCTGGCCCGGGGCTTATATGGGCACACCTTAGCCAAGACGTTCCCAAGGTTCCTGCAAGGGACGCAGCCAGGCGGGTGCCTGATTGAGACACTTCCCTTGTGTATGCGACACCATACATCGTGGGAGGGAGTCACGGGAAGCCCACGGTTCTAGACTGCATGTTAAAGAATTTCAGGAAAGGTTTTGGAGGCGACTACGGGGTCAAAATGACCCCCGGACGACTCCGCACTTTATGTGAGCTGGAGTGGCCAAGTTTCGACGTGGATGGCCCACAGAAGTCACTCTTGACCTCCCCACGATTCACCGAGTCTACATAGTTGCCACTGGGACCCCAGGATATCCAGACCAGTTCCTTTACGTTGACTCGTGGTTGGAAATAACCTGAACCCTTCCTCTTTGGGTACGGTTCTGCTCCAATAGTAAGGGACAGTCCAGGATCTGCGTTGCATGGAACCCACGAGGCTGCACCCAGAAAGACATGGCTAAGGCCATTTACCGGGGGACCCCGATGAAGGGCCGCCACCACCTCCCTACGCACCACGGCCAACAGCTGGCGCAGCTCCACCACTTCCAGACACTCTGCTTCCAGCTTCGGCCTCCACATAGCCCCAACCCAACCAGCCCAGAGCCGGACTTCATAGGATTAGAGGGAATCAAGTCGGACTGAAGAGGACCGGGCTCGTTTGAACTCGGCCCCCATGAGCCCACGGTTGGCCTAGATGTAGGGGGCCAAACAGTGACTTCTATGGTAGATACTGGAGCAAAATACTCAGTAGTCACCACACCAGTGGCACCGCTCGGGGACCACAGGGTCACCATAATGGATGCCACCAGGGATCAAGCTAAGAGCCGACCGTTCTGCCAGGCTCAGACTTGTAAATTAGGACACACAGTGTCACACGAGTTCCTCTACTTACCAGATAGCCCAATCCCGCTCCTGGGACGCAACCTCCTTACCAAGTTAGGGGCGCAAATCTCCTTCAAACCATCAGGCCAAGCCACCATGTCACTGCAGCCCCCGTCAGAGGGACTTATTCTGTCTATCACCACCCTGAGGGAAGAAGAATGGAGGCTCTATGGGACCAGTGTAGAACAGAACATAGAAGCCTACAGGGCTGATTTCCCAGAGGTTTGGGCTGAAGATAACCCGCCTGGGCTAGCAAAATATAAGGCCCCAGTTTTGGTGGAACTGAGACCTGGAGCTCAACCCCAATAGCTACACCAATACCCCATCTCCAGGGAAGCTCAGGCAGGGATTCAAAAACACCTCGCCCATCTCAGAGCAGCAGGGATACTCGTAGAGTGCCAGTCACCATGGAATACGCCCCTCCTGCCGGTAAGGAAGTCCAATGGAGAATACTGGCCAGTACAAGATTTAAGGGTGGTAAACCAAGCCACAGTCTCCCTACACCCCGTAGTTCCAAATCCATATACTCTCCTCAGTCAGCTGTCCCTGGAGGCCGGATGGTTCACCTGCCTGGACCTGAAAGATGCATTCTTCTGCATTTGGTTGGCACCCCAGAGCCAATCACTGTTCACCTTCAAATGGACTGAACCTGATACCGGCCGGCAGCTCCAGCTGACATGGACTCAGCTCCCACAGGGCTTCAAAAACTCCCCAACCCTCTTCAGGGAAGTGCTAGCCTCAGATTTAGCCACCTTCTCTCGAGAAGAATACCGCTGCACTCTATTGCAATATGTAGATGATCTGTTCCTAGCCTGTGCCACCGAAACCGAGTGCCAAACCATGACACGGGCACTCCTGTCCCACCTAGCTGAGACGGGCAATAGAGTCTCCTGGAAGAAAGCCCAGCTCTGCAGAGAACCAGAACAATACTTGGGCTTTATCATTTCCAAAGGACAGTGGGCCCTCAGCACTGGGCAGAAGAAAGTCATCAATTCCCTCCCCCGGCCCACCAACAGGAGAGCGCTCCGTGAGTTCCTCGGGACCGCCGGCTTCTGTGGGGTCTGGATTCCTGGCTTTTTGGCAATAGCCCGGCCCTTATATGAGGCTCTAGCTGGTCAAGAAAAGGCCCCTATGCTATGGACAGAAGATCAAAAACATGCCTTCAAGCAGCTCAAGAGCTCACTTGGACAGGCCCCAGCCCTCGGGTTACCTGATGCTGAGAGGCCACTCCACTTATTCGTGCAGGAAAAAGACAAAATAGCCTTAGGGCTGCTGGCCCAAACAGTTGGACTGGTTCCGTCCCGTTGCCTACCTCTCAAAGAAACTAGACCCAGTAGTAGCGGGTTGGCTGCCATGCCTGCGGGCCCTAGCAGCCACGGTAATTCTCATCAAAGAGGCGGATAAGCTCACCTTAGGCCAGAGACTCATAATTGAAGTACCCCACTCGGTCACCACCTTAATGAACAGTCAAGGACCCCGATGGCTGTCGAATGCACGGCTGACTCAGAATCAAGGGCTACTCCTGGAAAATCCTCAGATCTCATTAGAAACTGTGTGCACCCTGAACCCAGCCACTTTCCTGCCAACCGAGGAAGGGGATCCAGAACATGACTGTATAGAAGTTATCAACGAGGTCTACGCCACCAGACCCGACCTCCAGGACAGCCCACATCCTAACCCGGACCTTACTCTGTATACTGACGACAGCAGCTTCCTGAGGGATGGAAAGCATCACGTGGGGTATGCGGTAACTACCACAGATGAGGTACTCGAGGCAGGGGCATGTCCATTGGGATGCTCGGCCCAAGGGGCAAAACTATGGGCACTAATAAGAGCCCTTACTCTATCCGAGGGCCGAAAAGTCAACATCTATACCAACTCTCGGTATGCCTTTGGAACCGTCCATATCCATGGGGCTATATACAAAGAAAGAGGCCTTCTGACTGCGGAGGGAAAAACTATTAAAAATAAACAAAAAATGCTTAAGCTCCTACAAGCCATTGGGCTTCCCTAGCAGGTTGCAGTTATCCATTGATGGGGCCACCAGAGAGGCAACGAGCCCTCAGCAGTCGGGAACAAGCTCGCCGACACCATGGCCAAATTAGCAGCGATGGGAAGCTCTAGTGAACTACTCTTGGTCACTAACACTACCACCACGTCACTCCCACAGTACACAAAAGAGGAACTCAGATGGGCAAAGTCAGAAGGGGCCACCAGATTGCCACAAGGGTGGTGGCAACTGCCCGATGGAAGACTCTTCATCCCAGCCCTGCTAGGTGCTCAAGTAACCGCTGAATATCACAAGTTAACCCACTTAGGAAAAACTGCTTTTGAGGGCCTCCTAGCCAAAAACTTCTACATTAGCCAGCTGTCAGCTCTTTGCAAGTCAATCGGAGAACACTGCCTCACTTATGCAAAGAACAATCCAAAGTCCGGCTCTAGCCCCATCCCCGGGACTCAGAGAAGCGGTACGGCACCTTTTGAGGACCTCGAAGTCGACTTCACTGACATGACAAACTGCCGCGGTACTAAGTACTTGCTAGTCCTGGTCTGTACCTTCTCCAGGTGAGTTGAAGCTTTCCCCACTCGGACTGAGAAGAGCCGCAAAGTAGCCAAGGTCCTCCTTAGGGAGATTATCCCCCGCTACGTGATTCCACTTTCTATCCACAGTGACAATGGACCAGCTTTCATAGCAGAATTCCTCCAGACAGTAACCAGAGCCATGGGCATCAACTGGAGACTCCACACAGCATATCGACCACAAAGCTCAGGGAAAGTTGAATGCATGAACTCTACCCTCAAGGAGACATTAGCTAAACTCCACCAGGAGACCTCCCTAGGGTGGGTGGACTTCCTTCCACTAGCCGTCCTTTGGGCACACTGCACCCCTGGCAAATCTGGATTCTCTCCCTTTGAAATTATGTTCGGGAGGCTCCCTCCCCTGCTGACCAGCCTCCCTGGTGACATTTGCCAGCTGGGGTTCCCCAGCCTCCAAAACCAGATGGCCGCTCTAGGCAAGGTCCTCACAGATGTACATGCTTACATTCTGGAAAGGGCCCCCATTTCTCTCGGGGCCCTGGTACACCCCTTTACCCGGGGAGACCAAGTCTGGGACAAAGATTGGAAGCGCCAGCACCTCCGACCCCAGTGGACAGGCCCTCACACTGTTATACTTGTTACTCCCACCACTCTTAAAGTTTCAGGCATCGCCGCTGTGGATCCATCACACTCGAGTTAAAAGAGCCCAGTTGGAGGACGACGCCTGGATCGCCCAACCTGACCCGGCCCATCCACTCCATCTGACCCTCAAGAAACAGCCCGGATGAGCCTCACTGTTGTCTGCCCGGCCTCCGTCTTCACTGTCATTGGACTCCTACTCTTTCTAGCCTTTGCTGGTCCTCTTGGCTCCTACCCCTAGCTGGCCCACTCCTCAGGATCCTCCTCCTTGCCACCATTGGGCCATGCATAGTTAACGTTGTCATGTGTTTCACAGGGACCTCCGTCACCTGTGGGGCCACAGCCCGGATCCTTGCCCTGTGGGGTTATTGTCCTCTTAGCTAATATGATGATCTCTAAGTTGTTACCACTTACAATCATCAACAGGGAGGACATGATGGAGAAATTGACCTAAAATGGTTCCCTGCCACGTGGAACTGACCTAAAATGGTGGCCCGAACAAAGAGAGAAGTCCCCAGCCTAAGCCCCAGCCCACTTCCGCATAACCCCCTCCAAGCCACACCCCGAGCCAATCACCAGACGACACCTACCCCTTCCCCAACTCCAGGAAGTCCCCAACTCATAAAAACCTGCTCAAAATCTTGCTAGGGGCTCGGTATTTTGGGAAAGATCACGCTGAGCCCACCAACGTAATAAAGCTGACTCTCCTAACTCTCTGAGTGCTGCTTGGGTTCTTTCTGGTCCTGGTATCTGTAACATCCCCACACTCCACCCCTCCAGGGTCTCCCCTCACAATCTACATGACAAGCATCTTCTGTGAGGGGCCCTGTGCAAGGAACCTGGGGATAAAGGCAATATCCTGGACACAGCCAGGCTCTCTGGGCACTGCCACTCTCTCTGGGCACAGGCAGACTTCCTGGACACAGCCAGGGCCTCTCAGGGTACTGTGCTGGGACAACAGTGGCTCACAGTCAAGGTGCTTACATATTCTCGATGGCGGCCAGTCAGGACACAAAAGCAAACATCCTCCGGTTCCACTACATGGTGGTACGTTCCCAAGCAAACAGTCAAGCGGTCCATCAAATCAGGAATGGAAGGCAATTCCCCATAGCCACAGTCATTCGCTAGGGCTGTGTGTTAGTCTCACAATGTGTGCCCTCTCCACAGGACGAGGGCTCCAAGTCCTCCCCCACCTGTGGCTGAGAGCCTCAGCAAGCACTTCCCAGCCCACAGGGCCACAACGACCTTTGCTTTCTTCGGCCTATGCTGGTTGGGGAACCATCCACGTCTTCCCAACCCTCCATGGGGGTCCAGCTCTCCAGCAGCTGCTCCTCCTGGTCTTCCTGAGACTGAGTGTTCATAAGCATAAACTGCTCCACCGCCCTTCAGAGAGCTTTGGCTGGCACTGTACCCTGCTCGCTGCACCATGTGTCACTCATGGTTTCATCTCTCGCTCCCTGCACAATAACACAGGATATGGTGAGGCCATAAAGGAACACCCACGGAGCCTGTGGGGACAGAGCCAGGAGTGCAGTTTCCAGGCTCTCGGCCACACGTAGAAAGGTGCTGGCTCAGATAGTAAATGGCCATCAACTGTGATTGGATGGCCATCAGCTGTGGCTCCTTGGCTGTCAGCTGTAACCAGTGAGCCATTGGCCACTAATATAACTGCTGTGGCTACGGTAGCAGGAAAATGGGTGCTGGCAAGAAGATGGTGGCTGAGCTAGCAATAGCGGATTGCAGAGAGGCGGATGCCACCAGCGAGAATACAGTGATATGACTCCCCTACTTATGGCTCCGTGGGTGTTCCTTTTTGGCCTCACCATATCCTGCATTCTTATGTGGGGAGCGGGAGCAGAGACCCTGCCTGCCACCCTGCACGACACATGGCGCAGCGAGCAGGGTCTCACGCACGACAGCCATAGATAGGGGAGTTGTACCACTATATTCTTGCTGGTGGCTGGGTTGGAGACACAGGAAGCAGAAGCCACACGATCCGCAACCTGCCATCCACTTCTCTGCCAACCAACCTCGCTTGCTAACTGCAATCTGCCTCTCTGCAATCCGCAATCCACACTCCGCTATGCTAGCTGCAAACCGTTCTTGCTAGCTCAGCTACCATCTTCTTGCTAACCCCTACTTACTGCTAGCGTAGCCACAGCAGTTATATTAGTGGCCAGTGGCTCACTGATTACAGCTGACGGCCAACTAACCACAGCTGATGGCCATCCAATCACAGTTGATGGCCATTTACTATCTGAGCCAGCACCTTTCCATGTGAGGCCGAGAGCCTGGAAACTACACTCCTGGCTCTGTCCCCACACTCACCCATCCCCAAGCCTCCCTCCCATCTAGCAACCATTAGTTTTTTTCTCTGTATCTATGAATCTATTTCTGTTTTGTTTGCTCATTTATTCTGTTCTTTAGATTCCACATTTAAGTGAGATCATATGGTATTTGCCTTTCTCACTCTGACTTATTTCACCTAGCATAATATCTTCTAGGTCCATCTATGTTGTTGCAAATGGTAAGGTTTCATTTCTTTTTAGGGCAGAGTAATAGTGGGTTGTGTAAATGTACCACAGTTTCTTTATCCAACCATCTGTTGATGGGCTTTTTGATTATTCCATATCTTAGCTATTGTGAAGAATGCTGTAGTAAACATAGGTGTGCATATATGTTTTTGAATTACAGTTTTGGATTTATTTGGATAAATACCCAGGAGTGGAATTGGTGGGTCATGAGCTAGTTCTATTTTTAACTTTTTGAGGAACCTCCATACTGTTTTCCATAGTGGCTGCACCAATCTGCAATCCCACCAACAGTGCACGAGAGTTCCCTTTTCACCGCATCCTCACCAGTACTTGTTGTTTGTTGATTTATTGATGATAGCTATGCCTAGAGGAGTGAGATGTTATCTTATTGTGGTTTTTATTTACGTTTCTCTGATGATTAGTGACATTGGGCATCTTTTCATATATCTATTGGCCATCTGTTTGTCCTCTTCGGAGAAATGTCTATTCAGGTCCTCTGCCCATTTTTTAATTGGATTTTATGGGGTTTTGTTTGTTTGTTTGTTTTGTGTGGTGTGTTCGTTGAGTTGTATGAGTTGTTGTTTTTTAAATAAACTTAGGATATTAACCCCTTATCAAATATATCATTGGCAAATATCTTCTCCCGTTCAGTGGGTTGTCTTTTCATTTTGTTGATGGTTTCCTTTGCTGTGAAAAAACATTTTAGTTTCATGTAGTCCTATTTGTTAATTTTTTTCTTTTGTTTCCCTTGCCCGAGGAGATATATCAGTGAAAACATTACTAAGGATAATGTCTGAAAGTTTACTTCCTATATTTTTTCTAGGAGTTTTATGGTTTTAGGTCTTACATTTAAGTCTTTAATACATTTTGTGTTTGTTCTTGTATATGGTATAAGAAGTTTCATTTTTTTGCATGTATGCAATTTTCCCACCATCATTTATTAAACAGACTGTCTTTACCTCAATGTAAATTTTCAGTTTCTTTGTCATAGATTAAATGAACATATAAGCATGGATTTATTTCTGGGCTCTCTATTATATTCCGTTGATCTATGTGTCTGTTTGTATGCCAGTATCATGCTGTTTTGATTACTATGACCTTGTAGTGTAATTTGATATCAGGCACCATGATACCTCCAGCTTTGTTCTTTTTTCTCAGGATTGCCATGGCTATTTGGGGTCTTTTATGTTCCATATAAATTTTAGGGTTATTTGTTCTAGTTCTGTGAAAAATGCCATTTGTATTTTGATAGGGACTGTGTTGAGTCTATATATTGTTTTGGCTAGTATGGACATTTGTTTTGTTTTGTTTCTCCTCCTTTTTAAAAAAATTAATTTCAGGTGCACAAAACAATGCAACAGCCAGACATTTCATCCCCACAAAGTAACATCCCCCCTCCCCCAATCTACTGTCCCCCTGACATCGTTCATATCTATTACAATTCCATTGACTTTATTCCCTATGCGCTGAACTCTATATCCCATGAATATATATATATATATATATATATATATATATATATATATATATATATATATATATTATAGTTGGCATACAATATCATTCAGCTTCAGCTTCATGTGTACAGTGCAGTGGTCAGCCACCTACACCGTCCCTGAAGTGGTCTCCCTAATAAGACATGTGCCCATCTGACACCCTGCAAGATCTTCAGAACATTGATTCCCCAAACTTTCTTTCGTATCCTCATGGCAATATTGTGGTTACCAATTTGTGCTTTCTAATCCCCTCCCCTTCTCCCTCATCCCCACACCCCTCCCATCTAGCAACCATCAGTTTTTTCTCTATTTCTCTGAGACTATTTCTGTTTACTTTGCTTATTTATTCAGTTAGTATGGACATTTTAACTATATTAATCCTTCTTATCCATGAGCATGGAATATGTTTCCATTTATTTGTATCTTCTTTAAATTCTCTCTTCAGTTTCTTACAATTTTCTGAGTACAGGTTTTTTACTTCCTTGGTTAAATTTGTTCCTAAGTATTTTTTAAATGCAATTGTAAATGGGATTGTTTTTTTAATTTCTCTTTCTTATAGTTCGTTATTAGTGTATAAAAATGCAACAGATTCCTGAATATTAATTTTGTATTCTGCTGCTTGACAACATGTATCTATCAGTTCTAATATATATTTTTTTTGCATAAACCCTGTTTATTGTGTACAAGTATACCAAAGTATGGCCTCCCCCCAGCACAACCAGAAATCAACATAAAGAGACAAATATACAGTGAAAAACTTTTGTATTTAGAATTAGCCAGCTGGACTCAGTTTAGATGATCCCAATTTTGTTGGCAACATCCAAAGCATTGTAGTTAGGAGCCAGTCGAACATATGCCTTCTTCTCTCTATCAGGCCTGATCAGGGTGTTGACCTTGGCAACGTCAATGTCATAGAGCTTCTTCACAGCCTGTTTGATCTGGTGCTTGTTGGCCTTGACATCCACAATGAACACAAGTGTATTGTTGTCTTCTATCTTCTTCATGGCTGACTAGGTAGGTAGGGGGAATTTGATTATGGCATAGTGGTCAAGCTTGTTTCTCCTGGGAGCGCTCTTCTAAGGATATTTAGGCTGCCTTTGGAGCCACAGTGTCTTGGGCCTTCGGAAAGTGGGTGATGTCTGGATCTTCTTTTTTTGTGGCTGCGGACGCCTTTTAGGACTGCTTTCTTTGCCTTCAAAGCCTTTGTTTGGCTTCGGCTTTGGGAGGGGCAGGGGCTTCCTTCTTCGCTTTCGGCGCCATCTTTGTGAAAAGTTCTAAGAGATTTTTGGTGGAATCTTTGGGATTCTCTATATATTATCTGAAACAATGACAATTTTACTTCCTCCTTTCCCATTTGGATGCCTTTTATTTCTTTTCCTGTCTGACTGCTGTGGCTAGAATGTCCAGTACTAGATTGAATAGAAGTGGTGAAAGTGGGCATCCTTGTCGTGTTCCTGGTCTTAAGGGGAATACTTTTATTATAGCTTTTCCCCATTGAGTATGATACAAGCTGTGGGTTTGTCATATATGGCCTTTATTATGTTGAAATATGTTCCCTCTATTCCCACTGTGCTGAGAGTTGTTTTTTTTAATCATAAATGGCTGCTGGATTTTGTCAAATTCTTCATCTGCATTTGTTGATAATACCATATGATTTTTATTTTTCATTCTGTTTATGTGGTGTATCACATTAATTGATTTGCAAATATTGAACCAACCTTGCATACCAGGAATGAATGCCACTTAATCGTGGTGTATGATCTTTTTAATGTATGGTTGAATTCAGTTTGCTAATATTTTGCTGAGGATTTTTGCATTATGTTCATTAGGGATATTGGCCTATAGCTTTATTTTTTTGTAATGTCTTTGTCTGGTTTTGGAATCAGAGTAATGGCAGCCTCATAAAATGAGCTGGAGAGCCTTCCCTTCTCCTGGATTTTTTTGGAATAGTTTGAGGAGAATAAGTGTTAATTCTTTTTTCAATGTTTGGTAAAATTCACCTGTGAAGCCACTTGTTCCTGGACTTTTGTTAGTTGTGAACTTGTTGATTACTGATTCAATTTCGTTTGTAGTAATTTGTCTTTTCAGATTTTTTTGTGTCTTCTTTATTCAGCCTTGCAAGATTGTATGCTTCTAGGAATTTTTCCATTTCTTCCAGGTAGTCCAATTTCTTGGTGTATAGTTGCTCATTGTATTATCTTAATTTTTTTTTTTTTTTTTTTTTTGCATTTCTTTGGTGTCAATTGTCACTTCTCTTCTTTTGTTTCTGATTTTATTTATGTGGGTCCTCTCTTTTTCTTAATCATTCTGATTAAAGGTTTTCCAATTTTGTTTATCTTTTCAAAGAATTACCTCTTTTTCTTATTGATCTTTCATATTTTTTTTGGTATCTATTTTGTTTATTTCCACACTGATCTTTATTATTTCCTTCCTTGTAAGCACTTTAGGCTTTGTTTGCTGTTCTTTTCTAAGTTCTCTTAGGTGTAAATATAGACTGTTGATTTGAGATTTTTCTTGCTTCTTTAGGTAGGTGTGCATTGCTATGAACTTCCCCCTTAGGACTGCTTTCGCTGTGTCTCATAGATTTGGGGTTGTCGTGTTTTCATTTTCATTTGTCTCAGGATACCTTTTGATTTCATCCTTGATCTCACTGTTGACCCATTCATTATTTAGTAGCATGTTATTTTGTCTCCATGGGTTAGTGGGTTTCTCAGGTTGTTTTTCTTTTAATTGATATCTAGTTTCATACAGTTGTGGTCAGAGAAAATGCTTGATATGATTTTAATCTTATAAAATTCATCGAGACTTGTTTTGTGGCCTACCACGTGGTCTATCTTGGAAAATGTTCCATGTGCACTTGAAACAAATGAATATTCTGCTGCTTTTGGGTGAAATGGTCTAAAAATATCAAATAAATCCATCTGGTCAAGTGCATCATTTAAGGTAGCTGTTCCTGTGTTGTTTTCTGTCTGAAAGACCTGTCCATTGGTGTCCATGGGGTGTTAAAGTCCCCTACTATGATTGTGTTACTGTTCATCTCTGCCTTTATGTCAGTCAATATTTGCTTTATATATTAGGTGCTTCTATGTAAGGTGCATAAATATTTACTAGGGTGATGTCCTCTTCTTGGATTGATCCCTTTATTATTATGTAATGTCCTTTTATGTCTCTTATTATAGTATTTGTTTTAAAGTCTATTTTGTCCAATATAAGTATTGTTATTCCAGATTTTTTCCCCATTTTCACTTTCATGAAATATCTTTTTCCATCCCTTTAATTTCAATCTGTGTGTGTCTTTCTATCTGAGGTGGGTCTCTTATAGACAGCATATGTCTTGTTTTCTTATCCATTTAGATATCCGATATCTTTTGATTGGAGCATTTAATCCATTTACATTTAAAGTTATTATTGATAGGTACATAGTTATTGCCCTTTTATTATTCATATTTTTATCTTAGTTGTTTCCTTATTTTCTTCTTTATTCTGCTTGAAGAAGTTCTTTTAACATTTCTTGTAATACTAGGTTGGTGGTAATGAATTCTTTTAGCTCTCTCTTGTCTGGGAAGCTCTTTATCTGTCTTTTGATTTTAAATGATATCCTTGCTGGGTAGAATAGTCTTTGTTGTAGGTCCTTGTTTTTTTAATCACTTCGAATATTTCCTGCCACTTCCTTCTGGCCTGTAAAGTTTCTGTTGAGAAATCAGGTGATAGTCTTATGGGAGCTCCCTTGTAAGTAAGTAGTTGTTTTTCTCTTGCTGCTTTTAGGATTCTCTCTTCATCTTTGACCTTTACCATTTTAATTATGATGTGTCTTGGTGTCTCTTTGGGTTCATCTTGTTTGGGACTCTCTGTGCTTCTTGGGCTTGTATGTGTATTTCCTTCACCAAGTTAGGGAAGATTTCAGTCATTATTTCTTCAAATAGGTTCTTGATCCTTTGCTCCCTCTCTTCTCCTCTGGTACTACTATGATACAAATGTTATTATGCTTGATATTGTCCCACAGGTCCCTTAAACTATCTTCATTTTTTATTTTATTTTCTTTTTTATTTTTGTTGTTCCAATTGGGTATTTTCTGCTACCTTGTCTTCTACATCACCTATTCGATCCTGTGCTTCATTTAATCTGCCTTTAATTCCCTCTAATGTATTCTTCATTTCAGTTATTGTATTCTTTATTTCTAACCAGTTCTTTCTCGTGGTTTCTATGTCTTTCTTTATGCTTGCTATCTCTTTGTTGTAATTCTCATTAAGTTCCTTAACCATTCTTAGAATCAGTGTTTTAAACTCTGTCTCTGGTAGGTTGGTTGCCTCCATTTCATTTAGTTCCATTTCTGGAGGTTTCTCTTTTTCTTTTATTTGGGACACTTTTCTTTGTTTCTTCATTCTGGCTGCCCCTTTGTGTTTGCTTCTATGTATTAGGTAGTTCTCCTATGTCTCTCAGTCTTTGCTGGTTGGCCTTATGTAGTATGTTTCCTGTGTGGTCTGACAGTGCAGTCTCCCTGACCTCCTGTTCGTGTGTTCCAGGAATGTCCCTTGAGTGTGTGGTGTGTGTTCTCTTGATGTAGTTGAGCCTTGATTTCTTCTCAGATGTCAGTAGGTGGAATTGACTCACAGGCTGACTGACTGTGATGATTGGTTACACCCACAGTGTATGAGTTGCTATGTGGAGGCTGACCCCTCAGAGGAGGATTTGCCCCACAGGCTCTTGTGCTTGCTGAGAGCCTCCCACCCCGCTTTGGGTGTGCTGCTTGTGGGTCTAGCCAGTTAGTGCTCTGGTGTTGTCTGAAGCTGGCCTCTGGGTGTTTTTTCTCATGTTTCTTAGGCAGGGCTCCCATGCAATTCAATTTCAGCCTTGCCTGTTATTTGCTCACAGCTACCTGGTAGGAGCCACAAAGATATATGTGGTTGGCTGCTGCCAGTGCTGGACCTGAAGGCTTGTGGGGTGGCCTCACTGTGAACCGAGGGCAGCTGCCACCAGTATTGGGCCTTAGATAGCTTAATAAAAGGGCCAGAACCCCTTAGGCCTATTGTGATCCACCAGCTGCCTATGAGGCCCAGCCGTTGAAAGAGTTTCCTTAGGTGTATGGGCCCAGCTAGTTGACCCAGTGTTGCAAGTGTCCTTGGCAATGCAGCACTAGCTGGGCTGGGCAGATTCCCAGGGAGTCACAAGACATGGCTGTGTTTTTTATAAAGTTAATGCAGATCCAGTTCTTATGCCAGTACCAAGCCTGTCACCACTTCTCACAGTGTCCTGGGAACACCGCAGCCATCCACTGCTCACCTCAGGGCAGTGCCTAGCTTGTGACCACTTCATGGGATTCCCTTAGAACATTTCAGCCAGCCACCACTTGCTTCAGGCTCACAAATTCCTGAGAGCTGCCCAAGAGTGACAGCAGCTCAGTTTTTGGGTTTCTGTCCACCACCAAAATCTCCCTGGGCTGTCATGAGCTGCCCACTGCAGCAAAAGTCCTCTGTGGCTTGTTGGGCTGGGTCTGCCACCCAGGTGTCCAAAGTGCCCCTGGCAATGCAGCTCTAGGTGGGTAGGGTTGTGTTCCAGGGAGCTAGGGAATGTGGTCAGTGGTTTCTATAAAGTCAATGCAGTCTTGGCTCCCACACCAGTGCTGGGCCCACGATTGCCCTGCAAAAACACCCTGAGAACACCACGGCCAGCCACCTCCCATCTCAGACCCACAGGTTCCCAAGAGCTGCCCAAGAGACACTGCAATGCAGATCTTGGGTTTCCACCCACCAGCAAGCATTTCCTGAGTCCCATCCACCACTGCAAAAGGTTTCCATATCTTCTGGCATGGGGCCAGCAACCCAGCGGTCAAGAATGTCAAAGTAGCACCAGTTGTGTGCGGGCAGGGGGCAGGGACCCAGGGCGTCACCAAGGCAGTGCACACACGCACATTCCACTAGACCAATGCGGTCCCAGCTTGGCCCTTTGGGGGAGGGCTTAACACTGAAAAGATGGCATCTCCTGTAGGCCACACATGAGTCAGACTTCACACAGGGACAACAATGGCTCCTGTCCCTCTAGCTCCCACCTGAAGCCACACAACTCAGTCCCTACTCGCATGTCCTTGGGCCTCCAGAGCTGCTACGCCTCCTCCAGAGACCAGATGAGTGCCCACCAGCAAGTCCATGTGCTGGCTCTACAAGAGGGCATGTGGGTTTCCAGCTGCCTTCCATCTCACCAGATAGGGCAGACAGCATCTTCATTGATTTCACTGCACAATGCCATGGGCACTCCTTCCTGGCACAGGACCCCTGGGCTGGGGAGCACTGATGTGGTGCTGGGACCCCTCCCTCTTCAGCAGGGACCTCTGCCACCTACGTGTCCCTCCCAGTGTTCAACCATGGGCCTGGGGTCAGCCCACTTCGCATCTACACCCCTCTCATCAGTCTCGATGTGGCCTCTTCATTATGTCCTTATTTGTAGGGGTTCTGTTTAGCTAGTCTTCCAATGATTCTTGAGGTTTATTGTTCTATAATCTATTTGTAATTTTGATGTGATCCTGGGATGCAGTAGGCATAATATTTACCTAATCCAACATCTTGGACCTCTCTAGCTTTTATGTGTTTTAAACATGTTAATTTCCTAGGTGTAAAAATGTATCTCAAATTGCTATTTTATTTTGTTGCTCACTAGGAAAGGTGTGAATTTTTTTCTTAAGATTTATGGAAAGATATAAGTAAATAAACTGCCTGAATTTATTCTCTTCTTTGTTATCTAATAGTGAATTTATGTTTGTCGTAAAAATTAAAGTTTGGTGTTTTATACTGTTCTAGGTGCTGAGGACAATTCAAAGATGAAGAAGACAACTTAGTTCCTGTCTCCCAGGAGCTCACAATCTAGCAATGGAAACAAATAATGCAGTCCTAATTTTGTGCTTCTTTTCACTATACCATACCACCTCTCTTGAACCTTTTATATGGTACCTTAAATATTATAGTTAGAAAAAGTCAAAATAGAATAGGAATGATAAGTTGATAATATTGTTAGAGTTATTAAAGCTATCCATTTAAATGCTTTTTATCAATTGTATGATAAAAGCATTTCTGGAAATGTCAAAATACATGGGTACCATCTATCATCCTTTAAAAAATTAAATTTATTGGTATAACATTGGTAAATAACATTATGTAACTATCATTCTTTTTAAAGATGTGAAAAGATGTGTTTGTTTTCCCTCAAACATCTGTTTTTGAGTTTTAAAGGATCAGGTTTTAGGGTTAGCCTAAGGCAGTGGTTTTGAAGCTTTTCCCCTTATTAGGAATGGAAGCCTTTAATCAAACCTATTTCATGTAAAAGTCCACATATCATAAAAATGAAACCTGCTGTAGTTGAAGCAGAGATAGTTTAGGTCCCTGCCTGCTTGACTTTCTCTAAGTGCCCAGAGACTGCCCCCAAGTCTTCATTAAAAAAAGAAAATAAAAACTATTGGTCCAAAGCAGGGGTTGGCAAAGCAGGGTACACTGGACAAATCCATTCCTGCTGTCTATTTTTGTAAATTAAGTTTCATCAGAACACAACCAGGCTTATTTGTTTATGTATGCTCCACAAAGCCTAAAATATTTACTTTCAGGCTCTTTACAGAAAAATTTTGCCAACCCATGGTCCATAGGATACTATTTTCTAGGGTACACCAGAACTGAACGTATACTTTAATGATTTTTTGAATCAGTTTCACAATAGAATTGTATAATACAGCAAAATCACACTTACCAATAAAAATGAGGATACAACCTTTTTGCCACCTGGGTAATTCACAATAACTTTAAAAACTACACAGGTTTTGTGCTTTTTCTGTCTGATTTATTTCGCTTAGCATTATATTCTCAAGTTCCATCCATGTTGTCACAAATGGTCCTAGTTCATCTTTTCTTACCGCCGAATAGTATTCTATTGTGTATATATACCACATATGATTTCCCTGATATGTGGTATATAAATCAAAAACAACAAAAGAACAAGACAAATGAGAAACAAAAACTCATAGACACAGAAAATAGTTTAGTGGGTACCGGAGGGTAAGGGAGGAGGCGGGTGGTAGATGAGGATAAAGGGGATCAAATATATGGTGATGGAAGGAGAACTGACTCTGGGTGGTGAACATACAATGGGATTTATAGATGATGTAATACAGAATTGTACACCTGAAATCTATGTAATTTTACTAACAATTGTCACCCCAATAAATTTAATTAAAAAAAAAAAGAAAAGAGCATATATTGGGATATAAAATCAGTCTCAGCAAATTTAAGAAGATTGAAATCATACCAAGCATATTCTCTGATCACAAGGCTTTGAAATTGGATATCAACTGCAAAAGGAAAGTGGGAAAAAACACAAATACATGGAGAGTAAACAACATACTTTTAAAGAACGACTGGGTCAAAGAAGAAGTTAGAGGAGAGATCAAAAGATACATAGAAACAAATGACAATGAAAATACATCCTACCAAAATTTTTGGGATGCAGCGAAAGCAGTTTTAAGAGGGAAATTTATCTCATTACAGGCCTATCTCAAGAAACAAGAAAACTCCCAAATAAATAACCTCATGTTACACCTTAAAGAACTAGAAAAAGAAGAACAAGTAAAACCCAAGGTCAGCAGAAGAAAGGAAATAACAAAAATTAGAGCAGAACTAAATGAAATAGAGAACAAAAAGACAATAGAAAAAATTAATGTGACAAAGAGCTGGTTCTTTGAAAAGATTAACAAAATTGACAAACCCTTGGCTAGACTCACTAAGATAAAAAGAAGACACTGATTAACAAAATCAGAAAGCGAAAAAGGGAAGTTATCACGGACACCACAGAAATACAAAGGATCATCCAAGAATACTATGAAGGACTATATGCCACCAAATTCAACAACCTAGAAGAAATGGACAAGTTCTTAGAAACATATAGCCTTCAAGGCTGAACCATGAAGAACTGGAAAATCTAAACAGACCGATCACCAGTAATGAAATTGAATCAGTCATCCAAAACCTTCCCAAAAGCAAAAGTCCGGGACCAGATGGCTTCACTAGTGAATTCTACCAAACCTTCAAAGAGGATCTAATACCAATCCTGCTCAAACTCTTCCAAAAATTGAAGAAGAGACAGTACTCCCTAACTCATTTTATGAGGCCAACATTACCCTGATACCAAAACCTGGTAAGGACAGCACAAAAAAGAAAACTACAGACCAATATCTCTGATGAATACCGATGCAAAAATCCTAAATAAAATTCTAGCAAATCGAATAAAACAATGCATTAAAAGATTATTCATCACGACCAAGTGGGGTTCATCCCAGGGTCACAAGGATGGTTCAACATCCACAAATTCATCAATGTGATACATCACATAAACAAAATAAAGGACAAAAATCATATGATTATATCAATTGATGCAGAAAAAGCATTTGACAAGATACAACATCCATTTATGATTAAAACACTTAATAAAATGGGTATAGAAGGAAAATACCTTAACATAATAAAGGCCATATATGACAAGCCCTCTGCTAATCTCATAATTAATGGTGAAAAACTGAAGCCCTTTGCTCTCCGTTCAGGAACACGACAGGGATGTCCCCTATCACCTCTGCTTTTCAACATAGTGTTGGAAGTCCTTGCCAGAGCAATCAGGCAAGAGAAATAAACAAAAGGCATCCAAATTGGGAACGAAGAAGTTAAATTATCACTCTTTGCAGATGACATGATGCTATATATAGAAAACCCTAAAGACTCCACCAAAAAGCTATTAGAAACAATCAACGAATACAGTAAAGTTGCTGGCTACAAAATCAACATACAAAAGTACATTGCTTTCCTATATACTAACAATGAAATCTCAGAAAAAAAATACAAAAAAACAATTCCTTTTGCAATTGCAGCAAAAAGAATAAAATACCTAGGAATAAACTTAACCAAGGATGTGAAAGACCTATATGCTGAAAACTATAAGACATTTTTGAAAGAAATTGAAGAAGACACCAAGAAATGGAAAGACATTCCGTGCTCATGGATTGGAAGAATCAACATAGTTAAAATGGCCATATTACCCAAAGCAATATACAGATTCAATGCAATCCCCATCAAAACCCCAATGGCATATTTTAAAGAAATAGAACAAAAAGTCATCAGATTTGTTTGGAACCACAAAAGACCCCGAATAGCCAAAGCAATCTTAAGAAAAAAGAACAATAATGGGGGTATCACACTTCCTGACGTTGCTTGTACTACAGGGCAACAATAATTCAAACAGCATGGTATTGGCAGAAAAACTGACACTTAGACCAATGGAATAGAATTGAGAACCCAAAAATAAAACCACATAAATATGGACAGATAATTTTTGACAAAGAAGCTAAAAACATGCAATGGAGCAAAGACAGCCTCTTCAATAAATGGTGGTGGGAGAATTGGATAGCCACGTGCAAAAGAATGAAACTGGAGTGCTATTTGTCACCATGTACCAAAGTTAATTCAAAATAGATAAAAGACTTAAGCATAAGACCTGACACAATAAACTGCATAGAAGAAAACATAGGTACTAAACTTATGGACCTTGGGTTCAAAGAGCATTTTATGAACTTGACTCCAAAGGCAATGGAAGTAAAAGCTAAAATAAACGAATGGGACTATATGAAACTTAAAAGCTTCTGCACAGCAAAAGAAACCATTGACAAAATAAAGAGGCCACCAACTGAATGGGAGAAGATTTTTGCAAACAGTGCCTCCGATAAGGGCTAGTATCCAGAATATACAAGGAACTCATGCAACTCAACAACAAAAAACAAACAACCCAATTGAAAAATGGGCAGAGGACTTGAAGAGACATTTCTCCAAAGAGGACATACAAATGGCAAATAGACATATGAAAAATGCTCAACATCACTAATCATCAGAGAAATGCAAATCAAAACCACAATGAGATATCACCTCACCCCAGTCAGAATGGCTATCATCAACAAGACAAATAGTAACAAATGTTGGAGAGGCTGTGGAGAAAAAGGAACCCTCATACACTGTTGGTGGGAATGCAGACTGGTGCAGCCGTTATGGAAGGCAGTGTGGAGGTATCTCAAAAAATTACGAATAGAATTGCCATATGACCCAGCAATCCCTCTCCTGGGTATCTACCCAAAAAATCTGAAAACATTTAGAGATAAAGACACGTGTGCTCCAATGTTCATTGCAGCTTCGTTTACGGTGGCCAAGACATGGAAACAACCAAAATGTCCTTCGATAGATGAATGGATAAAGAAGTTGTGGTATATATACAATGGAATTCTATTCGGCGGTAAGAAAAGGTGATATAGGAATATTTGTGACAACATGGATGGATCTTGAGAGTGTAATGCTGAGCGAAATAAGCAGACAGAAAAAGCAGAGAACCATGTGATTTCACTGATATGTGGTATATAAATCAAACACAACAAAAGAACAAGACAAACAAATGAGAAACAGAAACTCATAGGCACAGACAATAGTTTAGTGTTTACCAGAGGGTAAGGGGGGTAGGGGGTGGGAGATGAGGGTAAGGGGGATCAAATATATGGTGATGGAAGGAGAACTGACTCTGGGTGGTGAACACACAATGGGATTTATAGATGATGTAATACAGAATTGTACACTTGAAATCCTTGTAATTTTGCTAACAATTGTCACCCAATAAATTAAAACAAAATAAATTTTAAAAAAGGGAATTTATTTACTTGCATAATCAAATACCGACTACTATAACACTTGTCTGTTCCTTTGTGATAAATATGTTAGAGAACAATTTTAGCATAAAGTGAATTTGCATTTGCTTATATGCTGTTTTTTCAGCCAGAAATAGTAGGTAAAAGCAGAAAACTACACCCAGTTGAATTAAGTCACTTAGTACACAAAATACACACACAGACACACACCTGAAACATTTACTAGCTACTTCAGTTTATTGTGTGTGTTTTGAGTCACACCCATCCACATCTAGTGTAATAACTCTCCATCTGATTTCAGATAACCTTCCTTCTATCACTTCACAATAATTCACAAGCAGCAACCCCTCTGATGCCCATTTAAACAAGCAAATTTTGGGTCTTTTTCAAAATAAGGCACCATATTTATTGTAGTATTTATGTATTTCTTAGCCATTTAACCTGTGTAAAACTCTGCTGACATTTTTATTGCGTTTTTATCTTTTTGTGTATGTGTCATTGACAAAGTTTTCGAATGTTGTACTCTTAGCCCCATTTTCCCCATAAACCCAGGGTTTTATTGAACAATTTTACACAGCACAGTGATTTTTAAGAAAGCATATGTCACCTTATAGCAGCACTGACTATAGTCCAAATGAAATAGTTTCAGGCATGGCTGAAACCAGGGTCCAAGTATTGGTCTAAGTATATGTCAATACTTTCTCTTCTGGTCCACATCTTATCTTTGCTTATCTCTGCTTATTTTGGTACTTTGACTTCAATTTTCCTATTGCAGACAGCTTCCTCCTGGTCATGAGAGAGGATGGCTGCAAGCAACTTCAGTTTATAATATATTAATAAATTTTAGTGCCGAAGGACGTTGGACTTTCTCTCTCTGTGTTCATATATTAAATATCAGGGACAATGTTGATTGGTTTTAGGAAATCCCTCCAGCTAATTGCATGGAGTATTCTCATTTGTCAGGCCTCGGTCAGCTGATTCCCTGCCACACACCATATGGGGAGATATTGCTGTGATTGGGAGGTACTACTGTGGTTGTCTTCCTTACTAGGACCACTAGCATGTACCGGATGTTTTTTCCAAGTAAAGGTTACTAGCAGACAGGAACAATGTGCTAAGCACAAGTTATTAAGGATTCAGTCTCTGTATTCATTGACACGACAAGAGCTCATAATATGTTAAATGAAAACAGATGTTATGAAATACGGCATTTGGAATAATCCCTTTGATGTAAAATAATTTATATATCTATATGTGTATATAAGCATAGAATATTCTGGGAGAATGTTCATAAATCATTGATGACAGTTATCTTTGGTTGCTGATTAAAATAATAGTAAGAGGTTTGTGCCTTATTTGTACCTTAATATAATGATTGTATTTTCTGCAGTGAATATGTATTACTTTGTAAACATAGGGAAAATAGTAAAAGAAAATATCTAAACAATCACATACAAGGTAGACTTACATACAATTAAGGCCTGAGATTTGTTCCCAATATAGTGTATGATTATGAGTACTGAACCTATTCCTTCACTTTTGGAACTTAGCTTAGCTTCTTAGCTTCTGGAACATAGTGTAGCTTCTGGAATGGTTTAATAAGTGCCACTAAGAAGCTAAACTTGGAAAAAATACCCACAAAGCAAATCTTGAAATGTAATTAGTCTACCAGTAAAAAGTCATATTTTCTGCACTGTAGGCCTGACACACAAAGACCATGGTCATGATAATTTCCAACGCAATTGTAAAATGATGGACTGGTGTGGAGCTTCTAGAAGCAAAGTGTAATATTAGTATACTTTATTATAGTAAAGTATAATAATATCTGATATAGACTAAGTGTAACTTACTGTTTTTCAAAACAACAAGCAGTGCATATGGCCTGATCTAAAGAGAGATAAACTAAGACTTTATGCTTCAAAAAAGTCACTCCAGGTCAAAAACTGGAGAAGAGATGTTTTGTTTTTCTCCCATGGCATTTATGTATAATTTTTACTGCTGAAACTTAATCTAATGGCAAACTTTTATATAGAAATATCAATCCTCAGGCTAATACACCTGTGCGCACACACACACACACACACACACACACACCCACACTCAACAGCAACAACTACAATTTCATGGACTCTTACAACTGGAAGGGGCTTTAAAGGTCACTAATCCAAGCCTCATATCTGATACATGAATTTCTTTTACAAACTTTCCTAAGTTATCACTCAGAGACATGGAACTTACTATTACATTTACCCAATTCATTTTTTGATAAATGTTAACTAATTTCTTTCTTGTATTTAGCCCAAGTCTTCATTTCTGCAATTTCCGTCTACTACTTATAATTCTGGCTATCAAGTCCGTACAAAACCTTTATTTAAAGGTGGTTATCAGTACTCTTTATGTTTTTTTTTTTTTTTTGGGAATATACATTGATGTGTTTACACTGAATGTGTTCAGGAACAAAGATGAATGAGAATTTCAAGAGCACAATTAAGGCAGTACGTTAAATAAATATGTGATAATATGTTACATACTAAACATGTTTACCTATGTATAAGTTGCCTGTCTAATGGTATGCTCTCTATATGTACCTAGTGATGTATTACATTTGAATAACTCTGTATACTTTCTAAGATAGTGTCATATCTCTTATATCATTCAATGATAATAAAATAATTACTATAATTAAATTAGTGCTAGGCCTTTTGCATATATTATTTCACTTAATCCATACATTATATGAGGAATATATTCCTATTATCCCCATTTTATAGTAAGGGAAATTGAGGTTTAGAAGAGTTAATTACCCAAAGTTTCACAGCTAACATTTAAGAGTCAGGATGTGAGCCTGTGGGGGGCTAAAAACAATTAATACTTTTCCTCCCACCTTCTAAGTTCTTCTAGCTGGGCTAATAATCAATTTAATGGAGACAGATTAACAGGAGAAAATCAAATTTTAATACATACTCATGGGGAATTCATATATGCATGAAACTTCTGTGAGGCAACATTGGGTATATATGACATTTTAAAAAGATTTTTATTAAAATATAGCTAACATATAATATTATATTAGTTTCAGGTGTACATTATAGTTATTCAACGGTGCCCACCTGTCACTATACAGAGTTATTACCACATTTGAGATTTTATTCCCTATGCTAAAGAAGTGATCACCATGGTAGGTCCAGCAACCATCTGACACTGTACCATGCTATCACAATATTATTGATCTTTCCCCTTTTTTAAAATTTTCCAATTAGGGTTGACATTCAATATTATTTTATATTAGTTTCAGGTGTACAGCATAGTGGTTAGAGATATAATTTAGGAAGTGATCCCTCTGACTAGTACCCACCTGGCACTGTATATAGTTATTACCATTTCATTGCTTATATTCACTATGCTTTACTTTACATCCCCATGACTATTTTGTAACTACCAATTTGTATTTCTTAATCCCTTTACCTTTTTCACCCTGCCCCCAACCCCACTCCCATCTATCTCCCCAATAATTCTAGTATCCATCTTGCACCATACATAGTTATTACAATATTATTGAGAATATTCCTAATGCTATACCCTACATGCCCATGACTACTGAGTCACAACCAATTTGAACTTCTTACTCCCTTCCCCTTTTTCACCCACCCCCAAACCCCTTCCCATTTGGCAGCCATCAAAATATTCTCTGTATCTATGAGTTTGTTTCTGTTTCATTTGTTTGTCTGTTTTGTTCTCTAGATTCCACTTAAAAGTGAAATCATATTACATTTGTTTCACTGTCTCACTTACTACACTCAGCACAGGACCCTCTAGGTTCATCCATGTTTTCACAGATGGCTTTTTTAATGGCTGAGTAATATTCCATCTTATATATGTACCACATCTTCTTTATCCATTCATCCATTCAGGGATACCCATGTTGCCTTCATATCTTGGCTTAAGTAAATAATGCTGCATTGAATATACAGATGAGCATGTCCCCTCGAAGTGACATTTTGGGTTTCTTCAGATAAATACCCAGAAGTGGGATTACTAGGTCCTTCTTTGTCTCTTGTTATAGTCTTTTTTTAAAGTCTATTTTGTCTGGTATAAGTATTGCTACCCCAGCTTTATTTTCGTTTGTTTGTTTCCATTTTCATGAAATATCTTTTCCCATTTCTTTACTTTCAGTCTGTGTGTGTCTTTTGGTCTGAAGCATGTATCTTTTAGGCAGCATGTGTAAGAGTCTTGTTTTCTTATCCATTCAGTCACCCTATCTTTTGATTGGAGCATTTAATCCATTTATACTGAAAGTAATTGTTATAGGTATGCAGTTATTGCCATTTTATCATTCATATTTTTTATTTTTATTCATCTTAAAGAAGTTCCTCTAAGATTCCTTGTAATACTGGTTTGGCGGTAATGAACTCCTTTAGCTTTTTCTCGTCTGGGAATCTCTTTATCTGTCCTTTGATTCTAAATGATAGCTTTGCTGGGTAGAGTAATCTTGGCTGTAGGTCCTTGCTTTTCATCACTTGGAATATTTCCTGCCAATCCCTCTGGGCTGCAAAGTTTCTGTTGAAAAATCTTCTGACAGTCTTATGCAAGTTTTCTTGTAGGTAACTAACTGCTTTTCTCTTGCTGCTTTTAAGATTCTCTCTTGTCTTTAACCTTTGGCATTTTAATTATGATGTGTCTTGGTGTTGGCCTCTTTGGGTTCATCTTGTTTGGGACTCTCTGTGATTCCTGGGCTTGTATGTGTATTTCCTTCATCAGGTTAGGGGAGTTTTCTGTCATTATTTCTTCAAATAGATTTTCAATTCCTTGCTTTCTCTCTTTTCTCCTCTTGGTGCCTCTATAATGCGAATGTTGGTATACTTGATGTTGTCCCAGAGGCCCCTCAAACTCTCCGGAAATTTTTGGATCCTCTTTTTCATTTTGCTGTTCTGATTGGGTGTTTTCTTTTCTTTTTTAAAGATTTTATTGGGGAAGGGGAACAGGACTTTATTGGGGAACAGTGTGTACTTCCAGGATTTTTTCCAAGTCACGTTGTTGTCCTTTCAATCATAGTTGTAGAGGGTGCAGTCCAGCTCCAGGTCCAGTAGCCATTGTTAGTTGCAGGGGGCACAGCCTACCATCCCTTGCAGGAGTTGAACTGGCAACCTTGTGGTTGAGAGGACGAACTCCAACCAACTGAGCCATCTGGGAACTCAGCGGCAGCTCAGCTCAAGGTGCCGTGTTCAATCTTAATTGCAGGGTCAGAGTCCACCATCCCTTGTGGGAGTCGAGAAGTCTAACCAGCAACCTTGTGGTTGGTTGAGAGCCCACTGGCCCATATGGGAATTGAACCGGCAGCCTGCGGGCATTAGGAACACGGAGCTGCAACCACCTGAGCCACTGGGCCGGCCCTGATTGGGTGTTTTCTGTTACCTTATCTTCTGCATCACTGGTTCGACCCTCTACTTCATTTAATCTATTGTTGGTTTCCTGTAATGTATTCTTCATTTCCATTATTATATTCTTTATTTCTGACTGGTTCTTTTTCATGTTTTCTAGCTCCATTTTTAAGTTTCCTATTTCTTTGTTGAAGTTCTCCCTGAGATCATTGAGCATCCTTATAACCAGTGTTTGAACACTGTGTCTGGTAGATTGCTTGTCTCCATTTTGTTTAGTTCTTTTTCTGGAGCTTTGTTCTGTTCGTTTATTTGGCACATGTTTCTTTGTCTCCCCATTTTGATTGCCTCTCTGTGTTTGTTTCTGTGCATGAGGTAGGACTACTATGTCTTCTGGTCTTAGTAGAGTGGCCTTATGTAGTAGGTGTGCTGTGGGGTTCAGTGGCTCAGTCTTTCTGGTCACCTGAGCCACACACTACAGGTGTGTCCCTTGTATGGGTTGTGTGTGCCTTCCTCTTGTAGTTGAGCCTTGGTTGATAATTGCACATCAAAGGGAGGGACTGACCCTTGGGTTCACTGGTTGTGAGGACTGGTTGGGTGACTACAGTGGAGGAGTTGTGGTGCCGGAGCTGACCCTACAGAGCAGGATCTACCTCACCAGGGCTCTGGTGCATGCCCAATCCACCCCTTGGGTATGTTGTTCTTGGAGGCAGCTGGGTGATGCTCAAGCTTATTTTGAAGCTGGCCACTGGGGGCTCTAGCCCCTCAACCACCTTGGAGGGGATCTACTGTAGGCCAAGTTCAGCCGCAGACCATGCGCCCCCTGGCAGGAGTCACAAAGCAATCCATAGATGGTGCCATGCTAGAAGTGCCTCAAGAGACCAAGATGCAAACCAAGGCCAGTTGCTGCTAGTGCTGGACTTAGGGCTGCTCAGCCCTAAGGTATAGGACATGCTCAAGCCAGATGCTGCTGTCTGGGTTCTGCAAACCTTTGAGAGATCCTAGTAAAGTCTGCAGCTTGAGCAAGGCAGGCAGTTTGTATGAGAAAGCCACTGGAAGCAGCTTGGGTGTGCCTGAAAGTTGGGTGGGGCAGGGTCTTGACACACCAGGGTGTGGTATATATGACATTTTGGACAAAGGAGAAAGGGGGGAGGTGGGTATTAGATTTCAGAAGTGAGAATGTGATTTACAGGTAATTGAGTAAGAGGAGAACATATATGGGAGGAGAATTCTTGCTCAGCAACTCAGAAACAATGGGACATGGGTATCTAGCCCCTGCCTGAAGCCCTCCTACTTACCATACTTAATTCAAATCATGCTAAGGTAACATCCTAAGATTTTCTTCCTGAAGCGGGTTTTTCTATCTGACTCTCTGGCAGAAAAGGGGGGAGGGCCAAAGGTTCTTTCTGAGTCTTTTGTTTCTTAATAACCAGCTTAAAATTGATATCCCCAACGGCAGCTTCAGGGTAGCAAAACTTTGGTTCCCTTCCAGCGCAAGGTCACACTTTTATTTTTTTGTTATCTCCCTAGAGTTTGCTCTAGTTTTACTAGCTTATAGCAAATGAGCCATGTTAATGAATGAAGTATCTGAAATAATAATATTACAACAAAAACTAAAGCAACTAGTTGATATTTTTCTTTTTTCATATTTTATGGTATTCTTCAAGTGGGTACATTTCAACATTGGGTGTTGCGGTAGGCAGAATTTTCAGAGACCCCAAGATTTCCTAGCTCCTAGTATATTTACTTTTTCCTAGTTATTCAATTCAAGCACTAATCTATGTGCTGCTGTAAAGGGATTTTGCCAATATAATTAAAGTCTCAACTCAGTTGACTTTAAGATAGGGAGATTATCTGGTGGATCTGACCTAATCACATGATCCCTTTAAAAGTAGAGTTTTTATGGCTGGTGGGGAAGAAGAAGTAAAAAAAAAGAAAAGCGCTATGGCTGGCCAGAAAGAAAGCAAACATCTACTACGAGGTGTGGAATGTGGCCTCTAGGAGCTAAGAGTGGCCCTCTGCTGATAGTAAGGAAATGGGAACCTTAGTCCTCCGGCTGCAGGAACAGACTTCTGCCAACAACCTGAATGAACTGGGTAAAGGACCTTTAGTTCCCTGTGAGAATGCAGCCTGGCCAGCACCTTGATTTCAATCTTTTGAGACCCTGAGCAGAGCCAGCCACGCTGCATTCAGACTTCTGATTTACAGAACGATGAGCTAAGAAATTGGTATTTTTTAAACCACTAACTTTGTGGTAATTTGTTATGAAGCAATAGAAACTACTATAGGGGTAAACATCCCTACCCTTCCTCTCCTAGTTAATAACTATGGGTCTAGGTAGGTCATGGTCAAAGAAGTGTACTTATCAACAGGTGTTGTTTGCTCTCTGAAGTCCTTGAGTATACTTGGAAATAAATGTAATGCTGGAGTGAATATTAAGGTATAATGTAACAGAAGAGAAAAACAGTGAATTCAGAAAAATAATCTAACATACATTTAAAATATGAACAAAATGTCTTGCTTCACATACACTACACTCAAAATTCAACACCATGTGCAAAATGTTCTCCAGAGCCTCAGCAATTCTGCTACTACCCATGTGATGTTAGGGACCATCTGATTCCCTACTTCTGTGATCTTTACCATTAGTGAACCTGTTTTCCTTTAGAGTTTGAGCTTAGTTTCAATGTTAATCGTACTACTGACCATCCAGTATTGTTATCTGGCTTCACTGTGATTGCTCTTCATTCATTCAACAGATGTTTATAAGGGCTTACTATGTTCCAAGCATTGTGCTATGCAGTGGGTTAACAGTGGTATGGCCTAGTCCTTTTGGGTTGGGCTTTTCATCCCTATCATTTAAACTTTTGATTTGAGCTCTGACTTATAGCTTCAGTACTCTGCACCTGAAATCTGGCACATGTGACCCAGATCATCTAGGGATGGGCCCCCCAATAATTATTGTACAGCCCCTGAATAACTAAATCTCTAGCTTTTCATTTATGGCTTTTGCCTATTTTCCTCATCTTTGAAGCCTAAACAGAGGACACCAGCCTCCTCCAGCCTGCCTTGACTACATTCTTTCTATTTTCCCTGGCTAGTGCTGAGTTGTGGACTTGACATCTAACTTGACCTGCTGGATCTTTTTACCTACTTCAGTTGTCCTGTCCACCTGAGTCACACTGTTCTGTTGGTCAATATCCAACTCTTAGATCTGGCTTGCCCATATACATTTTGAAGTTGAAAAATAGTAGACACAATTTTAGTTTTTCAAATTTTCTAACAAAGTTTTATACCCCAAATGACCATTTTGTCAAGAGTAGACAACTTATTTAAAAACTAATCACGGATCTGGCCTCAGTCTTGTGCAAAAGTCTGAAAGTCATGACCTAAGGAGAGGGAGGGGGATGAAAAAGGAATAATTATTTATTCTGTACAATGACCTGGTTGACATTTTATATTAGGTTGGTGCAAAGTAATTGCGGTTTTCAAAATTATTTTTAACCTTTTAAACCACAATTACTTTTGCACCAACCTAATATGTTATCTCAACCATTCAATTCTCAAACCTTCCCCCACTATTTTATAGGTGGGTACCTGAAGCACATAGTAGGATCAGAATTTGAAGTTAGATGAACCTGGCCTTCAAATGCATGCCTTTCCCAGTGTACTGTACCAAAATGCATATATCTGTTTTTTTCTTTTTCTTTTGAAGTTTGTAGAATGTCCAAGCTAGGAGTTAGAATTAACAGAGCTCACCTACCAGATACAACTTCAGACTGAAGGAAAGATTTATGCTTAATATACATAATTTTAGTTATAGTATTCTGAAAAACAAAAAAAACAAAAAACCATGAGGCTATGCAAGCAACTGCTCGCATTATCCTTTGCTTTTTTTGAGGATAACATGACGGGGCACCCAGATTGTGGTCAATCTGGGATTCTAATGTAGGTAAATGAAGGGTTGGCATTAGCCTAATAATTTTAGTAGACAGCATGAGGATGCTAACTAAATATGGCCTAAATTTGAGGGTTTGTGTATTTCATTAATTTTGGAAAATTCTCAGTAATTATCTAAAAGATAGTGTCTTATTCTCTTTAATATTTCCTTCTAGAACTCCCAGTAGATGCACATTTGTCCTTCTTATTATATCATCTTGTCTTAACCTGTCTTTCATAATTTTCCTTGTTTATATTGTGGTATTTATTTGTGAGCACATGTTCATTGGAACTTTCTCTTTGGAGATTCTTTGGGACCTGGGACTAAAGTGAGTTTTTGCAGAGAATAGTTGCACTTATTCCTACATTCTGGAATATTGCCAATCCAGAACTATTTTAAGCAAAATTTCTGTTATGAGGGATGTTAGCCATATAGATAATATTCTGGATCCAGACCTGCCTGAATACAGGTTTAGGGTTATGATGTCTGAAAGGGATTTCTCTCTTTTTTTTCCGATTCTACCCAGAGCCAAAACCAACAAGCACATATCTCTACCATCAGTCTTTGGGTGGTGATTCCCGTCCCCTTCACTTCATCCATTAAAAGAATGACCCTTTGGGTGTCTGACTTGAAGAAGAGAAGGAGGGGGATGGCATGCATCTGATCCAACTTCAAAGCTTGCCTGGTCCTCAGGATTTGTCTTCTTTGTCCCTTTGTCCCTTATACTTGATTGGTTCATTAAAATGACTTTTTAGGGATACTGTAAAACAATAGCTATCCCAAGGTAAATGCCAGCTTCATATCTTCCTTTTCTCTGGATCAGTGCTGACATTTAACCATCATCTCAATCATTAGTCCTGCATTTAAAGGGATATATTCTATCTAACATGTCTATCTATCTATCATTTTAAGGTGTCTACACTGGAGGTATTTCTTCAGCCATCTCTTCTGACATATTTCCTCAATTCAATTGTATGCTACAGAAAGATAGGAATTTGGATAGGTGGATTAAGTTCTGGTGGAACTGTCATGGAAGCAGTCTTTCAGGCAAAAAGTAAAACTGACTGTACAGAAGCTCTGTCTTTGGATTTATATTGATTAAGTTATTACATAGCTGTTGCAGTGGATACATTATACTAGATTTATAGTGTCTTTGAAAAAATAAGTATGTGACAGACATCATAAAAATGGCGGCATGAAGTGAGCCTGTTGAAATCTCCCCTAGAATTTACAACAAATGGAACAACTATAACTCCACAAAGGACTCTGTGCAGCAGACAGGCAAGACTAAGAAGGACACTACTGAAATCACCTAGATGTGGGCAAATTGCATGAGCGGGGGAGGAGGGAAGGGAGAAGAGTGGAGACGGGCTCTCGAGCGTGAGCAGGACACAGACCTAGCTCTGTGCTCTGAGCTCGCTGCACCCAGAACTACCTCAGCTGTGGAAAAGGGAAGAACTAGGACTGCTAGGGCTCCGCTTATGGCCCACAGGGCTGAGGGGACAGCATATAACATGGCTGAACCCAACTCTCAGGGCAGAGACCTCGGAGAAAAGACTGAGGGAAGAAGGCTGAAAACAGTTGTTTAAGCCCTCACTGCCGAGCAGAGAACGGAAGCCTTAGGCACTGAGACTAGCCGCACCCTTCCTACTTTCCCAGGGCTCGCCCAGCCCCCACCTGCCTGGTGCTAGAAGGGGAATAGTAGCAGTGTCAGATCAAAAGAACAGAATATTTGCTGTTCTGAGATCTGTGGACGCAGACACAGATTCGCAGTCCAACTAGTTCCGGCAAAGGGGAGGGAACAGTGGAAGCAAGACTGGCTGTGGTGGTGGTCACCGCCATTGCTCTGGGCCACCTCTCACAACACACACTGCCCCTGTCCCCACATATCTGGCCAGATTCCTGCAGGAGTAAACACAACTACTGAAACGCATGTACTCTGAATCTGGTGCAGGAAGAGGTTTGGAACTTCAGAAACTCTTCACATCCCCCCACGGAGGAGGTGCCCTATGACCCAGGCTAACTGTTCGTAGAGGAGAAGCCCGCCTTCCAGGGAATCCCCCCATTGTGTGAGAAACCAGAATAGTGAAGAGAAAACATAACACTACAATGTGAGATTGAACAAAAGGCTGCATTCGGAGAGAAAATAAAACATTCTACCAACACCTACTGGAAAACAAAAGAAAGACCTCTTCCTATCAACCTGTTGCAGAACCCACTCCTGTAGATGTCTAGGAAGAGAAATAATAAATCATTAATTGCCATGAATAACCAAGGCAACAAGACAGCTCAGAAAGAAAATGAAAAGTCTCCAGAAAATGAACTTAAAGATATGGAAATATGTGACTTAAATGACAGAGAATTCAAGATTGCAGTTCTTAAAATAAATCAACAAGATGCGAGAAAGCACAGACAGGCAGTTTAATGAACTCAGAAACACAAGCAAAGAACAAAATGAACATTTTACCAAAGAGATTGAAATTAAAAAAGGAAAAGAATTTCTGGAGATTAAAAACTCAATAAAAGAAATGAAGAATGAAATAACCAGCTTAGGTAGCAGAGTTGAACAGATGGAGGAAAGATTCAGTGAAATCAAAGAAAGATTTGGAAATGACATGGATGGAAGGAGAAAGAGACTTACGATATAAAAGAAATGAAAGAACTCTACAAGAACTTTCTGACTCCATCAGAAAGAGCAATATAAGAATAATGGGCATACCAGAAGGAGAAGAAAGAGAGAAGGGAACAGAGAATATATTCAAACAAATTGTTAATGAAAACTTCCCAAACTTGTGGAAAGAACTGGATCCTCGAATCCAAGAAGCAAATAGAACACCTAATTACCTCAACCCCAACAGGCCTTCACCAGGGCACATTGTATTGAAGCTGTCTAAAATCAATGACAAAGAAAGAATCCTCAAGGCAGCCAGGGAAAAGAAGACGGTAACTTACAAAGGAAAGCCCATTAGATTATCACCAGATTTTTCAGCAGAAACTCTACCAGCCAGGAGAGAATGGAACCAAATATTCAAACTATTGAAAGAAGAAATTATGAGCCAAGAATAATATATCCAGCAAAGATATCCTTTAGGTATGAAGGCGGAATACAGACCTTTCCAGACAAACAGAAGCTGAGGGAAATTTCTAACACACGACCTGCACTACAGGGAATACTGAAGGAAGCTATTCAACCAGCATCAATAGCGTTAATTTGTGGCAACCAAAAATAAAAGGGGGGAGAAAAAAGGCCTGAAATGGAATACAGGAGTGGAAAAAGTAAGCATGCTGAAGAAAATGGAATACTCTAAATATCAAACTTTCTTTTACATAAACTTAATGGTAACCACTGAAAAAAAATCCAGAACTGAAATATATACTGCAATAAAAGAAGAAACAGAGGAAAAATCATACAATACCACTGCACAGAAAAAATAGACAACAACGAAAAGGCAAACAAACAATGGAGATACAGACTACTAAAAATACAATGATAGGAAATCCTCACATATCAATAATCACTGTAAATGTAAATGGACTGAACTCACCAATAAAAAGGCACAGAGTAGCAGATTGGATCAAAAAACTAAACCCAACCATATGCTGTCTCCAAGAGACACATCTCAGCTACAAGGACAAACATAGACTCAAAGTGAAAGGGTGGAAATTGACACTCCAAGCAAATGGTACCCAGAGAAAATCAGGTGTAGCCATAATGATATCAGATGAAACAGACTTCAGGGTGAAAAAGATAACAAGAGACAAAGATGGACATTTCATAATGGTAAAGGGGACTATACAACAAGAAGACATAACAGTCATCAATATTTATGCCCCCAATCAGAGAGCACCAAAATATACCAAGCAACTGCTAACAGAACTAAAGGGAAAAATTGACCAAACAAAATTAGAGTAGGGGACCTAAATACATCATTGACAACTATGCATAGATCATCAAAACAGAAAATAAATATAGAAATAGCAGTCCTAAGTGACACATTAGATGAAATAAACATAACTGACATGTAAAGAGCACTTCTTCCTAAAACATCAGACTATATATTTTTTTTCTAATGTACACGGAACATTCTCAGGGATAGATCATATATTGGAAATAAAACTAGCCTCAGCAAATTTAAGAAGACTGAAATCATACCAAGCATATTCTCTGATCACAAAACTTTCAAACTGGATATCAATTGCAAAAAGGAAGCAGGAAAAACCACAAATATATGGAGATTAAACAACATACTTTTAAAGAACTACCTGGTCAAAAAAGAAATAAAAGGAGAGATCAAAAGATGCATAGAAACAAATGACAATGAAAATACATCCTACCAAAATTTTGGGGATGCAGCGAAAGCAGTTTTAGGAGGGAAATTTATATCGTTATAGGCCTATCTCAAGAAACAAGAAAAATCCCAAATAAATAACCTCACGTTACACCTTAAAAACTAGAAAAAGAAGAACAAATGAAACTCATGGTCAGCAGAAGAAAGGAAATAATAAAAATCAGAGCAGAACTAAATGAAATAGAGAACAAAAAGACAATAAAAATAGTTAATGTGACAAAGAGCAGGTTCCTTGAAAAGATTAATAAAACTGACAAACCGTTGGTTAGACTCACTAAGATAAAAAGAGAAAAGATGAAAATAAACAAAATCAGAAATGAAAAAGAGGAAGTTATCACGGATGCCACAGAAATACAAAGGATCATCCAAGAATACTATGAAGGACTATATGCCACCAAATTCAATAACCTAGAAGAAATGGACAAGTTCTTAGAAACATATAGCCTTCTGAGGCTGAATCACGAAGAAGTGGAAAATATAAATAGACAGATCACCAGTAGGGAAATTGAATTAGTTATCTGAAACCTTCCCAAAAGCAAAAGTCTGGCCCCAGATGGCTTCACTAGTGAATTCTACCAAACGGTCAAAGAGGATCTAATACCAATCCTGCTCAAACTCTTCCAAAAAATTGAAGAAGAGACAGTACTCCCTAACTCCTTTTATGAGGCCAACATTACCCTGATACCAAAACCTGGTAAGGATAACACAAAAAAAGAAAACTACGGACCAATATCTCTGATGAATACAGATGCAAAAATCCTAAACAAAATAATAGCAAATCAAATGCAACAATACATTAAAAAGATTATTCATCACGACCAAGTGGGTTCATTCCCGGGGCACAAGGATGGTTCAACATCAGAAAATCCATCAATGTAATACATCACATAAACAAAATAAAGGACAAAAATCATATGATTATATCAATTGATGCAGAAAAAGCATTTGACAAGATACAACATCCATTTATGATTAAAACACTTAATAAAATAGGTATAGAAGGAAAATACCTTAACATAATAAAGGCCATATATGACAAACCCTCAGCTAATCTCATAATTAATGGTGAAAAACTGAAGCCCTTTGCTCTACGTTCAGGAACACAACAGGGCTGTCCCCTATCACCTCTGCTTTTCAACATAGTGTTGGAAGTCCTTGCCAGAGCAATCAGGCAAGAGAAAGAAATAAAAGGCATCCAAATTGGGAATGAAGAAGTTAAATTGTCACTCTTTGCAGATGACATGATGCTATATATAGAAAACCCTAAAGACTCCACCAAAAAGCTATTAGAAACAATCAATGAATACAGTAAAGTTGCTGGCTACAAAATCAACATACAAAAGTCCACTGCATTCTTATATACTAACAATGAAATCTCAGAAAAAGAAATACAAAAAACAATTCCTTTTGCAATTGCAGCAAAATAAAAAAATACCTAGGAATAAACTTAATCAAGGATGTGAAAGACCTATATGCTGAGAACTATAAGACATTTTTAAAGGAAATAGAAGAAGACACAAAGAAATGGAAAGACATTCCGTGCTCATGGATTGGAAGAATCAACATAGTTAAAATGGCCATATTACCCAAAGCAATATACAGATTTAATGCAATCCCCATCAAAATCCCAATGGCATTTTTTAAAGAAATAGAACAAAAAATCATCAGATTTGTATGGAACCACAAAAGACCCCAAATAGCCAAAGCAATCTTAAGAAAAAAGAACAATGCTGGAGGTATCACACTCCCTGACTTTAGCTTGTACTACAGGGCAACAATAATCAAAACAGCATGGTATTGGCAGAAAAACAGACACATAGACCAATGGAATAGAATTGAGAACCAGAAATAAAACCACATAAATATGGACAGATAATTTTTGACAAAGAAGCAAAAAACATACAATGGAGAAAAGACAGCCTCTTCAATAAATGGTGCTGGCAGAATTGGAAAGCCACGTGCAAAAGAATGAAACTGGACTGCTATCTGTCACCATGTACCAAAATTAATTCAAAATGGATCAAAGACTTAAGCATAAGACCTGAAACAATAAACTGCATAGAAGAAAACATAGGTACTAAACTTATGGACCTTGGGTTCAAAGAGCATTTTATGAATTTGACACCAAAGGCAAGTGAAGTAAAAGCTAAAATAAATGATGGGACTATATCAAAGTTAAAAGCTTCTGCACAGCAAAAGAAACCATTGACAAAATAAAGAGGCAACCAACTGAATGGGAGAAGATTTTTGCAAACAATGCCTCTGATAAGGGGATAATATCCAAAATATCCAAGGAACTCATGCAACTCAACCACAAAAAACAAACAACGCAATTGAAAAATGGGCAGAGGACCTGAAGAGACATTTCTTCTAAGAGGACACACAAATGGCAAATAGACATATGAAAAAATGCTCAACATCACTAATCATCAGAGAAATGCAAATCAAAACCACAATGAGATATCACCTTACCCCAGTTAGAATGGCTATAATCAACAAGATGAATAGTAAAAAGTGTTGTGAGAGGCTGTGGAGAAAAAGGAACCCTCATACACTGTTGGTGGGAATGCAGATTGGTACAGCCGCTATGGAAGGCAGTGTGAGGTTCCTCAAAAAATTTTGAGTAAAATTACATATGACCCAGCAATCTGTCTCCTGGGTATCTACCAAAAAATCTGAAAACATTTATCCATAAAGACAACTGTGTTTCCATGTTCTTTGCAACTTTATTTATAGTGGTCAAGACATGGAAACAACCAAAGTGTCCTACAATAGATGAATGGATAAAGATGTGGTATATATACACAATGGAATACTATTCGGCAGTAAGAAAAGATGATATAGGAAAATTTGTGGCAACATGGATGGATCTTGAAAGTATAATGCTGAGCGAAATAAGTCAGACAGAAAAAGCAGAGAACCATATGATTTCACTGATATGTGGTATATAAACAGAAAACAACAAAAGGACAAAAGAAACAATTGAAAGAACAAAAACTCATAGACATAGGCAACGGTTTAGTGGTTACCAGAGGGTAAGGGGGAAGAGGGGAGTGGGGGGTCTAGAAGAGGGTAAACGGGATCTAATATATGGTGACGGAAAGTGAACTGATTCTGGGTGGTGAACACAGAATGTGAGATATCGATAATGTATTACAGAATTGTGCACCTGAAATCTGTGTAACTTCACTAACAATTGTCACCCCAATAAACTTTAAAGAAAAAAAGAAGAAAAAAGAAGGATATTTGAGGTCCTGGTTCAGACATCAGATAGTGTACCGTAACTAGTTCTGTGAGCAGCAGGTCCTGAAGAAGACACTTTCTGAACTACAGATTTGCGGAAAGTGGATCAAGGAATGTTTGGGTGAAAGGTGAGAATCCATTTTTTCCTGAGGAGTGTATGGATATCTGTTCTGCACAGAAATATGGAGATTCAAGTTGTTTGAAACTGAACTGCTCTATTACTGAGACACCTATACTCAGAGGCATCTTTAGAAAAAATGCCTTTCTTCCTCAAAGTGTGAAATTGGAGGGGGGTGGTCTAAAATTGGGACTATTAAAATATAAAGATAAGGATCTTAAGTATTTATAAATGCTTCATGGCAATTAGTGTGTGCGTGGTATCTTTCCCCCACTCTGGCTTGAACAATATTCACTTTTGAAGGTGAATATTGTTCAAGCCAGAATGGGGGAAAGATTAAACTAGAAGTAGATAAGGAAATGTAGCCCGGCATGGTGGGTGAGCGATACGTAGAGATAAACCTGTAAAAATCAAATCCAAAATTCAAGTGTTGTTGTTGTTTTTTTTTTTTTTTTTTTTTTAAAGCGAAGATGTGTGGAATAACCAGAGTCAGAGATAGAAAGCATGAGAGAGCTGGGTACAGTAAGGCCTCAGCAACTTAATGTTGCTGATAGGTTCTGGGACTTGAAGCAAAACGACTTATAACGAAAACAATTTTACCACAGTTTAATTGATATAAACAAGAGTTAAGTTCTTAAGGCATCTCATCAATGTTATAATGAAATGACACTGAATGAAATGACATCATTCAAGCCCCTGCTGTATATGATAAAAGCTGGAAAGTATAGCAGCCAGAGAGAGAGTCTAGAAAGGGGCAATAGAAAGAAACTGCAGACCATTCAGCATGCTAGAATCCTGGGGGCAGGGAGCAGGAACAGTGTGGGAGCAGGGCCTCTTCTGCAAGCAGGGAGGAGGTGATAGAGAGAAACAGGACATCCTGGGAGCAGCCAGAGGGAAGCTAACCAAGTGGGTGATGAGAGGTGGTCAGGAAGTTAGTGATGTTTCAGTGCAAAGTCAAAAACCATGTCTGTTGAAGGCCAGATAACAAAGGACTTTGCCTCTTGATAGACAAAAAGGAAGTTAAAGCTTATATTGTAATCTGGGACTGGAAGGTGGAAGTAGGGAAAATTAACTAGAAAAACAAGACTTCAAGGTCAGAATCTAGTGACTATTGGTCCTCCTCTATATTACAGGGAGTGTTAGCAGTGAATACTGGAAGGACCTACTTAGTAATTCAACCTGTGTAAAGTCGAGCAATACTTTGCCATCACTGCAAATATAAATACCTGTTCTGCAAATTTGTTTCTCAATGCTTTAAAATTTTTTTCTACTTTATTGAAGTACAATTGACATAGAAATTGTATATATTTAAGGTGTACAACATGATAATTTGATATACATGTACATTATGAAATGATTACCACAATCAATCTAATTAACACATCCACCATCTCACATAGTTACCTTTTTGTGTGTGATGAGAGCACTTAAGATCTATTCTTTTAACAACTTTCAAGTATACAATACAGTAATATTAACTATAGTGACCATGCTGTACATTGGATACCCAGAAGTTATTCATGTTACAATTAATTAAGCTTTTAAAAATGTTTAATGTAAACAATGAGGCACACTTATTAGAATGGCCCAAGTCCAAAACACTGACACCAGATACTTGGAATGATGTGAAACAATAGGAGTCCTCATTCACCACTGGTGAGAATGCAAAACAGTAGAGACAGTTTGGCGATTTCATAAAAAAACAAGCAGTCTCACCATACATCCCCTCAGTGCTTTAAGTTTACTTGTGTCTGGAATAGACTAAGGGAGCTACCTGGTCACTGGAGAAAAAACAAGTCCAGCTAGTGTGTGTCCAGGTCCATTTCATTCCATTTGCAATCCCAATAGAGCTTTAAGTTAAAGAACAAGATGCTCTTGGGGAGCTGGGTGAAAAGGTGAAGGGATTAAGAAATATGAATTTGTAGTTACAAAATAGTCATGGGGATGTAAAATACTGTATAAAGAATATAGTCAGTAATGTTGCAACAACTATGTATAGTGACAGATGGGTACTAGACTAATTAGGGGATCACTGCATAAAGGATATAAATGTTAAACCACTATGCTGTACACCTGAAACTAATACAAAATAATACTGAATGTCAGTTGTACTGAAAAAATGGATAATTAAAAAAATTAAAAGGTATAGCAGACGAGAGAGAGAGAGAGAGAGAGAGAGAGAACAAGATGTTCACCCTTTAACTCCTGAAAATAGGAAGGATGTCAGGAATAACTTCAACCTTCTAGTCCTACTTGTCAATGAAGACTGTTTTATCCCCCAAACAGTCCTCTTTACACTAGGGCTGAGGCAACAACTACCCTCCTGGCAGTCTGTAGCTTTATGTAAAAAAATTCCTTTTAGTTACAAAAGTTTAGAGTTTATTTTCATATTATTTTTGGTATCCTGTATTTTTCTTTTTAAAAAGATTTTATTAAAAATATAACTAATGAGGAGGAAAAGTGGCGGAGTGAGGTGAGCCTCTGTAAAGCTCCCCTGGAATTTACAACGAATTGAAAAACAAAAACTCCACAAAGGACTCCCTGCACAGCAGACAGGCAAGACGAAGAGGTCGACTACCGAAGTCACCTACAGGTGGGAGAATCGCGCGATCAGGGGAGGAGGAAAGGGAGAAGTACGGTGACGGAGATGTGCGGGCCCAGGACGCAGACCTAGCTCAGTGCGCCGAGCTCGCTGCTTCCCGGAACCACCGCAGCTGCGGGAGAGGGAAGAACTCGGACTACTAGGGCTCCACTTCCCACAGGGCTGAGGGGACAGCATATAACATGGCTGAACCCAACGCTCACGGCACAGACCTCGGAGAAAAGACTGAGGGAAAAAGGCTGAAAACCCTGGTTTAAACCCTCACTGCCGAGCGGAGAATGGAAGCCTTAGGCACTGAGACTAGCCGCCCCCTCCCTACCCTCCCAGAGCTCGCCCCGCCCCCACCTGCCCGGTGCTAGAAGCAGAACAGTAGCCGTGTCAGATCAAAAGAATAAAATATTTGCTGTTCTGAGATCTGTGGACCGCAGACACAAATTCACAGCTCAACTAGTTCGGCAAAGGGGAGGGAGCTGTGGAAGCAGGACCGGCTGTGGTGGTGGTCGCCGCCATTGCTCTGGGCCACCTCTCACAACTCACCCCGCCCCTGACCCCACCTATCTGGGCGGATCCCTGCAGGAGTAAACAGAAATGCTGAAACATATGGGCTCTGAATCTGGAGCTGGAAGAGTTTTGGAACATCAAAAGCTCTCCGCATACCCACCAGGACACTGCCCCCTGTGACCTAGATGAACTATTAACAGAGGAGAAGGCCATCTCCCAGGGATCCCACCATTGTGTGAGAAGCTGGAATAGTGCAGAGAAAACATAGCACTACTGTGTGGGAGAAGAAAAATAAGCTGCAGTCGGAGAAGAAATAAAGCATTCTACCAAGAAGTATTGGAAAACAAAAGAAAGACCGCATCCTATCAACCTGTTGCAGAAGCCACTCCTGTAGATGTCTAGGAAGGGAAATAGTAAATGAGTAATTGCCATGAACAACCAAGGCAACAAGAGCTCAGAAAGAAAGCAAAAAACTCTCCAGAAAAGGCACTTAAAGATACAGAAATATGTGACTTAAATGACAGAGAATTCAAGATTGCGGTTCTGAAAAAACTCAACGAGATGCAAGAAAACACAGATAGGCAGTTAAATGAACTCAGAAACACAATCAAAGAACAGCATGAGCATTTTACGAAAGAGACTGAAATTTTAAAAAAGAACCAAATAGAATTTCTGGAGATTAAGAACTCAATAGAAGAAATTAATAATGAAATAACAAGCTTAGGTAGTAGAGTTGACCAGATGGAGGAAAGAATCAGTGACATCAAAGATAGAAACCTGGAAATGACACAGATGGAAGAAGAAAGAGACTTGAGACTTAAAAGAAATGAAGAACTCTACAAGAACTTTCTGACTCCATCAGAAAGAGCAATATAAGAATAATGGGCATACCAGAAGGAGAAGAAAGAGAGAAGGAAACAGAGAATATATTCAAACAAATTGTCGATGAGAACTTCCCAAATTTGTGGACAGAACTGGACCCTCGAATCCAAGAAGCAAATAGAACACCTAGTTACCTCAATCCCAACAGGCCTTCTCCAAGGCACATTGTATTGAAGCTGTCTAAAATCAACGACAAAGAAAGAATCCTCAAGGCAGCCAGGGAAAAGAAGACAGTAACTTACAAAGGAAAGCCCATTAGATTATCATCAGATTTGTCAGCAGAAACTCTACAAGCCAGGAGGGAGTGGAAACAAATATTTAAACTATTGAAAGAGAGAAACCAGGAGCCAAGAATAATATATCCAGCAAAGATATCCTTTAGATATGAAGGAGGAATAAAGACGTTTCCAGACATACAGAAGCTGAGGGAATTTTCTAAAACACAACCTGCACTACAAGAAATACTAAAGGAGGCTATTCGACCACCATCAACAGGGACAATTTGTGTCAACCAAAACTCAAAAAGGGGGAGAGTAAAGGCCTGAACCAGAATACGGGAATGGAGAAAGTAAGCGTGCTGAAGAAAATGGAATACTCTAAATATCAAACTTTCTTTTACATAAACTTAAGGGTAACCACTCAAAAAAATCCAGAACTTGAAATATATACTGTAATAAAAGAAGAAACAGAGGGAAACATCATAGAATACCACCACACAGAAATAATAGACAACAACAAAAAGGCAAAGAAACAATGGAGACACAGCCTTACCAGAAAACTAAAGATAGAATGACAGGAAATCCTCACATATCAATAATCACCCTAAATGTAAATGGACTGAACTCACCAATAAAAAGGCACAGAGTAGCAGATTGGATCAAAAACTAAACCCAACCATATGCTGTCTCCAAGAGACACATCTCAGCTACAAGGACAAGCATAGACTCAAAGTGAAAGGGTGGAAATTGACACTCCAAGCAAATGGTACCCAGAGAAAATCAGGTGTAGCCATAATGATATCAGATGAAACAGACTTCAAGGTGAAAAAGATAACAAGAGACAAAGATGGACATTTCATAATGGTGAACGGGACTGTACAACAAGAAGACATAACAGTCATCAATATTTATGCCCCCAATCAGGGAGCACCGAAATACACCAAGCAACTACTAACAGAACTAAAGGGAGAAATTGACCAAAACACAATTATACTAGGGACTTAAATACATCATTGACAGCTATGGATAGATCATCCAAACAGAAAATAAATAACGAAATAGTAGCCCTAAATGACACATTAGATGAAATGGACATAATTGACATTTATAGAGCACTTCATCCTAAAACATCAGACTATACATTCTTTTCTAGTGTACATGGAACATTCTCAAGGATAGACCATATATTGGGACATAAAATCAGTCTCAACAAATTTAAGAAGATTGAAATCATACCATGCATATTCTCTGATCACAAGGCTTTGAAATTGGATATCAACTGTAAAAAGAAAGCGGAAAAAACACAAATACATGGAGATTAAACAACATACTTTTAAAGAAGGACTGGGTCAAAGAAGAAATTAGAGAAGAGATCAAAAGATACATAGAAACAAATGACAATGAAAATACATCCTACCAAAATTTTTGGGATGCAGCGAAAGCAGTTTTAAGAGGGAAATTTATCTCATTACAGGCCTATCTCAAGAAACAAGAAAACTCCCAAATAAATAACCTCATGTTACACCTTAAAGAACTAGAAAAAGAAGAACAAGTAAAACCCAAGGTCAGCAGAAGAAAGGAAATAACAAAAATTAGAGCAGAACTAAATGAAATAGAGAA
Organism: Rhinolophus sinicus; assembly: GCF_036562045.2. NCBI lineage: Eukaryota > Metazoa > Chordata > Mammalia > Chiroptera > Rhinolophidae > Rhinolophus > Rhinolophus sinicus. Next base: position 81,159,458 of record NC_133768.1, on the reverse strand, counting down.
CAAAAAGACAATAGAAAAAATTAATGTGACAAAGAGCTGGTTCTTTGAAAAGATTAACAAAATTGACAAACCCTTGGCTAGACTTACTAAGATAAAAAGAGAAGACACTGATTAACAAAATCAGAAAGCGTAAAAGGGAAGTTATCACGGACACCACAGAAATACAAAGGATCATCCAAGAATACTATGAAGGACTATATGCCACCAAATTCAACAACCTAGAAGAAATGGACAAGTTCTTAGAAACATATAGCCTTCAAGGCTGAACCATGAAGAACTGGAAAATCTAAACAGACCGATCACCAGTAACGAAATTGAATCAGTCATCCAAAACCTTCCCAAAAGCAAAAGTCCGGGACCAGATGGCTTCACTAGTGAATTCTACCAAACCTTCAAAGAGGATCTAATACCAATTCTGCACAAACTCTTCCAAAAATTGAAGAAGAGACAGTACTCCCTAACTCATTTTATGAGGCCAACATTACCCTGATACCAAAACCTGGTAAGGACAGCACAAAAAAGAAAACTACAGACCAATATCTCTGATGAATACCGATGCAAAAATCCTAAATAAAATTCTAGCAAATCGAATACAACAATGCATTAAAAGATTATTCATCACGACCAAGTGGGGTTCATCCCGGGGCACAAGGATGGTTCAACATCCAAATCCATCAATGTGATACATCACATAAACAAAATAAAGGACAAAAATCATATGATTATATCAATTGATGCAGAAAAAGCATTTGACAAGATACAACATCCATTTATGATTAAAACACTTAATAAAATGGGTATAGAAGGAAAATACCTTAACATAATAAAGGCCATATATGACAAGCCCTCTGCTAATCTCATAATTAATGGAGAAAAACTGAAGCCCTTTGCTCTACGTTCAGGAACACGACAGGGATGTCCCCTATCACCTCTGCTTTTCAACATAGTGTTGGAAGTCCTTGCCAGAGCAATCAGGCAAGAGAAAGAAATAAAAGGCATCCAAATTGGGAATGAAGAAGTTAAATTATCACTCTTTGCAGATGACATGATGCTATATATAGAAAACCCTAAAGACTCCACCAAAAAGCTATTAGAAACAATCAACGAATACAGTAAAGTTGCTGGCTACAAAAATCAACGCACAAAAGTCCATTGCCTTCCTATATACTAACAATGAAATCTCAGAAAAAGAAATACAAAAACAATTCCTTTTGCAATTGCAGCAAAAAAAATAAAATACCTAGGAATAAACTTAACCAAGGATGTGAAAGACCTATATGCTGAAAACTATAAGACATTTTTGAAAGAAATTGAAGAAGACACAAAGAAATGGAAAGACATTCCGTGCTCATGGATTGGAAGAATCAACATAGTTAAAATGGCCATATTACCCAAAGCAATATACAGATTCAATGCAATCCCCATCAAAATCCCAATGGCATATTTTAAAGAAATAGAACAAAAAATCATCAGATTTGTTTGGAACCACAAAAGACCCCGAATAGCCAAAGCAATCTTAAGGAAAAAGAACAATAATGGAGGTATCACACTTCCTGACTTTGGCTTGTACTACAGGGCTACAATAATCAAAACAGCATGGTATTGGCAGAAAAACAGACACATAGACCAATGGAATAGAATTGAGAACCCAGAAATAAAACCACATAGGTATGGACAGATAATTTTTGACAAAGAAGCTAAAAACATACAATGGAGGAAAGACAGCCTCTTCAATAAATGGTGCTGGGAGAATTGGATAATCATGTGCAAAAGAATGAAACTGGACTGCTATTTGTCACCATGTACCAAAGTTAATTCAAAATGGATCAAAGACTTAAGCATAAGACCTGACTCAATAAACTGCATAGAAGAAAACATAGGTACTAAACTTATGGACCTTGGGTTCAAAGAGCATTTTATGAACTTGACTCCAAAGGCAATGGAAGTAAAAGCTAAAATAAACGCATCAGACTATATGTAACTGAAAAGCTTCTGCACAGCAAAAGAAACAATTGACCAAATAAAGAGGCCACCAACTGAATGGGAGAAGATTTTTGCAAACAGTGCCTCCGATAACTGGCTAATATCCAGAATATACAAGGAACTCATGCAACTCAACAACAAAAAAACAAACAACCCAATTGAAAAATGGGCAGAGGACTTGAACAGACTTTTCTCCAAAGAGGACATACAAATGGCAAATAGACATATGAAAAAGTGCTCAACATCACTAATCATCAGAGAAATGCAAATCAAAACCACAATGAGATATCACCTCACCCCAGTCAGAATGGCTATCATCAACAAGACAAATAGTAACAAATGTTGGAGAGGCTGTGGAGAAAAAGGAACCCTCATACACTGTTGGTGGGAATGCAGACTGGTGCAGCCGTTATGGAAGGCAGTGTGGAGGTTCCTCAAAAAATTACGAATAGAATTGCCATATGACCCAGCAATCCCTCTCCTGGGTATCTACCCAAAAAATCTGAAAACATTTAGAGATAAAGACACGTGTGCTCCAATGTTCATTGCAGCTTTGTTTACGGTGGCCAAGACATGGAAACAACCAAAATGTCCTTCGATAGATGAATCGAAGGTATATAAACCAAAAACAACAAAAGAACAAGACAAACAAATGAAAAACAGAAACTCATAGACACAGACAATAGTTCAGTGGTTACCAGAGGGTAAGGGGGGTGGGGAGTGGGAGATGAAGGTAAGGGGGATCAAATATATGGTGATGGAAGGAGAACTGACTCTGTGTGGTGAACACACAATGGGATTTATAGATGATGTAATACAGAATTGTACACCTGAAATCTATGTGATTTTACTAACAATTGTCACCCCAATAAATTTAAAAAATAGAAAAAGAAAAGGAAATATAACTAACATACAATGTCATATTAATTTTAGGGGCACACCATAGTTATTTAACATTTATATGCCTAAAAAAATGATCACCATTACAAGTCCAGCAACCATCTGACACTGAACTATGCTATCAAAATATTATTGACTGTATTCTCCGTGCTGTACATTTCATCCCCATGAGTTAGTTGTTTTATACGTGGACATTTGAATATCTTATTCCCCATCACCTTTTCCCCTCCTTTTAAGTTTTTCAATTACAGATAACATTCAATATTATTTTATATTAATTTCACATGTACAGCATAGTGGTTCGACATTTGTATAATTTAAGAAGTGATCCCCCTCACTAGTCTAGTATCCACCTAGCACAATACGTAATTATTACCATATCATTCACTATATCCCCTATGCTTTACTTCACATCCCCATGACTTTTGTGTAACTACCAATTTGTACTTCTTAATCTCTTCACTTTTTGCACCTTGCCCCCAACCCCCTCCCATCTTTCGCCCCAACAAATTTAATACCATTCTGACACCATACTCGTTACTACAATATCATTGACTATATCCCTTACACTATACCCTACGTCCCCATAACTACTTTGTAACAAACAATTTAATCCTTTCCCCTTCTTTCATCCACACCCCCAATCCCCCTCCCATCTGGCAACCATCAAAATGTTTTCTGTATCTATGATTTGTTTCTGTTTTGTTTGTTAATTTTGTTCTTAGATTCCACATATAAATGAAATTACATTGCCATCTATCTTTATCTGTCTGATATACACCACTCAGCTCAACACCGTCCAGGTCCATCTATGCTGCTGCAGGTGGCAAGAGCCCATTCCCTTCTATGGCCGAGCAATATTCCATTGAATATATGTACCACCTCCTCTTTATCCATTTTTCCACTGATGGACACCCAGGCTGCCTCCACATCTTGGCCACTGTAAACCATACTGTAATGAACATATGGATGCACATGTTCCCTCAAAGTAGGGTTTTGGGTTTCTTCAGATAAATACTCGGAAGTGGGATTACTGGGTCTGTCATTTCTTATAGCCTTTGTTTTAAAGTCTATTTTGTCTAGTATAAGTATTGCCACTCCAGTTTTTTGTTTTTGCTTTTTTTTCATTTCCATTTTCATGAAATATCTTTTTCCATCTGTTTACTTTCAGTCTGTGTGTGTCTTTCAATCTGAAGTGAGTCTCTTGTATGTAGCACATGTAAAGGTTTTATTTTCTTATCCATTCATCACCCTATGTCTTTTAATTGGAGTATTTAATCCATTTACATTAAAAGTTATTGTTGGGCCTCCCAACAATGTTGGTGGCTCAGGTGGTTGGAGCACCGTGTTCCTAACACCGAGTTCGTGGGTTCAATTCCCACATGGGCCAGTGAGTTGCACCCTCTACAGCTAAGATTGTGAACAATGGCTCTCCCTGGAGCTGGGCTTCCGTAAGCAGCTGTGGGCTACTGTGGCGAGAGCGGCTGATGTGGGGCAGAGGGAGGTGGAAAAAGGGGGGAAAAGTAATTTTGATAGATATGTAACAATTTCCATTTTTTTCCATTTTATTATTCACAATTTTGATTTTTTTTCATCTTTAAGAAGTCCCTCTAACATTCCTTATAATACTAGTTTGGTGGTGATGAACTCCTTCAGCTTTTTCTTGTCTGGAAGCTCTTCATCTGTCCTTTGATTGTAAATGATAGCCTTGCTGGATAGAGTAGTCTGCATTGTAGGTCCTTGGTTTTCATTGTGTTGAATATTTCCTGCCACTCCCTTCTGACCTTTAGAGTTTCTGTTGAGAAATCAGCCGACAGTCTTATGGGAGCTCTCTTATAAGTTACTAGTTGCTTTCTCTTGCTGCTTTTAGGATTCTCTCTTTGTCTTTAACCTTTGCCATTTTAATTATCATGTGTCTTGGTGGCGGCCTGTTTGGGTTCATCTTGTTTGGGACTCTGCACTTTCTGGGTTTGTATGTCTATTTCCTTCACAAGGTTAGGAAAGTTTTCAGTCATTATTTTTTCAAATAGATTCTCAATCCTTTGCTTCCTCTCTGCTCCTTCTGGTATCCCCATGATATGAGTGTTGTTACACTTGATGTTGTCTCAGAGATCTCTCAAACTATCCTTATTTAAAAATTTTTTTTCTTTTTTTTTTGTTCTGATTGGGTGTTTCCTGCTACCTTTTCTTCCAAATCACTGATTTGATAGTCTGCTTTCTCTAGTCTGCTGGTGATTCCTTCTAGTGTATTCTTCATTTCAGTTATTGTATTCTTCACTTCTGACTCATTCTTTTTTATGGTTTCTATGTCCTTTTTTTATGCTTGCTATCTCATTGTTGAAGTTCTCACTGAATTCTTTGAGCATCCTTAAAACCATTGTTTTGAATTCTCTCTCTGGTAGGTTGCTTGCCTGCATTATATTTACTTTTTTTTCTGCATTTTTGTTCTGTTCTTTCATTTGGGATGCATTTCTTTGTTTCCTCATTTTGGATGCTTCTCTGTGTTTGTTTCTATGCATTAGGTAGATCTGGTATGTCTTCTAGTCTTGGCTGGTGGCCTTATGTAGTAGGTGTCTTGTGGGGCTCAGTGTCAGAGTCTCCCCCCTGGTCACCTGACCAAGGTACTCCAAGAGTGTCCCTTGTGTCGGTTTTGTGTTCTCTCCTGTTATAATTAAGACTTCATTACTATTGGCACATCAGTGGGTGGGATTGGCCCTGAGGCTGGCTGTGGGGTTTGGCCACATCCACAGCTTATGTGCTGCTGTGTGGGAAGCTTACCCCACTGAGTGGGAGTCACCCCAGCAGGCTCTGGTGCCTGTTTTGACCACCCTTTGTATGTGCCACTTGTAGAGCTAATTGGGTGGTGCTCTGCTATGGTTTGAAGCCAACCTCCAAGTATGTTGGTTCTGGGGCCTTTTGGGAGGTACTATGGTGCAGGCTCAGGTCAGCCAATGCCTGTGACTGTCCAGGGGCTACCTGGTAGGAGCTGCAAAGCAATCTGCAGTTGTTTGCTGCCTTTGTTCAACCTGGAGGCATGTGTGAGTGGTCATGTTGTGAATTGAGGATTGCTGTCACCAGTACTTGACCTGGGTTAACTCCATAAAACCCAGGACACCCCAAGGTCTGCTGGCTCCTTTAAGGTTCAGCCACTGATAAAGTCTCGTGCAGTATGTGAGTTGGGTGAGGTAGGGTTTCAGGGAGTCACTAGAGTGGGAAGAGTTGTGGTTACCAGGTTAATGTAGATTCTGGTTTGGTGACAGTGCTGAGCCTGGAGCGACTCAGCAAAAGTCTCAGAGCACACCGAGGCCAGTCACCACCTGCCTGTGGCCCGTGGACTCTGATAGTTTTCCAAGAAAGAGTACAGTGCAGGAGGGGCTGGCTGCTCATAGAGAAAGTGCCTCTGAAGGTGTGTGAGTTGGGTGGAGCAGAGGCCCAGCTGAGTCAGCCAGGCAGAGCAGTGGAGCTCACCAGGCCAATCAGATTTAGATTTGGCCTGTGGGGGTGGGCTCAACACAGGAAAGATGATGCCCATCTGCTGGCTGCCTGGGAAGAAGACCACTCACCAGGAAAATGCTGACTGTCCTCCAGTCCTCCTCTTGAAGCCACACACCTCAGTCTGCCCCCATATGTCTCCAAGCCTCCCTTGCCAAGTCACTGACCTTCTGTTGGAGCCCAAGGTAAGTGATACAAGTGAGTGAGTCTGTGTGAGGGCCGTTTAAGAGGATGTCTGGGTTTCCCGCAGCCTTCTGTCCCACCCAGATGGTTCAGAATCCCCACTATTTCCACAGCCATTTGTTGTGGGGGCTCCTTTTCCCGGCACCAGTACTCCTGGCTGGGGAACCTGATGTGGGGGACTGGGGTACCTTGCTTTTCTGGTGGGAACCTCTATGGCTGAGATATACTTCCTGATTCTCAACTGCCACAGGGAGGTTTGGGACCCATTCTGTGTCTCTGCTTCTCCTACCAGTCTCAATGTGGCTTCTTCTTCTTCATATTTTCAGTTATAGGACTTCTGTTGAGCCAGACTACAGATGGTTCTCCAGGTTGATTGTTCTATAATTTAGTTGTAATTTTAATGTGTTCATGGAAGGATGCAGGCACAATATTTATCTACTCAGCCATTTTGGATCTCTCCTGTAGCTTTAGACTATGATTCTACATAAGAGTTTGTTGATATGTATTCCCATTACTTTTGAACCCTGGCTTTCTTGATCTGACTACACTTGCACCAAAGCACTTTCTTATTGCCAGGTGATGACTTTATCAAATATTCAGGTCTCTGTTCTTTTGGAAAGGGTAATGGTCCTGGCCCGTAAATACCTTATGTTCATCTAGGTAAATGAGGTGAAAGGAGTTGAGAGAGCCCTTTAACAAGACACTCCTGACAAAGCAGGTTACTGGTTAGAAGACCGCATGTCCCAGACTCCAGTCAGGTTAGGCCTTCACATTTCTCCATGGCTAGAGACCTACAAATTCTGGTTAGACACTCCTACCCAGGATAAAAGCCTAAGTTTTCAGGCCAACAAGTGTCTTCTTTGTTGGAATGACAACATGTGTCCTCTCCATGGTCTCTCAATGATCTCTCTTCTAATCCCAGAAATATCTTTAAGTTTCTTGGGCTGGGCTAGCTGAGCTGTCCTCAGGACTTTTTAGCTAAGCAGCTGTTGATAAGAATGTGATGGTGTAATGAAGGTATCTAGGGAAGCTGTTCTGGGGATAAATTGTCCTTGGTCCCCAGAGTTCCATCTAAAAAGAAAATTTTATGTGCTTCATTGTACTCTATATCTACTACCAGGCCCTGGAATGTTGCTGCATGCCAATAGTAAGTTTATCCCCACAAAATGAGAGTAGCTAAAATTATAAATAATGAAGAGGTTTATTAATTCACTTATAATGATCTTACAATAAATTATTACAGGAAGTATATCTTTAATCTAGTTGGGGTAGTTGTCAGTGAGGACAATCATGTTTTTTTACACTGTTGGGGACAATATTTAGTCTAAATCAGCAATAAAATTAATTCTTATATTCTTATAAGGTAAGGCTACATCATATTTTTACAAAATAAAACTATATATGGTTATGATATGACAAAATAAGAATGGAAACTTGTATTTTTATGTTACTGGTAAGGTTTATTCACTCCTTCATTCATTTATTCTCCATAGGTACTAGGATTGCAAAATTAAATAAGACATAGTTCACTTCCTCAAAGATCTCAGAGTTTAGAAAGGAGGACACATATGCTAAAAACTAGTTTAAATACAGCGTAGTGTTAGAAATATATTGTAGCAGTGGTTCTCAACCTTGAATGCATATCTAAATCACCTGGAGAGCTTTGAAAAGTCCTGAAGCCCAGGTGGCACCTGAGTGACTACTTTGGCCTGGAAAGATAAGGAAACTCCATAGCTGAATTTTGAAGGATGAGTTGCTCACCAGGTTAAAAAGAGGAGGAAGGACATTATAGGCAGAAGAAATAGCACCTGCAAAGGCACAGATAGGACAACTGCAAGGTTGGAGACATCAGATCTTAGCATGCAAGAAAAGGAGCTGTGGAAGATGTGTTAGGAGAAGTAGGCAAGAGCCAGATCTTAAAGACTTTAAAGGGATATTTGTGCTTATATATATATGGAGCCACTGAAAGGTTTTAAGCAGGAGACTGCCATGGTCATGATCAGCTTTTTGGTTTTAAAATCTCATTCTGGTGTCAGTGTTAAGGAAGGAGTAGAGGACTTCAAACTGAGTCAGAGAGATCCCTGAGGAGGTTATTACAGAAATCCAGGTGAGAAGTTCTTTGCACTAAGGTCGTGGCAACGGGGATAAAGGAGAAAAAATGGATGTGAAAAATACTTAGGAGGTAAAATCAGCTTGGAGCATGGGCAGAGAGAGGACATATGGGGAAAGGAGGCACAGGACTGTGGAGTTTCTTGTGTGGGTGACTGGGAGAATAAAAGCATCATTGACAGAAACAGAAGTCAGGAAGGGGTCAGTTTTGTGAGGCGTCTGTTTGATTAAATGTGAGGTGATGCATAATTAGGAAGAAATCACTAGGATGCACTTGGAATATACAGGACTGGACATTTGAGGACATAATCAGGGCAAGTGATAGAAAGTTTAGATTTGTACTCATCAAAATGATAGGAACTATAGGAGTAAATGGATTCTGTGAAATAATGAAATTTTGTTTCTTCCTCTTTTACTTACCTTATGTGACAGCCCTCTAGTGACAACAAGCACATACTACACTTCTCAAAAGTGCCTCAATTCAGTTCATGTGATCATGAAATGGATCTTTAGAACCCTGGTGTGTTCAAAATATTATTGTATTACTATTTCAGTATTAGTGTGTGGCAGCACATCTATGCAGCAAGGGTCTCAGCTTGAGCCTAAAGTTAATATTCATTGTATTCAGGGACAGTCAAGAGGACTTGAAATTTACCTATTTTATTCTAAATCAGTGGTTGTCAACCTTGGCTACACATCAAAATCACCTGGAGGGTGTTTTTTTTTAATCCCTCTTCTCACAGTATATCCCAGACCAATTAATCAGAACCTCTGAGGGTGGGACCTGGCCAGGCATTAATATTTATTAAATTTCTTCAGGTAATTCTTTGTGTAGCTAAGTTTGGGAACTGCTGCTGTAGAGGATGAGAGCCTTGAGATACACAGGGTTGAGTCAAGGATACTGGACTATGTGGCAGGGGACAAGTGGTTCTGGGTGCAGCATGCGTCTATCAATCAAATTGCCCCTGGGTGCAGTCCCCAGGGAGTCATACCTCAGGCCATACTTGAATTGCCATATGTCATGCAGGGACTCACACGGGGTCTCAGCTCTTGCTTCCCACATAAGAACGCGGGATATGGTAAGGCCAAAAATGACACCAATGGAGCCATAGATAAGGGAGTCATACCACTGTATTCTTGCTGGCAGCCGGGCGGAACACACGAGGTAGGATCCACACCATCCGCAACCTGCCGTCTGCTTTTCTGCCTGCCAACCAGCCAACCAACCAACGCAGTCATGTCAGCTACTACAGCAGCCAATTGGCCAACTGGCTACAGCCAATGGCCACCCACCATCCGAGCCAGCAACCCCCAAAACAAGGCCAAAAGCCTGGAAACTGCTCTCTGGGACTCTGTCCCCGCACTCCACCCCTCCTGGGTCTCACCTCACAATCTACGCAACAAGTGTCTTCAGCGAGGGGTCCTGTGTCAGGGACCCAGCTCACGAAAAAAAAAAAAAAAAAAAAGGTCCCAGTCCAATTTCAAGTAATGTCCCAGGGGGTATCCCTTGATGTCTACCTACTTTCTGGGCACAACCAGAGCTCTCAGGGCACCGCCAGTCCTTCTGGGCACAGCCAGACTTCCTGGGCACAGCCAGGGTTTCTCATAAACAAGACTGTAGTCTGAGCCAGTGTCGACTAGGGCCAAACCCTCTGCACATTAGAAAGTGACCGATGTATGGACAGCACCACGTGGGGCCTCTGGTCCCTGCTTGTCCCCTCTGACCGGGTACCTTGGCCCCACTCCTAATCAAGCTGAAAGGAGTCAGCCTCAAGTGGCCTCATGAAGTCCTGGAGGGACACGGGTCGCGCTTTCCCAGACTTCTCCTTTAGACTTCGCCAGAATTGCTGTTCCGGATGCAACTATTTCCAAAGTTCCAACAAGAGTGCATTGGTTTGTCGGTCTATTTTTTCCCCGATCAACCACTGCTGCCATGAGATCACACCACATCTGCGTGTGTGGCCTCACTCTCTGAGGCCTGCGACCTCGCCCGCCCCCCCCATTTTTGATTTGGGCTTCGAGGTCTTAACTGCTCGGACCTCCTGTCTTATCTTCCCTTGCCACCAGCTTTCAACATCCTACAGGGTGGCCGTGACAGTTGTAACTTCATGGATCTGCCTCCCCACATAGGACGTAAGAATGGAAACCAAGGATCCAAAAGTACTTGCAGGGGCAGTATCCAAAACCAGATCTCTCGTGCTGGTTATAAAATGCTCGTCATCCAGCCCCCGCATATTAGGATTGAACATAGCATGTCTCATACCCATTTCACAGATGATTTGAGTAAGTTCAGTATATGACTGCCATTGACTCACCGTGTCTGGCAGCTTGCCAGCCTGTCCCCATACTGTGCGTACCGCAATAACGAGCCACTCCATTAGAGTGTGGTTGCCCTGGTCTTGGGCCAACCTATGGTAATTCTGTAACCTTTGTCACAGGGACAGATGCTCTGTCACGGAGGCTAGCTTTTCCATTTTGCCTGGGGAGCAGAGAATGCTGTCTGCCCCCTCATGCCATAAACGTAGTAGCCAAGCTGAGATTGGCTCTCCAGGGCATTGTAGGTACCACCTCCCCAGCTCCTGCAACTCAGTGGGAGTGTAAGGGGAGTAGGTTGTGACTCAGTCACAGCTGGGTTGCCGGCAGCAATTTCCCCAGGGCCCAAAGGTTGCTCTTGCTTTACTTTTTGCTTCATAATGGGCCAGGCCTGGGGGGTGCACACTACACTGTCTCCACTCGCATTGTCTGCCTGTGCCTCAGAGTCTCCACTGTGGGGCTCCTCCTCTAACAGGCAGACCCGAGCTTCCAACACCTCCAACCGGGACACCTGGTCCCACACCTGGGCTACTCCAGCAAGCGCTTCCTCTGAGTTATGATGCATCATGGTGAGAACCTCCACCAACCGGCAGTCCCAAGCTTCCAGCGCCTCCCCCTGAGCTTCCAGCACCTCCCCCTGGGGCTGCTGGTCCTGCACTTGAGCTATTTCATTAAGTGCGCCCTCCATGTTACGACCTAACATGGTGAGGAACATCCATCCCACATGGCCGGCTGTACCCTTCGCCTCCTCCGGCAACCGCTCAGCCAGAGCCTGCAGGGCCCTCTCCACGCTGGCCAGAGAGCCATCCATGTCCTCCTACCCCTCTTTGGGGGTCCAACTTCCGAGAACAGTGGCTACCGGGTACCACACACTGTGTGGGGGCCACATGTCCTTCTCCCAGAGTCAGACACCATTCCTACCGGGCCAGAATCCTGGTCGCCATGCCAGGCATCTGATTGGGTGGAGGCCTCCGTGCAAGATGTCCGCAACCCTCGGAGCCTACAGCACAGCAGATCACCAAAAGGAAGGTGACGCTTTCTGTGGCCAAGAGGGTGGTGTGCCATCTGGAGGCTCAAGTCTCCCAGGCAGACCGTGCCTCCTGTTCCTGGTGCAGCTCGTCCTGGGCCTTCTGAAACTGAGCTTTCATACGTATAAACTGCTCCATTACCTTATGGAAACTTTCGGCCGACACCAAACCCTGCTTGCTGTACCATGTGTCATGCAGGGATTCACACAGGGTCTCAGCTCCCACTCCCCAGATAAGAACACAGGACGTGGTGAGGTCAAAAAGGAACACCCACAGAGCCATAGATAGGGGAGTCATACCACTATATTCTCGCTGGCAGCGGGACGAGACACACAAAATAGGATCCACACCATCCGCAACTTGCTGTCTGCTTTTCTACCTGCCAAACAGCCAACTAACCAACGCAGTCATGGCAGCTACATCAGCAGCCAATTGGCCAACCAGCTACAACCAATGGCCAACTACCACCCGAGCCAGCATGCCCTCATGAGAGGCCGAGGGCCTGGAAACTGCTCTCTGGGACTCTGTCCCCACACCATACCTGAGACTTAGGCTTAAGGAATTACAAGAAAGTGAAATCTAAAATAACAGTGTGCTCTATAACTCAGTAAGATAGCCACTGAGTAGAGTCAGAAAATTTAAAATGTCATTACTTGCACAAATATCATATATATATTTGTTAAGGCTGAGTAGAGCACAAAGAGTCAATGACTTTGACATTGTCAACAACATTGGCCATACTGGTGATTCCTTCATTCAGCAAAATTTTATTGAAAGCTTGCACTAGTCTAGGTGCTAAGGGTACAGTGGCAAATAGAATTGACAAAGTAGTTTCTCTTTTGGATCATGGATTCTAGGGGTTTTTTTGGTGGAAATGGACAAACTAAGTGATGTCAGGTAGTGAAAAGTGCTGTGCATTAAATTGAGTGATATAGAGAATGAGTGGGTGCCTATTTGGATTCGTAGCTCAGGGAAGTTTGTTACTTAAGGTAAGATATAAATGACAAGAAGAAGGCACCCATTTGAAATGCAGGAAGAACATTCTAGGCAAGGGGAATAGCAAAAATAATGGACCAAAGGTAAACTAGTTATGTTTCAGGAAAAGAAAGGAGGCCAGTGTGGCTAGACCAATTTGACTGAGGAGAGAGTGGCACAAGATAGTGTTCTAGAGGTAGTCGGGGCGAGATCACATACAATCTAGTAAGTCATTGTAAAGAGACTGAATTTTAATATAAGTGTAATCTAAGTAACTAAATGGTTTTAAGCAGGGAAATGATAAAACCTAATTCATATTTTACAGATCATTCTTACTACTATTGTGGAAAATGGATTGAATTGGTATAAGAATGGAATCAGGGAGACCGATTTGTAGAGTATAAGCAATAGTACAAGTAAGATATGGCTTGGGCCATGGTGATAGTAGTGGACTTGGAAAGAAGTTGGCATATTTGAGATATGTTCTGGAGGTAGAATCCACAGGACTTAGAGATAAATTGGATGTAGCGTGAAGGAAAGAGAAGTACCAAGATGATGGTGATGGTGGCAGCAAAATTGGCGATGGAATTGTTGAGGGCAGTAACTCTGTTGGCAATGGTATCTTCAGTGTCTTTGACAGCAAGCATTGGTGCCTTCAACTCAGACATCAACTCATGTGACCTTCTTGGGCATTGTTGGCATGCTACCACTCTTGATGATGACAGGGAGGGGAGACATCATTACTGGAGGAAAATGGCAGGCACCACATGGCAGCGAAGCAGACATTTATAGAACACATGTGAGAAAGCCTCTGGGGACTGATTGCCAGAAATATTTGGAAAACACTTTAAGAAGGGTTATTTATAACTTCTGCAGAGCAGATGGGAGTAGATCAGAGCTATACCATTTTGTGATTGTGCTTGTGATTCTATATTATCCATAAGCTGCTTTGACAAAAATAATTTGGATTAATCTTTAAAGAGGTCCCAATCAAAGCTATACTAAATTAAATGTTATCAAATACACACACACACACACGTATAAAAGTTTCCTCACGAACTATGCTAACATTAACATTTTCATGTTAGAAATATATAAGATATATTCAGATAGATGCTTATAAACATTCAAACAACTCAGAAGTTAAATTTTATAATTGTTAGTCTTCCTTCAGCACCTCCCCAGTCATGTTCCCGCACAAGAGGTAACCATAATGAATAGTGCAGTGAGTTTCTTCAAAATAGCTTTCTATGTTTTCATATAAACAGGCTACCCCTGCTATGCAAAAGGAGTGTTCCTATGTAAACTTTCCTAGGACAAAATGGCTTAAAGTGAAGACTGAACTTAGTATGGTAATGGTTTTTTTGTAAAACCGAAAATCTTCTTTGGATTTCTTTTTTTAAAAAAAAACTTTATTTATTTATTTATTTATTTATTTATTTATTTATTTATTTTGACATTCAACATTATTTTATATTAATTTCAAGCATACAGCACAGTGGTGAGACATTTACATAATTTAAGAAGTGATCCCCCTGACTAGTCTAGCACTCATCCAGCATCATGCATAGTCACTACCATATTATTGACTATATTCTCCATGCTTTACATCCCCATGACTATGCTGTAGCCACTAATTGGTACGTTTTAAAAAATTTATTAGGGTGACAATTGTTAGTAAAATTACAAAGATATCAGGTGTACAATTCTGTATTACATCATCTATAAATCCCATTGTGTGTTCACCACCCAGAGTCAGTTCTCCTTCCATCACCATATATTTGATCCCCCTTACCTTCATCTCCCACTCCCCACCCCCCTTACCCTCTGGTAACCACTGAACTATTGTCTGTGTCTATGAGTTTCTGTTTTTCATTTGTTTGTCTTGTTCTTTTGTTGTTTTTGGTTTATATACCTTCGATTCATCTATCGAAGGACATTTTGGTTGTTTCCATGTCTTGGCCACCGTAAACAAAGCTGCAGTGAACATTGGAGCACATGTGTCTTTATCTATAAATGTTTCCAGATTTTTTGGGTAGATACCAAGGAGAGGGATTGCTGGGTCATATGGCAATTCTATTCGTAATTTTTTGAGGAACCTCCACACTGCCTTCCATAGCAGCTGCACCAGTCTGCATTCCCAACAACACTGTATGAGGGTTCCTTTTTCTCCACAGCCTCTCCAACACTTGTTACTATTTGTCTTGTTGATGATAGCCATTCTGACTGGGGTGAGGTGATATCTCATTGTGGTTTTGATTTGCATTTCTCTGATGATTAGTGATGTTGAGCATTTTTTCATATGTCTATTTGCCATTTGTATGTCCTCTTTGGAGAAATGTCTCTTCAAGTCCTCTGCCCATTTTCAATTGGGTTGTTTGTTTTTTTGTTGTTGAGTTGCATGAGTTCCTTGTATATTCTGGATATTAGACCCTTATCGGAGGCACTGTTTGCAAAAATCTTCTCCCATTCAGTTGGTGGCCTCTTTATTTTGTCGATGGTTTCTTTTGCTGTGCAGAAGCTTTTAAGTTTCATATAGTCCCATTCGTTTATTTTAGCTTTTACTTCCATTGCCTTTGGAGTCAAATTCATAAAATGCTCTTTGAACCCAAGGTCCATAAGTTTAGTACCTATGTTTTCTTCTATGCAGTTTATTGTGTCAGGTCTTATGCTTAAGTCTTTGATCCATTTTGAATTAACTTTGGTACATGGTGACAAATAGCAGTCCAGTTTCATTCTTTTGCACGTGGCTATCCTATTCTCCCAGCACCATTTATTGAAGAGGCTGTCTTTTCTCCATTGTATGTTTTGGCTTCTTTATCAAAAATTATCTGTCCATATTAATGTAGTTTTATTTCTGAGTTTTCAATTCTATTCTGTTAGTCTATGAGTCTGTTTTTCTGCCAATACAATGCTGTTTTGATTATTGTTGCCCTGTAGTACAAGCTAAAGTCAGGGAGTGTGATACCTCCAGCATTGTTCTTTTTTCTTAAGATTGCTTTGGCTATTCGGGGTCTTTCGTGGTTCCAAACAAATCTGATGATTTTTTGTTCTATTTCTTTAAAATATGCCATTGGGATTTTGATGGGGATTGCATTGAATCTGTATATTGCTTTGGGTAATATGGCCATTTTAACTATGTTGATTCTTCCAATCCATGAGCACGGAATGTCTTTCCATTTCTTTGTGTCTTCTTCAATTTCTTTCAAAAATGTCTTATAGTTTTCAGCATATAGGTCTTTCACATCCTTGGTTAAGTTTATTCCTAGGTATTTTATTCTTTTTGCTGCAATTGCAAAAGGAATTGTTTTTGTATTTCTTTTCTGAGATTTCATTGTTAGTATATAGGAAGGCAATGGACTTTTGTGCGTTGATTTTGTAGCCAGCAACTTTACTGTATTCGTTGATTGTTTCTAATAGCTTTTTGGTGGAGTCTTTAGGGTTTTCTATATATAGCATCATGTCATCTGCAAAGAGTGATAATTTAACTTCTTCATTCCCAATTTGGATGCCTTTTATTTCTTTCTCTTGCCTGATTGCTCTGGCAAGGACTTTAACACTATGTTGAAAAGCAGAGGTGATAGGGGACATCCTGTCGTGTTCCTGAACATAGAGCAAAGGGCTTCAGTTTTCACCATTAATTATGAGATTAGCAGAGGGCTTGTCATATATGGCCTTTATTATGTTAAGGTATTTTCCTTCTATACCTATTTTATTAAGTGTTTTAATCATAAATGGATGTTGTATCTTGTCAAATGCTTTTCTGCATCAATTGATATAATCATATGATTTTTGTCCTTTATTTTGTTTATGTGATGTATCACATTGATGGATTTGGATGTTGAACCATCCTTGTGCCCGAGGATGAACCCCACTTGGTCGTGATGAATAATCTTTTTAATGCATTGTTGTATTCGATTTGCTAGAATTTTATTTAGGATTTTTGCATCGGTATTCATCAGAGATATTGGTCTGTAGTTTTCTTTTTTGTGCTGTCCTTACCAGGTTTTGGTATCAGGGTAATGTTGGCCTCATAAAATGAGTTAGGGAGTACTGTCTCTTCTTCAATTTTTTGGAAGAGTTTGAGCAGGATTGGTATTAGATCCTCTTTGAAGGTTTGGTAGAATTCACTAGTGAAGCCATCTGGTCCCGGACTTTTGCTTTTGGGAAGGTTTTGGATGACTGATTCAATTTCGTTACTGGTGATCGGTCTGTTTAGATTTTCCAGTTCTTCATGGTTCAGCCTTGGAAGGCTATATGTTTCTAAGAACTTGTCCATTTCTTCTAGGTTGTTGAATTTGGTGGCATATAGTCCTTCATAGTATTCTTGGATGATCCTTTGTATTTCTGTGGTGTCCGTGATAACTTCCCCTTTTTCGTTTCTGATTTTGTTAATCAGTGTCTTCTCTCTTTTTATCTTAGTAAGTCTAGCCAAGGGTTTGTCAATTTTGTTAATCTTTTCAAAGAACCAGCTCTTTGTCACATTAATTTTTTCTATTGTCTTTTTGTTCTCTATTTCATTTAGTTCTGCTCTAATTTTTGTTATTTCCTTTCTTCTGCTGACCTTGGGTTTCACTTGTTCTTCTTTTTCTAGTTCTTTAAGGTGTAACATGAGGTTATTTATTTGGGAGTTTTCTTGTTTCTTGAGATAGGCCTGTAATGAGATAAATTTCCCTCTTAAAACTGCTTTCGCTGCATCCCAAAAATTTTGGTAGGATGTATTTTCATTGTCATTTGTTTCTATGTATCTTTTGATCTCTCCTCTAATTTCTTCTTTGACCCAGTCCTTCTTTAAAAGTATGTTGTTTAATCTCCATGTATTTGTGTTTTTTCCTGCTTTCTTTTTGCAGTTGATATCCAATTTCAAAGCCTTGTGATCAGAGAATATGTATGGTATGATTTCAATCTTCTTAAATTTGTTGAGACTGATTTTATGTCCCAATATATGGTCTATCCTTGAGAATGTTCCATGTACACTAGAAAAGAATGTATAGTCTGATGTTTTAGGATGAAGTGCTCTATAAATGTCAATTATGTCCATTTCATCTAATGTGTCATTTAGGGCTACTATTTCGTTATTTATTTTCTGTTTGGATGATCTATCCATAGCTGTCAATGATGTATTTAAGTCCCCTAGTATAATTGTGTTTTGGTCAATTTCTTCCTTTAGTTCTGTTAGTAGTTGCTTGGTATATTTGGGTGCTCCCTGATTGGGGGCATAAATATTGATGACTGTTATGTCTTCTTGTTGTACAGTCCGCTTCACCATTATGAAATGTCCATCTTTGTCTCTTGTTATCTTTTTCACCTTGAAGTCTGTTTCATCTGATATCATTATGGCTACACCTGATTTTCTCTGGGTACCATTTGCTTGGAGTGTCAATTTCCACCCTTTCACTTTGAGTCTATGCTTGTCCTTGTAGCTGAGATGTGTCTCTTGGAGACAGCATATGGTTGGGTTTAGTTTTTTGATCCAATCTGCTACTCTGTGCCTTTTTATTGGTGAGTTCAGTCCATTTACATTTAGGGTGATTATTGATATGTGAGGATTTCCTGTCATTCTATCTTTAGTTTTCTGGTAAGGCTGTGTCTCCATTGTTTCTTTGCCTTTTTGTTGTTGTCTATTATTTCTGTGTGGTGGTATTCTATGATGTTTCCCTCTGTTTCTTCTTTTATTTCAGTATATATTTCAGTTCTGGATTTTTTTTGAGTGGTTACCCTTAAGTTTATGTAAAAGAAAGTTTGATATTTAGAGTATTCCATTTTCTTCATCACGCTTACTTTCTCCATTCCCATATTCCGGTTCAGGCCTTTACTCTCCCCCTTTTTGAGTTTTGGTTGCCACAAATTGTCCCTGTTGATGGTGGTCGAATAGCCTCCTTTAGTATTTCTTGTAGTGCAGGTCGTGTATTAGAAAATTCCCTCAGCTTCTGTATGTCTGGAAAGGTCTTTATTCCTCCTTCATATCTAAAGGATATCTTTGCTGGATATATTATTCTTGGCTCATGATTTCTCTCTTTCAATAGTTTGAATATTTGGTTCCACTCCCTCCTGGCTTGTAGAGTTTCTGCTGAAAAATCTGATGATAATCTAATGGGCTTTCCTTTGTAAGTTACCGTCTTCTTTTAGCTGGCTGCCTTGAGGATTCTTTCTTTGTCGTTGATTTTAGACAGCTTCAATACAATGTGCCTTGGAGAAGGCCTGTTGGGATTGAGGTAACTAGGTGTTCTATTTGCTTCTTGGATTCGAGGGTCCAGTTCTGTCCACAAATTTGGGAAGTTCTCATCGACAATTTGTTTGAATATATTCTCTGTTCCTTCTCTCTTTCTTCTCCTTCTGGTATGCCCATTATTCTTATATTGCTCTTTCTGATGGAGTCAGAAAGTTCTTGTAGAGTTCTTTCATTTCTTTTAAGTCTCAAGTCTCTTTCTTCTTCTATCTGTGTCATTTCCAGGTTTCTATCTTCGATGTCACTGATTCTTTCCTCCATCTGGTCAACTCTACTACCTAAGCTGGTTATTTCATTCTTAATTTCTTCTATTGAGTTCTTAATCTCCAGAAATTCTATTTGGTTCTTTTTTAAGATTTCAATCTCTTTCGTATAATGCTCATGCTGTTCTTTGATTGAGTTTCTGAGTTCATTTAACTGCCTATCTGTGTTTTCTTGTATCTCGTTGAGTTTTTTCAGAACTGCAATCTTGAATTCTCTGTCATTTAAGTCACATATTTCTGTATCTTTAAGTGCCTTTTCTGGAGATTTTTCATTTGCTTTCTAAGCTGTCTTGTTGCCTTGGTTGTTCATGGCAATTAATGATTTATTATTTCTTTTCCTAAACATCTACTGAGTGGGTTCTGCAACAGGTTGAGAGGAAGAGACTTTATTTTGTTTTACAGTATGTGTTTGTAGAATGTTTTATTTTCTCTCCAACTGAAGCCTTTTTTTCTCTCTCACACTGTAGTGTTATGTTTTCTCTGCACTACTCCAGCTTCTCACAAAATTGGGGGATTCCCTGGAAGGCGGGATTCTCCCCTGTTAAGTTTGCCTGGGTCATAGGGCCTCGCTTCCTTGTGAGGATGCAGAGAGCTTTTGTAATTCCAAAGCTTTTCCTGAACCAGATTCAGAGCCAGTGTGTTTTAGCAGTTCTGTTTACTCCTGCATGGATATCCCCAGATCGGTCTTGACAGGGGCGAGATCGTTTGTGAGAGGTCGCCCAGAGCAATTGCTGCGACCACCACCACAGCCGGTCCTGCTTTCACAGATCCCTCCCCTTTGCTGGAATTAGTTGGGCTGCAAATATGTGTCTGTGAGCACAGTTCTCAGAACAGCAAATATTCTGCTCTTGTGATCTGACACTGCTCCTTTTATGCTTCTAGCACCGGGCAGGTGTGGAAGGGCGAGTTCTGTGAGGGAGGGAGGGGCGACTAGTCTCAGTGCCTAAGGCTTCCATTGTCTATGGCAGTGAGGGCTTAAACCACCATTTACAGCCTTCTTCCCTCAGTCTTTTCTCCGAGGTCTCTGCCCTGAGCGTTGGGTTCAGCCGTGTTACATGCTGCCCCCTCAGCCCTGTGGGCCATAAGCTGAGCCGTAGCAGTCCGAGTTCTTCCCTCTCCCGCAGCTGCAGTAGTTCTGGGATGCAGCGAGCTCGAAGCACTGAGCGAGGTCTGTGTCCTGCGCCCGTGCAGCTCCGTCTCTACAATTCTCCCTTTCCTCCTCCCCTCCTTGCGTGACTCGCCCACCTTTAGGTGAGTTCAGTAGTGGGCCTCTTTGTCTTGTCTGTTTGCTGTGCAGGGAGTCCTTTGTGGAGTTATAGTTTTTTGATTTGTTGTAAATTCCATGGGAGATTTCCAGAGGCTCACCTCTCGCCGCCATTTTGATAACATCACTCCTAGACAGCAGTTTCAATAGCGTGTAATGTAGGGGTGGCATGGAAGTTGGGTTGTGAGGGGTTGGGAGTGAACTAGTGCTGAGAAAGGAATAGGTGAGCATTGGCTGCATTTGTAAGAAGTTTGACTTGTGAAAGAAGGTGAGAAATAGGATGGTAATGAGTCAAAGGCAGAGGAGCCCTGAATATGTTTATAGACCATGGGTCAAAGAGCCACTAAAAATACCTGATGGAACAGTTTCTCTCAAGAGTAAAGAGGGGATGGGATCTAGTTTTCAAGTGAGGACAGCCTTGACAAGGAAAAAGAGAGATGTCGGTTTCTTTGAGACATATGATTTGTGGTAGAATATAGGCAAAAGCACTCTCCATGCATGATACAGTTTGAAGAAAGAAGGGAAATGAGGTAGCCTACGTGGCCACAGTCTTTGCAGTGAAGTAGGTGGTGAGGTCATCCGTCAGAGGAGAGACAGCTGGGGTAATATTGGTGACTTGAGAGCAATGGAAACAGTTTCGATTTAGAACAACTGTTCTAAGAAATTGCTAAGGGAGTCAACGAGAGGCCTGCTGAGCTGTAGTTTGGCTAGCTGAGGTTCAACTTCCCATATTGAATGAAACAGTTGTTTCTACAGAATCCATAGAAAACATATTTCTCAAGCTTATTAACAAAATGTTATTTTTTTCCACGTGGGAAAAAAAAAGGAAAATGTACTGGCAGTTTACAGTGTGGCAGAGCATTATGAGCATTTAGTGTTTCCCAAAAGACGGTTGCTCAGTCATCCAGAAGCCTTATAGCATCCTTAGTGAAAATGAGCACTTCCACAGGTGGGTTGTGGGCAGTTAAGAGCATAGACCTAAAGCCAAGGATCTTTTCTTTCTGACCCACTCAGGGACAATCCTTGAGTTACTATGCCCAGTTCAGAGCAAAGGCAAACACTGACATTTCTGTGAGATGGAGCATAAAGCTGCAACTACCCTCTGTGATAAACCTGAATTAACCAACGAAAACCTTTAAGCTTACAATCCAGCCTGTTGAATCTGCCAAAGACCAAATGTCTGGTGGTGCCGTCTAAATCTCAAATGAATGATCACAATATCGGTGGCTTAAAATGAGAAAAGTTAAACATCTCATGTGCCCAGAGGTAATCTTTCCAAATGTCGTTTAATCATATATTCATAATGATTACAGTGTTCTTTAAGTAGGATAACATTTGGAGATAACTTTCTGGCCAAAGTGTTAGGCATTATTTTCTTCAAACAGTGTTTGCTTCCTTTGTTTTGCTGGGGAATCAGGATGGCATTGGTCCAACGGCACAGCTCCCCAAGTGCATAAACAAGTGACTCTGCTTCATTTTCATCCACCTGTCTAAGCAAAGTGCAGGATCTACACATGTGCACTTGATTAAGGATATTTTCATGTTTATGTTGCCAGACTCTTCCAAAGACACATTTCTGAGAGGTGAGCAGTAAAACACAATATACGTCTTAAGACAGACATGCATAAGGCACCATAAGTGATTTCACTTAGATACCTGTAAATTACTCATAGTTTCCCTCTTTTGTTTACTCAGTGAAAGAATTGTTTATTAAGCACCATCTGCATTAAATTATATGAGTATTCATTTCCTTTGGAAATAATTAACTTGTTTATACACTTTCTTTAACCTCATTAACTGTATCACTTTAGGGGCATTACAGAGGGAGGAAAAAAAGCACACGATTTGGGAATAAGCCTTTCTCGATCTCAAGGGGAAGTATGACTCTCTCATTTCAGCATGAAAGTGTTCCCTTGATGAATTCTACCTCATAATTCTAATTAGCAATTGGATATGGGGATGAGAATAAATATAAGAAAAAGAATCATCCTTCTCTCCTGGAGAGCCCAGAAAACCTATTTACTTCAATAATAGGAATTATTATTATTATTATTACCAAGCATTAATTAAGTGCCATTACTGTACTAAGGGTGATGCTAAATCTTCTTTCTGTTATTTTGTTTGATTTTCACAACAGCTATATGGTGTGATTAGGAAGTTTTTCTTTTTTTTAAAATGAGAATCCTGATGATCGCAGAGATTAAATAATTTCTCCTAACATCGTACAGCCAGAAAATAAGTGGAAGAGTTGGGATTTGAATCCAGGTTTTCTGGTAGCTATCCCCCACCTAATATTCTCAGTGGTTAATTGGAGGAACATATTTTAAAGTTTTGGTATTCCAAAATTGGAAGTACCCCTAAAGGCATATCTTTCTACTTCATGAAAGTCTGTCAAGCAAGTGTATACCTTCTCTCTGCAACGAGTATTCACTTTTCCTGCCTGTGGCTAGCTCTGTTCATTTTGCACATGTTAATTCACTGACAAATTTGCTTTTCCTTAACTATTGTTCATCTCCGAGTTCTCTTAGAAGTATAAAAAGACAAGTTTACAGTCTAAACATACTGAGGCAGTTTACACGAATGGCTGCTAAATTCCAGAAGAGCTCTGATTTTACCAGCTATTAATTATAGACTTAGCTATGCTGTAGGCTCAAGCACAGCCACTGAAACAGACCTTCCTACTGCAGAGGCCTGATCAAAGATTATTAGAGCAGAGCACAGGTGCAAGTCTATCCCTTGGGAGAAGAACTAGCACTAGTTTCCACCATAAGGTACCCAGAAAAATGATATATGCTGGCATGCTCCAGGCCAGACATGCAAGGGCCCCAGTTCTCTTCTATAACCTCTAGCTGCTGCTGCCCACACTTTACTTTTAAATTTCAATTCTGCCATTACCTATGCAGTACAGGGCAGTATTTTTCAGTGGGTTAGGCTGAGCTAGTAGGCAAAGACTGGAGGGGTACATGATGTACTCCCCATCAGCTTGCTCTGTTTCCCCATTGGCTGACTCAGTGCCCGCAGCATGCTCGAGGTTCTGTCCGGATTCGTGGTTGTGTTATTGGTACAGATGATATACTGACATGATTGTTCATTGGGTGCTCCTGCGGAATTGTATTTGCCCATACAGGTTATTAAGCCATTTTGTTGCTCCAAATCCTAATAGATTCCCAATGGAATGTGAACCAAATATGTAGTCCAATCAAAGAAAAAAACTTTACTGAAGGCATAAATTCTAATACCACTTCCATGAACTCTCTAGACCTACATGTGATTGGCAGGCATAGACCGTAAAGGGATGAAAGACCAAGAATAACAAACTAGTACAGTTTCTAGACTCACATTATTACTTACAATTTTTAGAAAATTAACAAATGTGGATCCAAGTCATATAAACAAAGGGCAGCCTTGGAAAAGGCTCTCCATGGAAACAAATATTCATAATTCTGAAACATACATCTGGTCCACCACTATTGAAACATAGACCACAGGTTTCTCTTTGATCCAATTTCCCATTTACCCACTAATGATTGTTTTGTTTTTCTCCATTGTCATTCATTAGATGAAAAGAATAACCGTATTTCAATCCTATGACTCACTGCCTAGTTTATATTAGTTTATACTGACATAAAGCCAGACAAAATGCAAAGACTAAAAGGGCCACTTCAAGTCTAATAATGACAATTACTTTGAAACTGAAAAGTGTCTGAATTTACATCCTCATAAATACTGAGACAGCACAAATATTGGAGCTAAGTGTATCTTAATTGCAATTCAATATTCACAATCAAAAGAAGCATTAGGAGTCCAGTTCAAGTGTTTGTTCCTGTATACATAATAGAGAATACAAACATATGTGCTTAGAAATGAATATGAGAGGAAATATAGATATGCTTTCATTGATTTATGTGTAAAGTGAAGAATTGTTATTTGATACATGTACATCAATTTCATTGTTTTGCAAAAAGCAGTGTGCACCTAGAAAATCTCATTTAGTTCTAGTTGCTTCTATTTGTAGATAAAATTAATAATTGTTGGAATGATTGACTATTTAAACATTGTATTTAAATAATATTTATAAAAATACCATTTGTAACATAATTTGGTTCTGATTTTCATGCATCTTATTCCCTGAGTTACAGCCCTTTTCCTATTTCTTTACATATTTGTACAAGTTTCATTATTGGAATATTAAAACACGTATAAAACAAAAGAATTCAAAACAGGATCTTGAAAAGATATTTACACACCCATGTTCATTACAGCATTACTCACAATAAATTAGGTGGAAGCAACCTAATGTCCATGCATGGATGAATGTATAAAAAAATGTGTCACATACATACAATGGAATATTATTCACCCTTAAAAAGGAAGGAAATCCTGTCACATGCTGCAACATGGATGAACCCCAAAGACATTATGATTAGTGAAATAAGCTAGTCACAAAAAAAGACAAATATAATTTCACCTATGAGATATCTAAAGTAGTCAAACTCATAGAAACAGAAGGTAGAATGATGGTTCCCATGGGCTGAGGGGAAGGAAAAATTGGTATAGAGCTTCAGTTTTGCAAGACGAGAAAGTTCTAGAGATCTGTTGCACAACAATGTGAATATACTTAATACTACTGAATAGTACACAGTTATTATGGTAAATTTTACATTATGTGTGGTTTATTTTTTACAATTCAAAATAAAAATAATAAAAAAGATGAATTCATACTGGAGTAGAGTGGGCCCCCAATCCAATATGACTGGTTTCCTTACAAGAAGATGGCTATGCGAAGACACAGACACATAAGGAAAATGCTGTGTGACAATTGAGGCAGAGACTGAAGTTAATGCAGCTGCAAATCAAAGGACACCAGATTGCCAGCCAACCACCAAAAACCAGGAAGAGGCAATAAAGGAATCCCCTACAGGTTTCAGAAGGAGCATGATCCTGGTGACACCTTCATTTTAGACTTCTAGCCTCCAAAACTGAGACAATAAATTTCTACTGTTTCAAGCCAATCAGCTTATGGTACTTTGTTATGGCAACTCTAGGAAACTAATACAAGCAGGCATGATGTCTTTTTTGTTCACCACTGTATGCTCAGTGTCTAAACCGGTGCCTGACATGTAATAGGTATTCATAAATACTTGTTGAATGTAAAAAAAATATGTACAAAAGTAGACAAAATAGCAGTGGTGTGCTGGTAAACGTTTTAACATCTGGCTCTTGGGGAGGGAGCTTACTTGTAGCATGTGCTGATTTTCATGGTATAAATACTCCCACTATGATTAATTTCAAGCTACCAGTGTGATGTCAAAATTCCTAAAATTCAAAGATAGGTTTTCATGGCTAGGTACTAGCCAGATCTAGCACACCACTGTTAGTGTAATGAGTTTTTGTGTGCTCATGACCCAGATTCAACAATTATCAAGTCATGGCCAATCTTGTTTCATCTCTACCCTCACCCATTGCTCCTCACCTATATTGTTTCAAGGCAAATAATATTTTGATGAATTAAATTTGGTGAAATAAATTTCATCAGTAATATTTCAGTGTGTATCTGCATAAGGACACTTAACATAACCACAGTGTTGTTATTGCACCTAAAATGCTGTAGATTCCTTAATACCATGTTTCCCCAAAAATAAGACCTAGCCAGACAATTAGCTCTAATGTGTCTTTTGGAGCAAAAATTAATATAAGACCTGGTCTTATATTATATTATATAAGACCCAGTATTATACTATATTATATTATATTATATTATATTATATTATATTATATTATACCCGGTCTTATAGTAAAATATGACTGGGTCTAATATTAATTTTTGCTCCAAAAGATGCATTATAGCTGGTTGTCTGGCCAAGTCTTATTTTTGAGGAAACATGATATAATCAAATGTCAGGTCAGTGTTCATATTTCCAATTGTCTCAAAAGTGTCCTTTTTTCATTGCTTGTTTGACTCAAGATCCAAAAGAAGTTCAGACACTGATTATTTCTTAGGTGTCTTTTTTCTTTTAATCTACAGGTTTCCTCTGCATCTCTTATTTGTTGCAGAAATTGGATCCTTTGTCCTGAAGAGTTTCCCACTGTGTTGTGTTCATTTTCCATTGAGAAGCACACACAGTCTGGTTGTTTTTTAGAATGTTAGTCACCCAGCATTAATAATCAATACATTAACTCACTAAGGGTTGCAAAATGGTAATTTTCTAATTCTAACATTCCTTCTTCATTTATTAGCTGGAATACTTCCACAAAGAGTATGATTTCCTTATATCTACTATTTGATTACCCTGAGTCCCAGTGTTTGTAGGAAAGGCAGGGTAAAATGCAGGAGTTCTTCCCTTATTTACCATCTTTCAAAACAATGAATTGGTTTACTAGCTTCTTTCAATGTGACCTTTTTTTTTTTCATTAGCTTAATTAGAACTCATGAATTTAAATATATTTAATGAATGTCAACCCACTGCAGCTAATATTTTCAATTATACTGTAACTGTACTATCTCTGACCATTGCGGTCTTTCAGTCTGGCTTCTGAGCTTTTTGACATGGTTCTAGCAGTCGTAGATAGCTTCCTTACTGTCTGATATGACATGGTGTTCCATTATCAAATAAAATTCAGAACAGGGTATGAACGACTTCTATTTTATACCTTTTTACTAATGGTTTTTTGAAATGCAAAAGTGAAAAAAATTTTTTTAAGTTTTATTGGGGAACAGTGTGTTTTTCCAGGACTCATTCGCTCCATGTCAAGTTGTTGTTTTCAATCTAGCTGTGGTGGGCACAGCTCAGCTCCAAGTCAAAACGTTTTCAATCTAATTGTGAAGGGTGCAGCTCACTGGCCCATGTGGGAATCGAACTGGTGACATTGGTGTTATGAGCACTGCGCTCTAACCACTGAACAAACTGGCTGCCCCTAAATTTTTTTTTATGTGATTAAATTTATCTACCTATTTTATCTATTCTAAATTTATCTATCCTATTTTATTGGATTTTGAATCACAGATAAGAGAGATTTCTTCACTTTCAGATTATAGAGGAATTCATCCCCTTATTTTCTTTTCATTTTTCTTTTATTTTATTTTAAATTTTATTGGGGAAGGGGAACAGGACTTTATTGGGGAACAGTGTGTACTTCCAGGACTTTTTTTCAAGTCAAGTTGTAGTCCTTTCAATCTTAATTGTAGAGGGTGTCGTTCAGCTTCAAG
The DNA here is from genome assembly GCF_036562045.2 of Rhinolophus sinicus. NCBI lineage: Eukaryota > Metazoa > Chordata > Mammalia > Chiroptera > Rhinolophidae > Rhinolophus > Rhinolophus sinicus. The sequence continues at coordinate 81,131,512 of NC_133768.1, read as the reverse complement.
TTGTCGTCCTTTCAGTCTTAGCTGTGGAGGGTGCAGCTCAGCTCCAGGTCCAGTTGCCATTGCTAGTTGCAGGGGGCACAGCCCACCATCCCTTGTGGGAGTCGAACCGGCAACCTTGTGGTTGAGAGCCAGAGCTCCAAACAGCTGAGCCATCTGGGAGGCAGCTCAGCTCAAGGTGCTGTGTTCAATCTTAGTTGCAGGGGGCGGAGCCCACCATCCCTTGTGGGCCTCGAGGAATCAAACCGGCAACCTTGTGGTTGAGAGCCCACTGGCCCATGTAGGAATCGAACCAGCAGCCTTCGGAGTTAGGAGCATGGAGCTCCAACCGCCTGAGCCACCAGGCCGGTCCTCATCCCCTTATTTTCTAATACTGATACTGTTAGTTTATTTGCTTCATTTAAATCTCTGATCCACCTGGAATTTACCTTGTTTATGGTATGAAGAATAGATCCAATTTTATCCTTTTCCCTTATATTATCCATTTATTAACAAGCCCATTTTCCTCTTGGATTTGAGGTGCTACTTTTACTTTAAACTAAACTTGCATCTGTAATTGGATCTATTTCTGAATTTTCTACTTTGTTCTTCATTATCAACTTATCTTCTGTTATTAGTCTGTCTTATTTTATTTAAAGAAACTTCATGTTATAATTTATTATCAGATGGGGCTAGTACCCCCCCACCCTGGTTCTTAACGTGTTTCCCTGAAAATATGACCTAGCCGGACCATCAGCTCTAATGTGTCTTTTGGAGCAAAAATTAATATAAGACCCGCTATTACATTATATCATATATCATATCATATATATCATATCATATCATATATCATATTAAAGACCCGGTATTATATTATATTATATTATATTATATTATATTATATTATATTCCCGATCTTATATTAATTTTTGCTCCAAAAGATGCATTAGAGCTGATGGTCTGGCTAGGTCTTATTTTTGGGGAAACACAGTATTTTTAAGGGTTTTCTTGCATATTCTTACTTGTTTGTTCTTCCAAATTAACTTTTCAGCTTATTAATTAAGTATTTTTTTTAATTTTTAAATTTCTTAATGACGTATACGAGGTCTGACAATTACATTCACGAACTTGCCACCATGCACTTACATTGGCAGCACTGTACAAACAACTCGATAAGGTTTCATAACCTTGGTATATCAGTGTTCTGCATCTGTGTTCCTGTTGATGTGTGGTGGTGTCTTTCTGAGTGGCATTCATTATTGTTGCTGTGTGTTTTTGTGTGCTGTCGTGAGAATGTCTGAGCTAGAATTAGAGCAATGATCAAAAATTAAGTTTCTTGTTAAACTTGGCAAGAGTGGAAGTGAAACCAGGGACATCCTAGTCTAAGTTTATGGGGATAATGCCATGAAGAAAACAGCAGTGTACAAATGGATTAAATGTATTTCTGAGGGGAGAGAATGTGTCACTGGTGAAGAGAGGTTGGGGCGGCCAGTAATGAGCAGAACTGATGAAAACATTGCAAACATTTGTCTAATTGTGCATCAAAATTGTCAGCTACTGTGAGAAGCATAGCAGACAAAGTAAACATTGATAGAAAATCAGTTAGGAAAATCTTAACTGAAAATCTTGGCATGAGAAAGGTGTATGTAAAAATGGTCCCGAAGGAGCTATTGCATCACGACGATGTACCAGCTCACACGGCACTGTGTGTGATGGAGTTTTTAGCCAGTAAACAAATAACTGTATTGGAACACTCTTCCTACTCATCTGATCTGGCCCCCAATGACTTCTTTCTTTACCCAAAGATAAAGGAAATATTGAAAGGAAGACATTTTGATGACATTCAGAATATCAAGGGTATTATGATGACAGCTCTGATGGCCGTTCCAGAAAAAGAGTTCCAAAATTTCTTTAAAGGGTGGACTAGGTGCTGGTGTTGCTGCATAGCTTCCCAAAGGAAGTACTTCGAAGGTGACCGTAGTGATATTCAGCAATGAGGTATGTAGCAATTTTTCCTAGGATGTGTTCACGAACTTAATTGTCCAACCTCGTATGTGGGTTTATTTCTGGGTTTTCAATTCTTGTCGTGCAGGAAGACACATTGGTCTACGTGTCTGTTTTTCTGCCAATACACGCTGTTTTGATTATTGTTGCTCTGTAATACAAGCTGAAGTCAGGAAGTGTGATACCTCCAGCATTATTCTTTTTACTTAGGATTGCTTTGGCTATTTGAGGTCTTTTGTGGTTCCATACAAATCTGATGAATTTTTTTTGGTTCTATTTTTTCAAAAAATGCCATTGGGATTTTGATGGGGATTGCATTAAATGTGCGTATTACTTTGGGTAATATGGCCATTTTAACATGTTGATTCTTCTAATCCATGAGCATGGAATGTCTTTCCATTTCTTTGTGTCTTCTTCAATTTCTTTTAAAAATGTCTTATACTTTTCAGTGTATAGGTCTTTCACATCCTTTGTTAAGTTTATTCATAAGTATTTTATTCTTTTTCTTGCAATTGCAAGAACAACTGTTTTTTAAATTTGTTTTTCTGAAATTTCATTGTTAGTATATAGGAATGCAATGGATTTTTATGCATTGATTTTGCAGCTTCAACTTTACTGTATTCGTTTATTGTTTATAATAGCTTCTTGGTGGAGTCTTTGGTATTTTCTTTTTTTTCTTTTATTAAATTTATTGGGGTGACAATTGTTAGTAAAATTATATAGATTTCAGGTGTACAATTCAGTATTACATCATCTATAAATCCCATTGTGTGTTCATCACCCAGAGTCAGTTCTCCTTCCATCACCATATATTCGATCCCCCTTACCCTCATCTCCCACCCCCCACCCCCCGACCTCCTTACCCTCTGGCAACCACTAAACTATTGTCTGTGTCTATGAGTTTCTGTTTCTCATTTGTTTCTCTTGTTCTTTTGTTGTTTTTGGTTTATATACCACATATCAGTGAAATCACATGGTTCTCTGCTTTTTCTGTCTGACTTGTTTCGCTCAGCATTACTCTCTCAAGGTCCATCCATGTTGTCACAAATGTTCCTATATCATCTTTTCTTACTGCCGAATAGTATTCCATTGTGTATATATACCACAACTTCTTTATCCATTCATCTATCGAAGGACATTTTGGTTGTTTCCATGTCTTGGCCACCGTAAACAAAGCTGCAATGAACATTGGAGCACACGTGTCTTTATCTCTAAATGTTTTCAGATTTTTTGGGTAGATACCCAGGAGAGGGATTGCTGGGTCATATGGCAATTCTATTCGTAATTCTTTGAGGAACCTCCACACTGCCTTCCATAACGGCTGCACCAGGCTGCATTCCCACCAACAGTGTATGAGGGTTCCTTTTTCTCCACAGCCTCTCCAACATTTGTTATTATTTGTTATTATTTGTTATTATTTGTTATTATTTTCAGCATATAGGTCTTTCACATCCTTGGTTAAGTTTATTCTTAGGTATTTTATTCTTTTTGCTGCAATTGCTAAAGGAATTCTTTTTTGTATTTCTTTTTCTGAGATTTCATTGTTAGTATATAGGAAGGCAATGGACTTTTGTGCGTTGATTTTGTAGCCGGCAACTTTACTGTATTCGTTGATTGTTTCTTATAGCTTTTTGGTGGAGTCTTTAGGGTTTTCTATATATAGCATCATGTCATCTGCAAAGAGTGATAATCTAACTTCTTCATTCCCAATTTGGATAACTCTTATTTCTTTCTCTTGCCTGATTGCTCTGGCAAGGACTTCCAACACTATGTTGAAAAGCAGAGGTGATAGGGGACATCCCTGTCGTGTTCCTGAACGTAGAGCAAAGGGCTTCAGTTTTTCTCCATTAATTATGAGATTAGCAGAGGGCTTGTCATATATGGCCTTTATTATGTTAAGGTATTTTCCTTCTATACCCATTTTATTAAGTGTTTTAATCATAAATGGATGTTGTATCTTGTCAAATGCTTTTTCTGCATCAATTGATATAATCATATGATTTTTGTCCTTTATTTTGTTTATGTGATGTATCACATTGATGGATTTGATGTTGAACCATCCTTGTGCCCCGGGATGAACCCCACTTGGTCGTGATGAATAATCTTTTTAATGCATTGTTGTATTCGATTTGCTAGAATTTTATTTAGGATTTTTGCATCGGTATTCATCAGAGATATTGGTCTGTAGTTTTTTTTTTGTGCTGTCCTTACCAGGTTTTGGTATCAGGGTAATGTTGGCCTCATAAAATGAGTTAGGGAGTACTGTCTCTTCTTCAATTTTTGGAAGAGTTTGTGCAGAATTGGTATTAGATCCTCTTTGAAGGTTTGGTAGAATTCACTAGTGAAGCCATCTGGTCCCGGACTTTTGCTTTTGGGAAGGTTTTGGATGACTGATTCAATTTACACTGGTGATCGGTCTGTTTAGATTTTCCAGTTCTTCATGGTTCAGCCTTGGAAGGCTATATGTTTCTAAGAACTTGTCCATTTCTTCTAGGTTGTTGAATTTGGTGGCATATAGTCCTTCATAGTATTCTTGGATGATCCTTTGTATTTCTGTGGTGTCCGTGATAACTTCCCTTTTACGTTTCTGATTTTGTTAATCAGTGTCTTCTCTTTTATCTTAGTAAGTCTAGCCAAGGGTTTGTCAATTTTGTTAATCTTTTCAAAGAACCAGCTCTTTGTCATATTAATTTTTTCTATTGTCTTTTTGTTCTCTATTTCATTTAGTTCTGCTCTAATTTTTGTTATTTCCTTTCTTCTGCTGACCTTGGGTTTTACTTGTTCTTCTTTTTCTAGTTCTTTAAGGTGTAACATGAGGTTATTTATTTGGGAGTTTTCTTGTTTCTTGAGATAGGCCTGTAATGAGATAAATTTCCTCTTAAAACTGCTTTCGCTGCATCCCAAAAATTTTGGTAGGATGTATTTTCATTGTCATTTGTTTCTATGTATCTTTTGATCTCTCCTCTAATTTCTTCTTTGACCCAGTCCTTCTTTAAAAGTATGTTGTTTAATCTCCATGTATTTGTGTTTTTTCCGCTTTCTTTTTACAGTTGATATCCAATTTCAAAGCCTTGTGATCAGAGAATATGCATGGTATGATTTCAATCTTCTTAAATTTGTTGAGACTGATTTTATGTCCCAATATATGGTCTATCCTTGAGAATGTTCCATGTACACTAGAAAAGAATGTATAGTCTGATGTTTTAGGATGAAGTGCTCTATAAATGTCAATTATGTCCATTTCATCTAATGTGTCATTTAGGGCTACTATTTCGTTATTTATTTTCTGTTTGGATGATCTATCCATAGCTGTCAATGATGTATTTAAGTCCCCTAGTATAATTGTGTTTTGGTCAATTTCTCCCTTTAGTTCTGTTAGTAGTTGCTTGGTGTATTTGGTGCTCCCTGATTGGGGGCATAAATATTGATGACTGTTATGTCTTCTTGTTGTACAGTCCCTTCACCATTATGAAATGTCCATCTTTGTCTCTTGTTATCTTTTTCACCTTGAAGTCTGTTTCATCTGATATCATTATGGCTACACCTGATTTTCTCTGGGTACCATTTGCTTGGAGTGTCAATTTCCACCCTTTCACTTTGAGTCTATGCTTGTCCTTGTAGCTGAGATGTGTCTCTTGGAGACAGCATATGGTTGGGTTTAGTTTTTTGATCCAATCTGCTACTCTGTGCCTTTTTATTGGTGAGTTCAGTCCATTTATATTTAGGGTGATTATTGATATGTGAGGATTTCCTGTCATTCTATCTTTAGTTTTCTGGTAAGGCTGTGTCTCCATTGTTTCTTTGCTTTTTGTTGTTGTCTATTATTTCTGTGTGGTGGTATTCTATGATGTTTCCCTCTGTTTCTTCTTTTATTTCAGTATATATTTCAATTCTGGATTTATTTTGAGTGGTTACCCTTAAGTTTATGTAAAAGAAAGTTTGATATTTAGAGTATTCCATTTTCTTCAGCACGCTTACTTTCTCCATTCCCATATTCCGGTTCAGGCCTTTACTCTCCCCTTTTTGAGTTTTGGTTGCCACAAATTGTCCCTGTTGATGGTGGTCGAATAGCCTCCTTTAGTATTTCTTGTAGTGCAGGTCGTGTATTAGAAAATTCCCTCAGCTTCTGTATGTCTGGAAAGGTCTTTATTCCTCCTTCATATCTAAAGGATATCTTTGCTGGATATATTATTCTTGGCTCATGATTTCTCTCTTTCAATAGTTTGAATATTTGGTTCCACTCCCTCCTGGCTTGTAGAGTTTCTGCTGAAAAATCTGATGATAATCTAATGGGCTTTCCTTTGTAAGTTACCGTCTTCTTTTCCCTGGCTGCCTTGAGGATTCTTTCTTTGTCGTTGATTTTAGACAGCTTCAATACAATGTGCCTTGGAGAAGGTCTGTTGGGATTGAGGTAACTAGGTGTTCTATTTGCTTCTTGGATTCGAGGGTCCAGTTCTGTCCACAAATTTGGGAAGTTCTCATCGACAATTTGTTTGAATATATTCTCTGTCCCCTTCTCTCTTTCTTCTCCTTCTGGTATGCCCATTATTCTTATATTGCTCTTTCTGATGGAGTCAGAAAGTTCTTGTAGAGTTCTTTCATTTCTTTTAAGTCTCAAGTCTCTTTCTTCTTCTATTTGTGTCATTTCCAGGTTTCTATCTTCGATGTCACTGATTCTTTGCTCCATCTGGTCAACTCTACTACCTAAGCTGGTTATTTCATTCTTAATTTCTTCTATTGAGTTCTTAATCTCCAGAAATTCTATTTGGTTCTTTTTTAAGATTTCAATCTCTTTCGTAAAATGCTCATGCTGTTCTTTGATTGAGTTTCTGAGTTCCTTTAACTGCCTATCTGTGTTTTCTTGTATCTCGTTGAGTTTTTTCAGAACTGCAATCTTGAATTCTCTGTCATTTAAGTCACATATTTCTGTATCTTTAAGTGCCTTCTCTGGAGATTTTTCATTTTCTTTCTGAGCTATCTTGTTGCCTTGGTTATTCATGGCAATTACTGGTTTACTATTTCTCTTCCTAGACATCTACAGGAGTGACTTCTGCAACAGGTTGATAGAAAGCGCTCTGTCTTTTATTTGCCAGTACTTGTTGGTAGAATGTTTTATTATTTCTCCAACTGCAACTTATTTTTCTTCTCCCTCGCGGTAGTGCTATGTTTTCTCTGCACTATTCCAACTTCTCACACAATGGGGGGATTCCCTGGGAGACGGGCTTCTCCTCTGTTAATAGTTCGTCTAGGTCACAGGGCGTAGTGTCCCGGTGGGTATGCGGAGAGCTTTTGATGTTCCAAAGCTCTTCCAGCTCTTGATTCAGAGCCCGTATATTTCAGCAGTTCTGTTTACTCCTGCAGGGATCCGCCCAGATAGGTGGGGTCAGGGGCGGGGTGAGTTGTGAGAGGTGGCCCAGAGCAATGGCGGCGACCACCACCACAGCCGGTCCTGCTTCCACAGCTCTCTCCACTTTGCTGGAACTAGTTGGGCTTTGAATTTGTGTTTGCGGCCAACAGTTCTCAAAACAGCAAATTTTCTGTTGTTTTGATCTGACACTGCTACTGTTTCGCTTCTAGCACCGGGCAGGTGGGGGCGGGGCGAGCTCTGGGAGGGGAGGGAGGGGGCGGCTAGTCTCAGTGCCTAAGGCTCCGTTCTCTGCTCGGCAGTGCGGGCTTAAACCACCGTTTTCAGCCTTTTTCCCTCAGTCTTTTCTCCGAGGTCTCTGCTGTGAGCGTTGGGTTCAGCCGTGTTACATGCTGTCCCCTCAGCCCTGTGGAGCCCTGGTGGAGCCCTAGCAGTCCGAATTCTTCCCTCTCCCCTAGCCACGGTAGTTCTGGGAAGCAGCGAGCTCGGCGCACTGAGTGAGGTCTGCGTCCTGCGCCCGCGCGGCTCCGTCTCTGCGTACTTCTCCCTTTCCTCTTCCCTCCACTCGCACGAATCTCCCACCTGTAGGTGATTTCAGTTGGTAGTGGGCCTCTTCGTCTTGCCTGTCTGCTGTGCAGGGAGTCCTTTGTGGAGTTTTTGTTGTTCGATTCTTTGTAAATTCCAGGGGAGCTTTACAGAGGCTCACTTCACGCTGCCATTTTTCCGGAAGTTCGTCTTTGATATTTTCTATATAAAGAATTATGTCATCTGCAAAAAGTGACATTTAACTTCTTCATTCCCAATTCAGATGTCTTTTATTTCTTTCTCTTGCTTGATTGCTCTGGCTAGGAATTCCAATACCTGTTGAAAAGCAGAGGCGATAGGGTACAGCCCTGTTCTGTTCCTGAATGAAGAGTGAAGGGCTTCAGATTTTCACCGTTAATTATATTAGCTGAGAGTTTGTCATATATGGCCTTTATTTTGTTGATGTATTTTCCTTCTATACCCATTTTATTAAGTGTTTTAATCATAAATGGATATTGTATCTTGTCAATCGCTCTTTCTGCATTTATCGATATAATCATATAATTTTTGTCCTTTATTTTGTTTACATTGATTGATTTGCATATATAGAACCATCATTGTTCCCCTGGTAAGAACCCCACTTGATCGTGATAAATAATCTTTTTAATGTATTGTTGCATTTGATTTGATAGAACTTTGTTTAGGATTTTTGCATCTGTATTCATCAGAGATACTGGTCTGTAGTTTTCTTTTTTTGTGTTATCCTTACCAGGTTTTGGTATCAGGCTGATGTTGGCCTCATAATGAGTTAGGGAGTATTGTCTCTTCTTCAAGTTTTTGGAAGAATTTGAGTAGGACAGGTATTAGATCCTCTTTGAAGGTTTGGTAGAATTCACTAGTGAAGCCATCTGGTCCCGGACTTTTGCTTTTGGGAAAGTTTGGATGACTGATTCAATTTCCTTACTGGTGATTAGTATATTTAGATATCCCAGTTTTCATGGTTCAACCTAGGAAGGCTATATGTTTCTAAGAACTTGTCCATTTCTTCTAGGTTGTTGAATTAGGTGGCATATAGTTCTTCATAGTATTCTTGGATGATCCTTTGTATTTCTGTGGCATCCATGATAACTTCCCCTCTTTCATTTGTTGTCGTGTCCTGCATGACAAGAGCAGTGGGAAACAAGAAGGGCGGTGCAACGTTAAGAAAAGACAGTAGTAGACAAGCATCTTTTTCAAAGGGCCCTGTGCGAGGAGCCTGGAGGTGAATGCAATATCCTGGACACAGCCAGGCTCTCTGGGCACAGCCAGGGTTTCTCAGGGCACCAACAGTTCTTCTGGGCACAACCAGACTTCCTGGACTTCTTAGGGTACCACCAGTCTCCCTGGGCACAGCCAGGGCCTCTCAGGGCACCATCACTCTCTCTGGTCACAGCCAGACTTCCTGGACACAGCCAGGGCCTCTCAGGGCACCATCACTCTCTCTGGGCACAGCCAGACTTCCTGGGTTCAGCCAGGGTTCTCAGGGCACTGGCACTCTCTCTGGGCCTCTTAGGGTACCCTGCTGGAACAACAGTGGCTCACAGTCAAAGTGCTTACATATCCTCAATGGTGGCTGGTCGAGACACAAAAGCAAACATCCGCTAGTTCCACTACATGGTGGTATGTTCCCAAACAGTCAAGCTGTCCATTAAATTAGTGATGGAAGGCAATTCCCTATAGTCCAGACTCATTCGCCAGGGCTGTCCTGGGGGTGAGGGACGACCTTGACTTCACCCGCTTCTCCCATGGAGTACTCAGCAAGCGTTTCCTCCTGGGATTACAAGTCCTTAATCCAGGCTGCCTCAGCAAGCGCTGCCCAACCCACATGGCTGCAACAACCTTTGCTTTCTCTGGCCTATGCTGGTTGGGGAATGGTCCATATCTTCCCACCCCTCCACGGGGGTCCAGCTCTCTGGAAGCTGCTCCTCCTGGTCTTCCTGAGACTGAGTGTTCATATGCACAAACTGCTCCACTGCCCTTCAGAGAGCTTTGGTCATCACCGCAACCTGCTTGCTGTGCCATGTGTCATGCAGGGTGTCATGCAGGAGACCCTGCTCGCTGTGCCATTTGTCATGCGGGGAGGCCTGCGGGGTCTCTGCTCCCACTCCCCACACAAGAACGCAGGATATGGTGAGGCCAAAAAGGAACACCCACAGAGCCATAGGTAGGGGAGTCATACCACTGTATTCTCTCTGGTGGCACTATACTCTCACTGGAGGCTGGATCCACACTGTCCGCAAACCGCCATCCATACTTACCAGCCCAGCCGCCATCTTCTTGCTAGCCCCCATTCTTTTTTCTCTTTCTGCTAGCATAGCCACAGCAGTTATATTAGTGGCCAATGGCTCTAGGTTACAGCTGACGGCCAACTAGCCACAGCCGATGGCCATGCAATCACAGTTGATGGCCATTTACTACCTGAGCCAGCACCTGTCTATGTGAGGCCGAGAGCCTGGAAACTGCTTTTTGGGGTTCTGTCCCCACACAGGGTGTCATGCAGGGTCTCCGGTCCCGCTCCCCACATATGGTTTGACACACCAACCAGGTATCCACAAAGGTCATTCTTCAGGCCCTGGAGAAATACAAGCAAAGCCTCTTCCCCATGTTAATAAAGTTCCTAGACACCATTGATTAGTTTGAATGTCCTTCCACCAGATGGGGACATTTTCCAAACTTTTCGGGCTGTGGAGACTATTGAAATGTCTCTCAGCTGTAGTGCGTCCAAGGTGATCCTTGGTATCTGAGCCAGATGAATTCAAAAAATTTAAAGTAAACATAGTTCTTGCTAATTGTATCTGTTGGGGGTCCCTTGTTTCTCCCCCCCTTTGTTTTTGTAATTGTTTTTTCAAAGTAGCAGCACGTTCAACAATGACTTGACCCTGTGGGTTGTAAGGAATACCGGTGATGTGAATAATGTGCCATTCGGCACAGAATTTTGCAAACTTGGCACTGGTATATGCAGGGCCATTGTCTGTTTTAATCGCTAGAGGGAGCTGAGCCCTATAATTGAAAAATAGACAAACAAGTGAGGACATGATTGAGCTGCAGTTTCACCATTTTGGGCAGTAGCAACAAGAAAGCCAGAGGCTGTATCTATTATTACATGTACAAAGGACAAATGTCCAAAAGTGGGAATGTGAGTCACATCCATCTGCCAAAGAGCATTGGGTACAAGACCTCTAGGATTTACTCCTTCAGAACATTCTTGTGGAGCATTAAGAACTTGTCAAGTTGAACAGGTTTGAACAATCTGTCAAGCTTGTTTGTTAGTGATAGGAAACAGAGAGCAAAGGCCGCCAGCATTGGTATGAGTCAGAGAATGAAAATGCGTTGCCTTGGTAACAGGGGCACTCCCTACTAATGAGTCTGCAATAGCATTGCCTTGAGTCATAGGACCAGGTAATGTACTTAGTATGAGCGCAGATGTGTGTGATAAAGAAGGGGTGTTGACGATTTCTCACAACCTGTTGGAGTTGGGTAAACAAAAGCTGAAGAGATTGATTAGAATTATTGGAAAGAGACGCTGTTTCAATACTTAGTACTGTATGAACAACGTAGGCAGAATCAGAGACAATATTTAAAGGATCTGAGAAAAATTGTAAAGCATTTTTTGAACTGTTACCAATTCAGCCTTTTGTGCTGAAGTACAATTAGTGTGAATAAGTTGATGACCTTTTTCACTGACAATTGCTGCTTTACCATTATTAGATCCATCTGTAAAAACTGTAAAACCTTGAGGAATAGGAGCCTGAGTTTTTTTTTAGGTAAAATCCAATTAGTTTTCAGGAGAAACTGAAATAACTTATTTTTTGGATGATGACTGTCAATTGTTCCAAAAAAGTCACTAATAGCAATCTGCCAAGATTCAGAATGAATGTTTAAATGTGATATTTGTTGTTTTTTAAAGAGAACCACTATTTTACTGGGTTCCTGTCCATTTAAATGAAGAACCCTGGTGCGAGCTCGTGATATGAGTTCTGAGATCAATTCTACATAGCGTGGAAGTGACTTAACAAAGTTGTTAGGCAGGAAAAGCCATTCCACCAGGTCATTTTGTTGAACAATTAATGCCATAGGCAAATGTGGAGTAGGGAAAATTAACATCTGTAAAGGCAAAGAGTGGTCAATACGTTGAATTTGAGCATCCTGAATTTTCTTTTCAACCAGTTCTAGCTCCTCTTGGGCCTATGGAGTCAGGGTGCGGGGTCTATCCAGTTGAGGGGGGCCCCACAAAAGACCAAATAAATTACTGAGAGCATATGTGGGAATACCTAGGGTCAGACGTAGGCAATTAATATCTCCCAATAATTTTTGTAAATCATTTAAAATAGAAATTTGATCCCTTCTAATTTGGACTTTCTGCGGTTTGATAGACTGGCAGTCCACAACTGTTCCTACATATTGGACCGGTGTTGTAGTTTTAATTTTGTTTGGAGCAATGCAGTCCTGCTGAATCAAGTTGTTTTTTAAGTAATTGTCGTGCGGGGGATCCTGCTCGCTGCGCCATTTGTCGTGCACGGTGCCAGGCGGGGTCTCTGGTCCCACTGCCCACATAACACAGGATATGGTGAGGCCAAAAAGGAACACCCACAGAGCCATAGGTAGGGGAGTCATACCACTATATTCTCTCTGGCGGCACTATACTCTCACTGGAGGCTGGATCCACACTGTCCGCAAACCGCCATCCACGCTTGCCAGCCCAGCCGCCATCTTCTTGCTAGCCCCCATTCTTTCTTCTCTTTTCCTCCGTAGCCGCAGCAGTTATATTAGCGGCTAATTGGCTAACTGGCTACAGCTGACGGCCAATCAGCCACAGCTGACGGCCATCTACTACCCGAGCCAGCACTCCTCCACGTGAGGCGAGAGCCTGGAAACCACTTTCTGGGGCTCTGCCCCCACAGGGCCTATAGGGGTTTTGCCATAAGGGAAAGATTTGGGATCCAATTCAAGCAGTAACCAACTAGTCCAAGAAAATCTTGTAATTGATGCTTAGTTTTGGGCCTTGGGAAACTTAGGATTCTGTGGAGCCTGTCTAGATCCAGGTGCAGACCTTGTTCCGATATCAGATGTCTCAAGTACCATACCTGAGCTTGGGCAAATTGTAGTTTCTCTTTAGAGACCTTATATTCCTTTAAGGCCAAAAGTGTCAGCAAATGGATACTATCATCTTGCAAAGAAACCTGAGAAGAAGAGCAAAGAAGTAAGTAATCCATATATTGTAACAAAGTAGAAGCTTTAGGGAAAACTATATTGTCCAAATCAGTCTTCAGAATCTGTGAGAAATAAGAAGGGCTGTCAGTAAATCCCTGAGGCATTACTGTCCAGGTAAATTGATTTCCTTCCCAAGTGAAAGCAAAATGGTATTGGCTATATTCATCAACTGGAATGCTAAAGAATACACAGCATAAATCAATTACTGTAAAGAATTTGCTTCCATTTAGGATGGATGCCAGCAGCATATGAGGATCAGGAACTACAGGGTGTCGAGAGATGACTATGTGCTGTGTTGCTCAGAGGTCCTGGACAAACCTCCACTCTTGTCCCTTTGGCTTTGTTACAGGTAAAATTGGAGTGTTACAAGGACTAGTGCAAGGAATAACAAGACCCTGAGTTATGTTATCTTCTATTATGGGCTTTATACCTTGCAAGGCCTCCTTAATTACAGGATATTGATTAATACTGGGCAGGGGCTTTGAAGGATCAATTTGAACTGTGATAGGAGGTGCACTGTGAATTCTACCAATATCAGTTGAGGATTTTGCCCATAAAGAATATGGTAGTTGGTCCAACAGGGACCATTGATCACTGTTTTTAAATTCAGTTACTATACTATCAGAGACGGTACAAATAAAAGATGTTGAAAGGTCATGTAATTCACCTGATTGGTGATTTTGATGGTTACCATCAAACTCGAACATTATTTCTCCTTTTCAAGAAAAGGATATTCCAGCATGATACTTCTCTAAGAAGTCTCTGCCTAATAAATGAGTAGGGGCAGAAGAACTAAGGAGAAAATGATGTTCATCTTTTAAGGGATCGAGACAAAAGGGAATAGGTTCAGATACGTGAACCTGTTGAGGTTTATTTGAAATACCCACTATTTGAAATGTCTTATTACTCTGAGACAGGGGCCGGTTTATAACAGTGGGGTTGAACATCGAGAGTGTAGCACCAGTATAACACTGGTGTCGATAAGAACAGAAATAGTTTCCTCCCCAATTTGAAGAGAAGTTTCTCCAAGATGATTAAGGGGAAGGACTGGAAAAAACCCCTGTAGTTCCTCAGAGCCCTGTCACTGGGAATTAGGGAGGCCTGAAAAAGACTGGTTAGTAGGCAGAGAGCGTCTTATATGCTTTAACTTACAGCAACCTTTTTTCCAATGTCCTTGCTCTTTGCAGTAGTGGCAAAAAGTTGGAGTTTTCTGGTTTCTTACAGAGATTTTCGTTTGTCATAGCTGAAAGTCAAATGTCTTGGTGACTTTGTTTTTAGGTGGCTCATCTAGGGTACTAGCAAGTTCATTAGTTAAGTTTACCAAGTCTAGGGTAGGCATAGCTCCCCATCCCATCCTGGATCTCCTAACCAGGAGGGAAAGGTCTTTATTTAGCTCATTGACAAACAAAGTGTTAAAAGTTACATGTGTGGAGTCAATATTTGAAGGAAGACCAGAATTTTCCTTAAACCTATTAAAGAAGTCATGAACAGTTTCGTGTGGGCTTTGTGAGCAAGTGTGAATTTTGCTCCAATCGATAGACCTTGGAAAAGCCTTGGGAATTGCTCGATGTAGCTTTCGAGCAAGTTCCCTGGCTTCCTCCCAATAATTGGAGGTTTGTTTTTCTAAATCCCTTTGAGGATGCTCCCATCTGGTGATCCTCATCCAATGTCTAGCTTGGCCTTCACCAACCAACATCTGGTCAATTGGTACAAATCAGAAAACCCAGGTTGATATGCTTGAATAGTAATATCAAATTCCTCAGCAAACTTATTAGACTCCTCAGTTACCTTAGGAAAATCCTTTACAATGGTTCATAACTCAGCTTTTGTCCAGGGAACATAGGAAATGTTGGGTTTATTAGAATCTCCAGAGGGTTTAATTTCAAAAGGAAAAGTACTGATAAATTCTGAGGAAGAAGAGAGAGGAAGAGATTCGAGAGAAGGTGTGGCTGGGGGTTGAGTTGAAAGTGGGGGAAGAGACAAAGGAGCAGTGGGAGAAGGGCAAGGCAGTGTTGTAGACAAAGAACACGAGGTTTCAGCCGCCATTCTACCACTTTTAGAATTTTTAACAGTCTTCGTTAACTTTGAGACTTTATTTTGTAAAACGACAACTTTAGATTTGTAGTCCTATTTGGCAGCCTCAATATACCACTCCAAATAGACATTCCATTCCTCTTTTTCAGTTACAATGCTATTACTATCCAATTTTGTTTTAAGAAAATCAAGTTTGGGAATCTCAAAAGTGCCCCAAAGTGGCCACTGATTTTCAAAATTACTTTTAGTTAGATCTTCCCATTTAGTTAAATACGTGCACGAAAATTCCCGGTGGGTTTTAAACATGTACTCGGCCGGTGTCCCTGGAGGATGGACAATTTTAGAAGGCTCAGACATCAGGGATCCCATATTTAAGAACAACAACAACAACAAAAACACTGGACCCAAAAACAATTCACAGCCCAAATAACCTGCAGGTCTTCAGCCCACCTCACTCTGGAATAATCTGATCATTGAGAATCAGGCCAAAGGCTGGAGCCAGTTCCAGGGAAGTAGCCAACCCTCAGGGAGTTAAACTATAGGCTTAAGCTTGGTGGTATTCTTCCACTCTCTCAATGAGACGACACGTTCTAATACCGGCCAAGACTGACCAATTTCAGTAGAAAGAGCCTTTTATCCCCCAAATGGGCATTAGGTGAAGGCCCGTCATTGTCTCAAAGTATAGCTTATTTTCCAAAGAAATCAAGCCGATGTACCACAGTGAGTACCCAGACAACGTAGACAAATAGGCCTTTAATGCATTCACACACACACAGCAACAAACACAAAATTAAAAAAAAAAAAATTCCTGAACAAAACCTGGAGAGCACCAGATGCAGAAGCCCGTTGTCTCAGATCCAGGAGAGAACTTACCCTGCAGCCCCCTAAGCTGAAGAGCAAAGCATTGGAGGTTTGGTAGGTACCTATTCTGTTTACTCGCTGGCTAGATGGCCGCTAGAGTTCCATTCTTCTCTGGATCCCATACGAGCCCCCAAAATGTTGACTGGCAAAAATAACTCTCCAGATAAATCCACAAGAAAAACAGTTTATTCGGGAAAAGGAAAAAGAAACAAAAACCACCACCACAGTGCGGGAATGCAAGCCTCCAACCCGGGGCTCCAACCAGCTACCCACATGAAGAAGGAAAAATAATGACCCCGGTTCCAAGATGGCTATTCTATTTATTAGCATCCCTCCCCTTGAAGTTACCACGAAGTTCAACAGGAAGTCAGGGCTAGAGAGTCAACAAGGAGCCCAGCTCCACCCACAGTCCTCCCAGCTCCATGGTTAAGCATCCCAAGATGTCAGTTCACTTTTATCAGGAGCAATAAGGTTTTTGTATTTGTCATAGTTTTCCTGAAGATCCTAACAAACCCCTTTCCTCACACTGGGCCAACCATCTGCACATTCACGAAGCAGACTAAATTGTGGGTGCTCCTGGCCTTTCCCCCACCAGAACTTCATGATCCCAGCCCTTCAGGCACTCAGACTGTCTCTTTCTTCTGGCTTATCAAAATATACTTTCAGAAAAGGATCTTGTATAAGTCAGGTCATTTCTTATTTGCATTAAGGTTATAATGCCATCCTTTCCAAGAATTATTTTCATATAAAGTCTTATCTCATTTGTTAAATAAATGGCTTCCTGCCCCTTGCCTTTTTTCCCCCTTCAAATTCAGGCATCAGGAAATAATTAGGGGATAGATTAGAAGGTAGGTTGTAATTCTCTGGGAATCTGTCATTTCAGTTAGGCCACTGTATATTCTATCTAAATGTCCTATTAAGTAGAAGATATAGAAATAAGAGCCAGAAATCCTGAACCCCAGTATAATATCTCAAAACTAAAAGTAAAAACACAGCTTTTAAGGGCTAAAGATCATGTTCTCTTGCAGAGCATTGCCTGACCCCTCAGGAATGTTCTTATAATTTAACTGATCACTGCAAGCTGGACATTGGTTCAAGACAAGCAAATGCTATCATGTCATTGAAGACTGGGTCACTGACAAAGATACATATCCTGAAATAATAAGATAGAGCAATGGAGTCATGAGTTAAGGAATGTGGTCAGCCTCTAGATGTTGGGCAGGGCACAGAAATGCATTATCCCCTAGAACTTCTGGAAGACATTCAGCTCTCCTGACACCTTGATTGTAGGACTTTTGATCTCCAAAACTATAAGATAATAAGTATGCATTGTTTTAAGCCACTACGTTTTATTGATTTGTTACAGCAACAACAGAAAATGAATACAGAGCCTATGCCTTTGATTACTAAGCCTTGTGGTCTTTGATGCCTACCAAAGGAGTGCTTATGGAATTACCAGGCTATCCTAAGGAAAAATAGAAAAACATGGCTGATAGGTGAGTACAAACTTAACTAGTGTATATGTGTAACTCAGACCCATCAGTAGGAGAGACTTAGTTTTGCATTTCACTTTGAAATATGAGGGAGAGAGATTTTCTCTTTTTCCAAAACTGATCCTTTGAAAACATTATAGTTACTGTGGTATCCAGTATCCATCCACTAGGTGTCAGGAGAGACAATGACAATGTCAAGGCTCCTACTGATTGCTTCATCCTTCTACTTGGGTAGCATTCCTGATAAAACTGAAAAAAGGCAAACAGTTGCAAAAACTATATAGTAACTGACACGTGAAATGCAGATGGGATACAATAAATATTCTACATTATTTTTTGGAATATGTACAACAACATATACTCATTGTCTCTGTTCTCAAAAGGCCAGATGAAACATTGCCAGCTCTTTTAAACAATTTATAGTGGCCCACAGAGGGTATTCAGGGCCAGTGACCTGAAGCTTTACCTGTACATTTTACACTTTCAAACAACACTTCACCTAGAAAGCTTCTCAGCAGTATAGCACAAAAGAATTTTATTTATTGGTTTTGTGTAAGTTAGATTATTTTTGTGGCTCTTCTTAATACTTATTTCTGGTTTCTATAGTGTTCATGTGAAATAATCCATTGTGTTTTCAGTGATACTTAATTTGCTTATTTAGATTAAGCAATTTTCCCTATAAGTTCCACTTTTTTTAGTTTGCTCCTGGGTCAGACTGGATGGATGCGGGAGGGAAGCACAGAAGGGTTACCTTCTAATGAGGATTATAAATAACAAAAGTTAAAGGCAGTGATGTTGTCAGATAACTCATCAGCGTGGCATTGAGGTCAAAAGAGCAGAAGCAAAAACAACAACAAAAAAAGCAAAGCACTTCTTGCTGAACTGTGGTGTCTGTGAGCATGCACGTGTGATGGGTTGATATTCCCAGGGGAAAAAAGAAGCCACGATTCTTCCATGGCATGCCTGATCAAAAATCGCCAAAGAACTGCCCATTGGTTGTAGAAACAGCCTGGATCAATAAATTGCATCAGAGCTCCTAACCAGGTTATGTCTATGCCAAGTACAGTGGAAAGGTGACCTCTTTAATTCCTCTTATTACACCTCAGTGTTATTAGTATGATGTGATCTTTTCAAATAACATACTTTTAGTCCTTCTTATGGTATAGCATAATTTTCTAAGTTTTTTTTCTATTCCTGACTCTTGCAGAATATTTCTTCCCTTTATCTGTAGAGCTTTCTGGATTTTCTTCCCTCCTAACTTATGCATGCTGTCAGATATCTTTAACTTTCGTAAGTCATCTGTGATAGCTTAACAATCTCTTCCTATATTCTAAGGAATCAGTCACCCTGTCCTCTAGCTGCAGGCTGAAGCTTTCATACATTTATCTAAAGCTTGTCAAGACATGGGTATTTTGAGCTATTAATATTATCCTCCCCTATATCTATTTATTTTTTAGTAATCTTTTAACTTTTATTCACTTTTAAATAATTAATTTTTGAATAAGCAACATACACACATGATATAAAACCCAGAGTAAAAAGAACAAATATGATTTTTTTAGAAACCTCAGAAAATGAATTTTTCCTTCTATTCTAACCCCAGATGTTCAATTGCCTTCCCCTGAAGCAAACACTACTATGAATTTCTTGTTTGTTCTCCAAAGAGAGTCTAAGTATTTATACAATACAAACAATAATACTTTATATACTTTTCTACACCCAATTTTTTTCATTTAACATTATTTTGGAAGTAGTTCATATCAGCACATATAGAAATACCTGATTCATTGTTTGGATGAACCATATTGTGTCGATGGACATCTAGATGGTTTCTAATCTTTTGCCATTACAAACATTGTTCTAATACATTATCATTGTAAAGTCTTTTTGTATATGTGGGGGTGCATCTGTTACATAAATCCCCAGAAAGGGAATTGTTGAGTCAAAGGGTAGGTGCATTTTCAGTTGTGACACAAATTGCCAAATTGTCTACATTGAGATAAAAAGGATTACTAATTGCATCAACAATGTATGGGAGTGCTTATTTCCTCACCCTCTTGCAACAGAATGTGTTATCAAAAATTTTCATCTTTATTTATCTGATATACTATAGATCAATATATTCTAGATTTAGTTTACATTGTCCTTATGAATGAGATTGAACATAGAAATATGTTTAAGAGAAATTTCTATTAACATTTTGTGGATTAGCTATACTCATCCATTGCCCACTTTTTTTTTTCTTTTTTTCTTTTTATTAAATTTATTGGGGTGACAATTGTTAGTAAAATTACATAGATTTCAGGTGTACAATTCTGTATTACATCATCTATAAATCCCATTGTGTGTTCATCACCCAGAGTCAGTTCTTCCATCACCATATATTAGATCCCCCTTACCCTCATCTGCCACCCCCCACCCCCCGCCCTCCTTACCCTCTGGCAACCACTAAACTATTGTCTGTATCTATGAGTTTGTTTCTCATTTGTTTGTCTTGTTCTTTTGTTGTTTTTGGTTTATATACCGCATATCAGTGAAATCACATGGTTCTCTGCTTTTTCTGTCTGACTTGTTTAGCTCAGCATTACTCTCTCAAGATCCATCCATGTTGTCACAAATGTTCCTATATCATCTTTTCTTACTACCGAATAGTATTCCATTGTGTATATATACCACACTTCTTTATCCATTCATCTATCGAAGGACATTTTGGTTGTTTTCATGTCTTGGCCACCGTAAACAAAGCTGCAATGAACATTGGAGCACACGTGTCTTTATCTCTAAATGTTTTCAGATTTTTGGGTAGATACCCAGGAGAGGGATTGCTAGGTCATATGGCAATTCTATTCGTAATTTTTTGAGGAACCTCCACACTGCCTTCCATAACGGCTGCACCAGTCTGCATTCCCACCAACAGTGTATGAGGGTTACTTTTTCTCCACAGCCTCTCAAACACTTGTTACTATTTGTCTTGTTGATGATAGCCATTCTGACCGGGGTGAGGTGATAACTCGTTGTGGTTTTTATTTGCATTTCTCTGATGATTAGTGATGTTAAGCATTTTGTCATATGTTTATTTGCCATTTGTATGTCCTCTTTGGAGAAAAGTCTCTTCAAGTCCTCTGCTCATTTTTCAATTGGGTTGTTTGTTTTTTTTTTTGTTGAGTTGCATGAGTTCCTTGTATATTCTGGATACTAGCCCCTTATCGGAGGCACTGTTTGCAAAAATCTTCTCCCATTCAGTTGGTGGCCTCTTTATTTTGTCAATGGTTTCTTTTGCTGTGCAGAAGCTTTTAAGTTTCATATAGTCCCATTCGTTTATTTTAGCTTTTACTTCCATTGCCTTTGGAGTCAAGTTCATAAAATGCTCTTTGAACCCAAGGTCCATAAGTTTAGTACCTATGTTTTCTTCTATGCAGTTTATTGTGTCAGGTCTTATGCTTAAGTCTTTGATCCATTTTGAATTAACTTTGGTACATGGTGACAAATAGCAGTCCAGTTTCATTCTTTTGCACGTGGCTATCCAATTCTCCCAGCACCATTTATTGAAGAGGCTGTCTTTGCTCCATTGTATGTTTTAGCTTCTTTGTCAAAAATTATCTGTCCATATTTATGTGGTTTTATTTCTGGGTTCTCAATTCTATTCCATTGGTCTATGTGTCTGTTTTTCTGCCAATACCATGCTGTTTTGATTATTGTAGCCCTGTAGTACAAGCCAAAGTCAGGAAGTGTGATACCTCCATTATTGTTCTTTTTCCTTAAGATTGCTTTGGCTATTCGGGGTCTTTTGTGGTTCCAAACAAATCTGATAATTTTTTGTTCTATTTCTTTAAAATATGCCATTGAGATTTTGATGGGGATTGCATTGAATCTGTATATTGCTTTGGGTAATATTGCCATTTTAACTATGTTGATTCTTCCAATCCATGAGCACGGAATGTCTTTCCATTTCTTTGTGTCTTCTTCAATTTCTTTCAAAAATGTCTTATAGTTTTCAGCATATAGGTCTTTCACATCCTTGGTTAAGTTTATTCCTAGGTATTTTATTCTTTTTGCTGCAATTGCAAAAGGAATTGTTTTTTGTATTTCTTTTTCTGAGATTTCATTGTTAGTATATAGGAAGGCAATGGACTTTTGTACGTTGATTTAGTAGCCAGCAACATTACTGTGTTCGTTGATTGTTTCTAATAGCTTTTTGGTGGAGTCTTTAGGGTTTTCTATATAGCATCATGTCATCTGCAAAGAGTGATAATTTAACTTCTTCATTTCTAATTTGCATGCCTTTTATTTCTTTCTCTTGCCTGATTGCTCTGGCAAGGACTTCCAACACTATGTTGAAAAGCAGAGGTGATAGGGGACATCCCTGTCGTGTTCCTGAACGTAGAGCAAAGGGCTTCAGTTTTTCTCCATTAATTATGAGATTAGCAGAGGGCTTGTCATATATGGCCTTTATTATGTTAAGGTATTTTCCTTCTATACCCATTTTATTAAGTGTTTTAATCATAAATGGATGTTGTATCTTGTCAAATGCTTTTTCTGCATCAATTGATATAATCATATGATTTTTGTCCTTTATTTTGTTTATGTGATGTATCACATTGATGGATTTGCATATGTTGAACCATCCTTGTGCCCCGGGGATGAACCCCACTTGGTCGTGATGAATAATCTTTTTAATGCATTGTTGTATTCGATTTGCTAGAATTTTATTTAGGATTTTTGCATCGGTATTCATTAGAGATATTGGTCTGTAGTTTTCTTTTTTTGTGCTGTCCTTACCAGGTTTTGGTATCAGGGTAATGTTGGCCTCATAAAATGAGTTAGGGAGTACTGTCTCTTCTTCAATTTTTTGGAAGAGTTTGTGCAGAATTGGTATTAGATCCTCTTTGAAGGTTTGGTAGAATTCACTAGTGAAGCCATCTGGTCCCGGACTTTTGCTTTTGGGAAGGTTTTGGATGACTGATTCAATTTGTTACTGGTGATCGGTCTGTTTAGATTTTCCAGTTCTTCATGGTTCAGCCTTGGAAGGCTATATGTTTCTAAGAACTTGTCCATTTCTTCTAGGTTGTTGAATTTGGTGGCATATAGTCCTTCATAGTATTCTTGGATGATCCTTTGTATTTCTGTGGTGTCGTGATAACTTCCCTTTTCATTTCTGATTTTGTTAATCAGTGTCTTCTCTCTTTTATCTTAGTAAGTCTAGCCAAGGGTTTGTCAATTTTGTTAATCTTTTCAAAGAACCAGCTCTTTGTCACATTAATTTTTCTATTGTCTTTTGTTCTCTATTTCATTTAGTTCTGCTCTAATTTTTGTTATTTCCTTTCTTCTGCTGACCTTGGGTTTTACTTGTTCTTCTTTTTCTAGTTCTTTAAGGTGTAACATGAGGTTATTTATTTGGGAGTTTTCTTGTTTCTTGAGATAGGCCTGTAATGAGATAAATTTCCCTCTTAAAACTGCTTTCGCTGCATCCCAAAAATTTTGGTAGGATGTATTTTCATTGTCATTTGTTTCTATGTATCTTTTGATCTCTCCTCTAATTTCTTCTTTGACCCAGTCCTTCTTTAAAAGTATGTTGTTTAATCTCCATGTATTTGTGTTTTTCCGCTTTCTTTTTACAGTTGATATCCAATTTCAAAGCCTTGTGATCAGAGAATATGCATGGTATGATTTCAATCTTCTTAAATTTGTTGAGACTGATTTTATGTCCCAATATATGGTCTATCCTTGAGAATGTTCCATGTACACTAGAAAAGAATGTATAGTCTGATGTTTTAGGATGAAGTGCTCTATAAATGTCAATTATGTCCATTTCATCTAATGTGTCGTTTAGGGCTACTATTTCGTTGTTTATTTTCTGTTTGGATGATCTATCCATAGCTGTCAATGATGTATTTAAGTCCCCTAGTAATATTGTGTTTTGGTCAATTTCTCCCTTTAGTTCTGTTAGTAGTTGCTTGGTGTATTTCGGTGCTCCCTGATTGGGGGCATAAATATTGATGACTGATGAAGGGGTTCACCGTTATGAAATGTCCATCTTTGTCTCTTGTTATCTTTTCACTTTGAAGTCTGTTTCATCTGATATCATTATGGCTACACCTGATTTTCTCTGGGTACCAGTTGCTTGGAGTGTCAATATCCACCCTTTCACTTTGAGTCTATGCTTGTCCTTGTAGCTGATATGTGTCTCTTGGAGACAGCATATGGTTGGGTTTAGTTTTTTGATCCAATCTGCTACTCTGTGCCTTTTTATTGGTGAGTTCAGTCCATTTACATTTAGGGTGATTATTGATATGTGAGGATTTCCTGTCATTCTATCTTTAGTTTTCTGGTAAGGCTGTGTCTCCATTGTTTCTTTGCCTTTTTGTTGTTGTCTATTATTTCTGTGTGGTGGTATTCTATGATGTTTCCCTCTGTTTCTTCTTTTATTTCAGTATATATTTCAATTCTGGATTTATTTTGAGTGGTTACCCTTAAGTTTATGTAAAAGAAAGTTTGATATTTAGAGTATTCCATTTTCTTCAGCACGCTTACTCTCTCCATTCCCATATTGCGGTTCAGGCCTTTACTCTCCCCTTTTTGAGTTTTGGTTGCCACAAATTGTCCCTGTTGATGGTGGTCGAATAGCCTCCTTTAGTATTTCTTGTAGTGCAGGTCGTGTATTAGAAAATTCCCTCAGCTTCTGTATGTCTGGAAAGGTCTTTATTCCTCCTTCATATCTAAAGGATATCTTTGCTGGATATATTATTCTTGGCTCATGGTTTCTCTCTTTCAATAGTTTGAATATTTGGTTCCACTCCCTCCTGGCTTGTAGAGTTTCTGCTGAAAAATCTGATGATAATCTAATGGGCTTTCCTTTGTAATTTACCGTCTTCTTTTCCCTGGGTGCCTTGAGGATTCTTTCTTTGTCCTTGATTTTAGACAGCTTCAATACAATGTTCCTTGGAGAAGGCCTGTTGGGATTGAGGTAACTAGGTGTTCTATTTGCTTCCTGGATTCGAGGGTACAGTTCTGTCCACAAATTTGGGAATTTCTCATCGACAATTTGTTTGAATATATTCTCTGTTCCCTTCTCTCTTTCTTCTCCTTCTGGTATGCCCATTATTCTTATATTGCTCTTTTTGATGGAGTCAGAAAGTTCTTGTAGAGTTCTTTCATTTCTTTTCAGTCTCAAGTCTCTTTCTTCTTCAATCTGTGTCATTTCCAGGTTTCTATCTTCCATATCACTGATTCTTTCCTCCATCTGGTGAACTCTACTACCTAAGCTGGTTATTTCATTCTTAATTTCTTCTATTGAGTTCTTAATCTCCAGAAATTCTCTTTGGTTCTTTTTTAAAATTTCAATCTCTTTCGTAAAATGCTCATGCTGTTCTTTGATTGAGTTTCTGAGTTCCTTTAACTGCCTATCTGTGTTTTCTTGTTTCTCGTTGAGTTTTTTCAGAACTGCAATCTTGAATTCTCTGTCATTTAAGTCACATATTTCTGTATCTTTAAGTGCCTTCTCTGGAGTTTTTTCACTTTCTTTCTGAGCTATATTGTTGCCTTGGTTATTCATGGCAATTACTGGTTTACTATTTCTCTTCCTAGACATCTACAGGAGTGACTTCTGCAACAGGTTGATAGGAAGAGGTCTTTCCTTTGTTTTCCAGTGATTGTTGGTAGCATGTTTTATTATTTCTCCAACTGCAATTTATTTTTCTTCTCCCACACGGTAGTGCTATGTTTTCTCTGCACTATTCCTGCTTCTCACACAATGGGGGGATTCCCTGGGAGACGGGCTTCTCCTCTGTTAATAGTTCGTCTAGGTCACAGGGCGCAGTGTCCCGGTGGGTATGCGGAGAGCTTTTGATGTTCCAAGTTCTTCCAGCTCCTGATTCAGAGCCCGTATGTTTCAGCAGTTCTGTTTACTCCTGCAGGGATCCGCCCGGATAGGTGGGGTCAGGGGCGGGGTGAGTTGTGAGAGTGGCCCAGAGCAATGGCAGCGACCACCACCACAGCCGGTCCTGCTTCCACAGGTCTCTCCCCTTTGCTGGAATTAGTTGGGCTTTGAATTTGTGTTTGCGGCCAACAGTTCTCAAAACAGCAAATTTTCTGTTGTTTTGATCTGACACTGCTACTGTTTCACTTCTAGCACCGGGCAGGTGGGGGCGGGGCGAGCTCTGGGACGGGAGGGAGGGGGCAGCTAGTCTCAGTGCCTAAGGCTCTGTTCTCTGCTCGGCAGTGCGGGCTTAAACCACCGTTTTCAGCCTTTTTCCCTCAGTCTTTTCTCCGAGGTCTCTGCCGTGAGCGTTGGGTTCAGCCGTGTTATATGCTGTCCCCTCAGCCCTGTGGAGCCCTGGCGGAGCCCTAGCAGTCCGAATTCTTCCCTCTCCCCTAGCCGCGGTAATTCTGGGAAGCAGCGAGCTCGGCGCACTGAGCGAGGTCTGCGTCCTGCGCCCGCGCGGCTCTGTCTCTGCGCACTTCTCCCTTTCCTCTTCCCTCCACTCGCACGAATCTCCCACCTGTAGGTGATTTCAGTCGGTAGTGGGCCTCTTCGTCTTGCCTGTCTGCTGTGCAGGGAGTCCTTTGTGGAGTTTTTGTTGTTCGATTCTTTGTAAATTCCAGGGGAGCTTTACAGAGGCTCACCTCACGCCACCATTTTTCCGGAAAATCTAGTTTTCAACTTAATATTATATCATGAGAAAATTTCCCATGTGAAATGTGCTTACTCTTAAAATATGAATGCTTTTGTTGTCTATCTAAGTCTATTTCATCTGCATCTATTGTGAGACTTAGTTTGAAAGCTCTGGAGTGATTCAAACTGTTTCTATACAAATGGTTATAGCTAGTCATAGATAGTCTCATTCTTTGATGGGCAGCTAGCAATGTTCATTGATAATATCATGTTTTCTCTTCCATCATTCAAATTCTTGATTAAAAGTTAATTGTAACTATACCTAATTTGGGACCAAATTCTATGCTTTATATAATGCTCTATGTCAGGTAACTATTCAATAATATTTTGATATACCATTTTGACACTGAGCCACATCAAATCATTATTTTCTATGAAAAATTTACTATTAAGTTTATATATTCTGTAATGGGATAATCATTTAATAATCTCTTAAACAGATGATACAAATGGAATATGGTGGGGAAGAGATTTGATTTCTGATGGGCAAGTAATAAATCTATTTATAGAACAAAAGGTATTTGATATGGGACTGGATAGAATTTGACAGGTAGAGATAGAGATGGGAAGGCCAAGACATTTCTGGCAGAGGGAATGAAAGATGCTAAAACACAGAAGCGGGGATTTACCAGGCACAAATATGTTTAGTGAAATTTCAGTTGTCCAGTTTGGTTGCTGCATGGGTTGCATGAGTGGGAATAGGGAGAGATTAAGTTTAAAGACAAACAAATGAGAAACAGAAACTTATAGACACAGACAATAGTTTAGTGGTTACTAGAGGGTAAGGGGGGTGGGGGGTGGGAGATGAGGGTAAGGGGGATCAAATATATGGTGATGGAAGGAGAACTGACTCTGGGTGGTGAACACACAATGGGATTTATAGATGATGTAATACAGAATTGTACACCTGAAATCTATGTAATTTTACTAACAATTATCACCCCAATAAATTAAAAAAATTAACTTTGCAAATGCAAAACTTAATGAAGGCTTTGAAGGGCAGAATGAGGAGTTGCCACTTCTCTAGGTATTAGAGTGATAAGAGGTTTTTGACTTTTTATTGTGGAAAATGTTAAACATATACAAAGGTACACAGAACAATATGACAACTCTTCATGTAGCCATCACCCTGCTGCAGCGGTTGTGATTTTTTTCAGTTGTGATCTTATAGCCACTCTTGTTTCATCTTCACGCCCCATATCTGCCATATTATTTTGAAGCAAATCCAAGTCATCCTGTTATTTCATACATAAATATTTCAGTATGTGTCTCTAAATATAAGGAGGTTTTACAAAATCATAACCATACCAAAACATAACCACACCTAACAGAACTGACAATATTTCCTTAAAATGATTTAAGGGAGAAAATAAATAGCTCAGTATCCCAATAAATTGTGTCCTTCCAAAGAAACTGCATTCTATTAGAATAGATTATTATCTGGGGGTTGGTTGGGAAAGTGCTGCTCTCATGGTTGAAATGAAATTATGTTCTGTGGGATGTTGATGACGAGAAGGTCATTGAAAACCAGAAGCCTCTCTATTCCCCTGGGTGCCTTCGTCCTTGTGACATTAGCCACCTGGAGCCCTGTTTGTTCAGTTGCCCATCTGATAGACTATCTAATCTCCTCATTTCCTGTGCTGTGGAAAATTATTTTATTCATCAAGTTATTGAACCTTTATTTGGAATGGAAATCACTGATATATTTGAGACAATGTATTTGGCATGAAGCAAAGATGAGTCTTAGATTCCTTTTTTCTAGCAGACCTTGCCCAAAAGGCTGCCGATTCTTTTTCCTTTTAAAGACAACAGATGGTCCAAGTGGGTATGGTAGAGCAGAGGTTGTTTTAAATGGTAAAAGGTTTTGTTTTATTTCATTTTTATTTTCTGAAGACTTACTCTTTAGCAAGATGGGAAAGGGGAGAAAAGCACCTTTAGGAAAACTGTTGCTACTGCTAAATTTTAGTTGTAATTCAGCCCCTCAGTGAGGTCACAAACTTATTCAAAAGTAAGGGGACGAATTCTGGAAAAATGGCAGAGTGAGGTGAGCCTCTGTAAAGCTCCCCTGGAATTTACAAAGAATCGAACAACAAAAACTCCACAAAGGACTCCCTGCACAGCAGACAGGCAACACGAAGAGGCCCACTACCGACTGAAATCACCTACAGGTGGGAGATTCGCGCGTGTGGAGGGAGGAGGAAAGGGAGAAGTGCCCGGAGACGGAGGGGTGGGGGCGCAGGACTCAGACCTAGCTCAGTGCGCCGAGCTCGCTGCTTCCCGGAACTACCGCAGCTGCGGGAGAGGGAAGAACTCGGACTGCTAGGGCTCCGCCAGGGCTCCACAGGGCTGAGGGGACAGCATATAACATGGCTGAAGCCAATGCTCACGGCAGAGACCTCGGAGAAAAGACTGAAGGAAAAAGGCTGAAAACAGTGGTTTAAGTCCGCACTGCCGAGCAGAGAATGGAGCCTTAGGCACTGAGACTAGCTGCCCCCTCCCTCCCCTCCCAGAGCTCGCCCCGCCCCCACCTGCCCGGTGCTAGAAGCGAAACAGTAGCAGAGTCAGATCAAAACAACAGAAAATTTGCTGTTTTGAGAACTGTGGACAGCAAAAACAAATTCACAGCACAACTAGTTCCAGCAAAGGGGAGAGACCTGTGGAAGCAGGACCAGCTGTGGTGGTGGTTAGCGCCATTGCTCTGGGCCACCTCTCACAACTCACCCCGCCCCTGACCCCACCTATCTGGGCGGATCCCTGCAGGAGTAAACAGAACGGCTGAAATATACGGGCTCTGAATCAGGAGCTGGAAGAGCTTTGGAACATCAAAAGGTCTCCGCATACCCACCGGGACACTGCGTCCTGTGACCTAAACGAACTATTACCAGAGGAGAAGCACGTCTCCCAGGGAATCCCCCCATTGTGTGAGAAGCAGGAATAGTGCAGAGAAAACAGCACTACTGTGTGGGAGAAGAAAAATAAATTGCAGTTGGAGAAATAATAAGACATTCTACCAACAAGTACTGGAAAACAAAAGAAAGACCTCTTCCTATCAACCTGTTGCAAAAGTCACTTCTGTAGATGTCTAGGAAGAGAAATAGTAAACCAGTAATCGCCATGAATAACCAAGGCAACAAGATAGCTCAGAAAGAAAGTGAAAAATCTCCAGAGAAGGCACTTAAAGATACAGAAATATGTGACTTAAGTGACAGAGATTTCAAGATTGCAGTTCTGAAAAAACTCAACGAGATACAAGAAAGCACTGATAGGCAGTTAAATGAACTCAGAAACTCAATCAAAGAACAGCATGAGCATTTTACGAAAGAGATTCAAATTTTGAAAAAGAACCAAAGAGAATTTCTGGAGATTAAGAACTCAATAGAAGAAATTAAGAATGAAATAACCAGCTTAGGTAGTAGAATTGACCAGATGGAGGAAAGAATCAGTGACATCGAAGATAGAAACCTGGAAATGACACAGATAGAAGAAGAAAGAGACTTGAGACTTAAAAGAAATGCAAGAACTCTACAAGAACTTTCTGACTCCATCAGAAAGAGCAATATAAGAATAATGGGCATACCAGAAGGAGAAGAAAGAGAGAAGGGAACGGATAATATATTCAAACAAATTGTCGATGAGAACTTCCCAAATTTGTGGACAAACTGGACCCTCGAATCCAAGAAGCAAATAGAACACCTAGTTACCGCAATCCCAACAGGCCTTCTCCAAGGCACATTGTATTGTCTAAAATCAATGACAAAGCTGTCTAAAATCAACGACAAAGAAAGAATCCTCAAGGCAGCCAGAGAAAAGAAGACCGTAACTTACAAAGGAAAGCTCATTAGATTATCATCAGATTTTTCAGCAGAAACTCTACAAGCCAGGAGGGAGTGGAACCAAATATTCAAACTATTGAAAGAGAGAAACCATTTCATAATGGTGAAGGGGACTGTACAACAAGAAGACATAACAGTCATCAATATTTATGCCCCCAATCAGGGAGCACTGAAATACACCAAGCAACTACTAACAGAACTAAAGGGAGAAATTGACCAAAACACAATTATACTAGGGGACTTAAATACATCATTGACAGCTATGGATAGATCATCCAAACAGAAAATAAATAACGAAATAGTAGCCCTAAATGACACATTAGATGAAATGGACATAATTGACATTTATAGAGCACTTCATCCTAAAACATCAGACTATACATTCTTTTCTAGTGTACACGGAACATTCTCAAGGATAGACCATATATTGGGACATAAAATCAGTCTCAACAAATTTAAGAAGATTGAAATCATACCATGCATATTCTCTGATCACAAGGCTTTGAAATTGGATATCAACTGTAAAAAGAAAGTGGGAAAAAACACAAATACATGGAGATTAAACAACATACTTTTAAATAGGACTGGGTCAAAGAAGAAATTAGAGGAGAGATCAAAAGATACATAGAAACAAATGACAATGAAAATACATCCTACCAAAATTTTTGGGATGCAGCGAAAGCAGTTTTAAGAGGGAAATTTATCTCATTACAGGCCTATCTCAAGAAACAAGAAAACTCCCAAATAAATAACCTCATGTTACACCTTAAAGAACTAGAAAAAGAAGAACAAGTAAAACCCAAGGTCAACAGAAGAAAGGAAATAACAAAATTAGAGCAGAACTAAATGAAATAGAGAACAAAAGACAATAGAAAAAATTAATGTGACAAAGAGCTGGTTCTTTGAAAAGATTAACAAAATTGACAAACCCTTGGCTAGACTTACTAAGATAAAAAGAGAAGACACTGATTAACAAAATCAGAAACGTAAAAGGGGAAGTTATCACGGACACCACAGAAATACAAAGGATCATCCAAGAATACTATGAAGGACTATATGCCACCAAATTCAACAACCTAGAAGAAATGGACAAGTTCTTAGAAACATATAGCCTTCCAAGGCTGAACCATGAAGAACTGGAAAATCTAAACAGACCGATCACCAGTAACAAAATTGAATCAGTCATCCAAAACCTTCCCAAAAGCAAAAGTCCGGGACCAGATGGCTTCACTAGTGAATTCTACCAAACCTTCAAAGAGGATCTAATACCAATTCTGCACAAACTCTTCCAAAAAAATGAAGAAGAGACAGTACTCCCTAACTCATTTTATGAGGCCAACATTACCCTGATACCAAAACCTGGTAAGGATCACACACAAAAAGAAAACTACAGACCAATATCTCTAATGAATACCGATGCAAAAATCCTAAATAAAATTCTAGCAAATCGAATACAACAATGCATTAAAAAGATTATTCATCACGACCAAGTGGGGTTCATCCCCGGGGCACAAGGATGGTTCAACACACGCAAATCCATCAATGTGATACATCACATAAACAAAATAAAGGACAAAAATCATACGATTATATCAATTGATGCAGAAAAAGCATTTGACAAGATACAACATCCATTAATGATTAAAGCACTTAATAAAATGGGTATAGAAGGAAAATACCTTAACATAATAAAGGCCATATATGACAAACCCTCTGCTAATGTCATAATTAATGGAGAAAAACTGAAGCCCTTTGCTCTACGTTCAGGAACACGACAGGGCTGTCCCCTATCACCTCTGCTTTTCAACATAGTTTTGGAAGTCCTTGCCAGAGCAATCAGGCAAGAGAAAGAAATAAAAGGCATCCAAATTGGGAATGAAGAGTTACATTATCACTCTTTGCAGATGACATGATGCTATATATAGAAAACCCTAAAGACTCCACAAAAAGCTATTAGAAATAATCAACGAATACAGTAAAGTTGCCGGCTACAAAATCAATGCACAAAAGTCCATTGCCTTCCTATATACTAACAATGAAATCTCAGAAAAAGAAATACAAAAAACAATTCCTTTTGCAATTGCAGCAAAAAGAATAAAATACCTAGGAATAAACTTAACCAAGGATGTGAAAGACCTATATGCTGAAAACTATAAGACATTTTTGAAAGAAATTGAAGAAGACACAAAGAAATGGAAAGACATTCCATGCTCATGGATTGGAAGAATCAACATAGTTAAAATGGCCATATTACCCAAAGCAATATACAGATTCAATGCAGTCCCCATCAAAATCCCAATGGCATATTTTAAAGAAATAGAACAAAAAATCATCAGATTTTTTTGGAACCACAAAAGACCTCGAATAGCCAAAGCAATCTTAAGAAAAAAGAACAATAATGGAGGTATCACACTTCCTGACTTTGGCTTGTACTACAGGGCTACAATCATTAAAACAGCATGGTATTGGCAGAAAAACAGACACATAGACCAATGGAATAGAATTGAGAACCCAGAAATAAAACCACATAAATATGGACAGATAATTTTTGACAAAGAAGCTAGAAACATACAATGGAGCAAAGACAGCCTCTTCAATAAATGGTGCTGGGAGAATTGGATAGCCACGTGCAAAAGAATGAAACTGGACTGCTATTTGTCACCATGTACCAAAGTTAATTCAAAATGGATCAAAGACTTAAGCATAAGACCTGACACAATAAACTGCATAGAAGAAAACATAGGTACTAAACTTATGGACCTTGGGTTCAAAGAGCATTTTATGAACTTGACTCCAAAGGCAATGGAAGTAAAAGCTAAAATAAACGAATGGGACTATATGAAACTTAAAAGCTTCTGCACAGCAAAAGAAACCATTGACAAAATAAAGAGGCCACCAACTGAATGGGAGAAGATTTTTGCAAACAGTGCCTCCGATAAGGGGCTAGTATCCAGAATATACAAGGAACTCATGCAACTCAACAACAAAAAAACAAACAACCCAATTGAAAAATGGGCAGAGGACTTGAAGAGACATTTCTCCAAAGAGGACATACAAATGGCAAATAGACATATGAAAAAATGCTCAACATCACTAATCATCAGAGAAATGCAAATCAAAACCACCATGAGATATCACCTCACCCCAGTGAGAATGGCTATCATCAACAAGACAAATAATAACAAATGTTGGAGAGGCTGTGGAGAAAAAGGAACCCTCATACACTGTTGGTGGGAATGCAGACTGGTACAGCCGTTATGGAAGGCAGTGTGGAGGTTTCTCAAAGAATTACGAATAGAATTGCCATATGACCCAGCAATCCCTCTCCTGGGTATCTACCCAAAATTCTGAAAACATTTAGAGATAAAGACACGTGTGCTCCAATGTTCATTGCAGCTTTGTTTACGGTGGCCAAGACATGGAAAAAACCAAAATGTCCTTTTCTAGATGAATGGATAAAGAAGTTGTGGTATATATACACAATGGAATACTATTTGGCAGTAAGAAAAGATGATATAGGAACATTTGTGACAACATGGATGGATCTTGAGAGAGTAATGCTGAGCAAAACAAGTCAGACAGAAAAAGCAGAGAACCATGTGATTTCACTGATATGTGGTATATAAACCAAAAACAACAAAAGAACAAGAGAAACAAATGAGAAACAGAAACTCATAGACACAGACAATAGTTTAGTGGTTGCCAGAGGGTAACGGGGGCGGGGGGTGCGGGGTGGGAGATGAGGGTAAGGGGGATCGAATATATGGTGATGGAAGGAGAACTGACTCTGGGTGATGAACACACAATGGGATTTATAGATGATGTAATACAGAATTGTACACCTGAAATCTATGTAATTTTACTAACAATTGTCACCCCAATAAATTTAAAAAAAAAAAAAAAATAAAAGAAACGAAAACTCATAGATACAGACAAAAAAAAAAAAGTAAGGGGACAATTGCACAGCATAGTGAGATGCTGGTGCTTGTGTTAAATGACTTTCAATTCAAGATGGATAGAAGAATGAATATGCACACTTTTAAAAAATTTGGACTTTCTCTGAAACATAGTAGTCCCAATGAGAAATAGAGACTTCTGAGTGTAGGAGGCAGAACTTGGCATATATTTCATCTTTCCTAATTGTTTTTTGTTCTAACAGGTCTAGCTTTTGCTCATTGGGTCATGGCTTGTTCTCTATTATTCTGTTGTTAGCTACATTAGGTTTATGCAAACCTAGTTCCTTTAGATTATAAGGCTCCTTCTCTCTAGCGTGGCGATAGAACAAAAATTTCAACAGATAAGACTAGATAGACGTAAACTGTGGTAAAATCCCCTTTATCTGTAATTTAGGCTTCCAGCAGTCTTAACTGGCTTCTCTGTAAGATATGTGAAACCTGGAAGGAAAGAAGAAGTAGGTCTGTGAGAGGTCAAAAGAACTATCACAAAGACCATGGACTTTACCCTGCAGGAGAAGCATCAGGACAGGCAATCAGATCCTAACTTCAAAAGAACTATCACAAAGACCATGGAATTTACCCTGCAGGAGAAGCATCAGGACAGGCAATCAGATCGTAACTTCAATCAGTAACCTTATTATTATCATTTTTAAAAATTTATTGGGGATGACAATTGTTAGTAAAATTACACAGATTTCAGGTGTACAATTCTGTATTACATCATCCATAAATCCCATTATGTGTTCACCACCCAGAGTCAGTTCTCCTTCCATCACCATATATTTGATCCCCCTTACCTTCATCTCCCACCCCCCTCCCCCCTTACCCTCTGGTAACCACTAAACTATTGTCTGTGTCCATGAGTTTCTGTTTCTCATTTGTTTGTCTTGTTCTTTTGTTGTTTTTGGTTTATATACCACATATCAGTGAAATCACATGGTTCTCTGCTTTTCCTGTCTGATTTATTTCGCTCAGCATTACACTCTCAAGATCCATCCATATTGTCACAAATGTTCTTATATCATCTTTTCTTACCGCCGAATAGTATTCCATTGTGTATATATACCACAATTTCTTTATCCATTCATCTACCGAAAGACATTTTGGTTGTTTCCATGTCTTGGCCACTGTAAATAAAGCTACAGTGAATATTGGAGCACACTTGTCTTTATGTACAAATGATTTCAGATTTTTTGGATAGATACATAGGAGTGGGATTGCTGGGTCATACAGTAATTCTATTTTTAATTTTTTGAGAAATCTCCACACTGTCTTCCATAGCGGCTGCACCAGTCTGCATTCCCACCAACAGTGTATGAGGGTTCCTTTTTCTCCACAGCCTCTCCAAGCCATTGGGATTTTGATGGGGATTGCATTGAATCTGTATATTGCTTTGGGTAATATGGCCATTTTAACTATGTTGATTCTTCCTATCCATGAGCATGGAATGTCTTTCCATTTCTTTGTGTCTTCTTCAATTTCTTTCAAAAATGTCTTATAGTTTTCAGCATATAGGTCTTTCACATCCTTGGTTAAGTTTATTCCTAGGTATTTTACTCTTTTTGCTGCAATTGCAAAAGGAATTGTTTTTTGTATTTCTTTTTCTGAGATTTCATTGTTAGTATATAGGAAGGCAATGGACTTTTGTACATTGATTTTGTAGCCAGCAACTTTACTGTATTCGTTGATTGTTTCTAATAGCTTTTTGGTGGAGTCTTCAGGATTTTCTATATATAGCATCATGTCATCTGCAAAGAGTGATAATTTTACTTCTTCATTCCCAATTTGGATGCCTTTTATTTCTTTCTCTTGCCTGATTGCTCTGGCAAGGACTTCCAACACTATGTAAAAAGCAGAGGTGATAGGGGACAGCCCTGTCGTGTTCCTGAACATAGAGCAAAGGGCTTCAGTTTTTCACCATTAATTATGAGAATAGCTGAGGGTTTGTCATATATGGCCTTTATTATGTTAAGTTATTTTCCTTCTATCCCTATTTTATTAAGTGTTTTAATCATAAATGGATGTTGTATCTTGTCAAATGCTTTTTCTGCATCGATTGATATAATCGTATGATTTTTGTCCTTTATTTTGTTTATGTGATGTATCACATTGATGG
Organism: Rhinolophus sinicus; assembly: GCF_036562045.2. Taxonomy (NCBI): domain Eukaryota; kingdom Metazoa; phylum Chordata; class Mammalia; order Chiroptera; family Rhinolophidae; genus Rhinolophus; species Rhinolophus sinicus. The sequence goes on along the minus strand of NC_133768.1, from coordinate 81,095,428 downwards.
ATTTGCGGATGTTGAACCATCCTTGTGCCCCGGGGATGAACCCCACTTGGTAGTGATGAATAAACTTTTTAATTTATTGCTGTATTCGATTTGGTAGAATTTTGTTTTGGATTTTTGTATCTGTATTCATCAGAGATATTGGTCTGAATTTCTCTATTTTCGTGTTGTCTTTTTTTGTGTTGCCCTGCCAGGGTAATGTTGGCCTCATAAAATGAGTTAGGGAATACTGCCCCTCAATTTTTTGGAAGAGTTTGAACAGGATTTGTATTAGATCGTCTTTGAAGGTTAGGTAGAATTCAGTAATGAAGTCATCTGGTCCAGGACTTTTGGTTTTGGGAAGGTTTTAGATGACTGATTCAATTTCTTCACTGGTCATCAGTCTGTTTATATTTTCCAGTTCTTCATTGTTCAGCCTAGGAAGGCTGTATGTTTCTAAGAACTTGTCCATTTCTTCTAGGTTATTGAATTTGGTGGCATATAGTCCTTCATAGTATTCTTGGATGATCCTTTGTATTTCTGTGGTGTCTGTGATAACTTCCCCTTTTTCATTTCTGATTTTGTTAATTAGTGTCTTCTCTCTTTTTATCTTAGTGAGTCTAGCCACTGGTTTGTCAATTTTGTTAATCTTTTCAAAGAACCAGCTCTTTGTCACATTAATTGTTTCTGTTGTCTTTTTGTTCTCTATTTCATTTAGTTCTCTCTGATTTATGTTATTTCCTTCCTTCTGCTGACCTTGAGTTTCATTTGTTCTTCTTTTTCTAATTCTTTAAGGTGTAACATGAGGTTATTTATTTGGGATTTTTCTTGTTTCTTGAGATAGGCCTGTAATGAGATAAATTTCCCTCTTAACACTGCTTTCGCTGCATCCCAAAAATTTTGGTAGGATGTGTTTTCATTGTCATTTGTTTCTATGTATCTTTTGATCTCTCCTCTAAATTCTTCTTTGACCCAGTCCTTCTTTAAAAGTATGTTGTTTAATCTCCATGTATTTGTGTTTTTTTCCTGCTTTCTTTTTGCAGTTGATATCCAATTTCAAAGCCTTGTGATCAGAGTATAAGGTTGGTATGATTTCAATCTTCTTAAATTTGCTGAGGCCAATTTTATGTTGCAGTATATGGTCTATCTTTGAGAATGTTCCGTGTACACTAGAAAAGAATGTATAGTCTGATGTTTTAGGATGAAGTGCTCTATAAATGTCAATTATGTCCATTTCATCGAATGTGTCATTTAGGGCTGCTATTTTGTTATTTATTTTATGATTGGATGATCTATCTATAGCTTTCAATGATGTGTTTAAGTCCCTTAGTATAATTGTGTTTTGCTCAATTTCTCCCTTTAGTTCTGTTAGTAGCTGCTTGGTATATTTCGGTGCTCCCTTATTGGGGGTATAAATATTGATGACTGTTATGTCTTCTTGTTGTATAGTCCCCTTTACCATTATGAAATGTCCATCTTGTTATCTTTTTCACCCTGAAGTCTGTTTCATCTGATATCAGTATATCTACACCTGATTTTCTCTGGATACCATTTGCTTGGAATGTCAATTTCCACCCTTTTGCTTTGAGTCTACGCTTGTCCTTGTAGCTGAGATGTGTCTCGTGGAGACAGCATATGGTTGGGTTTAGTTTTTTGATCCAATCTCCTATTCTGTGACTTTTTATTGGTGAGTTCAGTCCATTTACATTTAAGGTGATTATTATTATTATTTTTTTTAAATTAAATTTATTGGGGTGACAATTGTTAGTAAAATTACATAGATTTCAGGTGTACAATTCTGTATTACATCATCTATAAATCCCATTGTATGTTCATCACCCAGAGTCAGTTCTTCCATCACCATATATTCGATCCCCCTTACCCTCACCCCCACCCCCCCCACGCCCGTTACCCTCTGGCAACCACTAAACTATTGTCCGTGTCTATGAGTTTCTGTTTCTCATTTGTTTGTCTTGTTCTTTTGTTGTTTTTGGTTTATATACCACATATCAGTGAAATCACATGGTTCTCTGCTTTTTCTGTCTGACTTGTTTCGCTCAGCATTACTCTCTCAAGATCCATCCATGTTGTCACAAATGTTCCTATATCATCTTTTCTCACTGCCGAATAGTATTCCATTGTGTATATGTACCACAACTTCTTTATCCATTCATCTATCGAAGGACATTTTGGTTGTTTCCATGTCTTGGCCACCGTAAACAAAGCTGCAATGAACATTGGAGCACACGTGTCTTTATCTCTAAATGTTTTCAGATTTTTTGGGTAGATACCCAGGAGAGGGATTGCTGGGTCATATGGCAATTCTATTCGTAATTCTTTGAGGAACCTCCACACTGCCTTCCATAACGGCTGCACCAGTCTGCATTCCACCAAAAGTGTATGAGGGTTCCTTTTTCTCCACAGCCTCTCCAACATTTGTTACTATTTGTCTTGTTGATGATAGCCATTCTGACTGGGGTGAGGTGATATCTCATTGTGGTTTTGATTTGCATTTCTCTGATGATTAGTGATGTTGAGCTATTTTTCATATGTCTATTTGCCATTTGTATGTCCTCTTTGGAGAAATGTCTCTTCAAGTCCTCTGCCCATTTTTCAATTGGGTTGTTTGTTTTTTTGTTGTTGAGTTGCATGAGTTCCTTGTATATTCTGGATACTAGCCCCTTATCGGAGGCACTGTTTGCAAAAATCTTCTCCCATTCAGTTGGTGGCCTCTTTATTTTGTCAATGGTTTCTTTTGCTGTGCAGAAGCTTTTAAGTTTCATATAGTCCCATTTGTTTATTTTAGCTTTTACTTCCATTGCCTTTGGAGTCAAGTTCATAAAATGCTCTTTGAACCCAAGGTCCATAAGTTTAGTACCTATGTTTTCTTCTATGCAGTTTATTGTTTCAGGTCTTATGCTTAAGTCTTTGATCCATTTTGAATTGACTTTGGTACATGGTGACAAATAGCAGTCCAGTTTCATTCTTTTGCACGTGGCTATCCAATTCTCCCAGCACCATTTATTGAAGAGGCTGTCTTTGCTCCATTGTATGTTTTTAGCTTCTTTGTCAAAAATTATCTGTCCATATTTATGTGGTTTTATTTCTGGGTTCTCAATTCTATTCCATTGGTCTATGTGTCTGTTTTTCTGCCAATACCATGCTGTTTTGATTATTGTGGCCCTGTAGTACAGGCCAAAGTCAGGAAGTGTGATACCTCCATTATAGTTCTTTTTTCTTAAGATTGCTTTGGCTATTCGGGGTCTTTTGTGGTTCCAAACAAATCTGATGATTATTTGTTCTATTTCTTTAAAATATGCCATTGGGATTTTGATGGGGATTGCATTGAATCTGTATATTGCTTTGGGTAATATGGCCATTTTAACTATGTTGATTCTTCCAATTCATGAGCATAGCATATCTTTCCATTTCTTTTTGTCTTCTTCAATTTCATTCAAAAATGTCTTATAGTTTTCAGCATATAGGTCTTTCACATCCTTGGTTAAGTTTATTCCTAGGTATTTTATTCTTTTTGCTGCAATTGCAAAAGGAATTGTTTTTGTATTTCTTTTCTGAGATTTCATTGTTAGTATATAGGAAGGCAATGGACTTTTGTGCATTGATTTTGTAGCCGCAACTTTACTGTATTCGTTGATTGTTTCTAATAGCTTTTTGGTGGAGTCTTTAGGGTTTTCTATATATAGCATCATGTCATCTGCAAAGAGTGATAATTTAACTTCTTCATTCCCAATTTGGATGCCTTTTATTTCTTTCTCTTGCCTGATTGCTCTGGCAAGGACTTCCAACACTATGTTGAAAAGCAGAGGTGATAGGGGACATCCCTGTCGTGTTCCTGAACGTAGAGCAAAGGGCTTCAGTTTTCTCCATTAATTATGAGATTAGCAGAGGGCTTGTCATATATGGCCTTTATTATGTTAAGGTATTTTCCTTCTATACCCATTTTATTAAGTGTTTTAATCATAAATGGATGTTGTATCTTGTCAAATGCTTTTTCTGCATCAATTGATATAATCATATGATTTTTGTCCTTTATTTTGTTTATGTGATGTATCACATTGATGGATTTTGGATGTTGAACCATCCTTGTGCCCGAGGATGAACCCCACTTGGTCGTGATGAATAATCTTTTAATGCATTGTTGTATTCGATTTGCTAGAATTTTATTTAGGATTTTTGCATCGGTATTCATTAGAGATATTGGTCTGTAGTTTTCTTTTTTGTGCTGTCCTTACCAGGTTTTGGTATCAGGGTAATGTTGGCCTCATAAAATGAGTTAGGGAGTACTGTCTCTTCTTCAATTTTTGGAAGAGTTTGTGCAGAATTGGTATTAGATCCTCTTTGAAGGTTTGGTAGAATTCACTAGTGAAGCCATCTGGTCCCGGACTTTTGCTTTTGGGAAGGTTTTGGATGACTGATTCAATTTAGTTACTGGTGATCGGTCTGTTTAGATTTTCCAGTTCTTCATGGTTCAGCCTTGGAAGGCTATATGTTTCTAAGAACTTGTCCATTTCTTCTAGGTTGTTGAATTTGGTGGCATATAGTCCTTCATAGTATTCTTGGATGATCCTTTGTATTTCTGTGGTGTCCGTGATAACTTCCCCTTTTACGTTTCTGATTTTGTTAATCAGTGTCTTCTCTCTTTTATCTTAGTAAGTCTAGCCAAGGGTTTGTCAATTTTGTTAATCTTTTCAAAGAACCAGCTCTTTGTCACATTAATTTTTTCTATTGTCTTTTTGTTCTCTATTTCATTTAGTTCTGCTCTAATTTTTATTATTTCCTTTCTTCTGCTGACCTTGGGTTTTACTTGTTCTTCTTTTTCTAGTTCTTTAAGGTGTAACATGAGGTTATTTATTTGGGAGTTTTCTTGTTTCTTGAGATAGGCCTGTAATGAGATAAATTTCCCTCTTAAAACTGCTTTCGCTGCATCCCAAAAATTTTGGTAGGATGTATTTTCATTGTCATTTGTTTCTATGTATCTTTTGATCTCTCCTCTAATTTCTTCTTTGACCCAGTCCTTCTTTAAAAGTATGTTGTTTAATCTCCATGTATTTGTGTTTTTCCGCTTTCTTTTTACAGTTGATATCCAATTTCAAAGCCTTGTGATCAGAGAATATGCATGGTATGATTTCAATCTTCTTAAATTTGTTGAGACTGATTTTATGTCCCAATATATGGTCTATCCTTGAGAATGTTCCATGTACACTAGAAAAGAATGTATAGTCTGATGTTTTAGGATGAAGTGCTCTATAAATGTCAATTATGTCCATTTCATCTAATGTGTCATTTAGGGCTACTATTTCGTTATTTATTTTCTGTTTGGATGATCTATCCATAGCTGTCAATGATGTATTTAAGTCCCCTAGTATAATTGTGTTTTGGTCAATTTCTCCCTTTAGTTCTGTTAGTAGTTGCTTGGTGTATTTCGGTGCTCCCTGATTGGGGGCATAAATATTGATGACTGTTATGTCTTCTTGTTGTACAGTCCCCTCACCATTATGAAATGTCCATCTTTGTCTCTTGTTATCTTTTTCACCTTGAAGTCTGTTTCATCTGATATCATTATGGCTACACCTGATTTTCTCTGGGTACCATTTGCTTGGAGTGTCAATTTCCACCCTTTCACTTTGAGTCTATGCTTGTCCTTGTAGCTGAGATGTGTCTCTTGGAGACAGCATATGGTTGGGTTTAGTTTTTTGATCCAATCTGCTACTCTGTGCCTTTTTATTGGTGAATTCAGTCCATTTACATTTATGGTGATTATTGATATGTGAGGATTTCCTGTCATTCTATCTTTAATTTTCCGGTAAGGCTGTGTCTCCATTGTTTCTTTGCCTTTTTGTTGTTGTCTATTCTTTCTGTGTTGGTATTCTATGATGTTTCCCTTTGTTTCTTCTTTTATTACAGTATATATTTTTGTTCTGGATTTTTTTGAGTGGTTACCCTTAAGTTTATGTAAAAGAAAGTTTATGCTTAGAGTATTCCATTTTCTTCAGCATGCCTACTTTCTCCATTCCCAAAAATATGCATCAATTTATTTTTTGAAAAGCCTTTTCATGTGCATCAAATTTAGAAGCTGTTATATATAGAAGGATACATATGCACGATGGTTTGGAGTTTGGTTTTGGATTTAACACACTTCATTTATCCAAATGAATTCACTTCTATCTTTATCCAAGAAAGTCTTATTTTAACTTTGGGAACTGAAGGTAATTGGATTAGGATTCTTAAAAAAAAAAAAATCAACAGAGAAGTACTATTCATTCTGCCTCTTCTGGTGGTCTCAGACAAGCAAATTCTTGTTGTAGGGAAGTCATAACGGTCTCAATGTTCCTTTCTATGCACTTCTTCCCTGGGGGTGTTAGTAGAATTGTGGCATTTAAAAATTTTTGCTGGAATATCATGACTCTCAAAAAGAAGCCAGAAACCTCTGGTAATATGTGAAAACACGGAAAAGATTTGTGATTTTTTTTTGACCAAAAAACAACAAAAAAAATGAACTTCTTGAACATCCCAGGAATATTAGTGCACAGTCTTAAATTCTTCTTGAAGTCAATACCTTTTGGCGTATAAGTTGCTCTGAAAGTCAGGAGACTACCATTAACTAACTGTCTTGTCCTGCCTTTTAAGTCAAACCAATATGTACTCAGCTGTGAGGCATGCTGAAACTCAGCAGGTTAGGAAAGGAGGCCAAGATTGAGCTGGACCAGGGTTAAAGCTCTCATCCAATGAGGATGACCAGCTATCTATACCGCAACATCTGAAGAGATGTGACAAATTTCACCTTGAATTGGGCAGGTGTTTGTGTTCACAGAGTCTCATATGATGGTTTGGGCCTTGTAGCACAGGTAAAACTAATAGTTAGGCACATGGCAATATGCTTTGGGGTAGATGGGTAGATATGAATGTTTACCAGTTTTAGGTGGATTGCAACTAGTAGCTAGGGAGACAGAGACAGGCCTAGTCCAAGAATAAAAGGAGTGGCTAGAGGCAGATGGAGACTGAGGGACCTAGCCAAGCTAGTTGGTGTTCCAGGCAAGATTCCAGGTCTAGCAGAAGATATTGGGTATAATTTGAGAACTGTGAAAGAAGCACAGTCGTGCAAGTAATGGTAAGAGCTACTTTTTATTAATCACTTACTGCACGTCACAGATTCTTTTATTTAATCCTTATAAAAATTTTATGAGGTAGTTGGTTAGTTTTCCCTTCTGACATCAAATAACGTGGTGTCTTTTCCAATAATAGCTAATTCTGCAATTCTCTGACACCAACTGGATATCCAACAATTCGATTCTGTTCTGACACTCACTACCGAGAGTTAGCCTAGACTTCACAGGTTAAGGGCGCAGTCCCACAATACTGCCTTTGCTTCAGATGCCAGCCACAAGTGGTGTCCCCAGGTGACCCACACTTCTGCCTGGCTGATTACCAATTTTGATGTTCCCATGACCTACCCACCAGGATTGATTGTTCTGTAAAATGACTCACAGAACTTAGGAAAGCACTTTGTTTATGATTACTGCTTTATTAAAATGGATACATCACAGGAACAGCAAAATAGAAGAGGTTCATAGAGCAACACTTGAGTAGAGGAACACAGAGCTTCCATGCCCTCTCTGGGTTTTAGCACCTTGCAAACACACTAACACATTCACCAACCTGCAACTTCTCCAAGTCTGCTTTTTCAAGAGTTTTTATATAATTAAATCTTAAGTTTCCCCCTCCCTTTTCTGGAGGCTGGGGAGTAAGACTGAAAATTCCAACCCTTTAATCACATATTTGGTGTTTTTGTTGACCAGTCTCCAACATAAAGCTAAGTAGGGGCCCCATCTTTCAATCATTTACATTCATAAACTCAGGTGTTGAAAAAGGCTTACTATGAATAACAAAAGATATTCCTATCACTCAGGAAATTCCAAGGGCTTTGGGAGTTTTGTGCCTGGAATCTGGGACCAAGACCAAACATATTTTTTATTATACTACTGGTCAGTATTGGTATTGTCTTACAGATAAGGAATCTGAAGTACAAAGAGGTGGAGTTACTTGCTTTAAGTCACGTAGCTGGGAATTAAGAGGTAGAAGTTGGAATTGAACCTATGCCTTGCTGCTGTCAAAGTCCTGCACTTAACTATCATATCCTGCTTATCCCACAAAGTGTATGTTATGTCAGAGGTTGGAGAGAAGGATTGCTTAACTTTGATTGCTCCCTGCATGTGTACTACTTAGGAGAGTCAATGCCTTAGGTATTAGACAGTGGAGAAAATAAAATTCCCAAGTCAACAAAGCAAAAATCATAGCTCAGCTCTGCTAAAAATCCAACATTCCAAAGGTAATAATGCAGAATACCATGTTTAAGTTTCTTTTTAATTTAGGTATAACTTGAATCCATGTGACCAATAGTCACGTGTTTGGGGGGGGGTTGGGGGAACAGATTTCAAATAGTAACAAGAAGTTGAGTTCATCACACCTTTGTAGAGTACATGCCTGCTTTCTGCCAAGCACTCTGCAAAGAATGTCCAGAGAAGAAAAGGTAGAATGAGGAAGAAATTATGTAGAAGCTAAACCTGTAAAAAGACTATGTAGTCTGGTGATAACCATGTCAAAATGTGTCAAACCCTCAGGATCAAAACAAGTGTTTTGGGAGCTCTATCACCCAACCACCAGTCATCGGTTTGTGGAATCAGCCTTGCCTGCCCAAAGGAATGAGCTCCCTGAGTTCCATCATCCCCAGGCACCATGATTGCTCACGTGGTAGGAAGGTCTTGAGGATTGGGTCAGTCTAGATTGGTTTTTATCCAAGGAGGCATGAAGCTCTAATTCCAATATGGAGAGGCAAAGTTGTAGTTATTCATTTGGTCAGTTAATCTGCTCTTATTCACTGAATACTTACTGAGGGCCAGATACTGTGCTAGGTACATTTGAGAGAAAACTATAGTTTATTATCAAGAAGAAAATAATAATTGTGTTAGATGTAAGGGACTATGCAGGTACAGAAGGAGAGAAGTAGCAGAACCAGTGGCCAGTATGTTTAGAACTGAATAGGGTAAGGTCCTGGTTTTGAGAATTTATCCTTTTAAGGAGGGCATGGCTGCTTAAAAGAGACTTAGTGGTGTGAACATGCATCTCAAATTGTTAGGTCAGCCACACACAGTAAGCATTTTACAGTCTTGAGTGCAATGGAGTCTATTTAAGTATAAGGGTATGCCCCGAGGCTGTGAGAGTATGGCGAAGAGTACTAGAGCAGGATTGGGAGCCAAGAGATTTGGATGCTAATTCAAGCTCTGCTACTAACTTTTTGTATGATGTGGAGCAAATCATTTTACCTCTCTGGCTCCTAGATTCCCTCTCTGTAATTAGAAGAGCTTGGGCTTGATTGATTTTTCCAAATAACCAATCCATAATCAAGCAAGGCAGAACTTTAAACTGACTCATGGCTTCTGTTTTTCCCTTCTTCCAACTTCTCTCCTGCTCTTTGTGGTAAAGAATTTCAACACTATCCTGGACCACAGGACAGTCTGAGTTGGGAAACCTTCAAGTCTCTTCCAGCTCCAAAATCCCATGACTTTGTGTCAGTGTAAATGTGGTCTTTAGATGCATTAATTTCATCCAGTAAAGATTGACTGGCAGGCAGCCAGAAGGTATGTTCAGGCCAGATACAGGGGATAGGACTAGCCAAGTAAAAAACTCTGCAGAGAACATTGGAATTAGAGAGATGCATAATTGTATCTATGTTGATGGAAACAGAACAAGTGTGGGGATCTCGTCTGTCCAAAAGTAGATTAGTCAAATGGAGAAAACTCATGATTATTACTACTATTATTGCTAGTTGCCTTTTTAATAATCACTGACTGTGTGGCAGGCACCAAACTAGGTTCTCTATATAAGTTACATCTTTCATTTTCACAATAAACTTATGAGATATTATTATTATTATTGTTTTCTTACCCACTTTTTCAGATGAGGAAATTGAGACATAGAGAAGATGGAGACTTTCCCCACAAAGCAGGAGAAAGGAAGCTTGAAGATGTGCTGGGAGCCCCCAGAGCCATGGCAAATTGGATCTGAGGTGATTGAAGAGAGTATACCTTGGGTTTGAAACAATGATAGGATCTGTAACCCTCAAAGGAGGGATTCAGTGTCACCAATTGCTGGGTTATGTGGTAGCTGATTAATTTGAAGGGGAAAAAATAAGAATCTGATGTCTGAGAATCAGACATATGTGCGAAGATATAAAATTTTATTTTGTTTTTTTTCTGGAGGCCCTGACATTTTCTTCAAACGATTACTTTTTGTTTTCATTGTAAATTCTTTGTTAGTAATAGAATACATAAACTGGATTTCTAGGGCTTGCCTGTAAAGAGGAATGCACCATTTCTGATTGGACATGTTTGCCCACAGAGATAAAGTGTTGAGTCTGATGTTAATTCCCCTTTAGGGAGGCACTGTACTAAATTTATTGGCTGATTTGATGTTCACTACAGTTGGAGCCATTTAAATTCATTGATCTTTAGCATTATGCTTTGTAGCTTATATCTGGGCAGCAATCAATAATTTTATAATTAGGGTGAATTTAACTGTAACCAAAAGATGGAGTGCTTCTTGGCCATGGCTCTTTATTATAAAGAGAAATTATGCTTTCTCTTTAGTAATCAGAATAAATGGAAAAATGCAAGTTTTCAGTATTCCTACTGTACTTTCAGAAAAATCCTAACCACTCATTCATAGCCAGGGTAGGAGGCATAGAATTCAATTAGTTATGAATATGGTATTTATGAATTCCACTTAAGTGTGATGGAAATTATTTTGGAATATGGTACTTACCAAGCTACTGTATTTCAAAATATCTTTAAAAAATCTCTCATTATGAAACTGATGTGTTACGTACTGTGCTATCTGAAAAAATAAAATAAAATAAAATATCTTATTAAATATCATTAAGAGAAAAATACACATGTTTTGATAAGTGCTTAATCATAATCAATTTGATTTATTGTCCATGAATGTCACTTCCCTTATGTGTTTTCTTTTATGTGTGTTTCTTGCTGAAACATATCTGTTTCCTCAGATTGTTAATGGATACTAATAGGAGAGTATATACTATTTATTGATTTGTTCATATGTTGATTGTAATATACTTTATATTCCACTTGTATAAAGTAGTTTTCAGAATTTCTCAACAAGATTATACACCCTTGCTAATCAGCTCAGCCTCTGTCATTTTGGATCACCTTGAGAACTCCAGTCTTGCCCACTTCCTCTCTATATCGCACCTATGTACCTTCTCTTCTTGATCTGCTCTGAAAGTTCCACTGTTAAAGTAACTTTGGAAGGCCATGCTAAAGTATACAGATAGTGTCTGGACAAGGGAGAAGGATTCTGATAAAAAATGTAGCCACTTCTAGATTTTAAAAATAAGATTAGCTAATTGTTACCTTAGAAGACACAGAACTTAACCCTGAAAAGATTTGCTGTGTAGTGAATGGTGGTTGGAAAGTGAAGAGACATAGGGTCTAGGCTCTGCCCTGCTGTAAAATAGGTATGTGATCTGGGCCAGGTCACTACCCCTTTCTGGATCCCAATCTCCTCATCTATTGTAGTAGGTGGAATAATGATCCCCTCCCCAGTACATCCACCCTGGAAGCTGTGAATGTTATCTTACATGGCAAAGGAGACTTGGTATGTGTGATTAAGTATCTTGATATTGGGTGATCATCCTGGATTATCCAGGTGAGCTCAGTGTTACCACAACCATCATTATAAGACAATGCAGGAGGAGTCAGAGGAAGAGGCTATATGATGATGAAAGCAGAGGTTGGAGTGATGTGCTTTGAAGACAGAGGGAAAGGGCTTCAACTCACGGAATATAGGCCACTAGAAGCTGAATAAGGCAAGGAGAAGGATACTTCCCAGAGCCTCCAGAAGGAAACAACGCTGCCAACATCTTGACTTTAGCCCAGTGAGACTGATGTTGAACTACTGGTCTCAAGACAAGCAAATGAGAAACAAAAACTCATAGACACAGACAATAGTTTAGTGGTTACCAGAGGGTAAGGGGGGAAGTGGGTGGTAGATGAGGGTAAAGGGGATCAAATATATGGTGATGGAAAGAGAACTGACTCTGGGTGGTGAACACACAATGTGATTTATAGAGGATGTAATACAGAATTGCATACCTGAAATTTATGTAACTTTACTAACAATTGTCACCCCAATAAACTTTAATTAAAAAAAAAGAACTGTAAGATAATAAGTTTGTGTTGTTTTAAGTCACTGAATTTGTGGTAATTTGTTACAGCAGTAATAGAAAATTAATACATTATAAAATGAAGGAGTTGGACTAGGAAATCTCTAAGGTTATTTCCAGCTCTAGTGGTATGTGATCTAGCATAAATCTAGAATAAATGTTTTAATGGAGAGGAATAGGGACTGTCTGAATGGATTGGAAAGAGATACAATATGAAAACTAGAGTTAGTCTTGATGACCACTTACACTTTTGTCCACACATGGCAGAATTGACTAATAATAATAAAAAAGACTGTAGAAATGAAGGAATAAAAAATAAGCATATATTAGTATCAGCAAACTTTATAGTGGACTGTTCTCAAAGGAATCAAAGGATAGAAGACGAACACCATCAAACTACATTCACTCCAAAATTTATATCCTCAATTGTATTGTAAGTCTGTTAAACCAGAGCTGGGTGGAATAGGAGGTGGAGCCCAGAATTCTGGGCAGTGCCTTTTAGGACTAACGTTCATAGCGGACAGTCTTAAGGTTGAACTAAGATAAGAGAACTGACTCTGGGTGATGAACACACAATGGGATTTATAGATGATGTAATACAGAATTGTACACCTGAAATCTATGTAATTTTACTAACAATTGTCACCCCAATAAATTTAATAAAATAAAATTAAAAAAAAGATAAGAGGACAATTACTGATCAAACAGCCTGCAGGGGTAAGGGTAGGCCTCAGAATAGCAGGGCAGCTTTAATCATGACTGAATGGTCTTATGTATCTATACCTATGTTGGACTAATGAACTGTTTTCATGCCTGATCTAGGTGTCAAAGCCTTTACCTTCACTTCCCTTTATAGCTAGATGCTTAAATCTGTCTGCAGGCTCTCAAAGGAAAAATGGTGAAGAGAACAAAATGGTTAAGTAGTGAATGGACTATGGGATGGTGCTCTGACTCTGACTCTTTCTCCCATGTATCCATCCATCCATTCATCCAAGTATCCATCCAGTAAATATGGTTTGAGCACTTGTTCAGGGCAAGTCTCTATTCCATGTGTCATGGAATATCAAGATGAACTAGACACAAATTTTATTCTCAGGGAGCTTAAGGTTGAAAGGGAGAGTTACCAAATGTGTCTAATACCTAATAGAAAATGATGTGTGCCTTAAAAAGTTATCATAAAGCGTTAAGTGTATGGAAATATCAGTGCCTACCCAGCACTTTGTTCCCTCTTATCTTGGAAGATACCCACCAACCATTATCATAACATTATCTAAAATCTACCCTTAGGGTGAGAATTTATTGCACAGATGAAATCAACTAGAGGACGTGTGTGTGTGTGTGTGTGTGTGTGAGTGTCTTGTGGCACTTCATAACATGGAGTACATACATCTATATCACTGGAACATTTTAAATAAAAAGGAAAGAAGATTATTACCTGATATCCTGAGTCAGCATCTGTCTAACCAATAGAACAGAAGATCGTGGGATCTAAGTAGGCACTGTCCTCTTAGCTGTGTGGGGCATTAGGATTTGTAAGGGATCAAAATATGCCACCCAAAAATATGCTACTTTGGCATGAGGACTATTTTGAGCTGAACGCATTTGAGATTCAGCATATGTAGAGGAAGTCTTCCCAGAGCCTCCCTTATCTGACTAAAGCAGAAACTTCTGAGAAATGAGTATAACTGTAAGTCCTCTCTCCTAGGGAAGTTTATCGCTATGAAAAAGATGGAAAGGTGATGACAAGAGGGACCTACACAAATAAACCTTACTCCATTAGTACCCCCCATATATTTGCTTCCCACAGTTTGCTGCCCATGGAAGCCTAAAACCCCTTTACTTTGTCTTATTGCTTTTCTACAAATTTATTTTTCTTTGTTAAGATGCTGCATAAGCCCAAGTTCACCCCTTTGAGTTACTCATCACCGAGTTTCTCATGTGTGTGAGTGTGTGTGTGTGCTACATGTGTTAATAAACTGTTTTTCTCTTGTTCATCTGTCTTTTTGCCAGTCTAATTTAATTTTCAGGGCCCCAGCTGGAGAACCTAGGAAGGTCATGGAAAAAAGTTTTTTTCTCCTTCCCATCAAAATATTGTCTGAATGTCTGTTTTTTTTTTTTTTTTTTTTTTTTAAAAAAAGCAGAAGTGACAACTCAGATGCCTGTAGAGCCAGACAGGTGATTTAAATGAGCAAACTAGGACATATTATATTTTACTGAAAGGCATGTGTTTTGCATTTTGAATATATAGCAATATTTTTCATTTCTGCAAAAAAATTATCTCCATTTTTTTCTTGAAATATATGGTCTATGTCATTTGTCTTCCTTCATATGTTAGGCATAGATAGAAGAAATATTTCACCTTCTTTACTAGCAAGAAACAGTAGCTCAAATGTAAAGATGAATAGTCCCTGATATCCAGCTGTAGGAGACGAGGAAAGGAGGGGATAGGGAATGGTGAGGAACTTGGCTACCTAGAGAGTGCATGTCTCAATTAATAGGGACAGCTTCTAGTCCATTCTGGCCAATCATTGCCACAGGAGGATATGGGACCAGTATTACCAGGTTTTCTGTTTTTTCAACCAAAGTTAGAAATGAGGATTTTATGTGAAATATCCCACTTTTCAACTGTTAGTAGCTTTTAAAAAAATATGTTTGCCACTGTGTGGGCCACATAGAACATGGCTGCAGGCCTGCAGTTTGTATCTTTTGATTTAAATACTTTGTAAAACTTATGTTCCCTACTCCAGTCTCCATCACTGCCAAGCATAAGATTCTAATGTCTTGGTTTGAAACGAGGGTAAGAACAAAATCTACTCCCTTGTTAGAGGTAAGGAATGAATGTGAAAGAGAGAAAACTACAGAAGAAAAAAGAAAAGGAGAAAAAAAACTAGACACTTTAAAAAAACTATTATTTTTTTCAGGTGTACAAGAGAATGTAAGTTAGACATTTATGCCCCTCACAAAGTGATAACCCCTTCCCCCAATCTACTACCCCTCTGACTGTGGAGAACCCAATGTATTATATATTTAAGGGTGGCAATTACAGGTTTTTGTTTTTTTTAAGATTTCTTTTGGGGAAGGGGAACAGGACTTTATTGGGGAACAGTGTATACTTCCAGGCCTTTTTTTCCAAGTCAGGTTGTTGTCCTTTCAATCTTAGTTGTGGAGGGTGCCGTTCAGCTTCAAGTTGTTGTCCTTTCAATCTTAGTTGTGGAGGGTGCCGTTCAGCTTCAAGTTGTTGTCCTTTCAGTCTTAGTTGTGGAGGGTGCAGCTCAGCTCCAGGTCCAGTTGCCATTGCTAGTTGCAGGTGGCACAGCCCACCATCCCTTGCTGGAGTAGAAACCCGCAACATTGTGGTTAAGAGGACGCGCTCCAACCAACTGAGCCATCCGGAAGGCAGCTCAGCTCAAGGTGCCATGTTCAATCTTAGTTGCAGGGGGCGCTGCCCACCATCCCTTGAGGGACTGGAGGAATCGAACTGGCAACCTTGTGGTTGAGAGCCCACTGGCCCATGTGGGAATCGAACCGGCAGCCTTCGGAGTTAGGAGCATGGAGCTCTAACTGCCTGAGCCACCGGGCCGGCCCGCAATTACAGGTTTTGAAGAACAAATTGGGACATGTGATCTGATAGTGAGACATAGTATTTGAATGGGGGAATGTTTAGGACAATATGGGATACATGGCAGACATCCTGATAAAAACACAAATGAAGTGCCTCCTAGGGACTATCTTGCTTTCTTTCCAGGTGGCAGCCCCTGTCACAGGGTCTTTTGTGGTTTTGCTTTTTAATACTTCAGTAACTAAAACCACTCACATGGGCCTGCCTTCTAGTGAACTGCAAACACAGTTGACCCTTGAACAAGTGGAGTTTAGAGGCACAATTGAAAATCTGCATATTACTTTTGACTTCCCCCAAACTTAAGTAGGTATACAGAGGCTCCGGTGCTCTGACTCTTCTTCAGAACATTGAAGAACCTGGTTGACCCTCCCTGGCCTGCAATAGTCCCCTGCTGGCAGTGAAGAGAAAAGGCAGTGCTTAGTATGCAAGCCCCCTTCTAACTGCTTCTTATATTAGCTGGGGGGAGGAGGGTAAGTGCAGGAGAAGAAGCACTGACAGATTTGAATTAAGTGCCTTCTTAGAGAAGGTTTGGACTGATTTGACTTTGGGGTTGTTGAGTTTGGGATGGCTGCTGGAGAACAGGCTGAGGCTGAGCCTTGCTATGGTGGCTTCAAAGGGAGGGAGACTAGAAGACACCAATGGTGTGTCATGGAAAAGTCCGTTCTTAGCTCACTCTCAAGTGTTGGGGCCCAGGCAAATGGGTGTGAGTCCCGGAGTAGTGGATACCTGAAGGAATGGTAGAGTATGTGCCTTGCCCAAAGGTACTCAAAAATCAAAATTATTTTAGATCTGTGGGGGTCTCACAAAACACGTCCTGAATTAGGCCCACTGGCTACCTATCATAGCCCTGGTCTAGATTCTCTTCGAGGGCCCTAGATCTGACCTTTCATTATTTAGCAGCACTTTTAAAAACAAAAGTGAAAGGAGGTCAAGTGGGTGTGTGGCCACAAGGCATCTAGAAAGAAATGCTGTTGCTCTCAGAGAAGAATGAAGAGGAGCCAGAGAGTGGGCAGGCATCTGCTTCTTCTCCCATGCTGGGTTTCCTTGTCCCTCTGCCTGGGTAACATGGTCTTCATGACTTTTTGTTTAAAACAATACTCTCAAAGATAGCCCTGAATCCAATCGTATCTAAAGCTTTAAAGAGCAATTGTTGGAGGAGGAAAAATGGCGGCGTGAGGTGAGCCTCTGTAAAGCTCCCCTGGAATTTACAACCAATCGAACAAAAAAAAACTCCACAAAGGACGCCCTGCACAGCAGACAGGCAAGTCGAAGAGGCCCACTACCGAAGTCACCTACAGGTGGGCGAATCCCGCGAGCGGGGGAGGAGGAAAGGGAGAAGTGCAGAGACGAAGACGGAGCCACGCGGGCACAGGACGCAGACCTAGCCCACTGCTCCAAGCTCGCTGCATCCCGGAATTACCGCAGCTGTGTGAGAGGGAAGAACTTGGATTTCTAGGGCTCCGCTTATGGCCGACAGGGCTTAGGGGGCAGCATATAACACGGCTGAACCCAAGGCTCAAGGCAGAGACCTCGGAGAAAAGACTGAGGGAAGAAGGCTGAAAACAGTAGCTTAAGTTTTCCCTGCCGAGCAGAGAACGGAAGCCTTAGGCAATGAGACTAGCCGCCCCCTCCCTCCCCTCCCAGAGCTCGCCCCGTCCCCACCTGCCTGGTGCTAGAAACGGAACAGAAGCCATGCCAGATCAAAAGAACAGAATATTTGCTGTTCTGAGAACTGTGGACCGCACACAGAGATTCGCAGCCCAACTAGTTCTGGCAAAGGGGAGGGAGCTGTGGAAGCAGGACCGGCTGTGGTGGTGGTCGATGCCATTGCTGTGGACCACCTCTCACAACTCACCCTCCCCGACCCACCTATCTGGGCAGATCCCTGCAGGAGTAAACAGAACTGCTGAAACAAACGAACTCTGTATCTGGAGCTGGAAGAGCTTTGGAACATCAAAAGCTCTCCGCATACCCAACGGGACACTGCGCCCTGTGACCTAGACGAACTATTAACAGAGGAGAAGTCCGTCTCCCAGGGAATCCCCGCATTGTGTGAGAAGCTGGAATAGTGCAGAGAAAACAGAGCACTACAGTGTGGGAGAGGAAAAATAGGCTGCAGTTGGAGAAAAAATAAAACATTCTACCAAAAAGTACTGGAAAACAAAAGAAAGGCCTCTTTCTATCAACCTGTTGCAGAAGCCACTCCTATAGATGTGTAGGAAGAGAAATAGTAAACCAGTAATCGCCATGAATAACCAAGGCAACAAGATAGCTCAGAAAGAAAGTGAAAATCTCCAGAAAATGCACTTAAAGATACAGAAATATGTGACTTAAATGACAGAGAATTCAAGGTTGCAGTTCTGAAAAAACTCAACGAGATACAAGAAAACACAGATAGGCAGTTAAAGGAACTCAGAAACTCAATCAAAGAACAGCATGAGCATTTTACGAAAGAGATTGAAATTTTAAAAAAGAACCAAATAGAATTTCTGGAGATTAAGAACTCAATAGAAGAAATTAAGAATGAAATAACCAGCTTAGGTAGTAGAGTTGACCAGATGGAGGAAAGAATCAGTGACATCGAAGATAGAAACCTGGAAATGACACAGATGGAAGAAGAAAGAGACTTGAGACTTAAAAGAAATGAAAGAACTCTCCAAGAACTTTCTGACTCCATCAGAAAGAGCAATATAAGAATAATGGGCATACCAGAAGGAGAAGAAAGAGAGAAGGGAACAGAGAATATATTCAAACAAATTGTCGATGAGAACTTCCCAAATTTGTGGACAGAACTGGACCCTCAAATCCAAGAAGCAAATAGAACACCTAGTTACCTCAATCCCAACAGGCCTTCTCCAAGGCACATTGTATTGAAGCTGTCTAAAATCAACGACAAAGAAAGAATCCTCAAGGCAGCCAGGGAAAAGAAGACGGTAACTTACAAAGGAAAGCCCATTAGATTATCATCAGATTTTTCAGCAGAAACTCTACAAGCCAGGAGGGAGTGGAACCAAATATTCAAACTATTGAAAGAGAGAAATCATGAGCCAAGAATAATATATCCAGCAAAGATATCCTTTAGATATGAAGGAGGAATAAAGACCTTTCCAGACATACAGAAGCTGAGGGAATTTTCTAATACACGACCTGCACTACAAGAAATACTAAAGGAGGCTATTCGACCACCATCAACAGGGACAATTTGTGGCAACCAAAACATAAAAAGGGGGAGAGTAAAGGCCTGAACCAGAGTATGGGAATGGAGAAAGTAAGCATGCTAAAGAAAACAGAATGCTCTAAATATCAAACTTTCTTTGACATAAACTTAAGGGTAACCACTCAAAAAAAAAAAATCCAGAATTGAAATACATACCATAATAAAAGAAGAAACAGAGGGAAACATCATAGAATACCATCACACAGAAACAATAGACAACAACAGAAAGGCAAAGAAACAATGGAGACACAGCCTTACCAGTAAACTAAAGACAGAATGAGAGGAAATCCTCACATATCAATAATCACCCTAAATGTAAATGGACTGAACTCACCAATAAAAAGGCACAGAGTAGCAGATTGGATCAAAAAACTAAACCCAACCATATGCTGTCCCCAAGAGACACATCTCGTCTACAAGGACAAGCATAGACTCAAAGTGAAAGGGTGGATATTGACACTCCAAGCAAATGGTACCCAAAGAAAATCAGGTGTAGCCATAATGATATCAGATGAAACAGAATTCAAGGTGAAAAAGATAACAAGAGACAAAGATGGACATTTCATAATGGTGAAGGGGACTGTACAACAAGAAGACATAGCAGTCATCAATATTTATGCCCCCAATCAGGGAGCACCGAAATACACCAAGCAACTACTAACAGAACTAAAGGGAGAAATTGACCAAAACACAATTATACTAGGGGACTTAAATACACCATTGACAGCTATGGATAGATCATCCAAACAGAAAATAAATAACGAAATAGCAGCCCTAAATGACACATTAGATGAAATGGACATAATTGACATTTATAGAGCACTTCATCCTAAAACATCAGACTATACATTCTTTTCTAGTGTACATGGAATATTCTCAAGGATAGACCATATATTGGGACATAAAATCAGTCTCAACAAATTTAAGAAGATTAAAATCATACCATGCATATTCTCTGATCACAAGCCTTTCAAATTGGATATCAACTGCAAAAAGAAAGGGGGATAAAACAGAAATATATGGAGATTAAACAACATACTTTTAAAGAACGACTGAGTTAGAGAAGAAGTCAGAGGAGAGATCAAAAGATACATAGAAACAAATGACAATGAAAATACATCCTACCAAAATTTTTGGGATGCAGCGAAAGCAGTTTTAAGAGGGAAATTTATCTCATTACAGGCCTATCTCAAGAAACAAGAAAACTCCCAAATAAATAACCTCATGTTACACCTTAAAGAACTAGAAGAGAAGAACAAGTGAAACCCAAGGTCAGCAGAAGAAAGGAAATAACCAAAATTAGAGCAGAACTAAATGAAATAGAGAACAAAAAGACCATAGAAAAAATTAATGTGACAAAGAGCTGGTTCTTTGAAAAGATTAACAAAATTGACAAACCCTTGGCTAGACTTACTAAGATAAAAGAGAGAAGACACTGATTAACAAAATCAGAAACGAAAAAGGGAAAGTTATCACGGACACCACAGAAATACAAAGGATCGTCCAAGAATACTATGAAGGACTATATGCCACCAAATTCAATAACCTAGAAGAAATGGACAAGTTCTTAGAAACATATAGCGTGCCAAGGCTGAACAATGAGGAACTGGAAAATCAAAGAGACCGATCACCAGTAATAAAATTGAATCAGTCATCCAAAACCTTCCCAAAAGCAAAAGTCCGGGACCAGATGGCTTCACTAGTGAATTCTACCAAACCTTCAAAGAGGATCTAATACCAATCCTGCTCAAACTCTTCCAAAAAAATTGAAGAAGAGACAGTACTCCCCAACTCATTTTATGAGGCCAACATTACCCTGATACCAAAACCTGGTAAGGACAGCACAATAAAAGAAAACTACAGACAAATATCTCTGATGAATACAGATGCAAAAATCCTAAATAAAATTCTAGCAAATCGAATACAACAATGCATTAAAAAGATTATTCATCACGACCAAGTGGGGTTCATCCTGGGCACAAGGATGGTTCAACATCCAAGAATCCATCAATGTGATACATCACATAAACAAAATAAAGGACAAAAATCATATGATTATATCAATTGATGCAGAAAAGCATTTGACAAGATACAACATCCATTTATGATTAAAACACTTAATAAAATAGGTATAGAAGGAAAATACCTTAACATAATAAAGGCCATATATGACAAGCCCTCTGCTAATCTCATAATTAATGGTGAAAAACTGAAGCCCTTTGCTCTACGTTCAGGAACACTACAGGGCTGTCCCTATCACCTCTGCTTTTCAACATAGTGTTAAAGTCCTTGCCAGAGCAATCAGTCAAGAGAAAGAAGTAAAATGCATCTGATATTGGGAATGAAGAAGTTAAATAGTCACTTTTTGCAGATGATTTGATGTTTTATATAAAAATACATAAAGACTCCACCAAATGCTACTAGAAACAATAAATAAATACAATAAAGTTGCTGACTACAAAATCAACTTACAAATACCCATTGCATTCCTATATACTACCAGTGAAATCTGAGGAAAAGAAATAAAAACTTCCTTTTGCAATTGCATAAAAAATATGTAGAAATAAACTTAGTCTAGTATATGAAGGACATTTATACTGAATACTATAAGACATTTATGAATGAAATTGAAGAAGATACAAAGAAATGGAAAGACATTCCATGCTCATGGATTGGAAGAATCAACATAGTTAAAATGGCCATATTACCCAAAGCAATATACAGATTCAATGCAATCCCCATCAAAATCCCAATGGCATATTTTAAAGAAATAGAACAAAAATCATCAGATTTGTTTGGAACCACAAAAGACCCCGAATAGCCAAAGCAATCTTAAGAAAAAAGAACAATAATGGAGGTATCACACTTCCTGACTTTGGCTTGTACTACAGGGCTACAATAATCAAAACAGCATGGTATTGGCAGAAAAACAGACACATAGACCAATGGAATAGAATTGAGAACCCAGAAATAAAACCACATAAATATGGACAGATAATTTTTGACAAAGAAGCTAAAAACATACAATGGAGAAAAGACAGCCTCTTCAATAAATGGTGCTGGGAGAATTGGAAAGCCACGTGCAAAAGAATGAAACTGGACTGCTATTTGTCACCATGTACCAAAGTTAATTCAAAATGGATCAAAGACTTAAGCATAAGACCTGACACAATAAACTGCATAGAAGAAAACATAGGTACTAAACTTATGGACCTTGGGTTCAAAGAGCCTTTTATGAATTTGACTCCAAAGACAATGGAAGTCAAAGCTAAAATAAACGAATGGGACTATATGAAACTTAAAAGCTTCTGCACAGCAAAAGAAACCATTGACAAAATAAAGAGGCCACCAACTGAATGGGAGAAGATTTTTGCAAACAGTGCCTCCGATAAGGGGCTAATATCCAGAATATGCAAGGAACTCATGCAACTCAACAACAAAAAAACAAACAACCCAATTGAAAAATGGGCAGAGGACTTGAAGAGACATTTCTCCAAAGAGGACATACAAATGGCAAATAGACATATGAAAAAATGTTCAACAACACTAATCATCAGAGAAATGCAAATCAAAACCACAATGAGATATCACCTCACCCCAGTCAGAATGGCTATCATCAACAAGACAAATAGCAACAAGTGTTTGAGAGGCTGTGGAGAAAAAGTAACCCTCATACACTGTTGGTGGGAATGCAGACTGGTGCAACCGTTATGGAAGGCAGTGTGGAGGTTCCTCAAAAAA
The DNA here is from genome assembly GCF_036562045.2 of Rhinolophus sinicus. Classification (NCBI taxonomy): domain Eukaryota; kingdom Metazoa; phylum Chordata; class Mammalia; order Chiroptera; family Rhinolophidae; genus Rhinolophus; species Rhinolophus sinicus. Next base: position 81,072,613 of record NC_133768.1, on the reverse strand, counting down.
TGTCGAATAGAATTATCATATGACCCAGCAATCCCTCTCCTGGGTATCTACCAAAAAATCTGAAAACATTTATACATAAAGACCCGTGTGCTCCAATGTTCTTTGCCGCTTTGTTACAGTGGCCAAGACATGGAAACAACCAAAATGTCCTTCGATAGATGAATGGATAAAGAAGTGTCGTATATATACACAATGGAATACTATTCGGCAGTAAGAAAAGATGATATAGGAACATTTGTGACAACATGGGTGGATCTTGTGAGAGTAATGCTGAGCGAAACAAGGCAGACAGAAAAAGCAGAGAACCATGTGATTTCACTGATATGTGGTATATAAACCAAAAACAACAAAAGAACAAGACAAACAAATGAGAAACAGAAACTCATAGACACAGACAATAGTTTGGTGTTTGCCAGAGGGTAAGGGGGGTGGGGGGTGGGGGGTGGGAGATGAAGGTAAGGGGGATCGAATATATGGTGATGGAAGGAGAACTGACTCTGGGTGATGAACACACAATGGGATTTATAGAAGATGTAATACAGAGTTGTACACCTGAAATCTGTGTAGTTTTACTAACAATTGTCACCCCAAGAAATTTAATTTAAAAAAAAAGGAGAGAACCATGTGATTTCACTGATATGTGGTGTATAAACCAAAAACAACAAAAGATCAAGACAAACAAATGAGAAACAGAAACTCATAGACACAGACAATAGTTTAGTGGTTACCAGAGGGTAAGAGGGGTGGGGGGTGTGAGATGAGGGTAAGGGGATCAAATATATGGTGATGGAAGGAGAACTGACTCTGGGTGGTGAACACACAATGGGATTTATAGATGATGTAATACAGAATTGTATACCTGAAATCTATGTAAGTTTACTTACAATTGTCACCCCAATATATTAAAAAAAAAGAGCAATTGTTCACAGTAATGCTTTCCCCTCCTCTGCTAACAAGTCATGTGGGGCTTGTTAGGTTGGATTTGGATGTATTGACAATCCCTGATTTGACTTCACAAGTCCTGAAGACTAATCTTGCATTAGAACAGGGCGCGAGGAGGGGTCAGGCAATGATGTTTCCTGGACTTTGAATTCTTATGTATGTCTGCTGAAATTGAGAATGTGGAGCAAGGTCCATGTGTTGAATTGGGCTTTCTCTGATTACTGATTTACTCACGTCTAGTCCTTACACGTTGACGATATTTGTTGACTATTTCAGAATATGTGCATGCACTGAGTGGCTTGACTACAAATGTGGGTTTTATAGACTCATAGAATATCAGAGCTAGAAGGAACATTGGAGGGGATCTTGTCCACCTAAGCCCTCATTTTACAGAGGAGGAACAGACCCAGAGAGGAAAGTGGCACAGTGATTTATTGGCAGAGCTAGCAGAAGAACTCAGGGCTCCTTTTACTTGTTTTTTTCCAATCCAGAGCTCTTCATCTTTATTATTTCCTAACGTGTAATAGCTCCATAGACCAATTGTGGAAATCAGCCTCCTCTCATTCATGACTCTTTGACTTTCCTTCTTCAGAAGCTAATAAATATTAAATAAAATCCAACATGAATGATAGCTACTGTGGAAAATCTTGCTACTGAAAATTATGCTCCAGGCTTATCATACCCAATAAATGTTCACAGAGTGAGTAATCAGTGGGAGCACTTCAGATATACATGCATTTTGCAAGCGTTACCATCCTTAATTGCTATTAACACAGTTTTTAGTTTGCTAGATAACTATAATCACAGTAACTGTATAAAGAAAAAAAATGTCATCTTTGAAAAATGATGTCATATTTTTTTAAATCTTAGTGCTGAGTATGGAGTAGGTGCTCAATAAATATGTATAAAAATATCAGTTTGTTTTCTGTATCTATGAGGGGAATGGGTTGGGAACCTGGGTGAAAGGGGGAATGGACAAATTGGTAGTTACAAAATAGTCATGGGGATGTAAAATACAGCATAGAGAATATAGTCAATAATGTTGCATCAACTATGTATAGTGCCAGATGGGTATTAGACTAGTCAGGGGGATCACTGCACAAGTTATATAAATGTCTAACAACTATTCTGAACACCTGAAGCTGATATAAAATAATATTGAATGTCAACTGCAACTGAAAAAAAATAATTAAAAATATGTATAGAAAAATAAATGTTTCAGTGCAATTACAGGTTTTGATGTTCTGTCCATTGGCTAGGGCCTCCCAGGGGAAGAAGCTGTTCTGTCCACATGTCCTGAGCTACAGGAAATGTGATGCCGTTTCTTAGTGCAGCAGCAAAAACAAAAGTTTCCTACTATGGCATCTTTTCTGATGGCATCTATATAGTGTACAGGAGGGCTTCATCACCAAAATATTCCAGTCCAATGTTAAATGAAAGCACTACTGTAAGCAGCCTACCTAGGTAAGCATGTCTTGTACTTTTAGACCATCTTGATGACACCTCTTTATTTCTCAGCTCCTCTGCTCCTCCCATGGTATAGAAGATAACCTGGATACAGTGGCATTCTCTGGAATACTTGGGCCACATCATCAGAGCCCAACTTGAGGAAGATAGAACTAGAGAATACCCCATTTGTCTATGCCCTGAAGTACGAGGTCTGCAAATTGAGTTTGCGAACTTGTTGCAACGATGTTGCTAACCTTTTTTGATATCAGAGGGATTACTCATTATTAATTTGTACCAACTGGGAAAACAGTTAACCAAGTTTACTATTGGAAAGTGCTGAAAAGGCTGCATGAAAAAGTTAGACGACCTGAACTTTTTGCCAACAATTCATGGCTCTTGCATCACAACAATGCATCAGCTCACACAGCACTGTCTGTGCGGGAGTTTTTAGCCAGTAAACAAATAACTGTATTGGAACACCCTCCCTGCTCCCCTGATCTGGCCCCCAAAGACTTCTTTCTTTACACAACGGTAAAGGAAATATTGAAAGGAAGACATTTTGATGACATTCAGGACATCAAGCGTAGTACAACGACAGCTCTGTTGGCCTTCCAGAAAAAGAGTTCTAAAATTGCTTTGAAGGGTGGACTAGGTGCTGGCGTCAGTGCATAGCTTCCCAAGGGGAGTACTTTGAAGGTGACCGTAGTGATATTCAGCAATGAGGTATGTAGCACTTTTTCCAGAATGAGTTTGTGAGCATAATTGTCAGACCTCATAGGTCATTGTTCTTAGCCTGAGGAGGTTATGGTCTCTGATTTCTATAGATCTGGGGCAACTGTTTTCAAAGAATTCTTTAAAACCCAACCAAGTAATGTTTTCTTCTGAACAAATCTGTCATGAAAGGTCAGTGTGTAAGATTTGGATCTGCTCTGGTTAAAGCGGGGAACCAGGGATCCAGAGTCTTTCCCCCTTGGGTCCCTTCTCCTTTGCCTTGTAAGGGAGCCCTGGAGACTCTGAAAGTTGTTTGAAAATCATTTAACTGGGGTGAAACTATTCTTCATCCAGATCTGGTATCTTTTATTTATTGAACATCCATTCACTTAACAAATATTTGTTGAGTGACTACTACCGTGTTTCTCCAAAAATAAGACCTAACCGGAAAATAAGCCCTAGCATGATTTTTCAGGATGACATCCCCTGAACATAAGCCCTAACACGTCTTTTGGAGCAAAAATTAATATGAGACCCGGTCTTATTTTCGGGGAAACACGGTATGTGTTAGGCACTGTTCTGACACTGCTGATATAGCAGTGAATAAAACAGATAACATTTCTTGCCCTCATGGAACCAACATCCTAGTGGAGTAGTTAACCAACTAACATGATAAATAAGTAAAATGAATAGATTTTTAGTTACTGACAGTCCTAAGAAGAACAGTAAAACAGGGAAGGGGCATTAGAGGTGTTAGGGGTGTTTTCCAATTTTAGACAGTGTAGCTAAGGAAGACCTCGATGAGAAGATGAGATTTGAGTAAAGACCTGAAGGAAATGAGGAAGGCACACTGTTTATAGCCAGTGAAAAACCCTTCCATGTGGAAGGAAGATCAAGTGCAAAGCCCTGAGGTGAGAGAGTGCTTGGTGTATTCAAGAAACAGCCAGGCTTTCCCTATAAGTGAAATAAAAAGTCACTGGAGAGTTTTGAGTAGATTCTGTTAAGTTTCAACAGTATCACCCTGGCTGCTGGGTGGACAGGCTGGACTGAAAGTGGCTAGGCAGAGTAGGGAAACCTGGTAAGAGGCTATTGTGGAAATTCAGATGAGATATGGTGGTGATTTGGGACATAATGGTAGCAATGGGGTGGTGAGCAGTGGTCAGACTCTAGCGGTAGGGCCACTGAGATTTGTTCTGGACCAGATGTGGGGTGTGAGAAAAAATAGGAGAGTCAAGAATGTCACCAAGGTATTTGATCTGAACAATTGGAAAATGGGATTATTATTAACTGAGACTGGAAGTCTGAGGAAGGAGGAGTGTTTGTATCTGGGGGTGGGGTTGGTGCAAGTGTGGAGAGAATATCAGTTGTTCATTTAGACATGTTAAATTTGAGATGTCCATCTTACATCTAGGTAAATACATGTGGTAGGTAGTTGGACACATAGATCTTGAATTTAGGGCGAAGCTAGGGCTGTAGATTCACCTTTTCCCACATCCTTGTAGTAGGGATGTGGTGTATCAGAGATACATTAGCAAACTGTCTTTCTACAAATGGCACACATCCAGAGGGTTCATCGCTTCCAGTCCCAGTCATTTGAGGCAGCATTCCAGTTGGCATGACTACAGACCATCCCTTGCTCTCACCCTTAACCATGTGGGTCAGATAAACATGTCCACACTTTCTTTCAAGGACCCCGAGGGATGACTTGTGGAGCTCAGAAACACAGTTCCATGGAATTAAGTTTCATAATCTCTGGATTCAGAGCACTGCCTTTCAATTGCAATGGCCTCCTTGGGGGTGGGTCACAAAAACTTTAGAATAAAGAAAACTTGTTTAGTCACCAAGGTTGCCATTCCAGAAACCAGGGGAAATCACAAAGTTGGCATTATCCCACCTTGTGAATGACTTTATAGAGAGGAAATCCTCTTCAAAGGAATGTCAAGGGCAGCCTCCAGGGGAAAGAAGTTAAAAATGCAACAGGCTGGCCCTGGAGGCAGGGTGGCAAATTGGCTTAGCCTAGACCACAGAAGGAATGATTTTTTTTTCTTTTTGACTGTGTGCATGGGAGCTTCAGTTTCACTTAGTATCAGAAGGCCAAGCTATCTCCCTCTAGCCCTGTTGCTGCATCCTGGAGCTCAGCCTTATGTCCAAGCATGGAAACTGGAGCAAGGACACTCATCATTCAGCACTGACAAATACAGTAAATTCCTGCGATCTGTGTTAGAGTGTGGGAGGCAGGGGAAGGGGAGGAGTTCCTGACAGGAGGGAGAAGTAGGAGTACAGGAAACAGTATTGAGAGTTCTAGGAGAGCTGAGTGTGCATTAAAGAAGCTTGGAGGAGTAGGTGGCATATGAATGATAAGTAAGATTTGCCTAGACAGAAATGGGGGAAAGGACAATCCTAGCAAAGGAACTGGGATAAGCAAAGGCAGAAGCCTTCAAAGAACAGTAAATTAAAGTGGACAGAGTTAAAGTAAGTGAAAGAAGGCGTGAAAAGGGAGGCAATGCAGTGTTGTGGATAGTACATAGTCTCTGGAGTCAGTCAGATAGCAGTTTGAAGCCCAGCGCTGCAATTTACTGTGTGACCTTGGGCAAGTTACTCAACCTGTTTTATCCTCTGTTTCCTCAATGTAAAATGGAAATCAAATTAATTGTATAGTAGGATGTTTGTGAGCATTTAATGAGATAATCTGTTTAAGTGCTTGGCACAGTTCTCCATCACTTATCAGTTCTACTATGGAAAGTAAAAGAGTAAAAGAAATTACACTAATACATTTGTGGTAGTTATCCTTGTATTGAGAGATTATGGGTAATTTTCTCCATTTCATTTTTTTTCTATATTTAGTAGGTTTTCTTTCACAAGCATTCTAGCATTAATAACCAGGAAAAACATAAGTCTTTTTTTCTTTTTTGTAAGTATGAATGAAAGACAGTAGAGGACAGTAACATTAGAAAGATAGATAGAGGTTATATCACTATGCACTTTTTTTTATGACAAGGATTTCAAACTATGTTTCACGAATTCAAAGATTCTATACAAGTGTTTCAAGGGTGCCAAGTAAATGGATTTAATTTTCTACTTTGCAAATATATGTTGAAATATGTATTTTATAACCATAATAAATTACATGTCTAAATATGTAATACATAAAAATTAACATATCAGAGACATTAAAATAATTTCTGTCACCACTTGACTATTTTTGTGCAGACCTTAGAAGTAAAGCTACATTTTCCTTCTTGTGCAAATAAGATATCTTGCAAGATGAACTGTTAAAACTGTTACCATTTGCAACTACTTATCTGTGTAAGAATTATTCTCAATACTGTACAACCAAAAAAACAAACATTTTGAGTGTTAATATAAGAATGTAGTTCCGTAGTACAAGCCAAAGTCAGGAAGTGTGATACCTCCATTATTGTTCTTTTTTCTTAAGATTGCTTTGGCTATTCGGGATCTTTTGTGGTTCCAAACAAATCTGATGATTTTTTGTTATGTTTCTTTAAAATATGCCATTGGGATTTTGATGGGGATTGCATTGAATCTGTATATTGCTTAGGGTAATATGGCCGTTTTAACTATGTTGATTCTTCCAATCCATGAGCACGGAATGTCTTTCCGTTTCTTTGCGTCTTCTTCAACTTCTTTCAAAAATGTCTTATAGTTTTCAGCATATAGGTCTTTCACATCCTTGGTTAAGTTTATTCCTAGGTATTTTATTCTTTTTGCTGCAATTGCAAAAGGAATTGTTTTTTGTATTTCTTTTTCTGAGATTTCATTGTTAGTATATAGGAAGGCAATGGACTTTTGTGCGTTGATTTTGTAGCTGGCAACTTTACTGTATTCGTTGATTGTTTCTAATAGCTTTTTGGTGGAGTCTTCAGGGTTTTCTATATATAGCATCATGTCATCTGCAAAGAGTGATAATTTAACTTCTTTATTCCCAATTTGTATGCTGTTTATATCTATCTCTTGCCTGATTGCTCTGGCAAGGACTTCCAACACTATGTTGAAAAGCAGAGGTGATAGGGGACGGCCCTGTCATGTTCCTGAACATAGAGCAAAGGGCTTCTGTTTTTCACCATTAATTATGAGATTAGCAGAGGGCTTGTCATATATGGCCTTTATTATGTTAATGTATTTTCCTTCTATCCCTATTTTACTAAGTGTTTTAATCATAAATGAATGTTGTATCTTGTCAAATGCTTTTTCTGCATCAATTGATATAATCCTATGAGTTTTGTCCTTTATTTTGTTTATGTGATGTATCACATCAATGGATTTGAGGATGTTGAACCATCCTTGTGCCTGGGGATGAACCCCACTTGGTCGTGATGAATAATCTTTTTAATGCATTGTTGTATTCGATTTGCTAGAATTTTATTTAGCATTTTTGCATCGGTATTCATCAGAGATATTGCTCTGTAGTTTTCTTTTTTCTTTTTTTTTTTAATTTTATTTTATTAAATTTATTGGGGTGACAATTGTTAGTAAAATTACATAGATTTCAGGTGTACAATTCTGTATTACATCATCTATAAATCCCATTGTGTGTTCATCACCCAGAGTCAGTTCTCCTTCCATCACCATATATTCGATCCCCCTTACCCTCATCTCCCACCCCCACGCCCGCCCTTACCCTCTGGCAACCACTAAACTATTGTCTGTGTCTATGAGTTTCTGTTTCTCATTTGTTTGTCTTGTTCTTTTGTTGTTTTTGGTTTATATACCACATATCAGTGAAATCACATGGTTCTCTGCTTTTTCTGTCTGACTTGTTTTGCTCAGCATTACTCTCTCAAGATCCATCCATGTTGTCACAAATGTTCCTATATCATCTTTTCTTACTGCCAAATAGTATTCCATTGTGTATATATACCACAACTTCTTTATCCATTCATCTATCGAAGGACATTTTGGTTGTTTCCATGTCTTGGCCACCGTAAACAAAGCTGCAATGAACATTGGAGCACACGTGTCTTTATCTCTAAATGTTTTCAGATATTTTGGGTAGATACCCAGGAGAGGGATTGCTGGGTCATATGGCAATTCTATTCGTAATTCTTTGAGAAACCTCCACACTGCCTTCCATAACGGCTGCACCAGTCTGCATTCCCACCAACAGTGTATGAGGGTTCCTTTTTCTCCACAGCCTCTCCAACATTTGTTATTATTTGTCTTGTTGATGATAGCCATTCTGACTGGGGTGAGGTGATATCTCATTGTGGTTTTGATTTGCATTTCTCTGATGATTAGTGATGTTGAGCATTTTCTCATATATCTATTTGCCATTTGTATGTCCTCTTTGGAGAAATGTCTCTTCAAGTCCTCTGCCCATTTTTCAATTGGGTTGTTTGTTTTTTTGTTGTTGAGTTGCATGAGTTCCTTGTATATTCTGGATACTAGCCCCTTATCGGAGGCACTGTTTGCAAAAATCTTCTCCCATTCAGTTGGTGGCCTCTTTATTTTGTCAATGGTTTCTTTTGCTGTGCAGAAGCTTTTAAGTTTCATATAGTCCCATTCGTTTATTTTAGCTTTTACTTCCATTGCCTTTGGAGTCAAGTTCATAAATGCTCTTTGAACCCAAGGTCCATAAGTTTAGTACCTATGTTTTCTTCTATGCAGTTTATTGTGTCAGGTCTTATGCTTAAGTCTTTGATCCATTTTGAATTAACTTTGGTACATGGTGACAAATAGCAGTCCAGTTTCATTCTTTTGCACGTGGCTATCCAATTCTCCCAGCACCATTTATTGAAGAGGCTGTCTTTGCTCCATTGTATGTTTTTAGCTTCTTTGTCAAAAATTATCTGTCCATATTTATGTGGTTTTATTTCTGGGTTCTCAATTCTATTCCATTGGTCTATGTGTCTGTTTTTCTGCCAATACCATGCTGTTTTGATTATTGTAGCCCTGTAGTACAAGCCAAAGTCAGGAAGTGTGATACCTCCATTATTGTTCTTTTTCCTTAAGATTGCTTTGGCTATTCGGGGTCTTTTGTGGTTCCAAACAAATCTGATGATTTTTTGTTCTATTTCTTTAAAATATGCCATTGGGATTTTGATGGGGATTGCATTGAATCTGTATATTGCTTTGGGTAATATGGCCATTTTAACTATGTTGATTCTTCCAATCCATGAGCACGGAATGTCTTTCCATTTCTTTGTGTCTTCTTCAATTTCTTTCAAAAATGTCTTATAGTTTTCAGCATATACGTCTTTCACATCCTTGGTTAAGTTTATTCCTAGGTATTTTATTCTTTTTGCTGCAATTGCAAAAGGAATTGTTTTTTGTATTTCTTTTTCTGAGATTTCATTGTTAGTATATAGGAAGGCAATGGACTTTTGTACCTTGATTTTGTAGCTGGCAACTTTACTGTATTCGTTGATTGTTTCTAATAGCTTTTTGGTGGAGTCTTTAGGGTTTTCTATATATAGCATCATGTCATCTGCAAAGAGTGATAATTTAACTTCTTCATTCCCAATTTGGATGCCTTTTATTTCTTTCTCTTGCCTGATTGCTCTGGCAAGGACTTCCAACACTATGTTGAAAAGCAGAGGTGATAGGGGACATCCCTGTCGTGTTCCTGAACGTAGAGCAAAGGGCTTCAGTTTTTCTCCATTAATTATGAGATTAGCAGAGGGCTTGTCATATATGGCCTTTATTATGTTAAGGTATTTTCCTTCTATACCCATTTTATTAAGTGTTTTAATCATAAATGGATGTTGTATCTTGTCAAATGCTTTTTCTGCATCAATTGATATAATCATATGATTTTTGTCCTTTATTTTGTTTATGTGATGTATCACATTGATGGATTTATGATGTTGAACCATCCTTGTGCCCCGGGATGAACCCCACTTGGTCGTGATGAATAATCTTTTTAATGCATTGTTGTATTCGATTTGCTAGAATTTTATTTAGGATTTTTGCATCGGTATTCATTAGAGATATTGGTCTGTAGTTTTCTTTTTTGTGCTGTCCTTACCAGGTTTTGGTATCAGGGTAATGTTGGCCTCATAAAATGAGTTAGGGAGTACTGTCTCTTCTTCAATTTTTGGAAGAGTTTGTGCAGAATTGGTATTAGATCCTCTTTGAAGGTTTGGTAGAATTCACTAGTGAAGCCATCTGGTCCCGGACTTTTGCTTTTGGGAAGGTTTTGGATGACTGATTCAATTTCACTGGTGATCGGTCTGTTTAGATTTTCCAGTTCTTCATGGTTCAGCCTTGAAGGCTATATGTTTCTAAGAACTTGTCCATTTCTTCTAGGTTGTTGAATTTGGTGGCATATAGTCCTTCATAGTATTCTTGGATGATCCTTTGTATTTCTGTGGTGTCCGTGATAACTTCCCTTTTACGTTTCTGATTTTGTTAATCAGTGTCTTCTCTTTTATCTTAGTAAGTCTAGCCAAGGGTTTGTCAATTTTGTTAATCTTTTCAAAGAACCAGCTCTTTGTCACATTAATTTTTCTATTGTCTTTTTGTTCTCTATTTCATTTAGTTCTGCTCTAATTTTTGTTATTTCCTTTCTTCTGCTGACCTTGGGTTTTACTTGTTCTTCTTTTTCTAGTTCTTTAAGGTGTAACATGAGGTTATTTATTTGGGAGTTTTCTTGTTTCTTGAGATAGGCCTGTAATGAGATAAATTTCCTCTTAAAACTGCTTTCGCTGCATCCCAAAAATTTTGGTAGGATGTATTTTCATTGTCATTTGTTTCTATGTATCTTTTGATCTCTCCTCTAATTTCTTCTTTGACCCAGTCCTTCTTTAAAAGTATGTTGTTTAATCTCCATGTATTTGTGTTTTTTCCCGCTTTCTTTTTACAGTTGATATCCAATTTCAAAGCCTTGTGATCAGAGAATATGCATGGTATGATTTCAATCTTTTTAAATTTGTTGAGACTGATTTTATGTCCCAATATATGGTCTATCCTTGAGAATGTTCCATGTACACTAGAAAAGAATGTGTAGTCTGATGTTTTAGGATGAAGTGCTCTATAAATGTCAATTATGTCCATTTCATCTAATGTGTCATTTAGGGCTACTATTTCGTTATTTATTTTCTGTTTGGATGATCTATCCATTGCTGTCAAATATCTATTTAAGTCCCCTAGTATAGTTGTGTTTTGGTCAATTTCTCCCTTTAGTTCTGTTAGTAGTTGCTTGGTGTATTTTGGTGCTCCCTGACTGGGGGCATAAATATTGATGACTGTTATGTCTTCTTGTTTTACAGTCCCCTTCACCATTATGAAATGTCCATCTTTGTCTCTTGTTATCTTTTTCACCTTGAAGTCTGTTTCATCTGATATCATTATGGCTACACCTGATTTTCTCTGGGTACCATTTGCTTGGAGTGTCAATTTCCACCCTTTCACTTTGAGTCTATGCTTGTCCTTGTAGCTGAGATGTGTCTCTTGGAGACAGCATATGGTTGGGTTTAGTTTTTTGATCCAATCTGCTACTCTGTGCCTTTTTATTGGTGAGTTCAGTCCATTTACATTTAGGGAGATTATTGACATGTGAGGATTTCCTGTCATTGTATCTTTACTTTTCTGCAAGGCTGTGTCTCCATTGTTTCTTTGCCTTTTTGTTGTTGTCTATTATTTCTGTGTGGTGGTATTCTATGATGTTTCCCTCTGTTTCTTCTTTTATGTCAGTATATATTTCAGTTCTGGATTTTTCTGAGTGGTTACCCTTAAGTTTACGTAAAAGAAAGTTTGATAATTAGAGTATTCCATGTTCTTCAGCACGCTTACTTTCTCCATTCCCATATTCCGGTTCAGGCATTTACTCTCCCACTTTTTGAGTTTTGGTTGCCACAAATTGTCCCTGTTGATGGTGGTCGAATAGCCTCCTTTAGTATTTCTTGTAGTGCGGGTCGTGTGGTTGCCAGAGGGTTAGGGGGGCGGGGCTGGGGGGTGGGAGATGAGGGTAAGGGGGATCGAATATATGGTGATGGAAGGAGAACTGACTCTGGGTGATGAACACACAATGGGATTCATAGATGATGTAATACAGAATTCTACACCTGAATTCTATGTAATTTTCTAACAATTGTCACCCCAATAAATTTAATAAAAGAAAAAAAAAAGAAAAAAAAAAAGAAAATTCCCTCAGCTTCTGTATGTCTGGAAAGGTCTTTATTCCTCCTTCATATCTAAAGGATATCTTTGCTGGATATATTATTCTTGGCTCATGGTTTCTGTCTTTCAATAGTTTGAATATTTGGTTCCACTCTCTCCTTGCTTGTAGAGTTTCTGCTGAAAAATCTGATGATAATCTAATGGTCTTTCCTTTGTAAGTTACCATCTTCTTTTCTCTGGCTGCCTTGAGGATTCTTTCTTTGTCGTTGATTTTAGACAGCTTCAATACAATGTGCCTTGGAGAAGGTCTGTTGGGATTGAGGTAACTAGGTGTTCTATTTGCTTCTTGGATTCGAGGGTCCAGTTCTGTCCACAAATTTGGGAAGTTCTCATCGACAATTTGTTTGAATATATTCTCTGTTCCCTTCTCTCTTTCTTCTCCTTCTGGTATGCCCATTATTCTTATATTGCTCTTTCTGATGGAGTCAGAAAGTTCTTGTAGAGTTCTTTCATTTCTTTTAAGTCTCAAGTCTCTTTCTTCTTCTATTTGTGTCATTTCCAGGTTTCTATCTTCGATGTCACTGATTCTTTGCTCCATCTGGTCAACTCTACTACGTAATCTGTTTATTTCTTTCTTAATTTCTTCTATTGAGTTATTAATCTCCAGAAATTCTATTTGGTTCTTTTTTAAGATTTCAATGTCTTTCGTAAAATGCTCATGCTGTTCTTTGATTGAGTTTCTGAGTTCATTTATCTGCCTATCTGTGTTTTCTTGTATCTCGTTGAGTTTTTTTAGAACCGCAGTGTTGAATTCTCTGTCATTTAAGTCACATATTTCTGTATCTTTAAGTGCCTTCTCTGGAGATTTTTCATTTTCTTCCTGAGCTATCTTGTTGCCTTGGTTATTCATGGCGATTACTGGTTTACTATTTCTCTTCCTAGACATCTACAGGAGTGACTTCTGCAACAGGTTGATAGAAAGCGTTCTTTCTTTTGTTTGCCAGTACTTGTTGGTAGCATGTTTTATTATTTCTCCAACTGCAACTTATTTTTCTTCTCCCACACAGTAGTGCTATGTTTTCTCTGCACTATTCCAACTTCTCACAAAATGGGGGGATTCCCTGGGAGACGGGCTTCTCCTCTGTTAATAGTTCATCTAGGTCACAGGGCGCAGTGTCTTGGTGTGTATGCGGAGAGCTTTTGATGTTCCAAAGCTCTTCCAGCTCCTGATTCAGAGCCCATATATTTCAGCAGTTCTGTTTACTCATGCAGGGATCCGCCCAGATACGTGGGGTCAGGGCGGGGTGAGTTGTGAGAGGTGGCCTAGAGCAATGGCGGCGACCACCACCATAGCCGGTCCTGCTTCCACAGCTCTCTCCCCTTTGCTGGAACTAGTTGTGCTTTGAATTTGTGTTTGCGGTCCACAGTTCTCAAAACAGCAAATTTTCTGTTGTTTTGATCTGACACTGCTACTGTTTCGCTTCTAGCACCGGGCAGGTGGGGGAGGGCGAGCTCTGGGAGGGGAGGGAGGGGGTGGCTAGTCTCAGTGCCTAAGGCTCCGTTCTCTGCTTGGCAGTGCGGGCTTAAACCACCGTTTTGAGCCTTTTTCCCTCAGTCTTTTCTCCGAGGTCTCTGCCGTGAGTGTTGGGTTCAGCCGTGTTATTTGCTGTTCCCTCAGCCTTGTGGAGTCCTGGTGGAGCCCTAGCAGTCCGAATTCTTCCCTCTCCCGCAGCTGCGGTAGTTCCGGGAAGCAGCGAGCTCGGCGCACTGAGCTAGGTCTGCGCCCCTGCGCTGCCTGCTCTCTGAGCACTTCTCCCTTTCCTCCTCCCGCCACTCGCGCGAATCTCCCACCTGTAGGTGATTTCAGTCGGTAGTGGGCCTCTTCGTGTTGCCTGTCTGCTGTGCAGGGAGTCCTTTGTGGAGTTTTTGTTGTTCGATTCTTTGTAAATTCCAGGGGAGCTTTACAGAGGCTCACCTCACGCTGCCATTTTTCCGGAAGTCCGCTGTTTCATTCTTAATGTCTTCTATTGAGTTCTTAGTCTCCAGAATTTCTATTTGGTTATTTTCTAAAATTTCAATCTCTTTTGTAAAATGCTCATGTTGTTCTTTGAATTTGTTTCCGAGTTCATTAAACTGCCTTTCTGTATTTTCTTGCATGTCGTTGAGTTTTTTTTTCCAGAACTGCCATTTTGAATTCTCTGTCATTTAAATCACATTTCCATACGTTTTAGTTCATTTTCTGGAGACTTTTCACTTTCTTTCTGAGCTGTCTTGTTGCCTTGGTTATTCGTGGCAATTACTGATTTATTATTTCTCTTCCTAGACATCTTCAGGAGTGAGTTCTGCAACTGGTTGATAGGAAGAGGTCTGTCTTTTGTTTTCCAGTACTTGTTGGTAGAATGTTTTATTTTATCTCTGACTGCAGCCTTTTTTTCTCTCTCACGCTGTAGTGTTTTGTTTTCTCTGCCCTATTCTAGCTTCTCACTCAATGGTGAGATTCTCTGGAAGGTGGGCTTCTCCTCTGTTTACAGTTTGCCTGGGTCATAGGGCACCGCGTTCCTGTGGGGATGGAGAGATATTTTGAAGTTCCAAAGTTCTTCCTGCACCAGATTCAGAGCTTGTGTGTTTCAGCATTCTGTTGACCCCTGCAGGGATCCACCCAGATAGGTGGGGCAGTGGTGGGGTGAATTGTGAAAATTGGCCTAGAGCAATGGCGGCGACCACCACCACAGCTCGTCCTGCTTCCTCAGCTCCTTCCCCTTTGCCAGAACTAGTTGGGCTTCAAATCTGTGTCTGCAGACCACAGTTCTCAGAATGAAAACATTCTGGTGTTTCGATCTGACACTGCTACTCTTCTGCTTCCAGCACTGGGCAGGTGGGGGCGGGGTGAGCTCTGGGAGGGTAAGGAGGGGGCGGCTAGTCTCAGTGCCTAAGTCTTCCATTTAAGCAGTGAGGGCTTAAACGACCCTTTTCAACCTTCTTCCCTCAGTTTTTCTCCGAGGTCTCTTCGTGAGCATTGGGTTCAGCCATGTTATATGCTGCCTCCTCCGCCCTGTGGGCCATAAGCGGAGCCCTAGCAGTCTGAGTTCTTCCCTGTCCCACAGCTGCGGTAGTTCTGGGATGCAGCAAGCTCGGAGCACTGAGCCAGGTCTGCATCCTGTTTCCAAGCTGCTCTGTCTCGGCACTTCACCTTTCCCTACTGCCCTGCTCGCGCAATTTGCTCACCTTTAGGTGAATTCAGTAGTGAGACTCTTCGTCTTGCCTGTCTGCTGTGCAAGGAGTGCTTTGTGGAGTTATAGTTTTTCAATTTGTTGTAATTCTGGGTGAGATTTCCAGAGGCTTACCTCATGCCGCCATTTTGATGGTGTCTTATTTTTTGCTTCTATTTGATTCTTCTGAACAGTTTAGATCATTCGTTCTTTCATTTATTTAGTCTATCAATTTTTGAGTCCTTGTTATGTGCCAGACATATGCTGCTGACTTACCATTGATCAAAAAGAAGTTCCTTTATGTCGCAGAGGTCATAATCAGGTAGGGGAATCAGAAATCAATCCTATTTTCACACGAGGAAATAACAGCCGTTTTGATATGTGACAATTTGAGAGCATTTATAAATCTTTGACTGGTCAGGAAAGCATTCTTAGGGCAGTGAAATTTGAGCTGCGAACTGAAGGATGAGGAGAGGTTAGGAGAAATGAATGGGAGCGTTCAAGAATAAGGCCCTGGGGTGGGAGGGAGCAAGTTGAATGTGAAGGACTAAGAAAAGGCTAGTGGAGTAGCAGGAAGAGTCTAAATAGTGCAATGGGAAATGCACTACCTGTTCCTGTCTATGATAGGAAGTTTTGACTATCCTAAGGACAATAGCAATCCATTAGATGGTTCTGTGTACTTGAGTATAGTGATGTTGGGGAGGATAGATCATATTTACTTTGTAAATGCAACTTTGGCTACAGCAGAAAATGAATTTGTGGCTGGGTAAATGTGAATGCAGATAAAATTTAACAAGCTATCCTTTCAGTTGAACTTACTTGTGTAAAGCACTGGTGTAAGGGTGTGTTTTTTTCTTTCACTAAATCATTTATATAAAGATGATTTTTAAATTAGTTTCAGGTGCACAAAACAAAGTACTACTTAGACGTTTATCATTTATATCCCTCATACTGTGTGAACACCCCTCCCCCCATCCACCATCCCTCTGACATCGCACAGAGCCATTACATTTCCACTGTCTCTATTCCTAATGCTGTACTCCGCTTCTTGTAAATGTATATATATATATATATATATATATATATATATATATATATATATATGAATAAACTTGTAGTTGACATTCATTATTGTTCAGCTTCAGCTTCAGGTGTACAATGCAGTGATCAGGCATCTACATCATCCCTGAGGTGGTCTCCCTAATGAGACAAGTGTCCATTGTCCATCGGATACCCTACAAAATCTTTACAACATTATTGATTACATTCCACAAATTAATTTTCAAAACCCCGTGGCCATCTTGTGGTTACTGACTGTTTTCTAATCCCCTCACCTTCCCCCGTATCCCCACCCCCCCACCTAGCAACGCTCAGTGTTTCCTCTGTCTCTAAAACTGTTTCTGATTAGTTCATTCACTTATTCTTTTCTTTAGATTCCACATATAAGTGCGATCATCTGGTATTTGTCTTTCTCTATCTGACTTATTTCACTTAATGTAATATTTTCTAGGTCCATCCATGTTGTTGCAAATGGTAAGATTTCTTTCTTCTTTATGGCCGCGTTATACTCCATTGTGTAAATGTACCACAGTTTCTTAATCCAGTTGTCTACCAACGGGCATTTCGGTTGTTTCCATGTCTTGGCTGTTGTGTATAGTGCTGCAATAAACATAGGAGTGCATAAAGATTTTTGAATTAGAGTTTTGGATTTCTCCTGATAGATACCTTGGAGTGGAATTGCTTGATCATAAGGTAGTTCCATTTTCAGATTTTTGAGATACCTCCATACTGTTTACCATAGTGGCTGCACCAATCTGCAATCTCACCAACAGTGCACAAGCGTTCCCTTTTCTCCACATCCTCGCCAGGACTTGTTGTTTGTTGATTTATTGATGATAGCCATTTTGACTGGGGTGAGGTGGTAGCTCATTGTGGTTTTTATTTGCATTTATCTGATGGTTAGTGAGGTTGAGCATTTCTTCATACATCTGTTTGCCATCTGTATGCCCTTTTTAGAAAAATGTCTCTTCATGTCCTCTGCCCATTTCTTAATTGGGTTGTTTGTTTTTTGGAGGTGAGTTGAGTTTTTTGTAAATTTGTGATATTAACCCCTTATCAGATATATCATTGGCAAATATCTTTTCCCATTCAGTAGGATCCCTTTTTGTTGTATTTTATTTTATTTTTTTAAATTCAATAATGAGAAAGAACTTTTTTTTTTTTTTAGTTTCAGGTGCACAAGTCAGAAAGAACTTTTTATTGATTATTTCTCTTAGGCAGATAAATCGCTTTAAAATAAATGTTTTTTACCTTTTTGTTTTATTGATGGTTTCCTTTGCTGTGAAAAAACTTTTTAGCTTGACATAATCCCACATGTTTATTTTTTCTCTTACTTCCCTCGCGCGAGGCGATATATCAATAAAAATCTTACTCTGGTAATGTCTGTGAAGTTTCTTCCTATATTTTCTTCTAGGAATTTTATGTTTTCACATCTTACACTTAAGTCTTTAAGGCACTTTGAATTTATTTTTGTATATGGTGTAAGGAGGTTGTCCAGCTTCATTTTTTTGCATGTGACTGTCCAGGTTACCCAGCACCATTTATTGAATAGACGGTCTTTAGCCCACCGTACATTCTTGCTTCCATTGTCATAGATTAAACGGCCATATAGGCATGGATTTATTTCTGGACTCTCTACTCTGTTCCATTGATCTATGTGTCTGTTTTTATGCCAGTACCATGCTGTTTTGATTACTGTAGCCTTGTAGTATAATTTCATGTCAGGTATTGTTATACCTCCCACTTTGTTCTTATTTCTGAAGATTGATGAGGCTATTGGGGGTCTTTTATGGTCCCATATAAATTTTAGGATTATGTGTTCTATTTCTGTGAAAAACGTCATTGGTAGTTTGATAGGAATTGTGTTGAATATGTATATTGCCTTAGGCAGTATGGACATTTTAATGATATTAATTCTTCCTATCCATGAACTTGGTATGCGTTTCCATCTATTTGTATCTTCTTTCATTTCTTTCTTCAGTGTCTTATAATTTTCTAAGTACAGATCTTTTACTTCTTTGGTTAAATTTATTCTCAGGTATTTTACAGTCTTTGAAGCAGTTGTAAACGGGATTGTTTTTTTAATTTCTCCTTCTGATGTTTCATTATTGGTATATACAAATGCAACTGATTTCTGAATATTAATTTTGTATCCTGCTACTTTACTAAATTCATCTGTCAGATCTAATAGTTTCTTGGTGGAGTCTTTCGGGTTCTCTATATATAGGATCATGTCATCTGTATATAATGAAAAATTTTCTTCCACCTTACCAATTTGGATGCCTTTTATTTATTTTTCTTGTCTGATTGCTGTGACTAGAACTTCCAGCCCTATGTTGAATAGAAGTGGAGAAACTGGCCACCTTGCCTTCTTCCTGATCTTAGGGGGAATGGTTTTAGCTTTTCCCCATTGAGTATCATGTTAGCTATGGGTTTATCATATATGGCCTTTATTATGTTGAGATATGATCCCTCTATTCCCACTTTCTTAAGGGTTTTTATCATAAATGGCTGCTGGACTTTATCAAAAGCTTTTTCTGCATCTATTGATATGATCATGTGATTTTTACTTTTCATTTTGTTAATGTGGTGTATCACATTATTTGATTTGTGGATGTTGAACCACACTTGCATACCAGGGATGAATGCCACTTGATCGTGGTGTATGATCTTTTTAATGTATTGCTGAATTCTGTTCGCTAATATTTTGTTGAGGATTTTTTCATCTTTGTTCATTAGAGATGTCGGCCTGTAGTTTTCTTTTTTTGTGGTGTCTTTGTCCAATTTTCAGATCAGGGTGATAGTGGCCTCGTAAAAAGTGTTTGGGAGCCTTCCCTCCTTCTGAATTTTTTGGAAGAGCTTGAGGAGAATAGGTGATAATTCTTTTCTGAACGTTTCGTAAAATTCTCCTGTAAAGCCATTTGTTCCAGGGCTTTGTTTGTTGGGAGATTGTTGATTATTGATTCAATTTCCCTGGTGGTAATCAGTCTATTCAGGTTTTCTGTTTCTTCTTGAGTTAGCCTTGGAAGGTTGTATGCTTCTAGAAAATTGTCCATTTCTTCCAGATTGTCAAATTTGTTGGCATATAGTTGCTCATAGTAATTTCTTAATTTTTTTTTTTTTTTTTTTTTTTTTTTTTTGTATTTCTGTGGTGTCTGTTGTCACTTCTCTTTCATTTCTGATTTTATTAATTTGGGTCCTCTCTCTTTTTTAAAGTGAGTCTGGCTAAAGATTTCTCAATTTTGTTTATCTTTTCTAAGAACCAACTCTTGAATTCATTGATCTTTTGTATTGTTTTTCTGGTTTCTATTTCATTTATTTCCACTCTGATCTTTATTATCTCCTTCCTTGTACTCCCTTTGGGCTTATTTTGCTCTTCTTTTTCCAGATCCCTTAAGTGTGAAGATAAACTGTTGATTAGTGATGTTTCTTGTTTGTTTAGGTAGGCCTGCAATGCTATATATTTCCCTCTTCGGACTGCTTTCGCTGCATCCCATAGATTTTGGGTCATCATGTTTTCATTTTTGTTTGTCTCGAGATATCTTTTGATTTCTTCCTTGATCTCTTGCTTGACCCATTCATTATTTAGTAACATGTTATTCAGCTTCCATGAATTGGTGTGTCTTCCAGTTTTGTTCCTGTAGTTCATTTCTGATTTCATAGCAGTGTGGTCAGAGAAGACAATTGGTATGATTTCAATTTTCTTAAATTTTCAAGACTTGTTTTGTGGCCTAACATGTGGTCTATCTTGGAGAATGTTCCATGTGCGCTTGAGAAGAATGTGTATTCTGCATCTTTGGGGTGAAATGCTCTGAAAATATCGATTAAATCCAACTGGTCCAATACGTCATTTAAGGCCGTTGTTTCCATATTGATTTTCTGTCTGGAAGACCTGTCTCTTCTTGTCAGAACTGTGTTGAAGTCCCCTACCACGATAGTGTTACTGTTGATATGTGTCTTTATGTAAGTCAATATCTGTTTTATATATTAGGTGCTCCTATGTTGGGTGCATCGATGTTTACTAGGGTTATGTCCTCTTGTCGGATCGATCCCTTTATTATTATATAGTGCCCATCTTTGTGTTTAATATGTTCTTCATTTTAAAGTCTATTTTGTCAGATATAAATATTGCAACTCCAGCTTTTTTCTCATTTTCATTTTCATGAAATATCTTACTCCAACCCTTCACTTTCAGCCTGTATGTGTCTTTTGATCTGAGGTGAGTCTCTTGTATACAGCATATACACGGGTCTTGCTTTCTTATCCACTCAGCCACCCTATTTCTCTTGATTGGAGTATTTAAGCCATTTACATTTAAAGTGATTACTGATAGGTATATAGTTATTGCCATTTTTAAATTTGTAGTTAGATAATTTTCATCTTTTTTTCTGTTTACAGAAGTCCTTTTAGTATTTCTTGCAATACTGGTTTGGTGGTAATGAATTCCTTTAGCTTATTCTTTTCTGGGAAGCTCTTTATCTCTCCATCAACTTTAAAAGATAGCCTTGCTGGATAAAGCAATCTAGGTTGTAGGCCTTTGTTTTCCATCACTTTGAGTATCTCCTGCCACTCTCTCCTGGCCTTTAATGTTTCTGTGTAAAAGTCATTTGATTGACTTATGGGAGTTCCCTTGTATGTAACCCTCTGTCTTTCTCTTGCTGCTTTTAGGATTCTCTCTTTGTGTTTAACCTTTGCCTTTTTAACTATAATGTGTCTTGGTGTATACCTGTTTGAGTTTATCCTCGTTGGTTTGGTCTGGAGTTGGCCTCTGGGTGTGTTGCATCTTGTGCCTCTTAAGCTAGTCCCTGGTAGGGCAATTTCAGAACAAACAAATCACCAAGCCCAATGACAACAACAGCAACAAAGAAAAAATCAAATATATTCACATGTAAAAACAACCGACAACCCACACTCAACACAGGCAAAGATATCAAAGATATAAAGACAAGACAAAACAGAAATAAAGCAGTGCCAGTCTTGGCTTAAGCCCACCAAGTAATCTCCAGGTTGTCCTCTGCTGTACCAAAGAGTCCTATGTGTATTGTGCAGGCAGAGCCGGTCACCTGGTGCCCAGAGTGACATTGGGAGTGCAGATTGAGATGAGTGTGGCTGAGGGGTCTGGATGGTAGCTTCTACAAAATCAGTGCAGTTTCTGCCCTTGGCTGCATATATGTGCACTGAGAGTAGCACCACCAGCCCTGTGCCCAGTTCTCCTGAGTCTTAGGGCACTTCTTTTCTCTCTCTCTCTCTCTCTCTCTCTCTCTGTGTGTGTGTGTGTGTGTGTGAGTGTGGCAGGCAGGAGATTTCTGAGCTGCTGAAAGCCCAGAGCTGCATCTGCCACCTACTGCTGATCCCTGGGAGTGCTTCCACAGTTGTAATTGCCCTGCCCTAGGCAGGCTAGAAAGGGTGGGGGCTGGGGATGGAGGGGTCTTCTCTCTACCAGACCAGCCATGTCACACTCTTCCCACAGGCCAGAAATGGTGGTGGCTTGGGGTGGAGGAGTCTCTTCTCTCGTAGCCTAGCAAAAATCACACTCTTCCCAGCCTCTTCCCTGGGTCAGATCTGCACACAGGTCTTCCCAGAGCCTGAGCACTAAGGCTTCTCTGTAATCTGACACTACTCCTCAGTTCAGGGGCCAGTTTAAGTCTCTGGAAGGGCAGGGGTAGGATTTGAAGAGTGGGGGGAGGGGCCCAGGTATGGAGTTTGTGTCCTTTTTATGACCTAGGGCCCAGCTGGAAGTCTCAGCTGAGGTTATTGCCTCAAATGCTAGATATGCTTACCCCTCTGCGGGAGAGATCAGCTGTGGGATGCAGGGAAAGAGCCCACCTCCTGGCTTTTGTGTTCTCTGTTCCGTTCTGGGGTCCCCTGTGTCTCTGCAGCAGTGGATGACAGCTACGTTTACACCACTGGAGATGCGGGCTGCGACCCCACAGCCACAGATGCGGTTCGCGTCTCCACAGCCTAGGATGCAGGCCATGTCTCCACTCCGCTCCCTTCCCTCTTCACCTTCTCGCCCAATTCGCCCACCTTCAAGTAATTCTTGCACAAGTCTCTTAGCTGTTCTGCATGATGAGCAGAGTGTCCTTTGATGGGTTATAGATGTCCCGGTTGTGATAAGATCCGGAGGAGAACTCAAAAAGTTCGCCCCACTGCCGCCATTCCTATAATGTCACTCTGTACGGGTTTTTATACATATTGTCATTGAATCTTCACAACAACCCTATAAAGTAGCTGCTTTTATATCCCCCTCACTTAACCTATGAGGAAACTGAAGCTCAGAATAGTGAAGAGACATGCCCAAGGTCATGCACCTTGAAAATGAAAGATCTGGGATTTTATCCCAGGATGCTGCTCAGTAGTCAAAGCAAGAAGTCTTGAGTCAGGCTAGTGATGATGGAAGGAAGCGAACAGGTTAAAGACATATTTAGCAGGTAAAATTGAAGTAATTTATGGTAATTTGGATATGGGGGTGAAAAGAAACGTTAAGGAAAATGTGTAAATTTCTGATTTATACAACTTTGTGCCTGGTGGTATATTCATTGATCTAGGGGATACTGAAAGGCAGTAAAAGCAGCTTAAGCTTGCAAGAGACAGAGAAGGAGTGGTTGGAGAGGCAGTAACAAACCTGGAGACTGTGTCATGGAAACCTTGGTGGGGGGGTATAATATGATTCAATAAGTAGAAATGATTACCAGAATCAAGTGCTGGTCAGACCTTTATGTAAAACTTGATTACTCCAAGTTCTATTTAATTTGCTGTGGTATGATAATTCTGAAATGATAGTCCAATTGGTCACATTCCCAAAGGTGTGAAACTCTGGATGTCCCTTGACTTGGATGTCTAGAGCTGCCTGACATTTTTGAATGAAATTGCCATCAGCTGCTCCCTATTTCCTTGCCTTGTTGCGTTTTTGTTGTTGTTGTTGTTGGCCTCCTACCTGCAGATTCAACAGCACCTGAGTCCCTGAACAAATTCTGCTTTTAGACTGGAGGAAGTAAGGCAATTCTAGCCTAGGCTTTTTGGTTTCAGTATTGGGTTATCGTTGTCCTAACTTGTTTCTCATTTTGGAAAACTGGGCTCCTTGGCTTTCTTCCATGTATCTTAGTCCTTATCTTAGCCAGATAAATCAGTGGCTATGAAAGTGCTTTGGAATTAATACAACTTAATATATGTAAATCATCTAGCATAGGGCAAGAGTACAGAGTAGATTTTCAGTAAATAAGTGTTATTGCTACCTGGAGATAGCTTTGTTACTGCAGGTCAGTCAAACCAAGATACAGGAGTGCAGTTGAATTGCAGTATCTTTTCAATGAGTGACATAGCCCTCCTTCTGCTCCAGAGTTCCTTCTTTCCTTGCTCTTGACAAGGTGCCACTCTCAGATTTTTCACTTAACTAGTTTGTGCCTCTTCCCAACCTTGTTCATAAAGTGGAGGGTGGAATATTCAAAAAGAGCATGGATTCTGGAAACAGACAGATCTGGGTTTAAGTCCTGTGTGACCTTAGGCAAGGTACTTAACTTTTCTCCAGTTTACTCTCCTGTTAAATTTTGAGTACCTTCTACCCTTTGGAGGATTGAATTAAGCAAAATATGTAAAGGCACCTGGTAATGCATTAGTATTCACTAAATATGACCTTCTCTGTTTTTCCGTTGTTCTTCCATGTGCTTCATTATAATTGTTCTGAGGCTATCAGACTTCTGAAGCCATTCTGATTTTACTATCATAGAAAGGTCCCATGGCTTACCAATCTTGCGCTCTAAACTTTGATTAACTTTAATTCTAATGCATGCTAATGTGCCACATTAACTTTCAAGCCATCAAGATTGTATATAACTAGTTACTCCTTGACTATCTCTGTTAATATTAACTGAGAACTTACTATGTGCAAGGCACCATAGGAAATACTAATCCACCGCATTCCTGACTGTTTACATTGGGCTGACTCCCCTACCCTTCTTTTCAACATACCCTAGCAACCCTATGAAACTAGCCCCCATTGGTAGCAGGAATTCTAAGCATTTGCTGTGGCTTTTCTTGTCACTAATTAGTCCTTATTTGATTTTGCTTGATCCTGTATTCATGGTTCTGTCCTTTGGCTATGTACTCTGATTTTGATAATTCCCAACTCTGACCCCTCCAGGATTTGGTCTTTTCTATAACTTGCGCCTTGGCATTTACACTTTGGCTGGCTGGCATCCTTTCTGGCTTATTTCACCACTTTAGCCCCAGAGTTTCCTATTGCCTCAGATGGGAGTATTTCTTTCTTCATCTCCTTTTCCTGCCCAATGGGCTCCTCATGCCTGCTCAAGTCTAAATTCTGCCAATTTAAGCCAGTCATGGTGGCCCAGGGTGAGCGTGGGATGATAGTAGGGAAGTGCCAACAAATAAATTTGACGTGACATGGCTTGCTGCCCTCAGAGAGTGCAGAATCCATTTGGGGAAGATAGACATCAACACCACTAAAAGCATAAGTGAGAAATGAATGGTATCAAATAATTAGTGATGTAAATAATACAAGTTAAAGTTAAAATTGTCATCTAGTATTTTTAAAAATACACATCAGCTGAAAAAAATGTATCTTTCAGAGGTGCCCAATTTACAAACTACGGTCTCTTGGACAATCTGGTTTAATATGCTTTACAGATAATAAAAAATAATTTTACGATAAATTTTTCTTATTTTATCACTTAAAATATTTTTATAGCTCCTTTTCCTATTAAGATTGTAATTTTAGAATATGTGATTTTCATACAAAGCAAGTCACTTTGCAGTAGGTTTAAAATAGCTGAGACTTATTAGTAGAAACATCACGATTCTATTGTTGTTTATAGTATATACTTTTCCAGGACTTGTTCTGGAAGATATAGCTGAATCCACACTCAAACCAGATGTACTCAGTTCTATGAAAATATGATATTCAGAAATTTGACCTTGATGGTCAAATTGTAAGTAGGATGTTTATATTACCATTGGATCATTAACTTTTACTTTTTAAAAAAATTTACTGCCATAACCTGTGCAAGCTGGCACAGGCTAGTGGGGAAGCTGTGGAACCTGAGGAAAGACAGGAAGAAATCAGAGAAGTAAACATCCTGTGTACTGGTTCCCAAGGATAGGGAAATTGAAAGGGAACTGGTGCTGGGAGAGAAAGCATTCCAAATAGTGTTGTGATACTGTGATTTATAATAAGAAGTATATATTTGGTCTTCCTCCCCTTTTCTGGCACAGAGCTCCTAAAACCTTCGGAATGTCCTGTGATGAGAGCTATAAAGTTGTCTTTTGTTATGTTTGAGGCAGCTTTTGGAAAGCACCTAAGGAATGGGGACTAATTGCCTGGAGAACCAACCATGTGATTAGAGGATTGGAAATTTCAGCCCCACCTCCATCCTCTGGGAAGGAGAGGAGGCCTAGAGATTGAATCAATCCTGGTTGGCCAGTGATTTAATTTTTTGTGCCTATGTGAAGAAGCCTACAACCCCCCCGAAAGATCAGCATTCAGAGACATGGAGATTTGGAGAGACTGGTGTACCTGGACAGGGCATTGAAGCTCTGTGCTCTATACATTCTTCCATCTAGCTATTCCTGAGTTATATCCTTTAGTTATAAACTGCTAATCTAGTAAGCAAAATGTTTCTTTGAGTTCTGTGAGCCACTCTAGTAAGTTAATTGCAACAAAGGATGGGGTTGTTGGCCTGTTGGTAAGAAGCACAGGTAACAACCTAGATTTGTGACCAGAATCTGAAGTGGTGGGGGTTCAATCTTGAAGGACTGTGCCCTTTACCTGTGCAATCTGGTGCTATCTCCTGGTTGATAGTGTCAGAATTAAGTTGAATTGAGAGACAGCCTGCTGATGTTGGAGAATTGCTCATTGGTGTGAGGGAAGCCCTCCCCTCAACACACACACACACACACACATTGAAATTGGGTGTGGAGCCCAAATCAAGTGTTCAAAGTGACACAGCAATCTTCAGCCATGAATAAACGTCTATATGGTGATGTTTGGAGTGAGGCAGATAGTTCTTATTGGTAGATGAAAGCAGCTCCAGGTCATGGGGTAAAGAGTGTTTGGGCTCTGGTCAAGTAAGTTGAAGTCCAAGGCAGGAATTGAACTTCAAGCTGAGGAACTGGAGTGCAAAGGAAGAAACCAAGGCAGGAGGCCATTTTTCAAGTCTGAGCAAACCCAGTGGGGATCAGAAGGATAACTAGTTCTGATTATGATCAGGCTTCACTTCAAGTCTACCAGTTTAAGAAGAACAAGACTTCTTTCAAATACCAGTCCTCCAGGTCTCAAGCCCATTGTAACTGAATTTGCTACTTATTGGGTTATTATATGCTTCTGTTTGGATTTCTTCAGGAATTAGTAGGGCTGAGCTGCAGGTTGAAAGCAGCCTTAGTTTGAGAAGGCCCACAGGAGCTTCTATCTATAAAAATCCTATTAAATGCACTGCTTTCCAGGAATGTTTCTATTGCTCAAGAATTTTTTGTTGAGGATCAGTTGTTGTGATAGTTGACTTTATGTCAACTTGTCTGGACCTCAGTACCCAGATATTTGGTCAAACAGTATTCTAGATGTTGTTGTGAAGGTATTTTGTAGATGAGATTAACATTTAAACCAGTAGACTTTTAGTAAAGCAGATTACTCTCCATAATGTTGGTGGGCCTCATCCAAACAGTTGAAGAACTGTCCCTATGAGGGAGAAATTATTCCAGCAAATTGACTTGAACATCAACATTATCTCTTTTTTGGGTCTCCAGCTCCAAAATTGTGTGAGCCAATTCCTCAAATTAATATCAATATTTATTTCAATCTCTCTCTTTCTCTCTCTGTCCCCGCCACCACATATATACTGGGAGTGCCAAAAAATCTATACAAATGGACACTTTGGTCAATGTTGCTCATGCTGTAGTTTGCCATAATCAGAAGTGTCTGAACACTGATGGTAACAATTTGAGCACCTCTTGTAATTGCAGAAGTCAAGCGTGACTTTTATTCATCTTTTGTTATCGGTATATATTGAGTATCACAATTTTAATACAGTTTTCCTTCCTTAAAATGTGTATACATCTTTTGGTACTATATATATATGCTTTCATATATATATATATATATATACATATTTGCAAGATCTGCTTGCTTTCGACATCAAAACTTGATCATGATTGTAATGATGTGTAGAAAATTATTCACTTGAGAATGAAATGCAGTACCCTGAAGGGCATTAAAAGACATTGTGGACATATTTGTTTGAACTCATTTCAATTGTGAAAGTTCTTTAAAACAACTGTGAGGGGGATATAGAAATGCAAGTGGTGAATTCATGGTGGAACATACCTGATTTCTGGCTTTTTCTTTCTTTTTTTTTTTTTTTTTTAATTAAATTTATTGGGGTGACAATTGTTAGTAAAATTACATAGATTTCAGGTGTACAATTCTGTATTACATCATCTATAAATCCCATTGTGTGTTCATCATCCAGAGTCAGTTCTTCCATCACCATATATTCGATCCCCCTTACCCTCATGTCCCACGCCCCACCCTCCACCCCCCTTACCCTCTGGCAACCATAGACACAGATAATAGTTTAGTAGTGTTTGTTTTAAAATGCTTTTTTGCCCATCATATCACAATATATTTATAAGCTTGAGAAATGGATTAGTATGAGGTAATGTATGTGTGCTTCTACTGTGAATTTAAGTCAGATATTCTTTTAGTAACCAAGCTGCTAAATGTTGAAACTCCTTTTCCCTGAAGGGAATTAATTCTTAGTTGGGTTTGGACATCATCCTGGTGGCTGAAAGCTAGTAACTATGGACATTCCTAAAACTGTTTTCTCAAGTTTCTTGTATTTTTCTTTTCTTTCACTTCACATTTGCTATTTCCCACTGTTCTGTTCTGATCAGTTGTTTTACGAATATTCAATTATCTTTAACATTCTTCTGTAGAAAATATGGATTTCATTAGAGAATACTACATTTATAAAAATTATTGCTTTATTGCATAAATCGAGCCATTCATTTAAACCTGATTTGGCTTCATCATATTATATTAAATATATATATATATATATATATATATATATATATATATATATATTATATATATATCACTATATACAATTATATATATATATATATATATATATATATATATATATATATATATATATATATCTCCAGCACCTAAAATCATGCTTGAGAGGAGATTCAAGAAATATTTCGTCCTCACATTGATAAAAATGGAGGCGAGAGGTGAGCCTCTGGAAATCTCCCCTGGAATTTACAACAAATTGAACTAGCACAACTCCACAAAGGACTCCCTGAACAGCAGACAGACAAGACAACGAGACACACTACTGAAATCACCTAAAGGTGGGCAAATTGCGAGAGGAGGGGAGGAGGGAAGGGAGAAGTGTGGTGATGGGGAAGCGTGGGCACAGGACGTAGACCTAGCTCGGTGCTCTGAGCTCACTGCATTCAGGAACTACTGCAGCTGCAGGAAAAAGAAGAACTCAGACTGCTAGGGCTCCATTTATGGCCAACAGGGCTGAGGGGACAGCATATAACACGGCTGTACACAACGCTCACAGCAGAGACCTCGGAGAAAAGACTGAGGGAAGAAGGCTGAAAACAGAGGTTTAAGCCCTCACTGCCAACCAGAGAATGGAAGCCTTAGGCACTGAGACTAGCTGCCCCCTCCCTACCCTCCCACAGCTCACCCTGCCCCCACCTGCCCGGCGATAGAAGCAGAACACTAGCAGTGCCAGATCAAAAGAACAGAATATTTGCTGTTCTAAGTACTGTGGACTGAAGACACAGATTCGCAGCCCAACTAGTTCTGGAAAAGGGAAGGGAGCTGTGGAAGCAGGATCAGCTGTGGTGGTGGTCACTGCCATTGCCCTGGGCCACCTCTCACAACTCACCCTGCCCCTGACCCCACCTATCTGGGCAGAAACCTACAGGAGTAAACAGAACTGGTGAAAAATACGGGCTCTGAATCTGGAGCTGGAAGAGCTTTGGAACATCAAAATCTCTGCATACCCACTGGGACACTGAGCCCTGTGACCCAGGTGAACTATTAATAGAGAAGTCCGTCTCCCAGGGAATCACCCATTGTGTGAGAAGCTGGAATAGTGCAGAGAAAACATAGCACTACCATGTGAGAAAGAAAAAAAGGCTGCAGTCGGAAAGAAAATAAAACATTCTACCAACAAGTACTGAAAAACAAAAGAGAGAACTCTTCCTATCAACCTGTTGCAGAAGCCACTCCTGTAGATGTCTAGGAAGAGAAATAATAAATCAGTAATTTCCATGAATAACCAAGGCAACAAGATAGCTCAGAAAGAAAGTGAAAAGTCTCCAGAAAAGGAACTTAAAGATATGGAAATATGTGACTTAAATGACAGAGAATTCAATATTGCAGTTCTGAAAAAACTCAATGAGATGCAAGAAAACACAGAAAGGCAGTTTAATGAACTCAGAAACACAATCAAAGAACAACAAGAGCATTTTACGAAAGAGATTGAAATTTTAAAAAATAACCAAATAGAATTTCTGGAGATTAAGAACTCAATAGAAGAAATTAAGAATGAAATACCAGCTTAGGTAGTAGAGTTGACCAGATGGAGGAAAGAATCAGTGACATCGAAGATAGAAACCTGGAAATGACACAGATGGAAGAAGAAAGAGACTTGAGACTTAAAAGAAATGAAAGAACTCTACAAGAACTTTCTGACTCCATCAGAAAGAACAATATAAGAATAATGGGCATACCAGAAGGAGAAGAAAGAGAGAAGGGAACAGAGAATATATTCAAACAAATTGTCGATGAGAACTTCCCAAACTTGTGGACAGAACTGGACCCTCGAATCCAAGAAGCAAATAGAACACCTAATTACCTCAATCCCAACAGGCCTTCTCCAAGGCACATTGTATTGAAGCTGTCTAAAATCAACGACAAAGAAAGAATCCTCAAGGCAGCCAGGGAAAAGAAGACAGAAAGTTACAAAGGAAAGCCCATTAGATTATCATCAGATTTTTCAGCAGAAACTCTACAAGCCAGGAGGGAGTGGAACCAAATATTCAAACTATTGAAAGAGAGAAATTATGAGCCAAGAATAATATATCCAGCAAAGATATCCTTTAGATATGAAGGAGGAATAAAGACCTTTCCAGACATACAGAAGCTGAGGGAATTTTCTAATACACGACCTGCACTACAAGAAATACTAAAGGAGGCTATTCGACCACCATCAACAGGGACAATTTGTGGCAACCAAAACTCAAAAAGGGGGAGAGTAAAAGCCTGAACCAGAATAAGGGAATGGAGAAAGTAAGCGTGCTGAAGAAAATGGAATACTCTAAATATCAAACTTTCTTTTACATAAACTTAAGGGTAACCACTCAAAAAAATCCAGAACTGAAATATATACTGAAATAAAAGAAGAAACAGAGGGAAACATCATAGAATACCACCACACAGAAATAATAGACAACAACAAAAAGGCAAAGAAACAATGGAGACACAGCCTTACCAGAAAACTAAAGATAGAATGACAGGAAATCCTCACATATCAATAATCACCCTAAATGTAAATGGACTGAACTCACCAATAAAAAGGCACAGAGTAGCAGATTGGATCAAAAAACTAAACCCAACCATATGCTGTCTCCAAGAGACACATCTCAGCTACAAGGACAAGCATAGACTCAAAGTGAAAGGGTGGAAATTGACACTCCAAGCAAATGGTACCCAGAGAAAATCAGGTGTAGCCATAATGATATCAGATGAAACAGACTTCAAGGTGAAAAAGATAACAAGAGACAAAGATGGACATTTCATAATGGTGAAGGGACTGTACAACAAGAAGACATAACAGTCATCAATATTTATGCCCCCAATCAGGGAGCACCGAAATACACCAAGCAACTACTAACAGAACTAAAGGGAGAAATTGACCAAAACACAATTATACTAGGGGACTTAAATACATCATTGACAGCTATGGATAGATCATCCAAACAGAAAATAAATAACGAAATAGTAGCCCTAAATGACACATTAGATGAAATGGACATAATTGACATTTATAGAGCACTTCATCCTAAAACATCAGACTATACATTCTTTTCTAGTGTACACGGAACATTCTCAAGGA
Organism: Rhinolophus sinicus; assembly: GCF_036562045.2. Lineage (NCBI taxonomy): Eukaryota > Metazoa > Chordata > Mammalia > Chiroptera > Rhinolophidae > Rhinolophus > Rhinolophus sinicus. The sequence continues at coordinate 81,041,010 of NC_133768.1, read as the reverse complement.
TAGACCATATATTGGGACATAAAATCAGTCTCAACAAATTTAAGAAGATTGAAATCATACCATGCATATTCTCTGATCACAAGGCTTTGAAATTGGATATCAACTGTAAAAAGAAAGCGGAAAAAACACAAATACATGGAGATTAAACAACATACTTTTAAAGAAGGACTGGGTCAAAGAAGAAATTAGAGGAGAGATCAAAAGATACATAGAAACAAATGACAATGAAAATACATCCTACCAAAATTTTTGGGATGCAGCGAAAGCAGTTTTAAGAGGGAAATTTATCTCATTACAGGCCTATCTCAAGAAACAAGAAAACTCCCAAATAAATAACCTCATGTTACACCTTAAAGAACTAGAAAAAGAAGAACAAGTAAAACCCAAGGTCAGCAGAAGAAAGGAAATAATAAAAATTAGAGCAGAACTAAATGAAATAGAGAACAAAAGACAATAGAAAAAATTAATGTGACAAAGAGCTGGTTCTTTGAAAAGATTAACAAAATTGACAAACCCTTGGCTAGACTTACTAAGATAAAAAGAGAGAAGACACTGATTAACAAAATCAGAAACGTAAAAGGGGAAGTTATCACGGACACCACAGAAATACAAAGGATCATCCAAGAATACTATGAAGGACTATATGCCACCAAATTCAACAACCTAGAAGAAATGGACAAGTTCTTAGAAACATATAGCCTTCCAAGGCTGAACCATGAAGAACTGGAAAATCTAAACAGACTGATCACCAGTAACGAAATTGAATCAGTCATCCAAAACCTTCCCAAAAGCAAAAGTCCGGGACCAGATGGCTTCACTAGTGAATTCTACCAAACCTTCAAAGAGGATCTAATACCAATTCTGCACAAACTCTTCCAAAAAATTGAAGAAGAGACAGTACTCCCTAACTCATTTTATGAGGCCAACATTACCCTGATACCAAAACCTGGTAAGGACAGCACAAAAAAGAAAACTACAGACCAATATCTCTAATGAATACCGATGCAAAAATCCTAAATAAAATTCTAGCAAATCGAATACAACAATGCATTAAAAAGATTATTCATCACGACCAAGTGGGGTTCATCCCGGGGCACAAGGATGGTTCAACAACCACATATCCATCAATGTGATACATCACATAAACAAAATAAAGGACAAAAATCATATGATTATATCAATTGATGCAGAAAAGCATTTGACAAGATACAACATCCATTTGACGATTAAAACAATTAATAAAATAAGTATAGAAGGAAAATAACTTAACATAATAAAGGCCATATATGACAAGCCCTCTGGTTATCTCATAATTAATGGCGAAAAACTGATGCCCTTTGCTCTATGTTCAGGAACACGACAGGGCTGTCTCCTATCACCTCTGTTTTTCAACATAGTGTTGGGAGTCCTTGCCAGACCAATCAGGCAAGAGAAAAAATAAAATGCATCCAAATTGGAATAGAAAGTTAAATTGTCACTCTTTGCAGATGACATGATGCTATATATAGAAAACCCTAAAGACTCCACCAAAAAGCTATTAGAAACAATCAACGAATACAGTAAAGTTGCTGGCTACAAAATCAACGCACAAAAGTCCATTGCCTTCCTATATACTAACAATGAAATCTCAGAAAAAGAAATACAAAAACAATTCCTTTTGCAATTGCAGCAAAAAGAATAAAATACCTAGGAATAAACTTAACCAAGGATGTGAAAGACCTATATGCTGAAAACTATAAGACATTTTTGAAAGAAATTGAAGAAGACACAAAGAAATGGAAAGCCATTCCGTGCTCATGGATTGGAAGAATCAACATAGTTAAAATGGCCATATTACCCAAAGCAATATACAGATTCAATGCAATCCCCATCAAAATCCCAATGGCATATTTTAAAGAAATAGAACAAAAAATCATCAGATTTGTTTGGAACCACAAAAGACCCCGAATAGCCAAAGCAATCTTAAGAAAAAGAACAATAATGGAGGTATCACACTTCCTGACTTTGGCTTGTACTACAGGGCTACAATAATCAAAACAGCATGGTATTGGCAGAAAAACAGACACATAGACCAATGGAATAGAACTGAGAACCCAGAAATAAAACCACATAAATATGGACAGATAATTTTTGACAAAGAAGCTAAAACATACAATGGAGCAAAGACAGCCTCTTCAATAAATGGTGCTGGGAGAATTGGATAGCCACGTGCAAAAGAATGAAACTGGACTGCTATTTGTCACCATGTACCAAAGTTAATTCAAAATGGATCAAAGACTTAAGCATAAGACCTGACACAATAAACTGCATAGAAGAAAACATAGGTACTAAACTTATGGACCTTGGGTTCAAAGAGCATTTTATGAACTTGACTCCAAAGGCAATGGAAGTAAAAGCTAAAATAAATGAATGGGACTATATGAAACTTAAAAGCTTCTGCACAGCAAAAGAAACCATTGACAAAATAAAGAGGCCACCAACTGAATGGGAGAAGATTTTTGCAAACAGTGCCTCCGATAAGGGGCTAGTATCCAGAATATACAAGGAACTCATGCAACTCAACAACAAAAAAACCAACAACCCAATTGAAAAATGGGCAGAAGAGTTGAAGAGACATTTCTCCAAAGAGGACATACAAATGGCAAATAGACATATGACAAAATGCTCAACATCACTAATCATCAGAGAAATGCAAATCAAAACCACAATGAGATATCACCTCACCCCAGTCAGAAGGGCTATCATCAACAAGACAATTAGTAACAAGTGTTTGAGAGGCTGTGGAGAAAAAGGAACCCTCATACACTGTTGGTGGGAATGCAGACTGGTGCAGCCGTTATGGAAGGCAGTGTGGAGGTTCCTCAAAAAATTACGAATAGAATTGCCATATGACCCAGCAATACCCTCTCCTGGGTATCTACCCCAAAAATCCGAAAACATTTAGAGATAAAGACATGTGTCCTCCAATGTTCATTGCAGTTTTGTTTATTGTGGCCAAGACATAGAAACATCCAAAATGTCCTTCTATAGATGAATGGATAAAGAAGTTGTGGTATATATACACAATGGAATACTATTCGGCGGTAAGAAAAGATGATATAGGAACATTTGTGACAACATGGATGGATCTTGAGAGTGTAATGCTGAGCGAAATAAGTCAGACAGAAAAAGCAGAGAACCATGTGATTTCACTGATATGTGGTATATAAACCAAAAACATCAATAGAACAAGACAAACAATTGAGAAAAAGAAACTCATAGACACAGACAATAGTTTAGTGTTTACCAGAGGGTAAAGGGGGTGGCGGGTGGGGCGTGGGAGATGAAGGTAAGGGGGATCAATTATATGGTGATGGAAGGAGAACTGACTCTGGGTGATGGTCACACAATGGGATTTATAGATGATGTAATACAGAATTGTACACCTGAAATCTATGTAATTTTACTTACAATTGTCACCCCAATAAATTTAATGAAATAAAATTTAATAAAAAAAGACATGTGAGCTCCAATGTTCATTGCAGCTTTATTTACGGTGGCCAAGAAATGGAAGCAACAAAATGTCTTTTGATAGATGAATGGATAAAGAAGTTGTGGTATATTTACCCAGTTGAATACCATTCGGCGGTAAGAAAAGATGAAATAGGACCATTTGTGATGACATGGATGGATCTTGAGAATATAATGCTAAGCGAAATAAGTCAGACAAAAAAACAGAGAACCGTATGATTTCACTGATCTGTGGTATATAAATCCAAAACAACAAAAGAACATGACAAACAAATGAGAAACAAAAACTCATAGACATAGACAATTGTTTAGTGGTTACCAGATGTTAAGGGAGGAGGAGGTTTGCAGATGAGGGTAAAACCTGAAATCTATGTAATTTTGCTAGGAATTGTCACCCCAATAAATTTAATAAAATAAAATTGAAAAAAAAGAAATCAAATATATGGTGATGGAAGGAGAACTGACTGTGAGTTTTGAACACACAATGGGATTTATGGATTATGTAATACAGAATTGTACACCTGAAATGTATTTAACTTTAGTAACAATTGTCACCCCAATAAACTTTAATTAAAAAGAAAGAAAAAAGAAAAGATACAGAGAACGAAGTCAATTGAGACAGAGAAACTGTGGACCCTTTGCGTAGTGGGGGTTTCTGTGGGGTTCTAGTTCTTTGTGCTGTGGGGACATTGGCTAGAACATCTAGATAGAATGGGGAGCTCATCCTATAACTTTATTTTTAGAACCCTGTTCTTCCATAATGCACAGGAAAATTTTGATTCTTAACCATCCAAATTTGAGCTCCTGTAAGTATTAACCGTATAGAAGCGGTGTTGAGAAGTCAGCTCTGAAAAGTTTTGACAGAAGAGGGCAGTGATGTAATCTTCTCTAGGTTCCTCCTGCCCCCCACACAAAATAAAGGTAGTGTAGTTCATGGCTAGGGTTATCCTTGATGTTAGAAAATCTATACAGTTCCTTTAGGTCTTTTCCTCCCTCTGACTCCTCAAGCTCTATCTTGAGCTGTCCTTGAAGCCCACTTAGAGCTCATTTATTCTAGAACTGCTTATCTGACGAAGGGGATAGGAACATGTTGGTATCTCTTTACTTAGTATTATTTATTTCTGTATTTTAACACCCCCATCCAACCGTGTGTGTGTGTGTGTGTGTGTGTGTGTGTGTATTGTGGCTACTTGTCTAGTTTAGTTGGTGAAAACTTTTTTTTTATTCTGTTCGTTATTCCACTCTATGGAGTGAGTAATGTGCTAAGCAGACACCTGTCGGCTCTCCATAAATACTGCTTCCATTCAGTAATGGACGAGATGAGTGTTTCAAAGAAATGCAAATTGAGTAGAGAGGCAAAATGGCACATTTTAATTTGTTCTTTAATCAATGTTAAGGCAATTGAAATTTTTTGGGTTCACATTTACTTGGCACATAGCAGGCTTGCAAATGCTTCTTGACATAGTTGGCATTATTCATGGCTTGGTGCTGTTTGGGGTGTGTGTGTTTGTGTGTGTGTGTGTGTGTGTGTGTGTGTGTGTATATGTGTGTGTGTCCACATCTGTTTGTATGGCCTCTGTTTTGGTGAATTTTTAAAAATGTGTAATTAAACTGGTGCTGTCAAACTGTTGGGGAGGCATGGTAGGCAGAATTCTAAGTTGACCTCTAAGATTCTTGCCCTCTGGTGTATATGCCCTGAATATTCCCCTCCCCTTAAATGTTGAGACCTGTGAACATGCTGAGAGGTCATTCCGATGATTAGGTTACATTATATGACAAAAGTGAAGAGATTTTAAAGGTGTAATTAAAGTCTCTTCCAGAAGAGAGAGTTCTGCTGACTTATACAAAGCAAACAGCCATGTTGTAAACGGCCTATGGAGAGGGGTAGTCTCTAGAGCCTGTGGATGCTGAGGGTCTCAGTCCTGCAACTATAATGAATGGAATTCAGAAAACAACCTGAATGAGCTTGAAGAGGACTCTGAGCTCCATGTGAACACAGCCTGGCTGACACCTTGATTTCAGCCTTATAAAACACTGAGCAATTTACCCAGCTCAGCTATGCCTGGATTCATGACCCATGGACACTGAGATAATAAATGTGTGTGGTTTTAGACTAGCCACCAAGTTTGTGGCAATTTGTTACACAGCAATTAACAATATCAAATACAGAGCTTACTCTAGCTGGCATTTAAAATGTTTGCCATTGTATTAGTTTGTTAGAGCTGTCATAACAAAGACTAGATTCTTTAAATGACAATAAATGGACATTTTCTCACAGTTCTCATAGAAGCTATGTGTCCAAAATCAAGGTGTCAGCAGGTTTGGTTTCTTCTGAGGCCTCTTTCCTTGACTTGCAGATGGCCACCTTCTCACTGTGTCCTCATGTGGTCTTTCCTCTGTGGGCATGCGTGTGTGTGTCCTAATCTCCTCTTCTCATAAGGGCAATAATCATGTTAGATTAGGGCCCAACCTAAAGATCTCATTTTAACAGAATTAACTCTTTAAGGAATTTGTCTCAAAATAAGATTGTATTTTGAGGTTGTGGGGGTTAAGTTTTCAACATATGAATTTTAAGGGTGGGGACAGAATTCAGCCCATAATAGCCATCATCCTTCTCTGTATTTTTTTTTTTACCACTAATATTTTGTTTTGACTTCTTTTCTTATTCCCTGGACCTCTGTTACATCTCCCCATTCCTCAGATTTTTGTTGTACTATTTCAAATGCTTTCCCTCGTTTTTGACCTTTTTGGCTACAGGTTAACATAAAATCCTTCATAATTACCTTCCTAGCTTCTAGTGGCCAGTCTGATATTTACAAAACCATTGCCTTACATTTGTGTGTGTGTGTGTGTGTGTGTGTGTGTGTGTGTGTGTGTGTGTATGGTTTGTTTTTGTTTTACAAGTTTACAAGGCACTTTCACAAGCCTTGTTTATTTGAAACCCAGAAAAATACTGTGAGGCTGGTCAGTCCGATATCATTACTATTCCCACTCTAAATTCAGGAAAACACTCAGAGAGGTGATGGGGTTAACTTAACGTCACATAGCACAAAAGTGTCTTCTGACTCCAAGGTAGAGTGTCTGCCCACTAGATTAACTATCCAAAACATCCTAACCCAAACAGCAACTAATTCCTACTAAATAAGTGTATTTTTAATATCTTATTACTATCTGTTTGTTCAAATGCTGATTCTATAATTGCCCACATCTTTGCTGTGTACCCTGAAGGGTTTTCACATTGCATGAAAAAGCTCTACTGGGGCCACACCTGATTATCCCATTTTTCCTGTCATTTCTATTTCAGAACTTATTGTAAAATGACCCTATCTGAACCTTTTCATGGCAGGGATATAGCCATGACTTGGGTGTATATCAGCTCAGTTTGTATTTATTTCAACCTACATGTCAGGCTTTTCATACAGATTGAAATCGATTGCTTTAAACATGTCTCTTTAATGAGAATGAAAACATCTGTTACCAGGTGCATTCCACCTAATAGGCATTTTGTTTGTTCAGTAGTCCCCCCATCCACGATTTTGCTTTCTGAGATTTCAGTTACCTGTGGACAATCGTGGTCTGAAGTAATTAAATGGAAAATTGCAGAAACACATAGTTCATAAGTTTTAAATTGTGCACCATTCTGAGTAGTATGATGAAATCTCACACCCTACTGATCCATCCGGCAAGGGATGTGAATCATCCCTTTGTCCAGTGTCCCCATGCTACTTGCACGTTGGTCACTTAGTAGCTGTCTTTGTTATCAGATCAACTGACTGTGGTATTGCAGTGCTTGTGTTCAAGTCACTCTTACTTAATAATGGCCCCAAAGTGCAAGAGTAGTGATACTGGCAATTCAGATATGCTAAAAAGAAGCCATAAAATGCTTCCTTTAAGCGAAAAGATTAAAGTTTTTGACTTAATAAGGAAAGGAAAAAATTGTATGCTGAGGTTGCTAAGATATAAGGTAAGAACGAATCTTCTGCCCACGAAATTGTGAAGAACGAAAAAGAAATTTGTGCTAGTTTTGTTGTTGCACCTCAAACTAAAAGTTTCAGACACAGTGCATGATAAGTGTTTAGTTAAGTTGGAAAAGGCATTAAATTTGTGGGTGGGAAATATGAACAGAAAACATGTTCTGATTGATGGTAATGTGTTGCTTCAGAAAGCATTGAGCCAATATGACGACTTCAGCAAGAGACCTCCTGAAACAAGTAACACCAAGCCATTTACTGCAAGTAAGGGGTGGCTACACAGATTCAGGAATAGGTTTGGACTGGAAAATAGAAAAAATACTGAAGAGAGAGACAACATTCACATAACTTTTATTACAGACAGTAAATTGTTGTCAATCTCTTACTGTATTTAATTTGTAAATTAAATTTTATCATAGGTATGTGTGTTTAGGGAAAATCATAGTATAGATAAGGTTTGGTACTATCCACATTTTCAGGCATCCACTGGGGAACTGCTGTTATGTAGGTATACAATAATTATTCAATAAGCATGGTGGAGAAGCCAATGAATTCACCCTGTTAATGAAGACAAATTGTGTAAAACACACTGACAGGTAAAAGATAATGCAAATTCCATGTGTTTGGAGTTCTTTCTTACTTATTCACCAGTTTGATAAGGGCTAACAATGTGGTTAGATCTTTAGTTCTAGCAAATTTTTGCGTAGCTGATTATTTTCAAAGTTACCAGAAACCCACAACTAGAATTTCCGTGCATTCAGTTTGAAATACCAAGTCAGCAATGTTGAGATTTCAAATTCCTGAACAGTTTAATGGTAGGCAATGGGAGAAATACTAGGAAACATAAAAAACATAAAGATCCTAGGCCCTGCTCTGCCCCTTACTAATTGTGTAATCTTGGACAACTTCTTTGACCTTTACCCTTCAGTATATTGTCACCTGAAAAATGGAGATAATAATGTGGACCTCGTGGAGTAGCTATGAGTAACCAGTTCAGCTGTTTGTTCATAGTAAACACTCAGTAAAACGTTAAACTGCTGTATTTGTTGTTATTCTTCCTCTTTGTTAATACTCTGTAGTGTGGCATGGAGGAGAGAGATGAAGCGCTCATCGCACTTCAGGAGTGATTAACAGTTATGTGGGAGCCTGGGTCAGGTTTATTTTGAGGTGCGTGCCCCACCGAGGTGAAACACACCGTGTGTCCAGACCCTCCGTGAATATGGGGGCTGTGGTAAAGGCTGGTAAGAGGCATAGGCAGGAGACACAGGCGGGGGCCTCCTGTTGGAGTGGCTAAGCAGGACTGCAGTTCCTGGACACTTGACAGTGTCACCTCCCCTTGCCTCCAGGGCACTAGAAGCCATGTGTGCTCCAACGCGAGAGCTCTGGTTTCAGAGACTTGAGGGCCACTTAGCAGTCACCTCCTCTCCTGGCCCACCTCGCCACTCACAGCTAAGGCGGAGAAGTTGTGCTCGGACCCTCCGCACGGTCCTAGCCCCAGCTCCTTCGTCTCCCGCGCAGGCGCCGCCAGAGCCACCCCCGCCGCCATGTTTCCCCCATCCGCGCGCCCTCCCCTTCTTCCCCCCTCCGCTCCTTAACCGGGCTCCCGCCGCCTGCCTCTCCCCACACCCCTCGGTGAGGTCAGGCGGAGGCGCTGCCGCTGCGGCCGCCGCGGCTCCGCTCCTATTCCGGGTAAGCCCGGAACACGGACTTTTGAAAATAACTGGAGCGACGTTCGGGTTTAGGGTCCGCGCTTTCCGCCTGCGCGAGGACAGGGCGAAGTGACCAGAGCGAGCTGGGGGTGAGGAGGTGCGGGAACCGGTTCCCTGTAGCAAGAGGGAGCCGGGGCTGCGCCGCGCGACTCGCTTTTTGGCCCTCGGAGCGCAGCAGCTGGTGGACAGGCAGCGGGACGCTGGGACGCGGCTAACAAGGTGAGGCAGTCCTGAAGTTGTAGGGGCTCCATCGGCCGCCTCCCCACGTCTGGGACTCGGCGAGACGAGCCTGTGACCGGTAAGGAGTTGGGATCTGTACCAGGGGCAGACGGACAGGGACCTAGCTTCGCTCTTTGCATGCCCCCCCTCTTTCTGTCGCGTGCTACTCCTCGTCCTCATCTCTGCACCTTCTCATCCCTACTTCCCGGACTAGCTGGCTTTGCCAGACGCCTGGGTTCTTTTAGGACCCCAGAACGCAATTTCCTTTGCTTCTTTGTTATCCCTCCAAGATCGTCTAGTTCAGGCGTCGCTGTCGCTGCCCTGACAGTTTGGGGTCTCTCAGTCCGTCTGGTCCCCACTGTCGCTTGCCCTCTAACAGTTTCTGCTTTGTGCCTCCCAACTCATCCGTTCCTCAGAATCGTATAACTTGGGAGGCTTGGCTACTGGCTCCCTACTCAGGAGCACTCTCCTCTTTCTCCAAGCTTTTAACTCTGCTCTGAATGTCTTCATCTCTTTATGTCTTGGCTTCTTTAGTTTAATCACAGTTGACTGATGATTTTCTTGCAGTCTAACAGCCTACAGTTTACTGCAAGTGATGGAAATGATCCTCTAGTAAGTATCAGCTAAGGAACTTAAAAGCTTCTTTCTAGGTTTCAGTAACTTAGTCCAAGAACCATACCCACTTAAAATGTTTGCATGTTTGTATGTAATCCTAGAACATGGCCCTAAATCTGATTCTTCCCCCGCTGCTGAGCAGGCCTGGTGGGGGGTGGGCAGAGAGGGAGACAGGGGGAGACAGAGAAAGGGAGAGATGGGGGAGGGAGAGAGACGGGGGGGGGGGGAGGTGAGGTGAGGTGAGGGAGGGAGGGAGGAGGGAGGGAGGGAGAGGAGAGAGATTGATGATTGACTTTTGATGCCTGGCTCCATCTCTCCATCTGCAAACTGGGATGTTCGTGGTTTTAATGTATGGTAGTCAGAGGACTCTAGTGGTTTGGGGTCAGTCACTTACGTTAACATAGGCTGGTTACTAAGCATATTGTATGGTAACTGAGAGACTCTGGGGTTTAAAAGAGTCCCTGTTGGATAGGCACCTGCCTTTTTTTTTTTTTTTTTAAGAAGCCACAGTTTCTTACATTAGATTCCATATTTGCACAAACCTTCAAGAAACGGCATTAAAAAAATGCATTTAAAAAAGAGACTACTTTTCTGTGGATTGGAGATTAATTTGCTTAAGTTGATTTCCCATAGCACCACTTTTTCTGTCAGCAATATCACCTTATCCCTATACAGTTGCCCTGAAGAAAATAGAATGGAGAACCTGAAATTGGAGGTACATAGTGAACTAGCACATGCTGATGTTTTGTGGTTGTGTTTTTGGAGATGGCTATAGCTAGTGCTCAAATTGGAAAGCTGAGAAAAATGAAATAATTAAGCAGTGATTACATCATTGTACATATAAAAAAGTAGCTCCCTTAACTGCCAGTTCTTCTTAATATCCTATTACTTAACAGTGATAGAACTGTTTGCTTGATGTGTGACTAGATATTGCTGTTGACATAGTGTGTGCTAATTGGTAGTAATCTCAGAAGAAACCAAGTTGTGAATGAAGATAACCCCAAATTTCACTGTCCTGGTAGCACTTTTTTTGTCAGTGAGACCATGAATGTAGTTTCTGCTGCAACATCAAATGATGCATTTTGAAAACAGATAAATAAAAGCTTCAATTTCCTAAGGTGTTTTATCTGTATTTTTATAAGCACAATTTGAAAAATGTGGTGTGACTATATGGAGTTTTAAGTTGATGTTCTGAAGAAAGTGGTTTTTACAGGAACAGTAAAAGATGTTGATTATCAATTTAGTTAGATGGTTTGCAGGTGATATGTAGTTTCCCTTATTCATTTAGAAAATTTTTGATTTCACTTTAGTTCTATTAAAAAATGGACTATGGTAGGGAAAGGGGATTTATACTAATAGGGCCACCCTTCTAAATCTGTAATTTTCTTGGCAACCTATTCTGGAAAGATATAAAAACTTGCAAGCTGTTTCAAGAAAAATAGTTTATATCATGCTGTTTTTCCCTTTTATTATTATTCATACTAAGTCTCAGCTAAGACTGCCACTAATGTGAACTCATTATGTTTTGGGGGGGTGAAATGTGGATGTGAGTTTATTATAAGCATTTTGATCTGAATCTTTTCAATATGTTTCAATATGTATTTCATAACCCATCTGGTACACCTAGAAGTTATCAGGCTGGATGTTTCTGATGATACTAAACATAACTGCAGTTGAGTATTGAATTCTCTTCTTTTTTTCATTTTCTTTGCATTTTAAATTACTTTTCTTCCATGTAATTTGACTTACAGTAGTGAAATGAGACTAACCAATTTTCAAATTGTTTGATTTTATTGATGTTGAATAAACTACTACAACCCCCTCAAAGTACTTTTTTCCCGTAAATCCATTGGTTGAAACTGATCTATTTTTATTGCAGTGAAATAACACAATAATTTGTCAGTCATTATCAGATTTCAGAAAATGTAAAAAGAGCATGGAAAAAGGAATAGCTCCAGAGGAAACATCTCAAAATTAGGGGGGGAAAGGCTTTTTCAAATTACTGACATTCATAGCAATCAGCCTTTGAATATATTGTTCATTTAGTAATTTATTTTACAAGATCTTTTGAACCCCTTCTATTTGTCATGCTGCTGTATTAGGCACAATGATAACTCTTACAAGGAATGTTCTTTGCTCTTGTGGAGTTTCACAGTGGTCTATATTCCACCAAACAATATAGACAATAAACTAGTAAAAGAAGGAAGATCCTTAGAGATTGCAGTAAGAAAAATGAAGGAAATGAGTAGCAAAGTACGATAATGGAGAACTGGGAAGGGACTAATTAGCTACTGCGGTGGTCAGGAAAGGCCTCTCAGTGAAGGTGACCTTTGAAAGAGAAAAAAGACCTGAAAGAGAAAAAAGAATGAGCCTACCTTGTGAAGAGCAGAGAGAACAAGAGCTAAGGCTTTGAGGCAGAAAGACAAACTTGGGGTATTTGAGGAACTGAAAGCAAGCCAGTATGGCTGGAGCCTAGTGAGCTGGGTGGGTGGCGGGGAGTGGTTAAAGATGTTAGAGAGCTTGTCAGATAATAGATAATGCTGGGCTTGGAGATTCTCAGAAAGAATTTGGGTTTGATTCTCAGAACAATGGGAAGCCATTGAAGAGTCTTTGTTAACTACTTTTCTGTGGAAGGTCACTGACTGAAAAAAAAAAGTGGAGCTAGAGATTTGTTTTGCAGAGATAAACAGAATATCTACCTACTCAGTTGTTTAAGTTAAGACCTGAGAATGAAAAACGTTGTTTGATATGTATGCTTCATATATATGTAGTCCTCTATTCTGTTTAGATAGGGGATAGGGAAATGGGAACTCAGAGGTGAGTACTTTCCACTGTCACACACTCACCTGTGTGCTGAGGTAAGTTGTCACGAACTTTATTAAAAATCAGATAATTGTTCAACTTAATAATTTGTTTTTCAAAGAATGTTTTCTCACAGAAATGTGTTTCCTAGAAAGTTTTGGCATATAAAGGAATAATTTAGGTTTTAGAAATGGCCTTTGGGATTTTGGGAGGAGTTTGCCATTTTCCTTTAGCTGTTGTCTTCTCCAACATTTTTAAATTGCCACACCTTTATTCTTTGAGAGATCAGGGCTACTCTATTTCTTGATATTTAAATGAATTTAGACTTGGCATTTATTTTGTTGTCCTGAGCCCTTTCTCGAAAGCAATCCAGCTTTGAGGTCTATTTGGCCCCCAATAGGAATGCAGGCAGTCATTGACATTCTGTAGGGGTGAATCCTAATATCGTGGAGTATTAAACTGCAAAATAACCTTCATTGACTCCTGCAGGACCTAGTTCTAACTCCTTAACTTAGCACTCAAGGATTCTGCATGATTTGACTCAGGCCTACTGTCCTACATGTCCTTATTATCCTCTTACACAAATCCTCTATTGGTTTAAATGGAGTTTTTTCCAGTTGGGAACTTTTGTCTTACCATTATTCTTGGCATAGAGTAGGTGTAGGTGCACAGTAACTGCTTGTTGAATGGATGCCATGCCATCATCCATTTGCAAAGCCCTTCACGTTCCTTTCTGTCATTGCAAATCCCAACACTAGTCAAGGAACAGTTCAAATTCCACGTCCTATTATGCCATCACCAAGACCTGATCTCTGAACGTGAACAGCAGTCACACTTGTCATGTGTATCATAATTGCAGTAAGTCCTCGCTTAACATTGGCTATAGGTTCTGCAACTTTAAGTGAAATGATATAATGAAACCAATTTTACCATCGGCTAATTGATAAAACAAGGGTTAAGTTCCTTCAGTATCTCATCACCGGTATAATGAAACGACATTGAACAAAATGATGTTATTCGAGGACCTGCTGTATGTTCATTTGACACCTGGCCATCTCTCCACTGGTCTCCAGCTCCATGAAGGCGATCTGGACCTTGTCTGATTTGCGCATTCTTGTATCCTGAGCACCTGGTACATGGTATGACCCCCTATGAATCGTTGTTGAATAATGAATAAATGCTGCCTTGTGTTGTACCTCCTATTATTGTTTTGGATCCTTAAATTGTTTAATACTGTTTTACTTTTCACATGTTTGGTGTTCTCAAGTGGTTTTTAAGAATGGTCATAGAGCATAGTTAAGAGCACAATTCTGGAGCTAGGCTTCCTGGGATCCAGTTCTGGCTAGGAGACTTACTAGCTGTGGGACACTGGGTGAGTTAGTTAACCTCTCTCTACCTCATATTTTTCATCTGTAAAATAGGAATAATAGAACTTACCTCTTAGGGTACTTACTATAAGGATTAAATAGGATTAAATGAGTTAGGTCTACAATTTGTTGATTGCAATTTTTAAATTTCAAAAACTTTAGTATCCTAAGAGGTAAAATGAGGATTAAATGAGTTAGGTCTACAATTTGCTGATCACAGTTTTTAAATTTCAAAAACTCTAAAAACTTATAAAATTTTCATTTGGTAAGTTAGGAGCCAAAACTCAGGTGATGAACATCTGACTTGAACTGATGTGAGGGTAGTTATAGTCTTTATTCTGTTTAATGTTAATCTTTATTTGGTTTTGCTATAGAATTAGTAATATGTTTATGGGGCAGTGCCTCAGGCCCTACTGGAGTATTACATAATGTATAGAATATGCAGGTTATTACCTATCCAAAAGGCTGGACATTTCTGAATTTGGAAACACATCTGGCACCAGGGCATTGCACATAGTAAGTTGATGCTGTTGGTGATGATTAGGGAGGTAAATAGACTGTTTCATGCTTCTTAATACCTTGCTTATATTAGTTACCATGTAAATACGTGCTGGTTTATCCATGCAACAACTCTGAATAGAGGACTGGCTGAATAAGCATCATTTTGTCATAGGAAAAAAGATATGGCTGGGTCACATGGTTGAAATGAGCCAAGACCCAGGTTGGCCTTCCTTCCTTCCTTCCTTCCTATCAAGGAGGGCGCAGCTCACAGTGGCCCATGTGGGGATCAAACTGGCAAACTGGGTGTTATTAGCACCACGCTCTAACCAACTGAGCTAACTGGCCACCCCCCAAGACCCAGGTCTTTCAATACTCTTTTTTTTTAAATTTATTTTTCAAATTTATTGGGGTGACAATTGTTAGTAAAATTACATAGATTTCAGGTGTACAACTCTGTATTACATCATCTATAAATCCCATTGTGTGTTCACCACCCAGAGTCAGTTCTCCTTCCATCACCATATATTTGATCCCCCTTACCCTCATCTCCCACCCCCCACCCCCCACCCCCCTTACCCTCTGGTAATCAATACTCTTTCATCTAGTACCATTAAAAGTATTTGTTTTTTGTTTTTCTTGTGTTACTTAAACCAAGATCTGCTTCTTTAGGGTGAGTCTTTTTGAGGGGTTGGGGGAGGATTCAGTTAAGAATTTAATGTGATTAGACACTTATTCTTTGCAGTTGCTAAACATTTATTAAACTCCTCATGTGTATAGAAATAAAACAAATGAGGCATGGTTCCTGGCCTTCAGTAGTTCCGGCATCATGCGTGGTTACACGGGGACATGAGTGTTCATTACAGTTCTTTATTTTCCTCTGGAAGCTTGAAATCATTAATATTAAAAACGTACAAAGGAAAACACAAGAAACAATTGAAAACTTGTGTTAGTGTCTACTATATGGAATTGGTTTTCGATTGCTCTAACCATTCCCCACCCCCTGCAGTATTATTCCTATATGACATTCTGACAGCCTTTCCAACTAATCTAAGCAACATATGTTTTTTTCATTTTCTCCTTTATCAATATTTATAAAACATAATTGGTATGTTTTTTTCCTTTTCCTTTTATGGGTTTGAGCATAATTATCTCTCAAAAGATTTTCTTGCAATGTTCTTACAGTTGAAAATTAGTCCTTGAAACTATTCTGCCAATTCAGTCAACAAATATTTATTAAGTACCTATTATATTGCAGGAATTACTGTCATTTAAACAAATATAATTTCTGTCTAGTGCTCTTTCCTTCAAACTGGAGCACACTGGGTGAGCAGGGTGGTGGCATATAGTGTGCCCCAGGAGCTGCAAAATAAAGCAGCTGTGTTTTCTTGAAGCACCTATCTTATACAAAGGTTTAAGAGAACATTCACTGGTAACTAATTTAAGATATTTAGCAATATTTATACAAATTCAGAGACAGGCATACCTTGGAGATATTGTAGATTTGGTTCCAGACCCCTGCAATAAAGTGAATATTGCAATAGAGTGAGTCACATGAATTTTTTGGTTTCCCAGTGCATATAAAAGTATGTTTACACTATACTGTAGTCTATTAAGTGTGCAATAGCATGTCTAAAACACTACATACCTTAATTTAAAAATAATTTATTGCTAAAACATGCTAACCATCATCTAAGCCTGTTGGAAAAATGGTGTAGATAAACTCACTTGATGCAGGGTTGCCACAAATCTTCAATTTGTTAAAAAAAATGCAATATCTGCAAAGCGCAACAGAGCAAAGTGCAATAAAATGAGGTATGCCTGTACATTGTGCTTTTGAATGCAATATTCATATGAAGATATGAGGTAAAACCTAATAGTTCAGAGAAAGTCTCTGCTTGCAAGGGCAGCTGTGGTAACCCTGCTGTGACTTTGAAAAACACTGGGGCCACAGAGTGCTGTTTGAGCCTGTTCCTTTAGTCAAATACCCACATATTCTCATAGTCTTAAATTCCCATGATGACCTATGGAAAAATAATAGACATTAAATTTTCCCCCTATGTTGCCTAATTTTCAGTTCAAGGGAATGCACTGGTTGCTTGATAATGGTCTAAATGTTAAAATTTGTTGAATCTTAACAGAGTTCTTCGTGTTTGTGGGTAACAGCCAAAACTGATAGGGAAGGACCTGCCAAGGGACTGATAATCTTCAAAAGAGAGCTTGTTAGAACACAGTGACCATGAACTTAAAGCAGCACAATTGATGGGGTCAAAGGTTTGCCTTGTTCTATTCACATTTACCTGTGTCACCGATTAAAGTTAACTTTTACTAACTTTGAAGTTGCTTTTGTTTATAACACAGTCATTATACAAATTGCTTTGTTAATTGCTGGTCACTGGAATATTTAATAGTAGAGGCAAGTTGTCAAAGATTATGTGCTTTGAGATTTCTAGAGTTTGAGGTGATTTGAAAAATTTCAAGCAGAACATTGGAGGAATGCCTGTTACAAAGCAATGATCTGATTTGCTCCAAATGAGGAAGGTGAAGAGAAAGGCAAGCAAAGAAAGAGGGTGGAAGTAAATACAGTAAGTCAAACACTGAATTTTTCAACAGATTTTTGTTATGTATGCCCCACTTTCATTGTTGCTGTCCCACTCCAGGCACAGTTCACAGGGCCTGACATTGTTGTATAATTGTCTTACTGCCCAAAACTCATAAGGATGTGGGTATAGAGGGGTGATTAAGGAATGGTCTTTATAGTCTATGTGTGAAGTGCTTTTACAGCCTATTCAGTAAAAGGGGATAAGAGAGTTGTAGATAGGGATTCCAGGCGGAATTCCCGCCCTTTCTCAGGAGTTTCTTTCCCTTTCCCTTTCCCGAGATATAAACTGTTTTCTCTTCTCCATGATGAATTGCTTCCATAAAGTGACGGCCAATACTACCAACAACCTGGGTTCAAGGAGCTTATTTTCCCGATTTCCCGACCAAACTTTTCTCAGGATTCGGGAACGGGAAAGCGAAAAAAATTCCTGAGAACGGGTGGGAATTCCTGCCTGGAAACCCTAGTGGTAGAGTTTTGCTTCTTGGCCCCACTTTCTAAAAATGGCCATACATTTCTAAAGAACACTTTATTTTAACAGTTTTGTGTTCTACTTTTGAATATTTCTCAGTGGGAAGGCAGTAGAGTGTAATAGCTACAATCTTGGGCCCTGGAATCATAGGCTTGGGTTCCAGTTCTGCTTTGTCTCTTGTTGGCAATGTGGTTTTAGGCAACTCTTCACCTCTCTGAACCTTGTTTGCCTCCTCTGTAAGCAATCTCATTTGGTGGCTTTAAGGATTAAGTGAAATAATGCTTGTAAAGTACTAAGCATAGTTCAAGCTACATAGTAGATGTAGTTATTCTTACTATTGACTCCTTTAGTAGATTT
The DNA here is from genome assembly GCF_036562045.2 of Rhinolophus sinicus. NCBI lineage: Eukaryota > Metazoa > Chordata > Mammalia > Chiroptera > Rhinolophidae > Rhinolophus > Rhinolophus sinicus. The sequence goes on along the minus strand of NC_133768.1, from coordinate 81,022,891 downwards.
GTGGCTTAACTAGTTAAAACTCGGAGAACACTGTAAGAGTTTCTATGTGAACCAGAAGTGAGGGAAAATTGTATCTTTATTTGTATTGCCTTAATTCCAGCTGGAATGCTATTTTTTGAATATGTATTTCTTTAATGGTGAGTAGACTATTTAGAAGTAATGCTAATTTTTTGGCAGGCAAGAAAGTTTATGGTAAATGCTTGGTTTATTACTTACTAAAATTGGCATTATATTGAATGCAAGGAAAATATCAATTTTTTAATATGTTGGCCCAGTGTATATTTAAATATGATACTATTTAGCTTAAACAAATTTAAAATTTAATCTTCATTTTGAATGGAAAGGGAGATGCAGGAAAATATACACAACTAACAATTTTTTTTTTGTTGGGGAAGGGGGACAGGACTTTATTGGGGAACAGTGTGTAATTCCAGGCCTTTTTTCCAAGTGAAGTTGTCCTTTCAAACTTAGTTGTGGAGGGTGCTGTTTAGCTTCAAGTTGTCCTTTCAGTCTTAGTTGTGGAGGGTGCAGCTCAGCTCCAGGTCCAGTTGCCATTTTCTAGTTGCAGGGGGCACAGCCCACCATCCCTTGCGGGAGTCGAACCGGCAACCTTGTGGTTGAGAGGATGCACTCCAACCAACTGAGCCATCCAGGAGCTCAGGGGCAGCTCAGCTCAAAGTGCCGTGTGCAATCTTAGTTGCAGGGGGCGCTGCTCACCATCCCTTGCAGGACTCAAGGAGTTGAACCGGCAACCTTGTGGTTGAGACCCCACTGGCCCATGTGGGAATCGAACTGGCAGCCTTCGGAGTTAGGAGCATGGAACTCTAACCGCCTGAGCCACCGGGCTGGCCCACACAACTAACAATTTTGTCTTTTATTTCTTTTTATTTCTTTTTTATTTATTTCTTTATTTTTATTATTATTTTTTAAGTTTATTGGGGAGACAATGGTTAGTAAAATTACATAGATTTCAGGTGTACAATTCTGTATTACATCATCTATAAATCCCATTGTGTGCTCACCACCCAGAGTCAGTTCTCCTTCCATCACCATATACTTGATCCACCTTACCCTTGTCTTCCACCCCCTCCCCCTTTACCCTCTGGTAACCACTAAACTATTGTCTGTGTCTATGAGTTTTTGTTTCTCATTTGTTTGTCTTGTTCTTTTGTTGTTTTTGGTTTATATACCACGTATCAGTGAAATCACATGGTTCTCTGCTTTTTCTGTCTGACTTATTTCGCTCAGCATTACTCTTTCAAGATCCATCCATGTTGTCACAAATGTTCCTATATCATCTTTTCTTACCTTGAATAGTATTCCATTGTGTATATATACCACAACTTCTTTATCCATTCATCTATCGAAGGACATTTTGGTTGTTTCCATGTCTTGGCCACGATAAACAAAGCTGCAATGAACATTGGAGCACACGTGTCTTTATGTATAAATGTTTTCAGATTTTTGGGTAGATACCCAGGAGAGGGATTGCTGGGTCATATGGTAATTCTATTCGTAATTTTTGAGGAACCTCCACACTGCCTTCCATAATGGCTGCACCAGTCTGCATTCCCACCAACAGTGTATGAGGGTTCCTTTTTCTCCACAGCCTCTCCAACACTTGTTACTATTTGTCTTGTTGATGATAGCCATTCTGACTGGGGTGAGGTGATATCTCATTGTGGTTTTGATTTGCATTTCTCTGATGATTAATGATGTTGACCATTTTTTCATATGTCTATTTGCCATTTGTATGCCCTCTTTGGAGAAATGTCTCTTCAGGTCGTCTGCCCATTTTTCAAGTGGGTTGTTTGCTTTTTTGTCCTTGAGTTGCATGAGTTCCTTGTATATTTCAGATATTAGCCATTTATCGGAGGCACTGTTCGAAAAAATCTTCTCCCATTCAGTTGGGTGCTTCTGTATTTTGTCGATGGTTTCTTTTGCTGTGCAGCAGCTTTTAAGGTCATATAGTCCCATTCGTTTATTTTAGCTTTACTTCCATTGCCTTTGGAGTCAAATTCATAAAATGCTCTTTGAATCCAAGGTCCATAAGTTTAGTACCCATGTTTTCTTCTATGCAGTTTGTTGTGTCAGGTCTTATGCTTAAGTCTTTGATCCATTTTGAATTAACTTTGGTACATGGTGACAGATAGCAGTCCAGTTTCATTCTTTGGCACGTGGCTATCCAATTCTCCCAGCACCATTTATTGAAGAGGCTGTCTTTCTCCATTGTATGTTTTTAGCTTCTTTGTCAAAAATTATCTGTCCATATTTATGTGGTTTTATTTCTGGGTTCTCAATTCTATTCCATTGGTCTATGTGTCTGTTTTTCTGCCAATACCATGCTGTTTTGATTATTGTAGCCCTGTAGTACAAGCCAAAGTCAGGGAGTGTGATACCTCCAGTATTGTTCTTTTTTCTTAAGATTGCTTTGGCTATTCGGGGTCTTTTGTGGTGCCATACAAATCTGATGATATTTTGTTCTATTTCTTTTTAAAAAATGGCATTGGGATTTGATGGGGATTGCATTAAATCTGTATATTGCTTTGGGTAATACGGTCAACTTAACTATGTTGATTCTTCAAGCCCATGAGCACGGAATGTCTTTCCATTTCTTTGTGTCTTCTTCAATTTCTTTCAAAAATGTCTTATAGTTTTCAGCATATAGGTCTTTCACATCCTTGGTTAAGTTTATTCCTAGGTATTTTATTCTTTTTGCTGCAATTGCAAAAGGAATTTTTTTTTTATTTCTTTCTCTGAGATTTCATTGTTAGTATATAGGAATGCAATGGACTTTTGTATGTTGATTTTGTAGCCAGCAACTTTACTGTATTCCTTGATTGTTTCTAATAGCTTTTTGGTGGAGTCTTTAGGGTTTTCTATATATAGCATCATGTCATCTGCAAAGAGTGATAATTTAACTTCTTCATTCCCAATTTGATGCCTTTTATTTCTTTCTCTTGCCTGATTGCTCTGGCAAGGACTTCCAACACTATGTTGAAAAGCAGAGGTGATAGGGGACAGCCCTGTCGTGTTCCTGAACATAGAGCAAAGGGCTTCAGTTTTTCACCATTAATTATGAGATTAGCTGAGGGCTTGTCATATATGGCCTTTATTATGTTAAGGTATTTTCCTTCTATACCTATTTTATTAAGTGTTTTAATCATAAATGGATGTTGTATCTTGTCAAATGCTTTTTCTGCATCAATTGATATAATCATATGATTTTTGTCCTTTATTTTGTGATGTATCACATTGATGGATTTATGGATGTTGAACCATCCTTGTGCCCCGGGATGAACCCCACTTGGTCGTGATGAATAATCTTTTAATGCATTGTTGTATTCGATTTGCTAGAATTTTGTTTAGGATTTTTGCATCTGTATTCATCAGAGATATTGGTCTGTAGTTTTTTTTTGTGTTGTCCTTACCAGGTTTTGGTATCAGGGTAATGTTGGCCTCATAAAATGAGTTAGGGAGTACTGTCTCTTCTTCAATTTTTGGAAGAGTTTGAGCAGGATTGGTATTAGATCCTCTTTGAAGGTTTGGTAGAATTCACTAGTGAAGCCATCTGGTCCCGGACTTTTGCTTTTGGGAAGGTTTTGGATGACTGATTCAATTTCGTTACTGGTGATCGGTCTGTTTAGATTTTCCAGTTCTTCATGGTTCAGCCTTGAAGGCTATATGTTTCTAAGAACTTGTCCATTTCTTCTAGGTTATTGAATTTGGTGGCATATAGTCCTTCATAGTATTCTTGGATGATCCTTTGTATTTCTGTGGTGTCCGTGATAACTTCCCTTTTTCATTTCTGATTTTGTTAATTAGTGTCTTCTCTCTTTTATCTTAGTGAGTCTAGCCAAGGGTTTGTCAATTTTGTTAATCTTTTCAAAGAACCAGCTCTTTGTCACATTAATTTTTTCTATTGTCTTTTGTTCTCTATTTCATTTAGTTCTGCTCTGATTTTTGTTATTTCCTTTCTTCTGCTGACCTTGGGTTTTACTTGTTCTTCTTTTTCTAGTTCTTTAAGGTGTAACATGAGGTTATTTATTTGGGATTTTCTTGTTTCTTGAGATAGGCCTGTAATGATATAAATTTCCCTCTTAAAACTGCTTTCGCTGCATCCCAAAAATTTTGGTAGGATGTATTTTCATTGTCATTTGTTGCTATGTATGTTTTGATCTCTCCTCTAATTTCTTCTTTGACCCAGTCATTTCTTAAAAGTATGTTGTTTAATCTCCATGTATTTGTGTTTTTTCCTGCTTTTTCCTGTTGATGTCCAATTTCAAAGCCTTGTGATCAGAGAATATTCTTGGTATGATTTCAATCTTCTTAAATTTGCTAAGTGTGATTTTATGTCCCAATATATGGTCTATCCTTGAGAATGTTCCATGTACACTAGAAAAGAATGTATAGTCTGATGTTTTAGGATGAAGTGCTCTATAAATGTCAATTATGTCCATTTCATCTAATGTTTCATTTAGGGCTGCTTTTTCGTTAGTTATTTTCTGTTTGGATGATCTATCCATAGCTGTCAATGATGTATTTAAGTCCCCTAGTATAATTGTGTTTTGGTCAATTTCTCCATTTTGTTCTGTTAGGAGTTGCTTGGTACATTTCCGTGCTCCCTGATTGGTGGCATAAATATTGATGACTGTTATGTCTTCTTGTTGCATGAGTCCCCTTTACCATTATGAAATGTCCATCTTTGTCTCTTGTTATCTTTTTCACCCTGAAGTCTGTTTCATCTGATATCATTATGGCTACACCTGATTTTCTCTGGGTACCATTTGCTTGGAGTGTCAATTTCCACCCTTTCACTTTGAGTCTATGCTTGTCCTTGTAGCTGAGATGTGTCTCTTGGAGACAGCATATGGTTGGGTTTAGATTTTTGATCCAATCTGCTACTCTGTGCCTTTTTATTGGTGAGTTCAGTCCATTTACATTTAGGGTGATTATTGATATGTGAGGATTTCCTGTCATTCTATCTTTAGTTTTCTGGTAAGGCTGTGTCTCCATTGTTTCTTTGCCTTTGTGTTGTTGTCTATTATTTCTGTGTGGTGGTATTCTATGATGTTTCGCTCTGTTTCTGCTTTTATTACAGTATATATTTCAGTTCTGGATTTTTTTGAGTGGTTACCCTTAAGTTTATGTAAAAGAAAGTTTGATATTTAGAGTATTCCATTTTCTTCAGCACGCTTACTTTCTCCATTCCCATATTCCGTTCAGGCCTTTACTCTCCCCTTTTTATGTTTTGGTTGCCACAAATTGTCCCTGTTGATGGTGGTCAAATAGCCTCCTTTAGTATTTCTTGTAGTGCAGGTCGTATTAGAAAATTCCTCAGCTTCTGTATGTCTGGAAAGGTCTTTATTCCTCCTTCATATCTAAAGGATATCTTTGCTGGATATATTATTCTTGGCTCATAATTTCTCTCTTTCAATAGTTTGAATATTTGGTTCCACTCCTCCTGGCTTGTAGAGTTTCTGCTGAAAAATCTGATGATAATCTAATGGGCTTTCCTTTGTAGGTTACCGTCTTCTTTTCCCTGGCTGCCTTGAGGATTCTTTCTTTGTCGTTGATTTTAGACAGCTTCAATACAATGTGCCTTGGAGAAGGCCTGTTGGGATTGAGGTAATTAGGTGTTCTATTTGCTTCTTGGATTCGAGGATCCAGTTCTGTCCACAAGTTTGGGAAGTTCTCATCGACAATTTGTTTGAATATATTCTCTGTTCCCGTCTCTCTTTCTTCGCCTTCTGGTATGACCATTATTCTTATATTGCTCTTTCTGATGGAGTCAGAAAGTTCTTGTAGAGTTCTTTCATTTCTTTTAGGTCTCAAGTCTCTTTCTTTTTCCATCCGTGTCATTTCCAGGTTTCTATCTTCGATGTCACTGATTCTTTCCTCCAGCTGGTCAACTCTACTACCTAAGCTGGTCATTTCATTCTTAATTTCTTCTATTGAGCTCTTAATCTCCAGCAATTCTATTTGGTTCTTTTTTTAAAATTTCTATCTCTTTGGTAAAATGCTCATGTTATTCTTTGATTGTGTTTTTGAGTTTATTAAACTGCCTTTCTGTGTGTTCTTGCATCCTGTTGAGTTTTTTCAGAACTGCAATCTTGAATTCTCTGTCATTTAAATCACATATTTCCATATCTTTAATTTCCTTTTCTGAAGACTTTTCACTTTCCTTCTGAGTTGTCTTGTTTCTTTGGTTATTCGTGACAATTGCTGATTTATTATTTCTCTTCCTAGACATCTACCGGAGTGGCTTCTGCAACGATTGATAGGAAGAGGTCTTTCTTTTGTTTTCCAGTGCTTGTTGGTAGACTGTTTTATTTTCTCTCCAACTGCAGGGTTTTTTTCTCTCCTACACCGTAGTGTTATGTTTTCTCTGCAGTATTCGAGCTTCTCACACAGTGAGCGGATTCCCTGGGAGACGGGCTTCTCCTCTGTTAACAGTTCACCTGGGTCACAGGGCCAAGTGTCCGTGTGGGTATGCTGAGAGCTTTTGATGTTCTAAACCTCTTCCTGCACCAGATTCAGAGCCCGTGTGTTTCAGCAGTTTCTGTTTACTGCTGCAGGGATCTGCCCAGATCGGTGGGGTCAGGGGTGGGGTGAGTTGTGAGAGGTGGCTCAGATCAATGGCTGCGACCACCACCACAGCTGGTCCTGCTTCCATAGCTCCCTCCCTTTGTGGGAACTAGTTGGGCTGCCAAATTGTGTCTGTGGACCACAGTTCACAGAACAGCAAATATTCTGTTCTTTTGATGTGACACTGCTACTGGTCCACTTCTAGCACTGGGCAGGTGGAGCGGGGCGAGCTTTGGTAGGGTAGGGAGGGGGCAGCTAGTTTCAGTGCCTAAGCCTTCTGTTCTCTGCAGCTGTGAGGGCTGAAACCACCGTTTGCAGCCTCTTCCCTTAGTCTTTTCTCCGAGGTCTCTGCCGTGAGCGTTGGGTTCAGCCGTGGTATATGCTGTCTCCTCAGCCCTGTGGGCCATAAGTGGAGCCCTAGCTGTCCGAGTTGTTCCTTCTCCCGCAGCTGTGGTAGTTCCGGGATGCAGGCAGCTCCAACCACTGAGCTAGGTCTGTGTCCTGTGCCTGCGCCGCTCCATCTCCGCCCTTCTCCTTTCCCTCGTCCCACGCTGGTGCGATTTGCCCACCTTTAGGTGAATTTAGTTGTGGGACTCTTCGTCTTGCCTGTGTGCTGTGCAGGGAGTCCTTTGTGGAGTTATTGTTGTTCGTTTTGTTGTACATTCCAGGGGAGATTTCCAGAGGCTCACCTCACGCCGCCATTTTGATATACTCTCAATTTTGTCTTTGAATCATGAAAACTTCTGGTGGTCTGATAATTGAAGTGGACATACATTTTTCTGATTTATCTCTGTTCCAGATTTCAAGTCCAAAAAGATGGAAATATTGAAGTACTTGTAATAATTCAGCCACTGAATTAATTGTGTTTGAAGAATGTCTTCTATAGATAGTGAGTTGTTATAGCTATCTGAAGTTTTTATTGTACTTATCTATAGAATTAAATCAAACAATATCTTAGATATGATAAAAGTTCAATAGCAGCTTTGATAAATGAATGGATAAGTCCAAATAGGTTATTCAGAATAGCTTTAGTGTTGGAGGGCTCCTTTAACCTTTTGAGGAATTACATGAAGATAGTATTCCTGTTCATCCATGTTCCAGTGTTTTCCTTTTGTTCCAATGCCATACAAATGATGAGACAGATGATCCTTGGGTAGCCGACTTGGTTATGGAATTGTGTAGGTACACAGAAGGGAAAAGATAGGAAATATTGTTCATATAGTGTATATTCAGTGTTTTGTGATGACTATTATAATAAATACATTCAAGTACTTGAAAAGCCTAGGTCACCACACTAATGAGATATATTATTAGCAGCATTACCTGCATTTATAGATAGTCATTATCAGCATCATATGAACATGAAAATACAACATTCAAAAGTAGTTTTAGGAAAATTAGACTTAATTCTACCCTCAGGTCATGAGCTCAAATGTTAAAGGTAATGCCCTTTATTATAGAGCAACTTTCTTTGGAAGCATGGTTATTTAGCCTTATTTTATTTACTTCAGTGGACTATGCACAGTGAGGTTAAGTGATTTGCAGGACACATTGAGGTGGAGGTAGGAGCAGAATTTTGTGCCCTTGGTTTCTTACCCAGTGCTTTTGCACTAATGACACAAAAGGTTCTTTAGGTCAAAGGATCCTTTCATATCTCTAGTCTTCAATTGGGGTGAAACAAAACTTCAGTAGTGGAGACAGCAATCATTATAGCTGTATAACTGTACATCTTCTTGCACAATTTGTTACTTATCAAAATGCGTTTTGGACTTACTAAGTACTTTTGGCATCATGTAGGTGTGGTTATCTTTAAATATTCACTGGCAAGTATTTATTGAGTAATTGTATGTAAAGCACTCTACTAGGGGGTGAAAATGAACCACTGCCCTGAAATAGCCCTAGCAAGGGCAACAGATCACAAAGCAACGTGTTACCAGCCAATGCTAATACTAATACCAATAAGTAATTAATAAATTATCATAGCACTCTCCATGAGTCTGGCACCATTCTAAGTGCCTTATATGTATTAACACATTTAAATGATGTACAAATGCTATGAGGTAGGGACTATTATCCCCATTTTACAGATGAGGAAGCCAAGGCACAGAGAAGTTAGATAACTTCCCCAAGGCTACACCTCTGATAAGTAGAAGAGCTAGCTAACATTAAAATCCATGCAATCTAGTTCTAGGGTGTGTGCTTTTTAATTATAACACCTTCTTTTAGTTTATCTATGATAGGGGACATTATATAAGAGAGCATGATTGCTGAAAAAGGCACATTAGAAAATATTCTGGAGAAATACAGCAGAATGATCAGAGTAGGGTGTTAAAGTTGGCGAGATGTTCATTATACCTCAAAGAAAAAAAGAGTTGACAAGATATTTTGAACAAGGCAGTTTTGAAGTGAGATTCTTATTGAAAAGCAAGGAAATTATTTTGAATATTTTAATGCCCATACATGTGTACATATGTGTGTGTTTGTTGCATGTGTTTACAGGTGTTAATTTGAAACTGGAAAAAAAAACTTTGAGGGTAAATCAAATTGAGAATCCTTTATGTTGACAGCCAATCAGGGCTCTGTTTTTGTGTATAATATTTTATTTCATAGATATGTTTTTTTTTTAAAAATGTAACAACTTTATTGAGCTATAATTCCCCTATCATACAATTCACCCATTTAAAGTGTATTTTTTAGTATATTCACAGCATTGTGTAAACATCGCCACAATTTTAGAATACTTTCATCACTTCAAAAACCAGAAATATGTGTTTTGTAAGAAATGTGGCCAAAAAGGGGATGGAACTAGTGTACCTGTTGGTACCATTGCCTCCCTACATAATGTTCATAGGTCCCTTCTCAGTGTAACTCAGATCTTTTTCTATTTTTTGCAGTCTAGCTCCAAATTGCTGTGAAACACCTTCTTTTAATTTTATTTTGTTTGATGGCTAATATTTCAAAGGATTATGTATTTATCTAATTTTGAATTTTCAATCCAAATTGATTATATAACTTTGATCATTATGTTTTTATCACAAGCATATGGATATTAGTACTACATAACTAAGCCAGACTTGTATATTAAACAAAACTGCTAAACCCACTAGTGTAAATGGCTACCGCCTGGTCTATGCATGCTTCTAGTGTGGGCCAGAGCCAGAGATGCCTGAGAAATTTTCTGTACACACTGACATTTTAAAATATTTCTAAAGCTGACATAGGTTATTAGTAGACAGATGATTTTGATAAAAGCAACACGTTTTTTTGGCTGAGGTGTTGTGTTATGGAAAATGTCTTATAAAATGTATTCTGTCACATTGTGTACAGATATTAGGGAATAATTCAAATTTTTTGAAAAAAATCTGTAAAGATTTTTCAGCCACCTAGACTTTACCAAAATATAGTCAGTTGTTATAGTGATGACTACATTTGTGTCTGGTGGGAGTTACCAAACTGAGAATCTGTGTGTGTGGCACGGAGAGAGCAGGCTGTTCCCAGTCTTCACTACAGTAATTAGAGTCAGTGTTATCTTTCAGGGGGAAAGAATGGCTATTATTAAAAATTTTATTATTAAAAATTTTATTAAAAATGATCTTTGGACATAATTAGATGTCTTAAGGAACATAGGTGCCTTAAAATGAGCTAATCTTGGATTGGTTACTTGCTACTTTTGATTTCACCTACATTTTCCTTCAGAATGATTTTGAAATGTTATTTTATACTTTCTCAGTATTTTTCTGTGCTTAGTATATTCTTGAGTTGCGTTTATATTCAGGGGCCAAAGTAGTTTCATTTGAAGTTAAAAGTGACTTGATTCACTAAAAATGATTTACTGTGACTCTTAAGTATATTTTTTATTTGCTTACATGGATCCTCTGCTTGTCATGTGTGGCAAGTGTATGGTGGTGATTGCACAGTTAGTGGATAGGATAGGCTCAGACAAGATGGCACTGCTGTCACTAGAAGAAGACGAAGTGTACCTTTATATTAATTAGGTGGAAGCACATCTTTTTTTTTTTTTTTTTTAATTAAATTTATTGGGGTGACAATTGTTAGTAAAATTACATAGATTTCAGGTGTACAATGCTGTATTACATCATCTATAAATCCCATTGTGTGTTCACCACCCAGAGTCAGTTCTCCTTCCATCACCATATATTCGATCCCCCTTACCCTCATCTCCCACCCCCACCCCCCCCCGTTACCCTCTGGCAACCACTAAACTATTGTCTGTGTCTATGAGTTTCTGTTTCTCATTTGTTTGTCTTGTTCTTTTGTTGTTTTTGGTTTATATACCACATATCAGTGAAATCACATGGTTCTCTGCTTTTTCTGTCTGACTTGTTTCGCTCAGCATTACTCTCTCAAGATCCATCCATGTTGTCACAAATGTTCCTATATCATCTTTTCTTACTGCCGAATAGTATTCCATTGTGTATATATACCACAACTTCTTTATCCATTCATCTATCGAAGGACATTTTGGTTGTTTCCATGTCTTGGCCACCGTAAACAAAGCTGCAATGAACATTGGAGCACACGTGTCTTTATCTCTAAATGTTTTCAGATTTTTTGGGTAGATACCCAGAAGAGGGATTGCTGGGTCATATGGCAATTCTATTCATAATTCTTTGAGGAAGCACATCTTTATCATGGAGATTAAGAGTTCACATCACCTGGAGTGAAGGAATCAGGTGCTGTGGAGTTAAAATAAAATGGATTCTTGATTTAGGAATTTTAGGGCCTATATTATGATACTGCTTTTTTTTCACTGCTAATTTTGTTTATTAAGCTATCGTGATACTGGGCTATGTGGAAAGGGGTTAGAAATTTGCTCATTTAAGGCAAAACAAATTGGTCTGGTTTAAGAGAGCCATTCAAAATGAGAGAAAGTATCACACCATTTAAAAAAGAGGATCCAGAATAATGTGAATATTGATTTTTCATTCATTGATTTAAAAAAAATGAATTACAAAATACCCATGAATTATTACTTCACAATAGTTTGATTTTCTGCTTAAGTTAGTGTCCAAAATGGTTTAGACTCCTAAATGGTTTAGAATAGCTCCAAGTGACTGCATGTGGGTTAGGTATGCATATATCTACCTGTTTTAAAGATGAAATCCTCTTTATCGTCAGATAAAGAAGACTTGCTGGCTTTAATTAGCCTTACTTTGTAGGTCAGCACTATTTTTATGATGAGAGGGCATGAGGTACTTTATTCAATTTCATTCTAGAAAAATTAGGGAGCAGCTTCTAACCCAGGTGCTGAGGATGCAGTGGTGAACAAGTGAGAGTCCTACCTTCATTCTCAGAGGCTGTCACAGTATCCGCTCACTCTCTTTGTTCTTCTAAAGAGCTGTGGAAAGGCCTTATAAAGCCTAGTGTGTCCCCCTTGGTACTGTTTAGTTGCATTCAATCATAGCTGTAAGGAGGAAGAGGAAAGTTGGTCTCTAGCTCCATCAAGCTGAGATGCTGCCCTTAGGTATAAATGGTTGTTCTTTCTTTGTGGGCCCCAAGTACCTTCTAGGTTGTTACCTGTATCCCTTTCCAGTGACTTAAATGGAGATTATAAAATCACAATTATGACCATGTTCTCTTATCCTCACACTTTTGTACTTGTTACTCTCCCTGAAATGCTGACTACTTCTTGTCCTTCAGGATTCAGTTTAATCGTCACCTGTCTTGGAAACATTTTCTTGAGCCTCCTCTACTTCACAGCCACTGTTAGGTGTTTCTTTCATATATTTCTATAGTATTGTTTGTGCCTCTCTTTAGCAATCTTCATTATAAGTAGTGCTTTTGTTTTCCTATCTCTCCCATTGGATTGTGAGTTTCTTGAGGGCAGGGGCCAGGTCAGTCATCTCTGTGTTGTTTGGCATGATACCATGCTCTGATGTTTAATTAATGTTTGTTGAATGAGAAAATGAATGAATGAATGAATTAATTAATATATAGCTTACTAATTATGGCTACTTGATTACACTGGCAGCACTTTCTGTTTGCCATCTGGAAATTGCAATAGTTAGAGTATTATCCACTAGCCAGTGGAATTTTATAATTTCCACTAGCCAGTAATTTTATAAGTATTGGTAAAATCAGGTGGGCAGAAATATTTATCAGATAATTACAGTATACAATATAAAATACAATAGGAGGTGAAAGAAATGTGCAAAATTTTAGAACCAAAAGCAGTCCTAGAGATCGTTTAATTTAACACTTCCAATTTTAAAAAGATATAATCTAATATAGAGGGAAGAGTTAAATTACATGCTCAAGGACCTCTGTCTTCTAGGAGCTTGCAGTATCATTGACAGATGGTATGTACAGACATTAAAAAAAGATGATTGAGAAAAAAGTACCAAAAGAGTAGAAACAGTTAGACTAGTCAAGGTAGGTTCAACCAAGGACTCTTAGGTCTTAACAGGTGAGTAGGATTTTGATATGAGAAGAGATTCTGGGTGTAGAGAATGTATAAAGTGCAAAGATAAGGAGGTACAAGTGACTTTTGGGATCTGTTCACTAGTAAGAGAGAAAGCAGAAAAATGGGTCCAGAAAATGGAGTGACTTCAATACCAGGCTGCAGAGAAAAACCATTGGCAGTTTTTGACTAGGTGAGTGATGTAATGAAAACGATTTAGTTTGACTCATACGTGGACTGGGTTGAAGGCAAAATAGGTAATAAAACTGACCCATTGTCTAATGTGTGAGTTAAGAAATATGAACTTAATGGATTCTAAAGTTTTTGCTCAAAGGTGAAAACGTGATATACTATGTATTCCCATGATAATTAACATAACATCGGCATATTCTTAATGGAAAAAGTAAGCCCAAGTAGCAAACTTGTAATATTAGTAATGTGCATGTATTAGTCATGACATACTGTAGATAATTGTATAAACTCTCACGTTACTCCAATAAACTCTAAAAATTCCTGAAGTAACTGAGAACATGGTAGCAGCTGCACCATCAGGCCTTGGTATTTTGCCAGTCATTTGGCAAATAGAAAGTGGGATGAACCCTCCCAATGCATTTGGGAGCCATTTTGTTCAAAAAATGGTTTTGTAGAAAGCTAAAATGTAACATTGTATTCTGGTTAAAAAAAAAAAAAACATGGGCAAAGAGAATAATAAGCAGAGGTCTGTACTACATTAAACTGTATGTAAAAGTGAAAGGCGTGGGGGAGAACCTTTACAGCATGTGTCTCAGAAAATTCTGACCTTGTATAGATAAACAAAAGTGTGCATGCAGGACAAGATTTGTTATTTCAGTAGTACAGTAGTCCCACCTTATCCATGGGGATGCGTCCTAAGATCCCCAGTAGATGCCTGAAATCGCAGATAGTACCGAACCCTGTATATACTGTTTTTCCCCCTATATATACATACCTATGGTAAAGGTTAATTTACAAATTGGGCAAATAAGAGATTAGCAACAGTAACTAAAATAGAACAATTGTAACATACTGTAATAAAAGTTATGTGAATGTGGTCTCTCTCAAAATATTGTAGTGTACTCACCTTTTCACTTAAAGGAAGCACTTTACAACTTCTCTTTGGCATATTTGAATTGCCAAAATGATACCACAGCAGTCAGTCTGATAACTGAGAAGGCTAGTAAATGACTAACAAGGCAGTTAGTATATGCAGTGTGGAGATGCTGGAGAAAAGGATGATTCATGTTCTGGGTGGGATTGAATGGGATGGTGTAGGATGGCAGGAGACAGCAGGAGATTTCATCACACTCCTCAGGGTGGAGCACGATTTAAAACTTATGAGTTTATTTCTGGAATTTTCCGTTTAATATTTTTGGACCATGGTTGACCATGAGTAAATGAAACCTCAGAAAGCAAAACCATGGATATGGGGGCGACTACTGTGTATCTCATTTGTATAGTTAGGGATGAGTTTATTTCTTTAAGGGCAATAAACATTTGGGTATGGAAGGGACCCATGGATGGCTTAAGCTTAGAGTTTTAAGTCTCTTAAGTTTACAGCTTCAGAAACATAATGAATACAGTTTGTATTCTTGTCATTTATTTTTTCCCTAAAAATTAGAGGGAAATTACCAATTAAATGAAGATTTAAGTTGTGTTGATTTCAGGCTGGCATCTTTGTAAAGTATATTTAAGAAACCTACTCAGGCAGGATCTGTTTCAAATGGTGTATAATTAATTGTGTAAATGCCTACTTTGTAATATCTTTGTATGTCAACATAATTTAAAGTTAACTTTGTTAGTTTTTGAAAATTAAAAGCATTTTAACGAATAAAAAGTATAATTTTTCTGTGATTCTTTTTTCCTACTTTGTTGGGCTAAAGAAAATCTGGTAAACTTTAGACCATTGTATTCTTCTTATGCTGTATGACAACATGGAAATGTGTCACAACCAGTTCTTGGCATCATACACTGCTAGAATACTTATTGTCATTAATATTGTAGGGAAGTCATGATATTGAATATGCCTTTAGGACATAAAATCAGTTCTCATGATTTCTTATCTTCAATCTATTGAAAAACATTTGTTCTAGATCCCAATCTGATTGAAATCCTAATTGAAATAATTTTCAGTGTAGGATTTAATAGGAATCATTCAATAGACATCAGCATATGTCCTCTCTATCCATTACATATAATAGTACTTAAGCATTGTGGACTTAGAGTTATAGGGTAGTTGTCGTTAAGAGTGAGGACTCTAAGCCTGACGTAAAATCGAACTCAGCTGTTTGCTACTTGTTTTACTATTTTTCATTGAGTAATGGTTTCCTCATCTCAAATGGAGAAAACAAGGGTTTTATAGCAATTAAATAAAAATTAATTTTATAAAATCATGTGTTTAGACAGTACCTAGAATATTAAAAGTTCAATGAATACTAGCTGTTATTATTTTATACAAATAGTATTATTTGATTTTCAAAGGAAGTTTGCTGGTTAGATTCAAATTTATTTTTTTCAGCTATGTTGTTTAAGGTAAATGTCTACAGAAGTATCAAAAGAATGAGATGTAAGTGACAACATTGGCAATTTAATCATTATCAAATAATATGGGGTATTGTTTTACTAAAATTTATTGGGGTGGCAATTATTCGTAAAATTACGTAGGTTTCAAGTGTACAATTCTGTACTGCATCATCTATATATCACATTGTGTGTTCACCACCCAGAGTCAGTTCTCCTTCCATCACCATATATTTGATCCCATTGACTCTCATCTACCATCCTCTCCCCGTTTACCCTCTGGTAACCACTTAACTTTTGTCTGTAGCTATGAGTTTTTGTTTGTCTTGTTTCTTTGTTGCTTTCAATTTTGTATCCCACATATCAGTGAAATATGGTTCTCGACTTTTTCTGTGTGACTTATTTTGCTTAGCATAATAATCTCAAGGTCCATCCATGTTATCGCAAATGGCACTAGTTCATCTTTTCTTACGGCCGAGTAGTATTCCATTGTTATATATACCACATTTTCTTTATCCAGTCATCTGTTGAAGGCACTTTCGTTGTTTCCATGTCTTGGCTACGATAAATAAAGCTCCAATGAACATTGGAGCACATATATTTTTATGGATAAATGTTTTTAGACTTTTTAGGTAGATACCCAGGAGAGGGATTGCTGGGTCATATGGTAATTCTATTCTTAATTTTTTGAGGAACCTTCACACTGCCTTCCATAGTGGCTGCACCAATCTGCATTCCCACCAACGGTGTATGAGGGTTCCTTTTTCTAATATGGGGTATTTTTAGCAGGAAAATTACTTATTGTCAATTATTTGGACAGATAATTAAAGAAAATGACAATAAAATGACCAGCAGACTATGAATGACTTTACTTTTAACTCTTCTTAGGATTTGTTTTAAATTTCCTCAGTATTAGTTAGGAAATGGCCTGGTTTTTATTAGATTTTTGAAAAGCTTTATTTAGAAATAGTTAGATTCACAGGAACTTGCAAAGATAGTACAGAGAGGTCTGTTGTACTCTTCACCCAGTTTCCCCCAATATAACTATAGTACATTGTCAAAGCCCAGAAATTGACATTGTAACAATGTTTTTGTATAGTTCTATGCCATTTCATCACAATAAAGATATAGAACTATTCCATCACCACAAAAATAATCTAGAGAATTTGAGATAACAAAGAAAAGAATATGGGCATTATATATGCCCATATTTTTCTTGCCATGTTGTTTCTTACTTCCTGGTGTTCCAAGATTCCTTCTTTTATCATTTCCTTTCAGTTTACAGAACTTCTTTTAGCCATTGTTTTAGAGTATGTTCATTGGCAATACATTCTTTGTTTTCCCTCATCTGATAATGTCTTCATATTCTCTTCATTCCTGAAGGATATTGTCACTGGATATAGGATTCTGAGTTGATAGTTCCTTTCTTTCAGCACTTGAAAAAACTTGTGTGCCTCTTACTTTTGGCCTTTATGTTTTCTGATGAAAATTCTGCTGTCCTGTGAATTGTTTTTCTCTATAGGTAAAATGTCATTGCTCTTTCGCTGACTTCAACATTTTTTTCTTTGTCAAAAGTTTGATTATGATGTATCTTTGAGTAGATTTCTTTGGGTGTATCTTATGTGGGATTTACACAGCTTTTTGAATCTGTAGATATATTTCTTTTGCCAAATTTGGGAAGTTTTCAGCCATTACTTCTTTGAGAACTTTTTCACTCCCACCCTCTTTTTCTATTCTTCTGGCACTCTGATGACACACATTTTAGATCTTTTGTTATAGTCCATAAAATCCCCGATGCCCTGTTTGTTTGTTTATTGTCTTTTTCTCTCGTTCAAGTTGGGTAATTAATATGGTTCTATCTTCACGTTCACTGATTCTCTCCTCTGTCCCTTCCATTCTTCTGTGGAGTTTATCTTATTAGTGAATATTTTATTTAAGTTATTGTATTTTTCAGTTTTAAAAATTCCATTTGGTTCTTCTCTTATCTTCTGTTTGTTTGCTGAGACTGTCTTTTTTTTTTCCATTTGTTTCAAGTCTATTTATAATTGATTATTGAAGCATTTTTATGATGGCTGCTTTAAATCTTTGTCAGATAATTTTAACATCTTTGTCATCTTGGTGTTGACATCTATTGAGTCTTTTGTCAAACAGCTTGAAATCTTTCTGATTTTGGTATGGCAAGTGATTTTATTGATGAAGACCTCCACATTTTGGGTATTATGTCAAGAGATTCTGGACCATACTGAAAGTTTCTGTTTTAGCGGGTTTCTTCTGATACACTTTATCAGGGGGTGAGAGGACCCTGCCTCCTTATTGCCAGGTGGGTTGAGATGTCCAGGTTCCCATTTGACCTCTTTTGACACTTAAGGGGTGGTTCATTATTACTGATGTGTGAGGTTGCAAGTACTAGTTCCACACTAGGCCTTCAGTGATACCTCCCTGACTAAGGGGTAGGAGTGCCTTGTTATTGCTCCCTACGTGGCCTCCACTGACACCATGAGAGGGGATGGCCACATTAACTCTGGGCAGTGGTGAAAGTCCTGACTTTCTACTGGGCCTTGTCTTACACCACCCCAGAAGGGAAGGGGAGGTATGCTTCATCACAGCCTTGTGAATGTGGAAGTGTAGGCTCCCTGCTAAACCTTTGGTGACATAGTTAAAGTCACATTTTTTTTCTGTGGTGTTTAGCTGGAGTAGAATGGTTATTGTCTAAAAGTGCTCTGTCCTTTTATGCTGCCCTTTTTCTGGTCCTTTGGCTAGAGAGAAGACTTTTTTTAGGGCTTTTATCCCTTTGTGCTCAAATTCATTTCTAGGCTGCCAGCTTCTTTAGCTTTATGAGGCTATAGGAAAACCCAGGGAACTCACCACTGTGTTGTTCCTTGGGTCCTGAGGTCCCTAGTCAATCTACCCATTCTCTCCAGTTTTAGAGCTGACTTGTATTTCTTTTATGTTTAATGTCCAAGGTTTTTAGCTGTACTTTATAGGAGGAATAGGGAAATAGCACATCTATTTTACCTTAGCAGAATTAGAAGTTTGACTTATTTATGGCCTTTCTGAATTCTTGTTTGTTATTAAGATTTAATTATATCTCAAAACTTGAAATTTGAGATTTATCCTAATCCTTGCTAGTGAGACATTTTGGAGTGGCTTTATATGCCTGCTTGCTAGTTTGGCAGTAATATTAATAAATATATCTTTATATAGGCAACATTTCTTTAATTTGTAAGGCAAAGTGCTAAGTCTAAGAAACATGTACCATGCAGACAAGAATCTGTTACACCTTTAACTATTTATTTATATCCAAAAAATAAACCTGTTTGTGATCAGGGCAATAAAAAGTAGAGGGATGTATAGATGACGTAGATCTCACAGATAAGATATTGGAGTTAGGATGGAGAACAAGTATCATACTGAATGTAGTAATATAATTATAATGCTTAAGTAATGTTATTGCAGCATCAGTTAACTGGCAAGCACATAAATTTTGTTAAAATCCTTTAAAGACATATAATATTGGCACACATTATTGTTTTACATGCCTTGAAACAGTAAATATAGATTGGATTGACTGAAACGCTTTCTGCTTTAACAATAAATTTCCTCAGTATGTTAGTATCTTACTGTGATTTTACTTTGTCTTTTCTATTGTATTATTCTTAAGGGAGTTAGAGAGCACGGCTTCAAAACAATAGCAGTGGCAAAGCTTCCCCTTCCTCCTGAGTTGAAGTCCACTGATAAAGGGGTCCATTGATGGCCATATAAAAAATATTAACTTAGGATAATGAAATATTTATATCTGAATGTGACCATATATATTAAATCTCTCAGTTTAGAGATGAAGAAACTGAAGCCCAGAGATGTTGAGAGACCTGGGAAAGGTAACAAGCTACTTAGAAAGAACTGGGACTTGAACCCAGATTCCCTAATCCTGGGGCCATTGTGTTTCCCATTAGCCAGTATAGTGAGGGGAGACTCAGACCTGGAGCCTGCCTTTGAAGAGTCAGTGGGGAGATGGCAAGGGTGGAAGTAACTAATACATGGTAGAAAGTGACCGTTCTCATAAAAGAGGGTCAGATAAAGTTCTGTGAAATATAATTCTTCAAGCATTTTAAAATAAACTTCAATTCTGTACTATGAATATGAGAGGAATAGGAAAGCAGTCAGAAATCTTTTTATTTCCAGACTGTTTTTGAGACAAAGATCCCCCAATTTATTATTTTTTATTCTGGAAAAAAACAAAAAACAAAACAAAAAAAAACACTCCTAGGATAAAAATGTGGATAATGATACCTGGTTTAGAGTTTTTCATAATTTATTTAACACAAGAGAAGTTTTTAATATAAATAAACAGATAATAAGTGAATAAATGCAGACACACATAAGTTATATATGTATAATTTAAAGACTAGATTCAGTAGGCAGAAGCTTCAAAGAGCTAGACATCACCTCATTATAAGGGAGATTTTCTAATAAAGCAATGGAATGGACCATCTCAGAGTACAGGGAGTTCCTGTCACTGAAAGTGCTCAAGGAAAGGCGAGTTGATCTCTTGGTAAGGATGATAGTTTAAAGAAGAATTAAGCATATTTATTGTAGGTGATGGGACTCAGATGATGATCTATTAAGCTTCCTTTCAATTTTAAGATTAGATGATTTAAATTATTGCAGTTGCTGTCCAAACTTGGGAGACACAGGCATAGTTTTTTTTTTTCTTTTTTAATTTTATTAAATTTATTGGGGTGACAATTGTTAGTAAAATTACATAGATTTCAGGTGTACAATTCTGTATTACATCATCTATAAATGCCATTGTGTGTTCATCACCCAGAGTCAGTTCTCCTTCCATCACCCTATATTCGATCCCCCTTACCCTCATCTCCCACCCCCCACCCCCCATAGTTTAAATATTTTATTGTCCCTATTTTCCTCAGGAGAAATGCTTTATTTCCTTATTTTTAAAATACTAAAGTGTCATCTCTAACATTTAAAAATAAGGAGAGTCTATCATTGTGGAGTAACATTCTCATTATGTTAAGATTACATTATATCACATTAGGGGTTCATCAAATCTATTTCATCACAGGTGCATATAGGACTCATACATTTTAGTACATCAGAAGGCTAGTTTTAGCCTCTGTGCTCGAGATTTCCAGCTATAATAGGATATGAATGTGTTTTCACTTTCTAGTAGTAGTCAATACAGTGTTCCTTCTCAATATAGATATATCAGGTGCTTCCTAGTCTTCATTATAAGAGTAATGCGTACACGTGGTAAACACTTAAAAGCGAAAAAATAGCCACAAGAAATATCTTCCCTTCCTAGTGTCAGCCATTGTTAGTTTTTTAAAATCTGTATGCTTACAGATGTTTTCTCTGCAAATAAAAGCATGTGTATATATGCTCTTAAAAATACAAATGGGAGAAAACAGTACAATAGCTCTATGCCTGCTTTTTAAAAATATCTTAATATGTATTATAGATCTTTCCATATAAGGACCTACCTCGTGTAAGTACCTACATCGTATAATTTGTAATAATTGATATATAATTCACATACCATAAAATTTACCCTTTTCAAGTGTACAATTCAGTGTTCTTTTAGTATGTTCATAAAGTTGTGCAACCATTACCACTATCTAATTCCAGAACATTTTCATCCACAGAAATTCTGTACCCATTAGCAGGCATGTCCCATCTCTCCTTTCCCTCTTGTCCCTGGCTATTGCTAATCTGCTTTCTGTCTCTATGGATTTGCTTACTCTGGGCATTTTATATAAACAGAATCATACAATATGTGATCTGTTGTGTCTAGCTTCCTTTACTTAGCACAATGCTTCCAAGGTTCCTTTATGTTATGTAACATGAATCAGTACTAAATTCCTTCTACGACTAAACAGTATTCCATTGTATAGATATATCACGTTTTGTTTGTACAATAGATCCCCCCCCCCATCCATGCTTTCACTTTCCAGGGTTTCAGTTTCCTCCAGTCAACTGTGGTCTGAAAATTCCAGAAATAATTCATAAGTTTTAAATTCCACCATTATGAGTGACGAGATGAAATCCTACACTGTCTGCTTCTGCCCCACCTGGGATGGGCATCATTCCTTTGTCCACCTTATCCATGTTGTATAAGCTCCCTGTCCATTAGTCACTTAGCAGTAGTCTCTGTTATTAGATCGACTATTTTGATATTGGCAATGCTTGTGTTCAAGTCACCCTTATAGTAGCCTAATGTTATGTCACAGTGCCTATGTTATTCAACTTACGTCATCTTATCACATAGGTACTGTATCATATCACAAGAAGGGTGAGTACAGTACAATAAGATAAAGACCACATTCACATAACTTTTATACAGTATAGTGTTATAATTGTTCTATTTTATTATTAGTTATTGTTGTTAATCTCTTACTGTGCCTAACGTGTAAATTAAATTTTGTCACAGGTATGCATCTATAAGAAAAAAAGAGAGTATACATAGGGATCAGTACTATCTGTGGTTTCAGGCATCTACTGGATGTCTTGGAAAGTATACCCAGAGGATAAGAGGGGAATGCTGTATGCATAGTTGCATTCATTTGTATCCACAGCTACTGAGAGGAAACAGCAGGCTGTCTCTTTTGTAGGGTCTTTTTAATTCTGAAGCTATCTTCTTAGTGCCCCCCACAAAATAATAGCACATAATAGGTAACATCTTTTTCTTATTCCCAACGCATCCTCTACTTTGTTAGTCTCAGGCCTTTGTTCATAATGTTCCCTCTTTCTGGGATACACTTTTATAATCCCACTTTCTCCACCACCACAAGGCAGTAATTTAAACCCCACCCATCCGTAAGGACCAGCCCCAAACTTCCCCAATTGCACAAGCATAAATCATTACTCTCTGCAGATTTCCACTGCATGCTGCTTTGCTTTATCTTAAAGAATCGAGCACAATCTGCCTTAGCATTAACTGTAGATGTTTGATCACTTCCAGTTTTAAACTCCTCAAGAGCACAGGCCTAGCCTTGTTCATCCGGCAGCTACCACTATAGCTAGCAGTGTCCAGTAATGTCTTGGCACTTTTTGCTGAACTATATCTGTAATCAAGTGTGTCACAAGATTCTAGAGCATACCAAAAAGAAACACAGAGGTATGCATGGAAAGCAAAATACTCAAAATAATAGAGCAAAAGTAGGTTTCCCCTTATATTAGGGTTCTCTAGAGAAAAAGAACCAGTAAGAGATTACATATATGTACATATATTTAAATTTTATATAAAACACACACACATTGTACACTGGCTTATGATTGTAGAGGCTGTCTCAGGTTGGAGACCCAGGGAACAATTGATGTTGAAGTCTGAGTGAATAATGCTATATAAATTAAATAAATTATCCCATTATGAATTTGTTCAAAAGCTCTGTTAAAGTATGAGATCAATCCAAATTGTGTATAATAATTTATATTGCAGTTTATGATAATTTTATTGCATTACAGTTGCATTAAAAAATATCACAGAGGAGTTCATTTCAAAATAACCTTACTCTTAGGACACACCACAACGTTCTTCTCTTTTTATGCTTCTCCTTCTAAATAAGGTACAAGAAGTGACCTCAACTGAAACTGAGGTTTCAACATATCAAAGAAAAAGTAACAGAAGAGAGAAAAGCTTGCAAAATAACGTATAAATACTCATCACAAATGCTGAAATCCACTAATGCTCAAATAAAACATAAAATTAGAAACTGTCCTATTTTAACTAAGAACTTTTACGATTATTTCCCACAAAAATCTTGTGACACAGGCAAAATCTAGCAGATTATTACACTATCCACCAAATAATGAACTTTTGGCAAAGCATACATAGCCTTTAATGAGGATTTCTCCCGATAGTAAGGAAGATCACTTATTGAGTGCCTACCATGTGTTAGGTACTGTGGACAATGCAATCGTGTCTCCAGCAGAGGAGACTGGTAAAAGCATAATTGCAAAACAATGCATTACATAAAATTGCTCTCACCAACCAATATCAGTAAGAATCTAGTAGCTAAAGCTGAGTCAATGAGCATAGTCACTCCTTTTTGGCCTGGCATCTGTGGAGCATGGACATTGAAGACCACTCTCTAGATAAAACATCTCTTCCTCTGCTTCCTAAATCCATTCACTCTCCTGGTTTTCTTCACTATTAATGGTGAGGAAGTTAAACATTCAAATTAAAATTTTAAATGCCACAATTTTAGGTTTTTAGCTGCACACCTCTATCTACACTGTTGGCTGTACCCTTACCCCTGTGTCATATTTCTCCCTTCTCACTTCATATACCCTCCTTGGGCAGTCCATCTCATACATCTCCTTGACTTCATCTACCACCTGTTTACTGATGACTTCTAAAATAAAACAGGAAAAACATTTATATTTAAATATTTTTTTTTACTCTGGTCAAAACACATAACATAAAATTATTTTATTTTTTTAAGCCAAGGCCTTTTGTGAAATCCAGAGCCACATATCCAACTCTCTATAGGTAACTTGGATGGCACATAACTGTCTTGATTTTAATGTGTCCAGAATTTAACTCCTCATCCTATCACATGATTGGCTTTTCCCCTCTTCCTTTCCTCTTGTATTCTCTGGCAGTGGCAATGGCTGGTCATCCACCAAGTAAGCGCCAGCCAGAAACCTGGGCTTCATCATTTATTTCTCCCCACCTTCTCACTCCTTTATCTTTTCAACTTGTGAAGACTTCAGCTGGCTTTCAAATTCATGCCTCCTCATCTCTTTCCTCCACTAGACCTTAGTTCACACACTTTAGGTTGGGTTATCTGCCTTTTAACTAATCTAATTAACACTTGGGACTTGACTTCCTTTAATTCATTCTACAAACTGGCTAAGTAGTACTGCTAAAAGGCTACTCTGAAGTCACTGTTCTGCTTAAAAATACTAATACCTCAGTGGTACCCCAGTGTCATCAGTGTAAAATGGAAACTCTTTGGAGTTATGTATAAGCCTTTCAGTGAGGACCTGGGTGCTCACTAATTCTCATCACCCTCCACCCCCAGCACACAAACTGAGTTCTTTTCCCTAGTTCATGTTTTATCTCCCTTATATGGCTCTCTCAGCCTGGGCTGTCCCCTCCTCCCCCACTTTGCCTAGGTAACTTCTACACATTGTTTAATAAAGACTGAAATCAGGCTTAATCACTTTTGAGAAGCTTTAAGGACACAAGGATATTAGCTATAGTGTACTGAGCTTAGGAGACAAGCAAGGATCAGAGACAGCAAAACAAAAAAGTCTCATAGGCCATCTAAACAATTCTCTAGTTCAAAGGGGATGGACCAGTAGTTCTGAAAGTATTATCTTCTCCCATACTTTTTCATATATGTAGTGCATTCTATTAGTATATCAGAGTCACTCAATACATTCAGTGACTCTAGAAGGGAAGGGGAAACAGATAATTAAAAGTATACATACATGGTGGGGTGGGATAGCAGAAAGGACGGAAAGAACGAGCCACACAAACCTGCAGATATCTTATCAAACTCATATGCTGACTGTATGTGTGTATGTGTGTATATGTGTGAAATAAAAATTGAATTTACTAGAGTCCAATCTTCAAACATATGTAATAATTATGGACACAGAAGTTTTACATGGAGTTTATAATTTCATAGTACATTCTTACAAAATATGTGGAAAATTTTTGCCATAGTGATAAATTCAATGACCTGCTTGAAGGACAATGGTACCTACCATAATGGTTAAGTCCATCTGCCCCCAACCAGTTCATACACCAAGTAGGGGCATAATCCAAAGGACTGGGTACATCCATATTAATTATCCTGGAAGTTTGTATCATAAGTGGAAAAAAAAGCCTTTTGTTAAGAACAATACAGTGGAACTGCTACAGCAGGATTAAGCCAACAAATTTATTGCACTAGGTATAAAATATGTATAGATGTCTGCTGCCAGGCCATACTCATAAATATGCATTTAAAGAAGTTCTGGAGCCTTTGAGAACCAGTTTTTTCTCTACCTGCAAGAATGATTAAACTGAAAACTGACAGATTTATGGTTGAGGCTTTTACTTCACAAGCAAACCCTTAGGTAGAACCCACATTTCAGCTGAGGTCATAATGTCCTTTGGCACCAAAGAAAGTCCAAAGAAAAAGTTTGTAGCAGTTTATATAGGTAGAAAGGACATTCCAGTAGTTCAGCAGATAGCTATGTCTGTGACTATAATGAAAACCTTAGATGGAAAAAAAGTAGGAAAAATAGGACAAGGGAGTCAAATGGGGCTTTATGGCAGCCGGATGGCTCAGTTGGTTAGAGCACGAGCTCTTAACAAGGTTGCCAGTTCAATCCCTGCATGGGATGGTGGGCTGCACCCCCTGCAACTAAGATTGAAAACGGCAACTGGACCTGGAGCTGAGCTGCACCCTCCACAACTAGATTGAAAGACAACAACTTGGAGCTGATGGGCCCTGGAGAAGCACAATGTTCCCCAATATTCCCCAATAAAAAATTTTAAAAAATGGGGGGGGCTTTGTTTCTAATCTCCATTTTGGTAAAAGGCATGACTCTAAAAAAGTTAATTCACCTGTAAGGAACTCAGTTTTATCATCTCTAAAGTGTATTGAGGGTGGGAAGGGACAGCTAAAAAAATCTCTTAAGGTCCCTTTCTGCTTTGAAACTATAAGATTTGGTTTCGAGTGACCTCCTTGACAGGTACACAGTAGGTGGAATGCAAGAAGGCAAACATGAAAATTATCAACAAGCAAGAGAAGTAGTTAGTGATGGCGGGTAGAAGTGAGTACAAATTATATAAGGAAGGTGGATATACAGTCTGAGGAGCTAACAATATTGTTAGGAAGCTTTAATCATTGTTTTCCAACCACCCCTTCCCCTAACTTTCAGAATTACTTCCTTCATTCTTCTAAGACTTTCTTTGGGTTACATGCCATATTTTGGGAAAAAAGAATTGGAAATAATGTGGTTGCTACCCCCACAGATGGGGCTGAATTTCCAGTCAATCTACTGTCATTTCCACAACCAGGTGTGTGTAGAAAGGATGTTATTGGGGGAAAAAGGACAAAGGAGAAGCAGAGGGGGTGAGGACTTCTTTCTCCCTCTGACCACATCATGATAAAAGTTTCAATTCACCAGCAAGATAAAACAATTGTAAACTTTTTTGCATCTAATATGTAGCTTCAAAATATATAAAGCAAAATGGAACAACACTAAGAAACTGAAAAATCCATCAATTAGAATAGAGTATTTTAAACCACCTCTCATAGTAACTAAATAGTTTAGAAACGCTGTACATACTTTGAATATAATTATCAAGCTTAATCTATTGGGTATACATCAAAAATTATTTGATCAAATATTGAGAACACCTTGCTTTCACAAGCACAGACATCACATTTATGAAAATGGGCCATATACTGGACCATACAGTAAGTCTCAACAAATATCAAGAGCACTAAAAATCAGTATATTTTCTGATCTCTATGCAATTATGCTAAAAATCAATTATAAGTGATAACTAAAATTACCTGTATTTGGATATTAAGAAGCACTTAATAAAAATGCACAGGGTCAGAAATGAAATAACAATGGATTTAAAAAATGTTTAGAACTGAGCGATAGTAAACGCTACATAGCAAAACTTGTGAGGTGCAACTAAAGGGAAGCTTAGAGTGAAACTTATAACCTTAAATGTTTACATTAAAAAAGAGAGGCTATCTTCAATAAATGGTGCTGGGAGAATTGGATAGCCACGTGCAAAAGAATGAAACTGGACTGCTATTTGTCACCATGTACCAAAGTTAATTCAAAATGGATCAAAGATTTAAGCATAAGACCTGACACAATAAACTGCATAGAAGAAAACATAGGTACTAAACTTATGGACCTTGGGTTCAAAGAGCATTTTATGAACTTGACTCCAAAGGCAATGGAAGTAAAAGCTAAAATAAACGAATGGGACTATATGAAACTTAAAAGCTTCTGCACAGCAAAAGAAACCATTGACAAAATAAAGAGGCCACCAACTGAATGGGAGAAGATTTTTGCAAACAGTGCCTCCGATAAGGGGCTAGTATCCAGAATATACAAGGAACTCATGCAACTCAACAACAAAACAAACAACCCAGTTGAAAAATGGGCAGAGGAGCTGAAGAGACTTTTCCAAAGAGGACATACAAATGGCAAATAGACATATGAAAAAATGCTCAACATCACTAACCATCAGAGAAATGCAAATCAAAACCACAATGAGATATCACCTCACCCCAGTCAGAGTGGCTATCATCAACAAGACAAATAATAACAAATGTTGGAGAGGCTGTGGAGAAAAAGGAACCCTCATACACTGTTGGTGGGAATGCAGACTGGTGCAGCCGTTATGGAAGGCAGTGTGGAGGTTCCTCAAAGAATTACGAATAGAATTGCCATATGACCCAGCAATCCCTCTCCTGGGTATCTACCCAAAAAATCTGAAAACATTTAGAGATAAAGACACGTGTGCTCCAATGTTCATTGCCGCTTTGTTTACGGTGGCCAAGACATGGAAACAACCAAAATGTCCTTCGATAGATGAATGGATAAAGAAGTTGTGGTATATATACACAATGGAATACTATTCGGCAGTAAGAACAGATGATATAGGAACATTTGTGACAACATGGATGGATCTTGAGAGAGTAATGCTGAGCAAAACAAGTCAGATAGCAAAAGCAGAGAACCATGTGATTTCACTGATATGTGGTATATAAACCAAAAACAACAAAAGAACAAGACAAACAAATGAGAAACAGAAACTCATAGACACAGACAATAGTTTAGTGGTTGCCAGAGGGTAACGGGGGCGGGGGGTGGGGGGGTGGGAGATGAGGGTAAGGGGGATCGAATATATGGTGATGGAAGGAGAACTGACTCTGGGTGATGAACACACAATGGGATATATAGATGATGTAATACAGAATTGTACACCTGAAATCTATGTAATTTTACTAACAATTGTCACCCCAATAAATTTAATAAAAACAATAAATAAATAAAAAAAAAAAAAAGAGAGAGGCTAAAAAGATGTATTAGGCACTCAGTTAAATGAGCTAGGAAAAAAATATCCAAGTACGTATAATTATAGAAATAATAAAGAGCATAAATAAATGGAATAGAAAACAGAAACAATAGAAGATCAAGGAAATCAAAATGTGGGGTGTTGGGGGAGGGGTAGCCTGATAAAAGTGGCAAACTTCTGGCAAAAAGAGAGCATGAATATATTAGGGATAAAAGTGAATATTACAGCTACTACAAATCCTTGACTCTGTTCCCTATGCTCTACTCCACATCCCATGACTATATATATATTAAATTATAGTTGACATTCAATATTATTCAGCTTCAGGTGTACAGTGTAGTGGTCAGGCATCTACACCGTCCATGAAGTGGTCTCCATTATAAGACAAGTGCCCATCTGATGCCCTACAAAATCTTTACGACATTACTGATTATATTCCCGAAACTGTCTGTCATATCCCCGTGGCATTATTGTGGCTACCAATTTGTGCTTTCTCATCTCCTCACCTTTTCCATCATCCCCACCCTCCCTCCCATCTAGCAAGCATCAGTTTTTTCTCAAATTCTCTCAGACTATTTTGTTTAGTTTGCTCATTTATTCTGTTCTTTAGATTCCACATGTAAGTGAGATCATATGGCATTTGTCTTTCTCCTTCTGACTTATTTCATTTAGCATAATGTTATCTAGATCCATCTATATTATTGCAAATGGTAAGATTTTGTTATTCTTTATGGCCAGGCAATACTCCATTGTATAAATGTACCAGTTTCTTCATCCAGTCATCTACTGATGGGCATTTCTTTTGTTTCCATGTGTTGGCTATTGTGAATAGCACTGCAATAAACACAGGGGTGCATATATATTTTTGAAATTAGCATTTTTTATTTATCTGGATAGATACCTAAGAGGGGCATTGCTGGGTCATGTGGTAGTTCCATTTTTCGTTTTTTGAGATACCTCCATGCTGTTTTCCATAGTGGCTGCACCAATCTGCATTCCCACCAACAGTGCACAAGTGTTCCCTTTTCTCCACATCCTCGCCAGCACATGTTGTTTGTTGATTTATTGATGATAGCCATTCTGACTGGGGTGAGGTGGTATCTCATTGTGATTTTTATTTGCATTTCTCTAATGATTAGTGAGGTTGAGCATTTTTTCATATGTCTGTTGGCCATCTGTATGTCCGAGGGGTAGTAGATTGGGGGCGGGGGGTTATCACTTTGTGAGGGGTGTAAATGTCTAACTATTGCTTTGTTTTGTACACCTGAAACTAATTTAAAAATGCCAATCTGTAAAGGTTAAACATTGTATCATTCCATTTATGTAACATTCCTGAGGTGACAAAATTATAAAGATAGAGACACACACACACACACACAAAGTGAATATTACAGATGCTGTAGAAATAAAAAAGATAAAGGAAAGGTTGTGGGGAAAAAACGCTTAGAAGCATAAGTTGATGGAACTCTTTGTGGGGCAATGATTCAATATATAAATCAAAATGAAAAATTACAGGTACCTTTTAATGTAACAATGCCATCTCTTAAAGTGCTATCAATAAATGCGCACAGAAATGTAAGTGCAAGGCAGAATGTGGTCTCTCTCTCTCAAAATATCTTAATGTATTGTACTCACCTTTTTACTTAAAGGAATCCTTTTATGGCTTCTCTTTATCATGTATCAATTGCCAACATCACTACTCTTGGATTTGGAGCCATTATTAAGTAAAATAAGAGTTACTGAAACATGAGCACTGCCATACCACGAGACTTGATCTGATAACAGAGATGGCTACTAAGGGGCAGGTAGCTCATATAGTGTGGACAAAGGGATTTTTCACGTCCTGGACAGGATGGAGTGGGAAGGCAAAGGATTTCATTACACTACTCAGAGTGGCACACAATTTAAAACTTATGAATTGTTTATTTCTGGAATTCTCCATTTAATATTTTTGGACTGCAGTTGACTGCGGGTAACCAAAACCGAAGTAAGGGAAACCATGGATAAGGGGAGAACTACTGTACAACTCAAATAAAAAATGTCCTAAAGTATGTATAAAAAATTTGGTCTTGTACTATTTCTTTTTAAACTTGGTAATTATCTATCTATCTATCTATCTATCTATCTATCTATCTATCTATCTATCTATCTATGTATATTTCTGTTTGTGCAAGCACTATGTTTCCTGGATAATCTGAAATGGTATTTTCCAATATTTTCAACATTAATCAAAATCATATTCCATTAAGCTAAAAGATATTTCTTATTCATTCATCCAACAAAAATGTATCGAGCTTTTACTAGAACTCGTAGGATATGGGGCACAACAATGAAAAAGCCAGATATGGTCCCTGCATTGATGGAACTTGTTGTTGTGAATATTATTCAAGATAGAAAACAACGAGTATGACTCTGACCCAGAATGCCTTCTAGATTATTTTTTAAATAATGTACTTTTCAAACAAGAATTACCAGTGTATACATTCTCCAGCTAGGTGACAAAAAAGTAAATTTACAACCTTTGTATTTCCATAGACAGAAAGTAAAACTGATGAGTATTCCAGTAGGGGGAAAATAGGATTGGATTATATTCTAAATCAAAAATTACCAGATGACATTTTTCTTGGACTGCCTAAACAAGGAAATTAGAAAGGCCTGGGGCTGCCCCGGAAACCACTCAGCTATGGGCATCTTGCCTTTGGAATTTGGAATTCCTTGTTTTTGGAGTTTGGAATTCCTTGCTAAGTTAGAGGCAATCTAGAAGGAGCTCAGCCTGACCCAAATGAGAACCTTGGGTAAATTACTCCTTGCCTTTTTATGCGTGTGATACTTAGGCACCATCCAAATTGTAAACTCTGACTAGACATAAACAATGCAACAATTTTCTCAATGACATTCCTCTCTTTCTCCCTTCTCTGTTCAATTTCTTGCTACCTTTCTCTTCCAATATTTCCACTGCACAGTCTGGAACTCTTATTTCATGGGAAGCAAAGTCCACTCCTAAGTCTCCACTTCTTTGTTGAATACTCACTCCTGTTGCTAATTGAAAGCTGCCTCTCTACCCTAAAGCACCATGTCCCATATAGCCATCTCAAAGCTGTTCTTTCTTCCCTGGCCTGCATACTGGGTTTGAATGAGGGTTAGGGAGAGCTTTGTCACCATTCTCTTTACTTCCCAATGCACTTTCTAAACCAGGGGTCAGCAAACTTTGTCCTCAATGCACCAGATAGTAAATATTTTAGGCTTTGTGATACATAATGCTCTGTTGCAACTACCCGACTCTACTGTTGTAGCTTGCAAGCAGTCATAGACAATGTGTAAATGAATGTGTGTGACTGCAGTCAGCAAAAAAACAGGGAACAAGGCCAGATTTAACCCATGGGTAGTTTCCTGACCTCTTCACAGACTAAATCTTCACTACTCTAAACTCTTTACAGACTAAATCTTCACACTCATGCAGAAAAGGAAAAACCTCTTCTTATTTGAAAAGCACACTAGCTATATACCCTACCCTATCTCTTCTTGCTCCTGTCATATACCCAATTCCTGATTCAGCCATGTTTATTGAGGTTTCTGGCATCTGCTTCACAATCCATCCCTAGTCCCACCATCCTGGATGATTTAGAAATCTATAAGGATGATCAGTATACCTCCACGGCCTCACAGTGCCTTGAGTGCCTCAATTCCAATGACTTTCATTTCCATTCCATTTCAACCACCCGCTCCTCTGGGAAATATTGCACCTTCGATACTTTCAAATCATTATCCCACTCTGATAAAAAGTCTTATTTTACAGGCTTTCTAACTCTTAACTCCCCCCATAAATCTAGTCTTTGACCTCAGAACACCTCAATTTTCTCCCAGTTAGTCGGCCTCACCTTTCCCCTTCCCAGTCTGGACACCATGCTCAATCTTTATATTCTTTTGTTGTATCCTCAATCCCCTTGCTTCCTTTTCTTTCCATTGTACCTCTTTGACTGTCAAAACCATGCCACACTCCTGAATCAGTTATCAGACTTTTCTGATCCTGTAGACAAATGGCTGAACATAGCTGGAGAAAACTGTATGCCATGTGAATTTGAGCCACGATAAACTCATAATTTTAAACCTAGCTGGGCTCTCACTACTTCTAGTCTATCATTTTTAATGTTCTTCCGTTAACTTCCTATCATATTTGTTTTAGGCAAGACAATATATTGATGTAAAGACAATACAGGTTTGGAAACCAGACAGACTTGGGTTTGAAATCTGGTTCCACCATTTGCTAGTTGTATGGTCTTGAGCAAGTTATTTAATTTATTTTTGCCTCAGTTTCTTCATGAGCGAAATGGAAATAATAATAACCTACTTTATATGTTAAGTAAGATTATGTAGGTGAAAAAATTAACACAGTGCCTGACACTCAGCAGGTGCTCAATAAATGTTATTAATAAGAACTCACATTGACCAGGTGACAATACTACCAGTATCTATCCTTACTATTTCTTCCTTCATTTCTGTTTTATTAAAAACAAATGCTTGTCCTGACACACTAAATAGGTTCCATGGCCCACTAATGGGTCCAAATCAGCTGAAAAATGCACGGGCTGAACTACCTTAGTTGGAAATCCCAACCATCACCACACTTTGACTCGTAAGTATTATTGGTTACCCTTTCCTTTCAGCTAAGTAATAATCCTACTCAGTTTTTCTCTAAGCAATTTAATTTTTGTTATAACAATTTTTTAGATAATACCTTCAGGTATATCGTCAAAAAATAACAGTTGGTGGAGCAATAGAAATAACTTATTGTAAAACTGGAGATTTTCCTTTCTTCTTAAAGTTATTTTAGTTGTGATAAAATGCTAGTGTCTGTAAAAATGATGATGTCCAGCCCCTGAGGTCCTATAATCCTTTGGTGTCTATGTTTAATTATCTATCCCTGTCAAGTTTCTTTTACTTCTAAGTAACATAAACATGGCTAGCACTGTCCTAAGGGATAGGTATGGGGGAAAGGGTAAGGGCAGCTAGCTGGCAAGACTCAGTAACCTTGGCAACTATTCTCTCATTCTGGTAGCATTTGTGTTTGGACTACATTGGATTCATCTTTGCTTCTTTCTATGTGAGTCCTTCATCCAGTAATCTCAGAAGAATTTCTTTCTCTGATTCTCTGCGCACATGGCTCCCCCAAGACTCTGAGTTTATTTCTGGCCAGACCCAGAATGCTCTGCTCCAATTCCCAGGAGAGACAGTGCAATTATTTTTGTTTAGGACAAGTTGTTGCCCAAGGTGGGTGGGACCATAAAATACAACCCAGGTCTGTCTCTGTGGATCAAAGATAGGTGGTTCTCAGAGACTGAGAAAGGTACTGTGTCTACTACAAGTTAAGAAAGTGCTGGTATGCATACGTTTATCTTTTAAAATACATTTAAATTAATTTGGTTTTCAGAATACAGAAGTTCAGAGAAAGTTCATTGAGTATTAAAAAATAAAAATAAAGTAAGTTAGGGATTGCAAAACCAGAAGAAGTCACAGTGTCATCCAAGAATGACATTTCTTTTTATTTCTTTCATTTTTAAAATAATCAAATTTATAAAACACATAGAAATTTAGTTGAATATATTGACCACAGAGTGCTCTTTATTTAAAATGTGCCAGTCATTCACATATAGAATATCTGTGGATTCAATTATTGCGGGAGTTGGAGGTTAAAGAAAATAAATACTTAAAGTATTAAAAATGTGGAGATGTCATCCAAATGGCGGCATGAGGTGAGCCCCTGTAAAACTCCCCTGGAATTTACAACTAATCGAACAATAACACCACAAAGGACTCCCTGCACAGCAGACAGGCAAGACAAACAGGCCCACTACTGAATTCACCTCAAGGTGGGCGAATTGCGTGGGGGGGTGAGGAGGGAAGGGAGAAGTGCGGAGAGGAGCCGCGCGGGCACAGGACTCAGATCTAGCTCAGTGGTCCGAGCTCGCTGCATCCCAGAACTACCGCAGCTGTGGGAGAGGGAAGAACTCGGACTGCTAGGGCTCCGCTTATGGCCCACAGGGTTGAGGGGACAGCATATAACACGGCTGAACCCAATGTTCACAGCAGAGATCTCGGAGAAAAGACTGAGGGAAGAAGGCTGAAAACAGTGGTTTAAGCCCTCACTGCCTAGCAGAGGATGGAAGCCCTAGGCACTCAGACTAGCCGCCCCCTTGTTAACCTCCCAGAGCTAGACCCGCCCCCACCTGCCCGGTGCTAGAAACGGAACAGTAGCAGTGTCAGATCAAAAGAACAGAATGTTTGCTGTGCGAACTGTGGACCACAGACAGAGATTCGCAGCCCAACTACTTTCGGCAAAGGGGAGGGAGCTGTGGAAGCAGGACAGGCTGTGGTAGTGGTCGCAGCCATTGCTCTGGGCCACCTCTCACAACTCACCCCGCCCCTGACCCCACCTATCTGGGCGGATCCCTGCAGGAGTAAACAGAACTGCTGAAATATACGGGCTCAGAATCTGGTGCAGGAAGAGCTTTGGAACTTCCAAAGCTCTCCACATACCCACACAGACACTGCACCCTGTTACCTAGGCAAACTATTAATAGAGGAGAAGCCAGCCTCCCAGGGAATCCCCCCATTTTGTGAGAAGCTGGAATAGTGCAGAGAAAACATAACACTACAGTGTTAGAGAGAGAGAAAAAAGGCTGAAGTCAGAGAAAAAAAAACAAAAAACATTCTACCAACAAGTACTGGAAAACAAAAGAAAGACCTCTTCCTATCAATGTGTCGCAGAAGCCACTCCTGTAGATGTCTAGGAAGAGAAATAGTAAATCAGTAATTGCCATGAATAACCAAGGCAACAAGACAGCTCAGAAAGAAAGTGAAAAGTCTCCAGAAAAGGAACTCAAAGATAGGAAATATGTGACTTAAATGATAGAGAATTCAAGATTGCAGTTCTGAAAAAACTCAACGAGATGCAAGAAAACACAGAAAGGCAGTTTAATGAACTCAGAAACACAATCAAAGAACAACACGAGCATTTTACGAAAGAGATTGAAATGTAAAAAAAAAACAAATAGAGTTTCTGGAGATTAAGAACTCAATAGAAGATATTAAGAATGAAATAACCAGCTTAAGTAGTAGAGTTGACCAGATGGAGGAAAGAATCAGTGACATTGAAGATAGAAACCTGGAAATTACACAGATGGAAGAAGAAAGAGACTTGAGACTTAAAAGAAATGAAAGAACTCTACAAGAACTTTCTGACTCCATCAGAAAGAGCAATATAAGAATACTGGGCATACCAGAAGGAGAAAGAGAGAAGGGAACAGAGAATATATTCAAACAAATTGTCAATGAGAACTTCCCAAACTTGTGGACAGAACTGGATCCTCGAATCCAAGAAGCAAATAGAACACCTAATTACCTCAATCCCAACAGGCTTTCTCCAAGGCACATTGTATTGAAGCTGTCTAAAATCAACGACAAAGAAAGAATCTTCAAGGCAGCCAGGGAAAAGAAGAAGGTAACTAACCTACAAAGGAAAGCCAATTAGATTATCATCAGATTTCTCAGCAGAAACTCTACAAGCCAAGAGTGAGTGGAACCAAATATTCAAATTATTGAAGAGAAATTATGAGCCAAGAATAATACACCCAGGAAAGATATCCTTTAGATATGAAGGAGGCATAAAGAGCTTTCCAGACATACAGATGCTGAGGGAATTTTCTAATACACGACCTGTGCTACAAGAAATACTAAAGGAGGCTATTTGACTACCATCAACAGGGTCAATTTGTGGCAACCAAGACATAAAAAGGGGGAGACTAAATGCCTGAACAGGAATATAGGAATGGGGAAAATAAGCGTGGTGAAGAAAATGGAATACTCTAAATATCAAACTTCCTTTTACATAAACTTAAGGGTAACACTAAAAAAAAAAATCCAGACCTGAAATATGTACTGTAATAAAAGAAGAAACACAGGGAAACATCATAGAATACCAGCACACAGAAATAATAGACAACAACAAAAAGACAAAGAAACAATGGAGACACAGTCTTACCAGAAAACTAAAGATAGAATGATAGTAAATTCTCACATATCAATAATCACCCTAAATGTAAATGGACTGAACTCACCAATAAAAAGTCACAGAGTAGTAGAATGGAACAAGAAACTAAACCCAACCATATGCTGTCTCCAAGAGACACATCTCAGCTACAAGGACAAGCATAGACTCAAAGTGAAAGGGTGGAAATTGACAATCCAAGCAAATGGTACCCAGAGAAAATCAGGTGTAGCCATAATGAAATCAGATGAAACAGACTTCAGGGTGAAAAAGATAACAAGGGACAAAGATGGGGATTTTATAATGGTAAAGGTGACTATACAACAAGGAGACATAACAGTCATCAATATTTATGCCCCCAATCAGGGAGCACTGAAATATACCAAGCAATTACTAAGAGAACTAAAGGGAGAAATTGACCAAAGCACAATTATACTAGGGGACCTAAATACATCATTGACAGCTATGGATAGATCATCCAAACAGAAAATAAATAACGAAATAGCAGCCCTAAATGACACATTAGATGAAATGGACATAATTGACATTTATAGAGCACTTCATCCTAAAACATCAGACTGTACATTCTTTTCTAGTGTACATGGAACATTCTCAAGGATAGACCATACATTGGGACATAAAATCAGCCTCAGCAAATTTAAGAAGATTGAAATCATACCAATCACATTCTCTGATCACAAGGCTTTGAAATTGGATATCAACTGCAAACAGAAAGCAGGAAAAAACAAAAACACGTGGAGATTAAACAACTTAATTTTAAGAATAACCGGGTCAAAGAAGAAATTAGAGGAGAGATCAAAAGATACATAGAAACAAATGACAATGAAAATACATCGTACCAAAATTTTTGGGATGCAGCGAAAGCAGCTTTAAGAGGGAAGTTTATCTCATTACAGGCCTATCTCAAGAAACAAGAAAAATCCCAAATAAATAATCTCATGTTACACTTTAAAGAACTAGAAAAAGAAGAACAAGTAAAACCCAAGGTCAGCAGACGAAAGGAAATAGCAAAAATCAGAGCAGAACTAAATGAAATAGAGAACAAAAAGACAATAGAAAAAATTAATGTGACAAAGAGCTGGTTCTTTGAAAAGATTAATAAAATTGACAAACCCTTGGCTAGACTCACTAAGATAAAGACAGAAGACACTAATAAACAAAATCAGAAATGAAAAGGGGAAGTTACAATGGATGCCACAGAAATACAAAAGATCATCCAAGAATACTATGAAGGACTATATGCCATCAAATTCAATAACCTAGAAGAAATGGACAAATTCTCAGAAACATATGGCCTTCTTGGGCTGAACCATGAAGAACTGGAAAATCTAAATAGACCGATCACCAATAACGAAATTGAATCAGTCATCCAAAACCTTCCCAAAAGCAAAAGTCCGGGACCAGATGGCTTCACTAGTGAATTCTACCAAACCTTCAAAGAGGATCTAATACCAATCCTGCTCAAACTCTTCCAAAAAATTGAAGAAGAGACAGTACTCCCTAACTCATTTTATGAGGCCAACATTACCCTGATACCAAAACCTGGTAAGGACAACACAAAAAAACTACAGACCAATATCTCTGATGAATACAGATGCAAAAATCCTAAACAAAATTCTAGCAAATCGAATACAACAATGCATTAAAAAGATTATTCATCACGACCAAGTGGGGTTCATCCCCGGGGCACAAGGATGGTTCAACATCCACAAATCCATCAATGTGATACATCACATAAACAAAATAAAGGACAAAAATCATATGATTATATCAATTGATGCAGAAAAAGCATTTGACAAGATACAACATCCATTTATGATTAAAACACTTAATAAAATAGGTATAGAAGGAAAATACCTTAACATAATAAAGGCCATATATGACAAACCCTCAGCTAATCTCATAATTAATGGTGAAAAACTGAAGCCCTTTGCTCTACGTTCAGGAACACGACAGGGCTGTCCCCTATCACCTCTGCTTTTCAACATAGTGTTGGAAGTCCTTGCCAGAGCAATCAGGCAAGAGAAAGAAATAAAAGGCATCAAATTGGGAATGAAGAAGTTAAATTATCACTCTTTGCAGATGACATGATGCTATATATAGAAAACCCTAAAGACTCCACCAAAAAGCTATTAGAAACAATCAACGAATACAGTAAAGTTGCTGGCTACAAAATCAACGTACAAAAGTCCATTGCATTCCTATATACTAACAATGAAATCTCAGAAATAGAAATACAAAAAACAATTCCTTTTGCAATTGCAGCAAAAAGAATAAAATACCTAGGAATAAACTTAACCAAGGATGTGAAAGACCTATATGCTGAAAACTATAAGACATTTTTAAAAGAAATTGAAGAAGACACAAAGAAATGGAAAGACATTCCGTGCTCATGGATTGGAAGAATCAACATAGTTAAAATGGCCATATTACCCAAAGCAATATACAGATTTAATGCAATCCCCATCAAAATCCCAATGGCATTTTTCAAAGAAATAGAACAAAAAATCATCAGATTTGTTTGGAACCACAAAAGACCCCGAATAGCCAAAGCAATCTTAAGAAAAAAGAACAATACTGGAGGTATCACACTCCCTGACTTTAGCTTGTACTACAGGGCTACAATAATCAAAACAGCATGGTGTTGGCAGAAAAACAGACACATAGACCAATGGAATAGAATTGAGAACCCAGAAATAAAACCACATAAATATGGACAGATAATTTTACAAAGAAGCTAAAAACATACAATGGAGAAAAGACAGTCTCTTCAATAAATGGTGCTGGGAGAATTGGATAGCCACGTGCAAAAGAATGAAACTGGACTGCTATCTGTCACCATGTACCAAAATTAATTCAAAATGGATCAAAGACTTAAGCATAAGACCTGATACAATAAACTGCATAGAAGAAAACATAGGTACTAAGCTTATGGACCTTGAGTTCAAAGAGCATTTTATGAATTTGACTCCAACGGCAATGGAAGTAAAAGCTAAAATAAACGAATGGGACTATATGAAACTTAAAGTCTTCTGCACAGGAAAAGAAACCATCAACAGAATAAAGAGGCCGCCAACTGAATGGGAGAAGATTTTTGTAAATAGTGCCTCCGATAAGGGGCTGATATAAAAAATATAGAAGGAACTCATGGAACTCAACAACAGATAAATGAACAACCCAATTGAAAAATGGGCAGACGTCCTGAAGAGACATTTCTCCATAGAGGACATACCAATGGCAAATAGACATATGAAAAAATGCTCAACATCACTAATCATCAGAGAAATGCAAATAAAAACCACAATGAGATATCACCTCACCTCAGTCAGAATGGCTATCATCAACAAGACAAATTGTAACAAGTGTTGGAGAGGCTGTGGAGAAAAAGGAACCTTCATACACTGTTGGTGGGAATGCAGACTGATGGAGCCGTTATGGAAGGCAGTGTGGAGGTTCCTCAAAAAATTTCGAATAGAATTATCATATGAGCCGGAAATCCCTCTCCTTGGTATCTACCCAAAACATCTGAAAACATTTATCCACAAAGACACGTGTGTTCCAATGTTCACTGCAGCTTTGTTTGCGGTGGCCAAGACATGGAAACAACCAAAATATCCTTCGATAGATGAATGGATAAAGAAATTGTGGTATATATACACAATGGAATACTATTCGGCAGGAATAAAATATGAAATAGGACCATTTGTGACAACATGGATGGATCTTGGGAGTAGAATGCTAAGCGAAATATGTCAGACAGAAAAAGTCAAGAACCATATGATTTCACTGATATGTGGTATATGAACCAAAAACAACAAAAGAACAAGACAAACAAATGAGAAACAGAAACTCATAGACACAGACAATTGTTTAGTTGTTACCAGAGGGTAAGGGGGGTGGGAGATGAAGGTAAGGGGGATGAAATATATGGTGATGGAAGGAGAATTGACTTCTGGTGGTGAACACACAATGGGATTTATAGATGATGAAATTCAGTATTGTACACCTGAAATTTATGTAATTTTACTAACAATTGTCACCCCAATAAATTGAAAAAAAAGAAAGTCATGAGTCACTATGGAAGAGAGCATAAGAAGAAAGGAACAGAGAGTAACTACTAAAACAAAACGAAAACAAAAACACATGAACAAACCAGAAGACAGTTAATAAAATGGCAATAAGTACATTGATATGAATAATTAGTTTAAATGTAAATAGACTAAATGCTCCAATCCAAGTACACAGTGTGATGAATTCAGTAAAGTAGCAGGATACAAAATTAATATTCAGAAATCATTTGAATTATTAAACACATTATCAGAAAGAGAAGTTAAGAAAACAATCCTGTTTACAATTGCATCAAAAAGTAAAATACCTAGGAATGAATTTAACCAAGGAAGTTCTTGGAAAATTATAAGATATTGAAGAAAGAAATTGGAGAAGATACAAATAAGTGGAAGCATATACTGTTCTCATGGATAGGAAGAATTAATCTAGTCCAAATGTTCATATTACCCAAAGCAATCTATAGATTCAGTGCAATCCCTATCAAAATACCCTTGGCATTTTTCACAGA
This sequence comes from Rhinolophus sinicus, assembly GCF_036562045.2. NCBI lineage: Eukaryota > Metazoa > Chordata > Mammalia > Chiroptera > Rhinolophidae > Rhinolophus > Rhinolophus sinicus. The sequence continues at coordinate 80,981,637 of NC_133768.1, read as the reverse complement.
ACTAGGACAAAGAATCCTAAAATGTATGTGGAACTACAAAAACTCTGAAGAGCCACATTAATGTTGAGAAAGAAGAACAAAGTTGGAGGTATCACAATTCCTGATATCAAACTCTATTAAAAGCCTATAGTAATCAAAACATCATGGTACTGGCATAAAAACAGATACATAGGTCAATGGAACAGAATAGAAAGCCCAGAAGTAAATCCATGCCTGTATGGTCAATTAATCTATGATAAAGTAGGCAGGAATATACAATGGGTAAAGATAGTGTATTCAATAAATATTGTTGGGAAAACTCATCAGATACATGAGAAAAATGATACTAGACCACCTTCTTACACCATATACAAGAATAAAATAAAAAAGGATTAAAGACTTTAATGTAAGACTGAAACAATAAAACTCCTAGAAGAAAACATAGGCAGTAAACTCTCTGACATTGCTCCTAGTAATTTTTTTTTCTGGTATATTTCCTTTGGCATGGGAAACAAACAAACAAAAAATAAGTAAACAAACAAATGGGACTACATCAAACTTAAAATTTTTTTTACAGCAATGGAAACCATCAAGAAATATAAAAGACATCCTACTGAATGGGAGAAGATATTTACCAATAATACATGTGATAAGAGGTTACACAAATTCATAAGGCAGATCAATATTCTAAAAGCATAAAAGTAACATAATTCTCACCCAATAGATTGCTCTGCCTCTATTCAAGAACTGACCTATTTCATTACAAATTATAAAATGCTGTATCAGACAGGTGAGTTGGCTTATACAACAATTATCTTCTGATATAAAGAAAACTAACAATCTGGAAAAATTAGGGACGAAAGCCAACCATCCAAGCAAAACAAACACACAAATAAAAAAACAAAACACACAGAAAGTAGCCTAAGTATTAATGTTTATTACCCAAAGTATGTTTTTCATTTAAACCACCAATTTTCATGTACAAATTACGATTTCATGTCTATCTCTACTTAATTTACTGATAATATAAACCAATTGAGAGTAGCATTGTTGTGTCCACATAATGAAAAAAAGATAAATTGTGAAAAAAAAATCAAAATTTATGAAGAACTCATGCAACTCAATACCGAACAAACTAACAATCCAATTAAACAAATGGGCAGAGGACCTGAATACACAATTCTCTAAAGAGGACATACAGATGGCCAACAGACATGAAAAAATGCTCAGTGTCACTAATCATTAGAGAAATGCAAATAAAACCCACAATGAGATACCACCTTACTCCTGTCAGAATGGCTATCATCAATAGATCAACAAAAAACAAATGTTGGCAAGGATGAGGAGAAAAAGGAACCCTCGTGCACTGTTGGTGAGATTGTAAATTGGTGCATCCACTATGGAAAACAGTATGGAGGTTCCTAAAGAAATTAAAAATAGAATTACCATATGACCCAGCAATCCCTCTCCTGGGTATCTACCCAAAAAATCTGAAAACATTTAGAGATAAAGACACGTGTGCTCCAATGTTCATTGCAGCTTTGTTTACGGTGGCCAAGACATGGAAACAACCAAAATGTCCTTCGATAGATGAATGGATAAAGAAGTTGTGGTATATATACACAATGGAATACTATTCGGCGGTAAGAAAAGATGATATAGGAACATTTGTGACAACATGGATGGATCTTGAGAATGTAATGCTAAGTGAAATAAGTCAGACAGGAAAAGCAGAGAACCATATGATTTCACTGAGAAGTGGTATATAAACCAAAAACAACAAAAGAACAAGACAAACAAATAAGAAACAAAAACTCATAGACACAGACCATAGTTTAGTGGTTACCAGAGGGTAATGGGGGAGGGTGGTGGTAAATGAGGGTACAGGGGATCAAATATATGGTGATGGAAGGAGAACTGACTCTGGGTGGTGAACACACAATGGGATTTAGAGATGATGTAATACAGAATTGTACACCTGAAATCTATGTAACTTTACTAAAAATTGTCACCCCAATAAGCTTTAATTTAAAAAGAAAGATATATGCAACCCAATGTTCACTGCAATGCTATTTACTATATATAGCCAAGGTATGGAAGCAACCTAAGTCCCCATCAACAGACATTTGGATAAAGAAGAGGTGGTACATAAATACAATGGAATATTACTTGGCCATAAAAAAGAATGAAATCTTACCATTTGCAACAACATGGATGCACCTAGAGGATATTATGCTAAGTGAAATAAGTCAGACGGAGGAAGTCAAACCCTATATGACAGGGGTGTCCAAACTTTTTTCGTCGTTTTTTACCAAGGGCTATGTGCGGTAAAATACACAAACAGCCGGGCCACTCACTTGAGGTGAAGTACGTATTGCCTCACCTGGTTTATTTACGTAAACTAAATATATTTTTGGAATTTGCTGCGGGCCAATTAACAATGGATTGCGGACCACAGTTGGCCCTTGGGCCACAGTTTTGACACCCTTGCTATATGATCTCACTTGTATGTGTAATCTAAATAATATAATAAATAAACTAACACAACAGAAGCAGACTTAGAGATACAGAGAACAAACTGATGATTGCCAGAGGAGAGGAAGTTTGGGGAGCTGGGCGGAAAGGGTGAATGGATTAAGAAATACAGATTGGTAGTTACAAAATAGTTATGCAGATGTGAAGTACAACACAGGGAATATAGTCAATGATATGGTAATAACTATGTATAGTGCCAGGTGGGTACTAGACTAATCAGGGGATTACTGCATAAATTATATAAACATCTGACTACTATGCTGTACAGCTAAAACTAATATAAAATAATACTGAATGTCAATTGTAACTGAAAAAAGTAAATAATTAAAAAATAACGTATGTCAACTGTAATTGAAAACAAATTTTTAAAAAGACGTTGAGTCGCTGAATAAATTTTTAAAAAAGCAAGAACCATGCATATGCTGTACAAGAGACTCACTTGTGATCCAAAAAAAACCCAGAAACTGAAAGTGGATTGATGAAAGAAAGTACTTCATGTAAATAGAAATGAAAAAAATATGGGGTAGAAATAGTTATATCAGACAAAATAGAATTTGAATCACAAACAATGAGCTGGTCCTTTAGCACCTTCCAAAGATGACCAGTGATAATTCTTAGCATTGTTATGAACTCACGCATTTAAATATGTATGATGTGCTTCACTCTTTGCAGTTATTACCCTAACTGATGTTGAAATGATCCCATATTTGGCCAATGGAAACTTATGTTGGCTTCAGAGAACTTTTGACAGGACCCTGATAGTCTTTGATGGCTACCTTGCTTTTCAGCATGATAAGATATTTCAGGCTTCTCTTGTACATTTTCTGCTCTAGACCCTATAGTCAGCCATTTTAAAAATAGAGTCCTGGTTGGTTCCTTTTTAAGGGGGAAATGTTATTTTGATACATCAATATAGTTGCTTGGAGTGTTATTGCTACTAGGTTGGTCATTATTTTTAAGCCTTTCCCAGTCACACTGCTACAATTTTCCTTTAAGATACAATAAGATCTTTTATGACATCTTATTGATAATGCCAATTCAAATTTAGGGCTACAGGGTTTTTACTTAACCTCATTTATATTACATCTGTCTCCCCATTCAACAAAGCCAAATATTCAGTGACACAAAATTATCATTTTGCTTATCCTACCATACATACACAAGAGCCTCAAAATAATAATACCAACACTACCATCAACAACATGTGTCGTGCCGGGCGGCCTGCTGGGTCTCTGCTCCTGCTCCCTGTACAAGAATGCAGGATATGGCTAGGCCAAAAAGGAACACCCACGGAGTCATAGATAGGGGAGCCATAGCACTATAGTCTCGCTGGCGGCTGGGTTGGAGACACAGGAAACAGGAGCCACACAATTCTCAACCCTCATTGTGCCGCTTGCAGGCTCAGCCACCATCTTCTTGCTAGCCCCCATTTTCTGCTAGTGTAGCCACAGCAGTTATATTAGTGGCCAGTGGCTCACTGGTTACAGCTGACGGCCAACTAGCCACAGCTGATGGCCATCCAATCACAGTTGATGGCCATTTACTACCTGAGCCAGCACCTTTCCACGTGAGGCTGAGAGCCTGGAATCTGCACTCCTGGTTCTGTCCCCACAACATGATTTCTGGAAACAATTTATAATTTGTGTGTGCATGTGTGTACTTGTCCCTCTGGGCAGGTTTTTGTCCTTGAGGTATATCCCACTAGAAATATACTGTTAAATTTTGTTTTAAAGTCACTTGAAATAGAATTACTTTTTGTGCAGTGATACCATCAACAGGATATACACTTTGGGCCATTAATTTTACTTTTGATTTTTAATATTAGTTTTTAAATTTAATTTTGTTTTTGAATTAGGTACAATATTCACACAGTTCAAAAGTCAAATCTGCAGGGGAAGACATATTCAAAGAAGTCCAACTACTACCTTTCTCTCCTCATATAGGTAACAATCCCTCCTCTTGTTAGAGAAATGTACAAACTATGAGCTTTTTTCCCCCCCTGAAAAATATATTCTGGAGATAACCCTGCAGTAGTAAATTGAGATATTTCCATTGTGTCTTACAGCTGCTTAGTGCTCTGTTGTGTATACACACTGTAGTTTATTTAACCAATCACCCACTGATGGATATTTGGACTGTGTCTGCTTTTGCAAATAGTGCTGTAACAAATATTCTAGTGTATATAATAAAAAGATCTTAAGTTAGATCTCTGAGAGAATTCTACTTTCAGTGAAACTTAAGGACATCTCATGAAGTCTGGTAATGGAAATGTGAAATACTGGGTAGTCAGTTAATGCCTATATGATTGGCCTTTTGAAGGTGATGTTTGTGGTAGCAGATGATTTGCTCACGGTTTTTATTCAATTTCTTCATACATTACTGGTCATAGATGCAATTCTCTGTTTCAATGAGATGCCATGAAGATTACTCAGGCTTAGCATAGCAGAAGTCTAAGACTGACATGAGCTTATTAAAGACAACATATTTACATAGCCCCTTGCTGTATTCCCCCCTTCTCATACACACTGTGAGAACATTTTAAAAAATACCCTTTTCCCCTTTTTTCTTCTTCCTGCCTTTTTTTCCTCTCTCATAATATCTAACCACTTTGGTAAAAGCTTTTTTAAGCAAACTATTTTTTGACATTGGTAAAGCAGATAGAGGATTAAATGCAACTGCCTGTGAACTCTTGTCCAGGCTGGTGATGGGAGGAGGTTGGGCCTCTGTGCGGGGTCTACAGGTCTCTCAGCTGGACTGCCAGCTATCTTCTTATAGTTTTCAGAACAGGAAACTTTCAAGTATGAGTCCTAAACTTTGAAGGCAGCAGGAATTTCCACAGGTAAGCCTTGCTATTCTGGACTCTTCCAATTGATATTTTTTCTTCCTCTTTTTAATGCTAACCCAACCCAACACCTTAAACCTGCTTTTTATTGTTAGTAATATGAAATTCAGGAAAGAAGGAAGAAATATTTTAATTGGAAATGTTAGAAAAATATTTTATGTGCATTTCTGTAGTAAATATGTAAACAATCACAAAAGTTTTGATTTCTAGTCTGAGGGTAGATGAAATAATGGTTAGAAATGCTAAGTAATAAAAATATTTAGCAAAGTGATTTCTTGTTTTTTCAGATGATCTTCATTTCTTCACGCTTGTTAAAAAATTCATAAAGCTACAGTTCATAGAGCAGACTCCCAAATCTTCAGCCACCCTCACTGGCCATTTTCAGCCTCCATGGTTTGCCCTACTAGCAATTATTTCCTTCAACTAGGATTGCCAGATTTAGCAAATAAAAATAAAGGGTGCCCAGTTAAATGTGAATCCCAAATAAACAACAAATTTAGTATAAAGAAGGGTCCATGCGATGTCGAGGATATCCTTATGCTGTTTATCTGAAATTTGAATTTAACTGGGTGTCCTATATTTTGTCTGGCAACCCTACTGCAAACAAAGAATATTGGAAGCTCCAATTAACAGGCCAATACCCTTTAAGTCATATTAATTGATGCCATGACACACTGAATTCTCTTGCCTAGGGACCTCTTCTCTAGTCACTCCAATTTTACTTGCACTGCCCATGGTATCATGAGTCAGTGGTTTGACACTCAACCTCTTTTGTACTAGTTACTGCGATAACATTATTCAAATATTACATTCAACAATCAAATCTCAGAGTGAAAAGAGAGGTGTTTCTAAGAAAACAAAGTTGGGATGACTCCTGAAAGTTCAGGGGTCCATTTAAATTCTTAAAATTTAAAAAGCTGTTACTGCATACAGATGAGACAGTATGCTCTGCTGAACCATACTGGAGACTAAGGCAACATGATAAATCACTAATGCGGATACTGTGTTTATTTAAAATGCAATTTTGCTCATTAGTTTTCTGCATTAATGTAGATTTAAAAAAAACTGGTTTATTGAAACTTCATTCACACACCATAGGTCTCATCTATTTAAAATGGGCAATTCCATGATTTTTACTAAATTCACAGATATGTACAATTATTACCACAGTCAATTTTGGTATATTTTTGTCTTGAGAAAAATAAACGCCCATTCCTTTAGATATCAGCCTTACCTCCCATGTCTGTCCCCATAGATTTCCCTATTCTGGACATTTCATATCAATTGAGTCATATAATACGTTACCTTTTTCGACTGGCTTCTTTCAGTTAGTGCAATGTTTTCAATGGCAATCCATGTTGTAGCATGTGTCAATACTTCGTTCCCTTTCATGGCTGAATGATATTCCATTATATTGGTATACCAAATCTCAGTGAAGATTTGATTTGCATTTTCCTGATGATTAGTGATGCTGAGCATCTTTTCCTGTGCTTCTTTGTATATCTTTGGAGAAATGTCTATTCAAGTTGTTCATTTTTTTTAAATTAAAGTTTATTGGGGTGACAATTGTTACTAAAATTACATAGATTTCAGGTGTACAAGTCTGAATTACATCATCTATAAACCCCATTGCGTGTTCACCACCCAGAGTCAGTTCTCCTTCCATCACCATATATTTGTTTCCCTTTACCATCATCTACTACTCCTTTCCCCTTACCATCTTGTAACCACAAAACTATTGTCTGTGTCTATGAGTTTTTGATTCTCGTTTGTTTTGTCTTGTTCTTTTGTTGTTTTTGGTTTATATACCACATATCAGTGAAATCATATGGTTCTCTACTTTTCCTGTCTGACTTATTTCACTTAGCATTATAATCTCAAAATCCATCCCAGTTGTGACAAATGGTCCTATTTCATCTTCTCTTACTGCCGAATAGTATTCCATGTGTATATATACCACAACTTCTTATCCATTCAGCTATCGAAGGACATTTTGGTTGTTTCCATGTCTTGGCCACCGTAAATAAAGCTGCAATGAACATTGGAGCACACGTGTCTTTATCTCTAAATGTTTTCAGATTTTTTGGGTAGATACCCAGGAGAAGGATTGCTGGGTCATATGGTAATTCTATTCGTAATTTTTTGAGGAACCTCCACACTGCCTTCCATAGCGGCTGCACCAGTCTGCATTCCACCAACAGTGTATGAGGGTTCCTTTTCTCCACAGCCTCTCCAACACTTGTTACTATTTGTCTTGTTGATGATAGCCATTCTGACTGGGGTGAGGTGATATCTCATTGTGGTTTTGATTTGCATTTCTCTGATGATTAGTGATGTTGAGCATTTTTTCATATGTCTATTTGCCATTTGTATGTCCTCTTTGGAGAAATGTCTCTTCAGGTCCTCTGCCCATTTTTCAATTGGGTTGTTTGTTTTTTTGTTGTTGAGTTGCATGAGTTCCTTGTATATTCTGGATATAAGCCCCTTATCGGAGGCACTGTTTGCAAAAGTCTCCCATTCAGTTGGTGCCCTCTTTATTTTGTCGATGGTTTCTTTTGCTGTGCAGAAGCTTTTAAGTTTCATATAGTCCCATTCATTTATTTTAGCTTTTACTTCCATTGCCTTTGGAGTCAAATTCATAAAATGCTCTTTGAACCCAAGGTCCATAAGTTTAGTACCTATGTTTTCTTCTATGCAGTTTATTGTGTCAGGTCTTATGCTTAAGTCTTTGATCCATTTTGAATTAATTTTGGTACATGGTGACAGATAGCAGTCCAGTTTCATTCTTTTGCACGTGGCTTTCCAATTCTCCCAGCACCATTTATTGAAGAGGCTGTCTTTTCTCCATTGTATGTTTTTAGCTTCTTTGTCAAAAATTATCTGTCCATATTTATGTGGTTTTATTTCTGGGTTCTCAATTCTATTCCATTGGTCTATGTGTCTTTTCTGCCAATACCATGCTGTTTTGATTATTGTAGCCCTGTAGTACAAGCTAAAGTCAGGGAGTGTGATACCTCCAGTATTGTTCTTTTTCTTAAGATTGCTTTGGCTATTCGGGGTCTTTTGTGGTTCCAAACAAATCTGATGATTTTTGTTCTATTTCTTTAAAAATGCCATTGGGATTTTGATGGGGATTGCATTAAATCTGTATATTGCTTTGGGTAATATGGCCATTTTAACTATGTTGATTCTTCCAATCCATGAGCATGGAATGTCTTTCCATTTCTTTGTGTCTTCTTCAATTTCTTTTAAAAATGTCTTATAGTTTTCAGCATATAGGTCTTTCACATCCTTGGTTAAGTTTATTCCTAGGTATTTTATTCTTTTTGCTGCAATTGCAAAAGGAATTGTTTTTGTATTTCTTTTTCTGAGATTTCATTGTTAGTATATAGGAATGCAATGGACTTTTGTACGTTGATTTTGTAGCCGCAACTTTACTGTATTCGTTGATTGTTTCTAATAGCTTTTTGGTGGAGTCTTTAGGGTTTTCTATATATAGCATCATGTCATCTGCAAAGAGTGATAATTTAACTTCTTCATTCCCAATTTGGATGCCTTTTATTTCTTTCTCTTGCCTGATTGCTCTGGCAAGGACTTTAACACTATGTTGAAAAGCAGAGGTGATAGGGGACAGCCCTGTCGTGTTCCTGAACGTAGAGCAAAGGGCTTCAGTTTTTCACCATTAATTATGAGATTAGCTGAGGGCTTGTCATATATGGCCTTTATTATGTTCAGGTATTTTCCTTCTGTTCCTATTTTATTAAGTGTTTTAATCATAAATGGATGTTGCATCTTGTCAAATGCTTTTTCTGCATCAATTGATATAATCATATGATTTTTGTCCTTTATTTTGTTTATGTGATGTATCACATTGATGGATTCTTGGATGTTGAACCATCCTTGTGCCCGAGGGATGAACCCCACTTGGTCGTGATGAATAATCTTTTTAATGCATTGTTGTATTCGATTTGCTAGAATTTTGTTTAGGATTTTTGCATCTGTATTCATCAGAGATATTGGTCTGTAGTTTTCTTTTTTTGTGCTGTCCTTACCAGGTTTTGGTATCAGGGTAATGTTGGCCTCATAACATGAGTTAGGGAGTACTGTCTCTTCTTCAGTTTTTTTGGAAGAGTTTGAGCAGGATTGGTATTAGATCCTCTTTGAAGGTTTGGTAGAATTCACCAGTGAAGCCATCTGGTCCCGGACTTTTGCTTTTGGGAAGGTTTTGGATGACTGATTCAATTTCGTTACTGGTGATCGGTCTGTTTAGATTTTCCAGTTCTTCATGGTTCAGCCTTGGAAGGCTATATGTTTCTAAGAACTTGTCCATTTCTTCTAGGTTATTGAATTTGGTGGCATATAGTCCTTCATAGTATTCTTGGATGATCCTTTGTATTTCTGTGGTGTCCGTGATAACTTCCCCTTTTTCATTTCTGATTTTGTTAATTAGTGTCTTCTCTCTTTTTATCTTAGTGAGTCTAGCCAAGGATTTGTCAATTTTGTTAATCTTTTCAAAGAACCAGCTCTTTGTCACATCAATTTATTTCCATTGTCTTTCTGTTCTCTATTTCATTGAGTTCTGCTCTGCTTTTTATTATTTCCTTTCTTCTGCTGAAATTAGGTTTCATTGTTCTTCTTTGTCTAGTTCTTTAAGGTGTAACGTGAGGTTATTTATTTGGGATTTTTCTTGTTTCTTGAGATAGGTCTGTAATGATATGAATTTCCCGCTTAAAACTGCTTTCGCTGTATCCCAAAAATTTTGGTAGGATGTAGTTTCATTGTCATTTGTTTCTATGTATCTTTTGATCTCTCCTCTAATTTCTTTTTTGACCCAGTCGTTCTTTAAATTTATGCTATTTAATCTTCACGTATTTGTGGTTTTTCCTGCTTTCTTTCTGCAGTTTATATCGAATTTCAAAGCTTTGTGATCAGAGAATATACTTGGTATGATTTCAGTCGTCTTAAATTTGCTGAGCTTAGTTTTATGTCCCAATATATGGTCTATGCTTGACAATATTCCATGTACACTAGAAAAAAATGTATAGTCTGATGTTTTAGGATGAAGTGCTCCATATATGTCAATTATGTCCATTTCACCTGTGTCATTTAGGGCTGCTATTTCGTTATTTATTTTCTGTTTGGATGATCTATCCATAGCTGTCAATGATGTATTTAAGTCCCCTAGTATAATTGTGTTTTGGTCAATTTCTCCCTTTAGTTCTGTTAGTAGTTGCTTGGTATATTTGGTGCTCCCTGATTGGGGGCATAAATATTGATGACTGTTATGTCTTCTTGTTGTATAGTCCCCTTTACCATTATGAAATGTCCATCTTTGTCTCTTGTTACCTTTTCACCCTGAAGTCTGTTTCATCTGATATCATTATGGCTACACCTGATTTTCTCTGGATACCATTTGCTTGGAGTGTCAATTTCCACCCTTTCACTTTGAGTCTATGCTTGTCCTTGTAGCTGAGATGTGTCTCTTGGAGACAGCATATGGTTGGGTTTAGTTTTTGATCCAATCTGCTACTCTGTGCCTTTTTATTGGTGAGTTCAGTCCATTTACATTTAGGGTGATTATTGATATGTGAGGATTTCCTGTTATTGTATCTTTAGTTTTCTGGTAAGGCTGTGTCTCCATTGCTTCTTTGCCTTTTTGTTGTTGTCTATTATTTCTGTGTGGTGGTATTCTATGATGTTTCCTTCTGTTTCTTCTTTTATTACAGTATATATTTCAGTTCTGGATTTCTTTTTTGAGTGTTTACTCTTAAGTTTATGTAAAAGAGAGTTTGATATTTAGAGTATTCCACTTTCTTCAGCATGCTTACTTTCTCCATTCCCATATTTCGGTTCAGGCCCTTACTCTCCCCCTTTTTATGTTTTGGTTGCCACAAATTGTCCCTGTTGATGGTGGTCAAATAGCCTCCTTTAGTATTTCTTGTAGTGCAGGTCGTGTATTAGAAAATTCCCTCAGCTTCTGTATGTCTGGAAAGGTCTTTATTCCTCCTTCATATCTAAAGGATATCTTTGCTGGATATATTATTCTTGGCTCATAATTTCTCTCTTTCAATAGTTTGAATATTTGGTTCCACTCCCTCCTGGCTTGTAGAGTTTCTGCTGAAAAATCTGATGATAATCTAATGGGCTTTCCTTTGTAGGTTACCGTCTTCTTTTCCCTGGCTGCCTTGAGGATTCTTTCTTTGTCGTTGATTTTAGAGAGCTTCAATACAATGTGCCTTGGAGAAGGCCTGTTGGGATTGAGGTAATTAGGTGTTCTATTTGCTTCTTGGATTCGAGGATCCAGTTCTGTCCACAAGTTTGGGAAGTTCTCATCAATAATTTGTTTGAATATATTCTCTGTTCCCTTCTTTCTTTCTTCTCCTTCTGGTATGCCCATTATTCTTATATTCCTCTTTCTGATGGAGTCAGAAAGTTCTTGTAGAGATCTTTCATTGCTTTTAAGTCTCAAGTCTCTTGCTATTTCCATCTTTGTCATTTCCAGGTTTCTATCTTGGATGTCACTGATTCTTTCCTCCATCTGGTCAACTCTGCTACCTAAGCTGGCTATTTCATTCTTAATTTCTTCTATTGAGTTCTTAATCTCCAGATTCTATTTGATTCTTTTTTTAACATTTCAATCTCTTTGGTAAAATTCTCATGTTTTTCTTTGATTGTTTTTCTGAGTTCATTAAATTGCCTCTGTGTTTTTTTGCATCTCTGATTTTTTAAGAACTGCAATCTTGAATTCTCTGTCATTTAAGTCACATATTTCCATATGTTTAAGTTCCTTTTCTAGAGACTTTTCACTTTCTTTCTGAGCTGTATTGTTGCCTTGTTTATTCATGGCAATTACTGATTTATTATTTCTCTTCCTAGACATCTACAGGAGTGGTTTCTGCAACAGGTTGATAGGAAGAGGTCTTTCTTTTGTTTTCCAGTACTTGTTGGTAGAATGTTTTTTTTTTCTCTCTGACTGCAGCCTTTTTCTGTCTCACTCTCTAGTGTTATGTTTTATGTGCACTAATCCTAGTTTCTCACTCAATGTATGGAGTCCCTGGAAGGTTGGCTTCTCCTCTGTTAACAGTTCACCTGTGTCACAGGTCGCCATGTCCCTGTGGGGATGTGGAGAGCTTTTGACATTCCAGAGCTCTTCCTGAACCAGATTCAGAACCAGGGATTTCAGCAGTTTTGTTTACTCCTTCAGGGATCCACCCACATAGGTGGAGACATGTGCATGGTGAGTTATGAGAGTTGGCACAGAGCAATGGTGGTGACCACCTCCACAGCCAGTCCCAGCTCCACAACTCCCTCCCCGTTTCCGGAACTAGTTGGGTTGCAAATCTGTGTCTGCTGATCACAGTTCTCAGAATGCAAATCTTCTGTTCTTCTGATCTGACACTGCTACTGTTCTACTTCTAGCTCTGGGGAGGTGGGGGCAGGGCGAGCTCTGGGAGGGTGGGGATGGGACGGCTAGAGTCATTGCCTAAGTCTTCCATTCTCTGCTGGCAGTGAGGGCTTCAACCACCGTTTTCAGCCTTCTTCCCTCAGTCTTTGCTCCGAGGTCTCTGCCGTGAGCGTTGGTTTCAGCCATGTTATATGGTGTCCCCTCAGCCCTGTGGGCCATAAACGGAGCCCTAGCAGTCCGCGTTCTTCCCTGTCCCGCAGCTGTTGTAGTTCCGGGATTCAGTGAGCTCGGAGCACTGAGCTAGGTCTGTGTCCTTCGCCCTCGCGGCTCTGTCTCCGCAATTCTCCCTTCCCTCTTCCCCTACTCCCGCAATTTGCCCACCTTTAGGTGAATTCAGTAGTGAGACTCTTCGTCTTGCCTGTCTGCTGTGCTGGGAGTCCTTTGTCGAGTTATAGCTGTTTAATTTGTTGTAAATTCCAGGGGAGATTTCCAGAGGCTCCCCTCATGCTACCATTTTGATGACATCTCTTCATTTGTTCATTTTTTAATTGAGATTTTTTTGTTTTTGAGATGGAGTTCTGGATGCTAATCCCTTGTCAGATATGTAATTTGAAAATATTTTCTCCTGTTCTGTAGGCTGTCTTTTAACTTTTCTTGGTAATGTTGTTTGGTACACAAAAGTTTTAATTGAAGTACAAATTTCATTTTCTTTTGTTGCTTTTACTTTTTGTGTCATGTTTGGGAATCCTTTGCCAAATCCAAGGAAATAACGACTTACCTGTCTGTGATCTAAGAATTTTATAGTTTAGCTCTAACATTCAGGTTTTTTATTCATTTTAATTAGTTTTTGTATGTGGTGTGAAGTGTCCAAATTCATTCTTTTTTTTTTACATGTGGCCATCTTGTTGTCCCAGTACTATTTGTCGAAAAGACTGTCCTTCGTCTATTAAATGGTCTTCACACCCTTGTGGAAAATCAGTTGACCACAGAAATATAGCTTTATTTCTCGACCCTCACTTCTATTCCACTGATCTATATTTCTATTTTTATGCCACTACCACATTGTTGTGATTAGCATTGCTTGTTGTAAGTTTTAAAATTAGGAAGTATGATTCTTCCTACTTTGTTCTTCTTTTTCAAGATTGTTTTGGCTTTTTTGAGTCCCTTGCAATTGCATATGAATTTTAGAATCAGCTAGACAATTTCTACAAAGAAGTCAACTGAGATTCTGGTAGGGATTATGTTAAATTTGCATATCACATTGGTTAGCATTGCCATCTTGACCATTTTAAGTCAATTGATGAACATGGGATTAAAAAATATTTAGATCTTACTGGATTTTTTCAGCAATATTTTATAGTTTTCAGAGTATAATTTTTACATTTCTTTTGTTAATTTTTTAAATTAATATTTATTGGGGTGATCATTGTTAGTAAAGTTACATTGGATTCAGGTGTACAATTCTGTAATACATCACATTGTGTGTTCACCACCCAGAGTCAGTTTTCCTTCTATCACCATATGTTTGATCCGTTTTACCCTCATCTACCATGCTCTCTTTTGTTAAATTTATTCCAAAGTATTTTATTCTTCTTATGCTATTATTAATGGAATTGTTTTCTTAATTCCATTTTCACATTATTTATTGCAAATGTATACAAATACAATTGAATTTTGTATATTGATCTATACCCTGTAAAGTTGCTGAACTCTTTTATTAATTTTATTAGTCTTTTACTTGATACCTTAGGCTTTCCTATATGCAACTCACATCATCTGTGAATAGAGATAGTTTTATTGCCTCCTTTCTAAAATGGATGCCTTTTATTTCTTTTTCTTGACTAATTGCCCTAGCTCCTACTTCCTGTATGTTATGGAATAGAAGTGGTGAGAGTAGGCACCCTTATATTTTTCCTGATCTTAGGGGGAAGCATCCAGTCTTTCATTAACAAGTATAATGCTAGTTGTGGGTTGCTTTAAATAGAAAAAGCATGAAATTAACATTTATCTTGATTCCTGATTTTGGCACCCCCTTAACATTTTGGGTCTGAGGTCTCACACAATTGCCTTCCATCCTGGCCCTGCAGTTAAAGAAGAATTGGGGGAAATTGTAAGATTGCCAAAGCATCCTGAATTTATATTGATGTGCAAGTGTCCTTATGTTTTCTTTCTATTTTAAAGAATACAAATCTGTAAATCAGAGTTCATGCATTTATTGTGGTAGTGATGTTAACTTATGAAATAAGATGATCAGATCAGATTAGCAGGCCTATGCACAAAGAAAAAGCCTTGACTCTAGATCAGATAATAAGGGAAATCGGAAATGATTCCTACTTTAACTGTTTATTTATTAATGATTATAGGTCTGAATATCAACCATAAGAAGATTCCTACTGTGGCTATGAAAGATTGTATAAAGGGTAGAGCTACCTGCACTTCCCTTTCTGCCTTCTTTCATTTTGTTAAATTTGCTAAACTTATCTGTGATGGACCCAGAAAAATTACTATCTTTATCCAGAACTTGCATAGTAAAAGTTAAATGACCTAATTATAAAGAGGAGATTTACGTTGGAAAGTTTTTGTCTGGAATGTTGCTTTCTGTGGAGTTCTGATTAGTGAATGGTCCACAGTTTTTACCATATTTGAAAATCACTTACTAAAAAGAGGTAAAACTCTGGTAAATAGACTACTCTAAATGTGATCAGAAGAGGTTGTTTTTTTTTGTTGTTTAGATTTAATTCACTCTTGTGAATTATGACTGAGTGGGATGTTAAATAGCATTGTATCTTATTGAAAGGAAATTCTGTCTTTTTAATTTAATGTTGAAGAATATGATAAACCTTTTAAGGAAGCAGATTACAAATAAATATAATTTTTTTCTATAGTAGTGGTACATCAATTACAGTAGACCTTAATTAAATGGGGTTCTTAATTTATTATAAATAGGTGATCATGTGAATTGAACTCAATGTATTCTTCTTAGTCAGAATAACAAGTATTTTATATATTATATTTCACATATAATTTAGAAATGTATATTTCATAGGAGTAGACTTTTAAAAAATCTCACCTATGTAAATTTTTCCAAATTTTCTCACAAAAATTTTGTCAAAAATATAGTCAAATATCTTAAACATCTTCTATTCATACTTACCTAAGTTATTTTGTGGAACAATTAGTACCTTTTCTTTTTAGATAAATGCCATACTGAATTTATCACTAGGAATGAAATACTTTATTTTTGCTATTGTTTAGATGTTGCCTGGTGTTTAGAGCATGGACTTCAGATTTCAGCTATAGATTGATTTGAAAACCAGAATTCTTCAGCTTAAAGGCCTCTTTTGCAAAGATAACACAATGATTCAATCTTTACTTTTATGATACTAGAAAAATGTAACGTAATAAAAATGCTACATTGCATCTAGATTTTCAAGTCACTTTGAACTTGATAATTGCACTATATTGTAGATGTAGGCATTTTTGTTTTAAGATAGCTTGCAAATCTCATTTTGCTTGGATAAACAACTTTCTGGTAAGGTGATTAGTGTAATATAAAACCACTTAAGAATTTTACCCTTTGGAAGGTGGAGGACAAATGGAATTATGGCCTGCTAGCATGGAGATGGGGAAGAAAACAACCTTCAACTTGATTAAACTCACCCCAAACTAAGAGTTTTAATATATGAGCCCACATAATTCCTTCCCCAGTAAAATGCAAAATAATTTTTTGTTTATTGTCCCTGAATTTCTATATGGATTAATTGAAAAACTTTTGTGAGCTTCTTTCTTCGTTCTCTTTCATTATTTTTCTCTTTTTGTGATATTTTAGTAGGAGATACGGGATTTTCCATGGTAAGTAGGAACTAAGAGGTGTCTTATTATCTTTTGAAGGTAAAAATGTGGAAAAGAACAATAAAGTATTCAACTAATGTGTCTTTAACATGGCTGTGGATTTCTCCTAGTTACGCACACACACACACACACACACACACACACACACAATTGAAGTCAAACATCTTATTCTTTTTGTTGTTGTTCTTCTGTGAAAGGCCTGTTCACATACTTGCCCACTGGGTTGCTCACTTTGTTATTGATTTTTTGGGGAAACTATGTATTATGAACATTTGCTTGTTATATGTGTTGCAAGTGTCCTCCCCACACCTCACCCTGCTGTGTCCTAAGCGTGTTTATGATGTATTATACATATAGAATTTTAACATTTTTTTTACTAACAAATATATACCATTTTCATTTTCTTTACAGTGTCTGAGTTTTTTGCTAGCCCTTAGAAAGATTTTATTTATGCCTCTTTAAAAATATGTTCTCATCTTCTTCTACTACTTTTGCAATTTTATTTTTTTCATATTTAGATATTTAATTCATCTGGGATGTATATGTATGGTGTAGATAGGATTTCAGTCCCCGCCCCCAACATAGCCAGTTTCCCAAAACCTATTTATTAAGAACTTCATTTTTTTTTTTTTTTTTTTTTTTTGCTACTGATGGCAACTATCACATTCATCATATTGGATTCACCATATATTAGATTCTGTTCTATTGATTACTCTATCTATTCCCATACTAGTACCACACTGTTATAATTCCTATACCTTTACTGTACATTTTAATATCAGTTGGGAAAAGTTGCCTCCCCTTGTCTTTCTTTTTAAAAAAAATTTGGGCAATTTTTATGTGTTTACTTTTCCTAATGAACTATAGATTCAACACACCAACTATCTATCCCTGTCCACAAAAATATTCTGGCCCTTTGCAAATTTGATTGGAATTTCATTGACTTTTTATATGAATTTTGGCAGAAATTTGCTTTTTTATGGTTTTTCTACCCTTCTATATTGTGTGTATGTGATATATATATATATCCATTTATTCAGATCTTTTACTAGTTTATGAACTTCAGTAAAATGTTATTTTTATAAGACTTTCACATTTCTTTTTAAGCTTATTCCTAGGTATTTTACAGATTTTGTTGGAATATAAGAAATCTATATCTTCGTGGAGGTGATATTTCTGTTGTGGGCATCTTACTATGTTAATTTTCCATTTGATTCTTCTGTACTTGCTATAAAAACTGTCATGCTATCTGTAAATCATTAGTTCTTAGAGTGTCATCCACTATCTACTAGCAGCAACATTCTTTGTAAACTTGTTAAAAAGCAAATTCCCTAGACCTATCCCACATCAACTGAATGAGAAACTCTGGAGGTGGGGCCCAGCAATATGTGTTTATCTCACTCTCCAGAGGATTTTGATACATACTCAAATTTGAAGACCACTGATATAAATAATAATTTTATTTTTTCTTATCCATATTTTATTTCTCACCTCTTTTATTTCTTGTAAGATATATGTATAACACAGCTCAATAGATTATGTAGAATGGACATTGACTGAAGAAGCTGAGACAAATTGCTGACTTCCAAAAGTAAGATTGGGGAGGTGAATGATGAAAAATGATGAAAAATTCCTTAAGCAGGTGAATTTGGGGAAAGTTAACCTTAGATAGAGGGAGATTGAGTGAGAGAGGTTAATATATAATTTAAGTTAAGGATTTTTGTGGGTAACAGAGGGAGGCATGATTCAAAGTGAAACATACTTCAGTGTTACCCCTACAGATAAGAGCTATAACATTATGAAATTGCAAGAAATGAAGATGGCTAAGTTTGGCAAGTGACAAGAAATGTTTATTAGATAAATTTTAGCTCTTGTTATGAGAGGGTAGCAACTACTAGAAAATCAGATAGAGTTGTATTACTACAAGGGTAATAACTTGAACACTGGTAAAAAGGCCCATTGCAGTGATGCCATTAGCTGACAGTATATGCCATTGGCATTCCTAAAACCTAGTATGAGTGACAACATGAAAAAGGATGACCAAGGGATCATACTGCAAAGGAAGGGGTTGTTTTATTGCAAAAAGCAGTGGAACTGTATGGTGTATGGTTTATACCTGTAGCAATAAAGAGAATGGTGGTAGTGGTCACTGTGGCAGACTGTCTCAGAGACTATAGGAAGAAAAGTGAAATTGTTGAGGAGAGTGTGTCATGCGCCCTGAAACACGGACAGAGAAAGGGAGAGATTTATGGGACTTGGGGAATCTAGTCTTTTGGCAGGAGTTTAGACTTAGAAGTGGCTGTTCTCATACCTCTCTAGATACCCTATTTGTAGCACAAAATGCTGATCAGTACGAAACTAAGTAGGCTGATAACTTACATAAATGGTGTGCTCTGAAATCAGTTGTAGCTGCAATGTTTAGGACAGCTCAAACATTATCATTTATAACATGGCAGATTTTGTTAGCGTGTGTATGTGGGAACATACCACATAGTCCTAGCCAGTTTTAGATTGACTCTAGAGAATAATTACCACCCAGCTCAGCATCTAATTTGCAAGAGTTTTAGGGTAGGTCCTCTTCAATGCCACGCTTGTGAGGAGAGCATGTTTTCTATCCTGTGTGAAAGCTGAATGATTTGATAGTCACTCTGTGACATTTAAAAATATTACCTTTTGTATGGCAAACTATTTCTGAGATAATACAATTCTATTTCTCAAACTCCAGATTTTGCCTTTTCAAGATGATTTTGAATTTTTAGTGATGCTGTTATATGTAACTTGATTTACAGAAGTACAATTATGTATACTTTTTCTACATTTTGCAGTTTTTTGATTTTATAGTGTACAGTACTTTTTAATGATCTTTTCTGTCAGCTTTTCTGAACTTAGTACTTACAACATTTTATTTAAAGATGGACTATTATACAAATTATTAATTTCTTTTGTATAATAGCAGTTTAGTTCATAAACAGGACTTACATAGTGTGAAATTGGTTAGGTATATCTCAAATCTCATTATTTTAAAGGTATTGATTTTTGGACAGGGTAGGAAAGAGTGAGATGGTGAATTTTAATTAAAAGCTAAATCATATACTGGAATCTATTTGAAATATTATCTAAGTATATGATACGTGCTTGAGAAATATAAGATTTATGAATTGCTTAAAATAATTCTTAAGAGTAAAATTTGTTGAACTATGCAAGGTATCTCAACTATCAGAAACAATCTTGTCAGTTTTATTCCTGGTGAGCTAAGTAGAATATTTTAAGGGAAAAACCACAATTAAGACTTTGTCAGGTGTCTGCTCTGTGTAATGATTAATTTCCCATTTATTCATGAGAATATCGTGGCCGTGGAGAAGTGTGCTTTTCAAATTACATTGCATGTCTAGTTATATTTTTGTCCTGTCTTTTTTCTTAGTCTTTGAAAACATTGTTTTATTTTTAAGTGCTGACCTTTATATGTCATGTCTTGTCTGCTCATCTACATAGTTCCTACTTTAGGGAAGATAAAATGTATTATACTCTGTGGGGGCAGAGCCCCAGAAAGTAGTTTCCAGGCTCTCGGCCTCACATAGACAGGTGCTGGCTCAGGTAGTAAATGGCCAACTGTGATTGCATGGCCATCAGCTGTGGCTAGTTGGCCGTCAGCTGTAACCAGTGAGCCATTGGCCACTAATATAACTGCTGTGTGGCTTAGGAGAGAGAGAGGAAAGAGAGAAGAATGGGGGCTAGCAAGAAGATGGCGGGGCTGGCAAGCGTGGATGGCGGTTTGTGGACAGTGTGGATCCAGCCTCCAGTGAGGGTATAGTGCCGCCAGAGAATATAGTGGTATGACTCCCCTACCTATGGCTCCGTGGGTGTTCCTTTTGGCCTCACCATATCCTGCGTTCTTGTATGGGGAGCGGGAGCAGAGACCCGCAGGCCTCCCCACGACAAATGGCGCAGTGAGCAGGGTATGGTGCCCGGCCAAGGCTCTCCCAAGAGTGGTGGAGCAGTTTGTGTGTATGAACACTCAGTGTCAGGAAGACCAGGAGGAGCAGCTGCCTGAGAGCTGGACCGCCGTGGAGGGGTGGGAGGGTGGGGGTTCTCCCACCAGCACAGGAAAAGCCATGCAGCTGCTGGAGAGATGGAGCCCGTGGAGAGGTGGAAAGATGTGGGCGGTTCCCCAACCAGTGCAGGCCGGAGAAAGCGAAGGTCGTTGCAGCCCTGTGGGCCGGGAGGTTCCTGCTCAGGCAGCCCGGATGCAGGACTTGTAGTCCCAGGAGGTAACGCTTGCTGGGTCCTCCGTGGGAGATGAGGGTGAGGTCAAGGTTGTCCCTCACCCCCAGGACAGCCCTGGTGAATGACTATGGCTATGGGGAATTGCCTTCCATCCCTAATTTAATGGACCGCTTGACTGTTTGTTTGGGAACTGTTGTTAGTGGAACTGGGGGATATTTGCTTTTGTCTCTTGACTGGCCACCATTGAGAATATGTAAGCACCTTGGTTGTGAGTCGCTGTTGTTCCAGCATGGTACCCTGAGAGGCACACAGAGAGTGGCAGTGCCCTGAGAGCCCTAGCTGTGTCCAGGAAGTGTGGCTGTGCCCACAGAGAGTGGCAGTGCCCTGAGAGCCCTGGCTGTGTCCAGGAAGTGTGGCTGTGCCCACAGAGAGTGGCAGTGCCCTGAGAGCCCTGGCTGTGTCCAGGAAGTGTGGCTGTGCCCACAGAGAGTGGCAGTGCCCTGAGAGGTCTGGCTGAGTCCAGGAAGTCTGGCTGTGCCCTGAAGATGCCCTGGCTGTGCCCAGGAAGTCGGGCTGTATCCCAGAGAGAGTGGCAGTGCCCTGAGAGCCCTGGCTGTGCCCAGGAAGTCGGGCTGTTCCCAGGGAGAGTGGCAGTGCCCTGAGAGCCCTGGCTGTGCCCAGGAAGTCTGGCTGTGCCCAGAGAGAGTGGCAGTGCCCTGAGAGGCTCTGGCTGAGTCCAGGAAGTCTGGCAGTGCCCTGAGAGCCCTGGCTGTGCCCAGGAAGTCGGGCTGTTCCCAGAGAGAGTGGCAGTGCCCTGAGAGCCCTGGCTGAGTCCAGGAAGTCTGGCTGTGCCCTGAAGATGCCCTGGCTGTGCCCAGGAAGTCGGGCTGTATCCCAGAGAGAGTGGCAGTGCCCTGAGAGCCCTGGCTGTGCCCAGGAAGTCGGGCTGAGCCCTGAGAGCCCTGGCTGTGCCCAGGAAGTCGGGCTGTATCCCAGAGAGAGTGGCAGTGCCCTGAGAGCCCTGGCTGAGTCCAGGAAGTCTGGCTGTGCCCTGAAGATGCCCTGGCTGTGCTCAGGAAGTCGGGCTGTATCCCAGAGAGAGTGGCAGTGCCCTGAGAGCCCTGGCTGTGCCCAGGAAGTCGGGCTGTTCCCAGAGAGAGTGGCAGTGCCCTGAGAAATCCTAGCTGTGCCCAGGGAAACTAGTGGTACCCTAAGAAGTCCAGGAAGTCTGGCCGTGCCCAGAAGTACTGGTGGTGCCCTGAGAAACCCTGGCTGTGTCCGGGAAGACAGGTGGTACCCTAAGAAGTCCAGGAAGTCTGGCCGTGCCGAGAAGCACTGGTGGTGCCCTGAGAAACCCTGGCTGTGCCCGGGAAGACAGGTGGTACCCTAAGAAGTCCAGGAAGTCTGGCCGTGCCCAGAAGCACTGGTGGTGCCCTGAGAAACCCTGGCTGTGCCCAGAGAGCCTGGCTGTGTCCAGGATATTGCATTCACCTCCAGGCTCCTCACACAGGGCCCCTCGCGGAAGACGCTTGTCGCGTGATTGTGAGGTGAGAGCCTGTAGGGGTGGAGTGTGGGGCAGAGCCCCAGAAAGTAGTTTCCAGGCTCTCGGCCTCACATAGACAGGTGCTGGCTCAGGTAGTAAATGGCCAACTGTGATTGCATGGCTATCAGCTGTGGCTAGTTGGCCGTCAGCTGTAACCAGTGAGCCATTGGCCACGAATATAACTGTTGTGGCTACGCTAGGAGAGAGAGAGGAAAAGAGAGAAGAATGGGGGCTAGCAAGAAGATGGCGGCGGGGCTGGCAAGTGTGGATGGCGGTTTGTGGACAGTGTGGATCCAGCCTCCAGTGAGGGTATAGTGCCGCCAGCGAGAATATAGTGGTATGTCTCCCCTACCTATGGCTCCGTGGGTGTTCCTTTTTGGCCTCACCATATCCTGCGTTCTTGTATGGGAGCGGGACCAGAGACCCTGCAGGCCTCCCTGCACGACAAATGGCGCAGCGAGCAGGGTCTCCCGCACGACATACTCTTTTGTTTCTCTTTCATTAAAATATTTCAAACATATAGAAAAGTACAGAGACCAATATAACAATCACTCATAGAACCACCAGTTAGCTATGTAATGCTTTAACAGTTTGCCATTTTGTTTCAGATCCTTAACAAAAAGGATCCTTAACAAAAATGTTAGATACAGGTGCAGCTTCTAGTGTATCACTCCCCAATTACATTTCTTTCACTTCCTCTCCTGAGGTAACTACTATCCCAAATTTGGTGCTTCAAATTCCCATGAACATATTTATGCTTTTTCTACATATGTATATGTGTACACAAACACACACACACACACACACATACACACACAGGGTGCCAAAAATGTATACACATTTTAAGAAAGGAAAACTATTAAAATTGTAATACTCAATATATACTGATAGCAAAAGATGAATACAAGTCACATTAGACTTCTGCAATTACAAGAGGTGCTCAAAGTGATTACCATCAGAGTGACGTCATAGGAATGGCGGCAGCGGGGCGCACTTTTTGAGTTCTCCAGATCTTATCAGAAACGGGACGTTTATAACCCATCAAAGGACTCTCTGCTCATCACGCAGAACAGCTAAGAGACTCGCGCAATGATTACTTGCAGGTGGGGAAAATTGGGTGAGCAGGGGAAGAAGGAAGGGAGTGGAGTGGAGACCTGGCCGCACCTGAAGCGGTGGGGACGCAGTCCGCATCAGCGGGGGTGGAATCACAGTCCGCACCTGTGGCTGTGGAAATCTGGCCCACATCTGCAGCTGCAGAGACGCAGGGGATCCCAGGACGGAAGAGAGAACACAAAAGCCAGGAGGTGGGCTCTTTCCCTGCATCCCACAGCTGATCTCTCCTGCTGCGGGGGCAGCATATCTAGCATTTGAGGCAATAATCTCAGCTGATACCTCCAGTTAAGCCTTAGTCTGGACAAAGGACACAAACTCCATACCTGGGCCCCTCCCCCCACTCCCAATTCTACCCCCACCCTTCCAGAGACTTGAACTGGCCCCTGAACTGAGGAGCAGTGTCAGATTACATAGGAGCCTTGGAGCTCGGGCTCTGGGAAGACTGGAGGGCGGCTCTGGCCCAGGGAGGAGGCTGGGAGGAGTGTAGTTTTTGCTGGGCTAGGAGAGAGGGGACTCCTCCGTAACCAGCCATCACCTTCTCTGGCCTGCGGGAAGAGTGTGACACAGCTGGGCTGGGAAAGAGAAGACCCCTCCTTCCATTCCCAGCCCCCACCCTTTCTGGCCTGCCTAGGGCAGGTCAATTACATCGGCGGAGGCACTCCCAGGGGTCAGCAGTAGGCGGCAGATGCAGCTCTGGGCTTTCAGCAGCTCAGAAATCTCCCGCCCGCCACACACACACACACATACAGGGAAGAAGTGCCCTAAGACTCAGGAGAACTGGACACAGTGCTGATGGTGCTACTCTCAGTGTGCATATGTGCAGGCAAGGGCAGAAACTGCACTGGCTTTGTAGAAACTACCGTCCAGACCCCTCAGCCCCAGGCATCTAAATCTGCAGTCCCAACGTCACTCTGGGCATAAGGCGACCGGCTCTGCCTGCACAATATGCAGGGGACTCTTTGGTACAGCAGAGGACAACCTGGAGATTACTTGGTGGGCTTAAGCCAAGACTGGCACTGCTTTATGTTTTGCTTTGTTTTGTCTTTATATCTTTGATATCTTTGCCTGTGTTGAGTGGGGGTTTTTGGTTGTTTTTTACATGTGAATGTATTTGATTTTTTCTTTGTTGTTGTTGTTGTGCTTGGTGATTTGCTTTGTTCTGAAATTGCCCTACCAGGGCCCAGCTTAAGAGGTAAAAGATTCAACATACCCAGAGGCCAACTCCAGACCAAACCAGCATACTACCGGGTTTGACCTACAAATGACACACCCAGAGGGGATTCTTTACAGGCACAAGAGCCCATAGAGGTCAAACCACATTTAAGCGGTCAACCCTCACGCAGCAGAACACCCTGTGGTGGCAGAGCCAAGTCTCACAACTAGTCAGCCTAGTAGTTAGCCACACCTACTCACAAGCGAAAAGCAATTAAAGATCTTCGTTCACAGGACAATATACACAACACAAGAGTCACTTTTGGAGCACACGCAGAGGAGAAGAAGTAGTGCAAGTGAAATACAAAGGACACATACTACATAAGATAACCCAGCAAGAACTAAGAACTCTAGTGGATCTACCTAATACATCAAAGCAAACACAGAGAGTCAGCCAGAATGGGGAAACAAAGAAACATGTCCCAAATAAAAGAACAGAAGAAACCTCCAGAAATGGAACCAAATGAAACAGAGGTAACCAACCTATCAGAGACAGAGTTCAGAACACTGATGATAAGAATGTTTAAGGAGCTTAGAAACGACATCAAGAAGGATGTAGAAATCATAACGAACAACCAGTTAGAACTAAAGAACACAATTACCAAAATAAAGAACTCACTTGAAGGAATTAACAGCAGGTTAGATGAAGCAGAGGATCGAATCAGCGACTTAGAAGACAAGTTAGCAGAGATCACCCAAACAGAACAACAGAAAGAAAAAGAATAAAAACAATGAAGATGGTTTAAGAGACCTCTGGGATAACATCAAGCGCAACAACATGCACATCATAGGAATACCAGAAGGTGAAGAGAGGAAGCAAGGGATTGAGAACATATTTGAAGTAATAATGTCTGAAAATTTCCCTAACCTGATGAAGGAAACCAACACACAAGCCCAGGAAGTGCAGAGAGTTCCAACCAGGATAAACCCAAACAGGTCCACACCAAGACACATTATAGTTAAAATGGCAAAGGTTAAAGACAAAGAGAATCCTAAAAGCAGCAAGAGAAAGACAGAGGGTTACATACAAGGGAACTCCCATAAGACTATCAAATGACTTTTCTGCAGAAACATTGAAGGCCAGGAGGGAGTGGCAGGAGATACTCAAAGTGATGGAAAACAAAGGCCTGCAACCTAGATTGCTTTATCCAGCAAGGCTATCATTTAAAGTTGATGGAGAGATAAAGAGCTTCCCAGAAAAGAATAAGCTAAAGGAAGTGATTACCACCAAGCCAGCATTGCAAGAAATACTAAAGGACTTCTGTAAATAGAAGAAAGATGAAAACAGTCTAACTACAATTTTAAATATGGCAATAACTATGTACCTATCAATAATCACTTTAAATGTAAATGGATTAAATGCTCCAATCAAGAGACATAGGGTGGCTGAGTGGATAAGAAAGCAAGACCCTTGTATATGCTGTATACAAGAGACTCACCTCAGATCAAAAGACACACACAGGCTGAAAGTGAAGGGTTGGAGTAAGATATTTCATGCAAATGGAAATGAGAAAAAAGCTGGAGTTGCAATACTTATTTCTGACAAAATAGACTTTAAAATGAAGAAAATATTAAAAGACAAAGACGGGCACTATATAATAATAAAGGGATCGATCCGACAAGAGGACATAACCCTAGTAAACATTTATGCACCCAACATAGGAGCACCTAAATATATAAAACAGATATTGGCTGACATAAAGACAGAGATCAACAGTAACACTATCATAGTAGGGGACTTCAACACACCTCTGACTTCAAGGGACAGGTCTTCCAGGCAGAAAATCAATATGGAAACAACAGCCTTAAAGGATATATTGAACCACTTGGATTTAATCGATATTTTTAGAGCATTTCACCCCAATGCTGCAGAATACATGTTCTTCTCAAGCGCACATGGAACATTCTCCAAGATAGACCATATGTTAGGCCACAAAACAAGTTTTGATAAATTCAAGAAAATTGAAATCATACCAATTGTCTTCTCTGACCACAGTGCTATGAAATTAGAAATGAACTACAGGAAAAAAACTGGAAGGCACACAAATTCATGGAGGCTGAATAACATGTTACTAAATAATGAATGGGTCAATCAGGAGATCAAGGAAGAAATCAAAAGATATCTCGAGACAAATGAAAATGAAAATACGACGACCCAAAATCTATGGGATGCCGAAAGCAGTCCTAAGAGGGAAATTCATAGCATTGCAGGCCTACCTAAAGAAACAAGAAACATCACTAATCAACAGTTTATCTTCACACTTAAGGGATCTGGAAAAGAACAACAAAATAAGCCCAAAGGAGTACAAGGAAGGAGATAATAAAGATCAGAGCGGAAATAAATGAAATAGAAACCAGAAAAACAATACAAAAGATCAATGAATCCAAGAGTTGGTTCTTAGAGAAGATAAACAAAATTGACAAACCTTTAGCCAGACTCATTAAAAAAAGAGAGGACCCAAATTAATAAAATCAGAAATGAAAGAGGAGAAGTGACAACAGACACCACAGAAATACAAAAATTTTAAGAAATTACTATGAGCAACTATATGCCAACAAATTTGACAATCTGGAAGAAATGGACAATTTCTAGAGGCATACAACCTTCCAAGGCTAACTCAAGAAGAAACAGAAAACCTGAATAGACTGATTACCACCAGGAAATTGAATCAGTAATCAACAATCTCCCAACAAACAAAAGCCCTGGACCAGATGGCTTTACAGGTGAATTTTACAAAACGTTCAAAAAGAATTATCACCTATTCTCCTCAAGCTCTTCCAAAAATCCAGAGGAGGAAGACTCCCAAACACTTTTACAAAGCCACTATCACCCTGATCCCAAAATCAGACAAAGACACCACAAAAAAGAAAACTACAGGCCGATATCTCTAATGAACATAGATGCAAAAATCCTCAACAAAATATTAGCGAACAGAATTCAGCAATACATTAAAAGATCATACACCATGATCAAGTGGGATTCATCCCTGGTATGCAAGGGTGGTTCAACATCCAAATCAATTAATGTGATACACCACATTAACAAAATGAAAAATAAAAATCACATGATCATATCAATAGATGCAGAAAAAGCATTTGATAAAATCCAGCAGCCATTTATGATAAAAACCCTTAAGAAAGTGGGAATAGAGGATCATATCTCAACATAATAAAGGCCATATATGATAAACCCACAGCTAACATCATACTCAATGGGGAAAAGCTAAAACCATTCCCCTTAAGATCAGGAACAAGGCAAGGTTGCCCACTTTCTCCACTTCTATTCAACATAGTACTGGAAGTACTAGCCACAGCAATCAGACAAGAAAAACAAATAAAAGGCATCCAAATCGGTAAGGAGGAAGTAAAATTGTCATTATATGCAGATGATATGATACTATATATAGAGAACCCTAAAGACTCCACCAAGAAACTATTAGAGCTGATAGATGAATTTAGTAAAGTAGCAGGATACAAAATTAATATTCAGAAATCAGTTACATTTGTATATACCAATAATAAAACATCAGAAGGAGAAATTAAAAAAGCAGTCCCATTTACAATTGCTCCAAAGACTATAAAATACCTGGGAATAAATTTAACCAAAGAAGTAAAGATCTGTACTCAGAAAATTATGAGACACTGAGGAAAGAAATGAAAGAAGATACAAATAGATGGAAACACATACCATGTTCATGGATAGGAAGAATTAATATAGTTAAAATGTCCATACTGCCTAAGGCAATATACATATTCAACAATTCCTATCAAACTACCAACATTTTTCACAGAAATAGAACATATAATCCTAAAATTTATATGGGACCATAAAAGACCCCGGATATCCTCAGCAATCTTGAGAAATAAGAACAAAGTGGGAGGTATAACAATACCTGACATCAAATTATACTACAAGGCTACAGTAATCAAAACAGCATGGTACTGGCATAAAAACAGACACATAGATCAATGGAACAGAATAGAGAGTCCAGAAATAAATCCATGCCTATATGGCCATTTAATCTACGACAATGGAAGCAAGAATGTACGGTGGGGTAAAGACAGTCTATTCAATAAATGGTGCTGGGAAACCTGGACAGACACATGCAAAAAATGAAGCTGGACCACCTCCTTACACCATATACAAAAATAAATTCAAAATGGCTTAAAGACTTAAATGTAAGATCTGAAACCATAAAATTCCTAGAAGGAAATATAGGAAGAAACTTCACCAACATTACCCAGAGTAAGATTTTTACTGATATATCCCCTCGTGCAAGGGAAGTAAGAGAAAAAATAAACATGTGGGATTACATCAAACTACAAAGCTTTTTCACAGCAAAGGAAATCATCAATAAAACAAAAAGGGATCCTACTGAATGGGAAAAGATATTTGCCAATGATATATCTGATAAGGGGTTAATATCACAAATTTATAAAAAACTCACTCAACTCAATTCCAAAAAAAAAACAACCCAATTAAAAAATGGGCAGAGGACATTAAGAGACATTTTTCTAAAAAGGACATACAGATGGCAAACAGATATATGAAGAAAACCTCAACCTCACTACCCATCAGAGAAATGCAAATAAAAACCACAATGAGATACCACCTCACCCCTGTCAAGATGGCTATCATCAATAAATCAACAAACAACAAATGGTGGCAGGGATGTGGAGAAAAGGGAATGCTTGTGCACTGTTGGTGGGATTGCAGATTGGTGTAGCCACTATGGAAAACAGTATGGAGGTATCTCAAAAATCTGAAAATGGAACTACCTTATGATCCAGCAATCCTACTCCTAGGTATCTATACGGAGAAATCCAAAACTCCAATTCTAAAATCTTTATGCACTCCTATGTTTATTGTAGCACTATACACAATAGCCAAGACATGGAAACAACCGAAATCCCATCGGTAGATGACTGGATTAAGAAACGGTGGTACATTTATACAATGGAGTATTATGCAACCATAAAGAAGAAAGAAATCTTACCATTTGCAACAACATGGATGGACCTAGAGAACATTATGTTAAGTGAAATAAGTCAGACAGAGAAAGACAAATACCATATGATCTCACTTATATGCGGAATCTAAAGAAAAGAATAAGTGAATGAACTAATCAGAAACAGTTTTGGAAACATGGAGGAAAAACTGAGGGTTGCTAGAGGGGTGGGGGGGTGGGGATAAGGGGGAAGGTGAGAGGTTTAGAAAATAATCGGTAACCACAAGATGGCCATGGGGTTTTGAAAATTAATTTGGGGAACGTAATCAATAATGTAAAGATTTTTGTAGGGTATCCGATGGACACGTGTCCCATTTGGGAGACCACCTCAGGGATGATGTAGATGCCTGATCTCTGCACGGTACACCTGAAGTTGAACAATAATGAATGCCAACTATAGTTTTATATACATGTATATGTATATATTTGTATGTATATGGTTACAGGAAGCGGAATACAGCATTAGGAATAGAGATAGTGGAAATGCATAGGCTCTGTGCGATGTCAGGGATAGTGGATGGGGGGAGGGGGGTTCACACAGTGTGAGGCATATAAATGGTAAACGTCTAATTTTTGCTTTGTCTTGTGCACCTGAAACTAATAAAATTATAGAAAAAAATACTTAATAGAACACTACAGTCAAAAAGATCAGCAAAAACTGCAAGGAGGTCAATGCTTAAGATTGAATCTGTCAGAAATAAAACTACACCCATAGGGATCAGAAAGGTCAGGAACTGACACCACAAAAGGGCACTGAGTATAAAAATATGTAATTAGAAGGACATTCTGAACATAGTTCTATACTCTCGTGATGCTGGTGTCGAAGCTAATAAATTTAAATATAATATGTGTTTCTTTTTTTTAAGTAAAGTTTTTTGGGGTGACAATTGTTAGTAAAGTTACTTAAATTTCAGGTATACAATTCTGTATTACATCTCTGTAAACATTTCAAGAAAACGTTATCATAATAACTTAGTCCAAAAAGAATATTATACGATTTCATGTAAGAAACTAAATTATCATGTCAGAGTGCTTAGTTTGGAAATAAAAAAAAATTAACTAAAAAAAAAAAAAAGTTGTTACCATCAGCATAATTTTAATAGTTTTTTCCTTTCTTAAAATGTGTATGCATTTTGTTGGCACCCTCTTTGTGTGCGTGTGTGTGTGTGTGTGTGTATACATATATATGGTATTGTCTTACGTGCTTTTGTATTGTATTTCTTCAGTTTACATTTTTGCTTAATGTCATTTTTTTTAGATTTACTTGCTCTAGTATCACCTGTTATTAAAACAGAATAAAACAAAATATTATTTCCATCCTATATCCCTCTCTAACTGTCACCTATTTCTCTGCTTCTTATTAAAGCATATGTCTTTGTGTCATGTATACTTGTTTCCTCTCATTCTTTCTTGAAACCACACCTAATGAACCTTTTTCTCCACCATTCCAAATAAACCATTCTTATCAAGGTGTCCAGTGACCTCTATGTTACCATACCAAGTTCTCAACTCTTCACTTAACCTCTTGGCATCATCTGACACACTGGGTTACTCCTTTCTTCGTATAAGACGCTATTTTACCTTCTAGGTTAGTACACCTTCGTGGTTTCCTCTATGTCACGGTCAGTCTTTCTTGCTCCTTTTGCTGGATCTTCCTTAATTTTTTATTTTGAAATAAATTAAACAGTAAAGTATAGAATAAAAGTGAACGTTGCCCCCAAACCCATATTCCCTCTCACTAATGATGGATATAAACAGACTTTATTCGTGTGTGTGTGTGTGTGTGTGTGTGTGTGAATTTCATAAGTGAAAACAATGCCTCATCTTAAATTGTATTTGTTTATTGTTGATTTATATTTCTTTAATGTCCATTTCTTGTTGATATTATTTGTTCATCTTTACAATAGTGTTTTATTGTTGTTATTGATTGTGTGTGTGTGTGAGTGTGTGTGTGTAAGTTAAAATCATTAGCCCTTTGTTGTCTGTCATGTGCATGGTGAATATTTTTTTCCTAGTTTATCAAATGCCCTTTTGTTTTGTTGTATTTTTGAAGTACAGAATTCTAATTTTTTTGTGTAATCAGATTTAATGCTTGTTTTTTTTTTTATGTTTCCTAGATTTTGGGTGCTGCTTACATTCTCTACTGTGTGATTATAAATAAATTCACTTGGGTTTTCTTTGGTACAATTTCAACTTCATTTTTACCTTTAAATCTTTGATCCTTTTGGAATTTGTTTAGGATACCCTAATGTGAATTGAAGTAGTGTATAACCTGTTGTTTTTCTAAATGACTACCCAGTTGTCCCCCAATTATTTTTAATCATTTCTTCTTTCCTTTTTTGAAGGCCATCTTTACCATAGAGTAATTCCCTGATGTATTTGAGTTCCTCACAACTTCTTGAAAGAATGTATTTATTTTTGTTTTATGTTCAAAACCACTGATGTGTGGTTCTCCCCACCCATATTGACTCTTTAAAAAAGATTATTACTGACTTTATAGGTATTAAATCAGTTAACTGTATCTTCCTTGATCTGGACAGAACTTGAAACAGTTGAATACCTTCCAACTACTCTTCTTCTGCACTGCCCTTCTTCCTTGGCTTTTATCTCACAACTCTTAGTTTCCATCCTACCTAGTCTCTCTCTTCTTTGCTAGCTTGTCTTCCTATTTTCAATTCTAGTTCCAGTCTAAATCTAGGTCTATATATCCAGTTTTCTATTAGATGCTATATGATATACTTTAGGGTACTTCAATGTGTCTATACCAAACCATTGTTCTCCTTGCTTTCAATATTTTTCATTCTTCTCTATACCCTACCTTACTTGATATCATCACCATTTCCTCTAGTTAGCTAAATAGATTTTGTCTTTGATGTCTCCTTATCCTTTTAATATCCATCAGTGATCTTCAGTCTTAAGTCCCAGTTCTCCCTGGCTGTCCCCATAGCCCTAGTCTTTGCCCTTTTTTTAAACCTTGACTATGGAAGTAGTTTCTTAATTGGTCTCCGTGCTTCCAGTCTCTCTGTCTCTCTGTCTCTCTGTCTCTCTGTCTCTGTCTCTGTCTCTGTCTCTGTCTCTCTCTCTCTCTCTCTCTCTCTCTCTCTCTCTCTTTCTCCTCATATACCCCTACATTGCAGGCAGTGTTAATTTTCTAATATATAAATTTATCAAGCGAATTCCTTGGTTAAAAACAGTTGGTTTTGGTTAAATCCTGCTTAAATTGATAACATGCATTTACTTCCTCTCTTTTCCTAACTCCATGAAAATGAGAGTAAAGAAATGGAAAAATTCAAAAGGACAGAGAGAATAGGATTGGACACATTGACAGATGTAAGGTTGAAATTAGTTTTTTATGCAGAGCAAAGGAAGTTACAACTTCAGTATATCTCCTCTACATGAACTTTTGAGAGAAAGCAATTATTCCCATGGGACTCCTAATTTTTAAGACTTGGAGGTACCTGGTCTGTGGGAGGCAGGAATGAGTCATGAGACAGAAAACAGGCTGTTACTTGAAAGTCTTTATAATAAGTGGCTGGAGTCCCATGTCTGTTCACCTACTCCATGCTCCTCAGGTGACCAGAGATTTCTTATTTGGAGAACTTGAATTGGAGAGTCCCAGACTCAGAGTTCCAGGTGCAGCAGGCGAATTGGTTGAAACAATGGGATTAAGTGAAAGTTTGCATATCTAATTTTGGGACCTATATGTTCTACTCTAGATGCAGTTGGCTAAAAGGGACATGAATTATTTGTTTCCAGATTCCTAATAGTAATTTTGATAAAATTGTTTTTTTCCTTGGCACATCTTCTATAAAACTGTAGCCTAAACAAAATTAAAATTTCTCAACACCTCAAAATTCTTTCAACACTTAAACATTTTTAGAAAAGATAAGCCAAGGACATTTGATTGTGAGATGTTTAAAAATTTTTGTTTCATTTAGGCTGCTCATTTAAAAGAAATTGTAATAATAGGATTGTAAGCAGAAAAATGTGATTATGCAAAAGGACATAATAAATGCTATGTTGTCATTTGATTTGTTTCATTTATAGAGTTATGAAAACTCAAGAAATAGAGTACTTTTTTCCTTTCTACTTCTTTGGCTTTTATCCCTAAATTAAGGGACAAGAAGAGGGCAGGGAACAATGAAGAAAATCATTTTTTTCTCTAGTTTAATTATTTTAGGTCTTCACATAGTTTTAAAACAAACATAATTATGTGAATAAACTAAATTGTATACTTTTTATCTTCCCAATGCAATAAATTGATTTTACTAAGAAACATTTAAGTAAAATACACATTTTTGCTTCGCAATATATTTGGAATCAATAGAATACATGAAATATACTCTACATCTCCAATGCAAAACATTCACATTAATAAAAACCAATATATTAAAGTTCAGTTTACTACAACCTTATCTGCT
This sequence comes from Rhinolophus sinicus, assembly GCF_036562045.2. Lineage (NCBI taxonomy): Eukaryota > Metazoa > Chordata > Mammalia > Chiroptera > Rhinolophidae > Rhinolophus > Rhinolophus sinicus. The sequence continues at coordinate 80,947,502 of NC_133768.1, read as the reverse complement.
CTTTTATTATAAAAACAACAGTAATAACCAAAACAGAAATTCAGTCCAGATCAGGAAAACAACATTTTTCCCATTTTTATGTCTTTATGTCTACCTATTTTATGCCTTTAAATTTCAAAATATAATACCTTTCTAGCCTTAATTTTAGCCATCCACTTCTGAAATTGTGGGCCCTGCTTATGGGATTCTCAGGCCTCAAGTTTCCCCGGTAACATGGGAATTAATCCTGTTTCTGTAATTACTTGGCAAGTGTTTACCTCACCTCTTCACTTCAAACTTCTCTTGTCTAACCCAACTTCACACAGACTTATCACTTAATCCAACTTCTGTATACTTGGTTGTTTTTCCATAGGCAACTGTTAGCTAATTATTTCACATGAAATTTAGTTCATACTATTTAATGATTCAGTATGGCATTTTGTAAGTATTTTGACTATTGCAGAGGTAGTGTCTTAATTTCCTTTATTTTCATAAGTTTTTATATTGACATTTGTTAGATGAACATATGAGTATATCTTGCCTTTTTATCGCAAAATGTATAAAACATTACCAAGGTACTTGAGAACACTAGTATTGATTTTTGTAGTGGATATTGACTCCTTTTCCTCCTGAACAGGGAATTACCCAGCTTGTGGAGGTGATGGATCACCTGTATCTGGGGGAGTCAGTCGCTGCAGTGCTCCGTAACAGGTATAGTTATGGAAACAATTTACCTTATCAGTTACATAATGTCTCTCTTGCCTATTTGTATACCTAACATAGGTGCTACTCAATAAGTTTTGGTTGAATATTTGGCATGAAATAAAAGTGTTTGCTATATGAATGAATAAAAGAACGATTGAGTGACAAACAGAATGAAAAGCATGTTAGTGACCGTGTGTTCTGAGCTAATGAAAAAATAAAGAATATAATTAGAAATCATAATTAGTATAAGTTGTGAACATATGGAATTCAGTCAATGGAACTAAAATTGGAATTTTAGTTTTAAAGCAGATCAATGAAAAAATACAGGTATCCATTGCTTAAGAATAGATGTATTGACAAATTTTTTTAATAGTATTGCTCTATGATAGTGTGTATATTTCCATTATTTAAATATCCATTTAAAACTTTTCTATGAAGTTCATGAGAAACTCAGAGCTTCCTCTATCAATTTATGATTTTAAATTCATGGTTCAAAGAAATAGAGCCTTTGCTTTGTAGGTCTGGAAGTATATCCCTTATTCCCAATAGTTTAGTTGTATGGTTTAGGTGAAGTATTTGAAACACTATGCTGAACTCATCTATTTCATGGCTCTGACATGTACTGGTGGTATAATCTTGGGCAAATTTCTTAATTGCTCTGAGTCTTACATTCCGCATCTATGAAATGGGGATAATAATAGTACCAACAACTCAGAATTGTTTTGAGATTCAAGTATGTTTGTGTAGAGAGAAAGAGAGTTTCGTAAATAATACATGATATATCAGTGTTAGTGTTGAAATATAAATGGAATTTTAACTATTTTGAAAAGACAATATTTGTGTTTTTGATGTCTGAGGTACTTTAAAATATAGGTGTTTCTTAAAAGAATATGAAAAGAAGGGAAAGTTGAAATACAAAGGGGATATATATAAAGTTATTGTTATTTGTCAGATAGTATAATTAGAATTTTGTATAATAATCTCATTAACTAAATATCATATGAAAGGTGCCTATTAGTTGGAATGTGTTTTATCATCTGAGCAAGGGCCTGTAAGGTAAACTTGCTCAGAGAAACAGAAAACAAGAAAATCATAGCAGGAATAATGTACGGCCATGCTGAGTGAAAAGACAGAACAGAATAGTAGCTTGAGGATTTTGAATTCGTAATGGTGAATTGTATATGCAGGGTTCAAGCACTGCTGAATAGAAGGATCTGTATCACACATTCAGAACAAGAAATGATAGGAGAGCAGTGTTTCTCCTAAGGTCAAGTTGATAATCAAGGTGGTTATAGCATACTTGAATTGCTTTTTTCCATTATTTTTAATAATTGCATACAGTATAATTATATATAGTAAAATAAACAAATATTTAAATATGCATCTTGATAATTTTTTATACATGCTCGCATCCAGGTAAACACAACCCAGATCAATATACAAAACAATTCCACTGCACCAGGGAATTCCCTTCTACCCCTTTCCAGTCCAGATCTTCTCCACTCTTACTAAAGGAACCACTATGCTAACTTACATAACATGGATTAGCTTTGCTTGTTCTTGAACTTCATGAAATGACATCACTGTATTATTTGTGTCTGGAATTTTTTTAAAAATTAAGGATTATTGGGGTGACAATTGTTAGAAAAGTTACATAGACTTCAGATGTACAATTCTGTATTAAATCATTTATAAATCGCAATGTGTGTTCACCACCCAGAGTCAGTTCTCAGGGAGATAATTTCTTTTTATTTTTTAATTTATTGGGGTGACAATTGTTAGTAAAATTACATAGATTTCAGGTTTACAATTCTGTATTACATCATCTATAAATCCCATTGTGTGTTCACCACCCAGAGTCAGTTCCCCTTCCATCACCATATTTTTTTAAATTTATTTTTAAATTTATTGGGGTGACAATTGTTATTAAAATTACATAGATTTCATGTGTACAATTCTGTATTATATCATCTATAAATCCCATTGTGTGTTCACCACCCAGAGTCAGTTCTCCTTCCATCACCATACATTTGATCCCCCTTACCCTCATCTCCCACCCCCTTACCATCTGGTAACCACTAAACTGTACTCTGTGTCTATGAGTTTCTGTTTCTCATTTGTTTGTCTTGTTCTTTTGTTGTTTTTGGTTTATATACCACGTATCAGTGAAATCACATGGTTCTCTGCTTTTTCTGTCTGACTTATTTCACTCAGCATTCCACTCTCAAGATCCATCCATGTTGTCACAAATGTTCCTATATCATCTTTTCTTACCGCCGAATAGTATTCCATTGTGTATATATACCACAACTTCTTTATCCATTCATCTATTGAAGGACATTTTGGTTGTTTCCATGTCTTGGCCACCGCAAACAAAGCTGAAATGAAAATCGGAGCACACGTGTCTTTGTCTATAAATGTTTTCAGGTTTTTTGGGTAGATACCCAGGAGAGGTATTGCTGGGTCATATGACAATTCTATTCGTAATTTCTTAAGGAACCTCCACACTGTCTTCCATAACGGCTGCACCAGTCTGCATTCCCACCAACAGTGTATGAGGGTTCCTTTTTTCTCCACAGCCTCTCCAACACTTGTTACTATTTGTCTTGTTGATGATAGCCATTCTGACTGGGGTGAGGTGATATCTCATTGTGGTTTTGATTTGCATTTCTCTGATGATTAGTGATGTTGAGCATTTTTCGTATGTCTATTTGCCATTTGTATGTCCTCTTTGGAGAAATGTCGCTTCAAGTCCTCTGCCCATTTTTCAATTGGGTTGTTTGTTTTTTTGTTGTTGAGTTGCATGAGTTCCTTGTATATTCTGGATATTAGCCCCTTATCGGAGGCACTGTTTGCAAAAATCTTCTCCCATTCAGTTGGTGGCCTCTTTATTTTATCGATGGTTTCTTTTCCTGTGCAGAAGCTTTTAAGTTTCATATAGTCCCATTCGTTCATTTTAGCTTTTACTTCCATTGCCTTTGGAGTCAAATTCATAAAATGCTCTTTGAACCCAAGGTCCATAAGTTTAGTACCTATGTTTTTTTTCTATGCAGTTTATTGTGTCAGATCTTATGCTTAAGTCTCTGATCCATTTTGAATTAACTTTGGTACATGGTGATAAATAGCAGTCCAGTTTCATTCTTTTGCACGTGGCTATCCAATACTCCCAGCACCATTTATTGAAGAGGCTGTCTTTGCTCCATTGTATGTTTTTAGCTTCTCTGTCAAAAATTATCTGTCCATATTTATTCGGTTTTATTTCTGGGTTCTCAGTTCTATTCCATTGGTCTATGTGTCTGTTTTTCTGCCAATACCATGCTGTTTTGATTATTGTGGCCCTGTAGTACAAGCGGAAGTCAGGAAGTGTGATACCTCCATTAATGTTCTTTTCTCTTAAGATTGCTTTGGCTATTCGGGGTCTTTTGTGGTTCCAAACAAATCTGATGATTTTTTGTTCTATTTCTTAAAAATATGCCATTGGGATTTTGATGGGGATTGCATTGAATCTGTATATTGCTTTGGGTAATATGGCCATTTTAACTATGTTGATTCTTCCAATCCATGAGCACGAAATGTCTTTCCATTTCTTGGTGTCTTCTTCAATTTCTTTCAAAAATGTCTCATAGTTTTCAGCATATAGGTCTTTCACATCCTTCATTAAGTTTATTCCTAGGTATTTTATTCTTTTTGCTGAAATTGCAAGAGGAATTGTTTTTTGTATTTCTTTTTCTGAGATTTCATTGTTAGGATGTAGGAAAGCAATGGACTTTTGTACGTTGATTTTGTAGCCAGCAACTTTACTGTATTCGTTGATTGTTTCTAATAACTTTTTGATGGAGTGTTTAGGGTTTTCTATATATAGCATCATGTCATCTGCAAAGAATGATAATTTAACTTCTTCATTCCCAATTTGGATGCCTTTTATTTCTTTCTCTTGCTTGATTGCTCTGGCAAGGACTTCCAACACTATGTTGAAAAACAGAGGTGATAGGAGAGAGCCCTGCCGTGTTCCTGAACGTAGAGCAAAGGGCTTCAGTTTTTCACCATTAATTATGAGATTAGCAGAGGGCTTGTCATATATGGCCTTTAGTATGTTAAGGTGTTTTCCTTCTATACCTATTTTATTAAGTGTTTTAATCATAAATGGATGTTGTATCTTGTCAAATGCTTTTTCTGCATCAATTGATATAATCATATGATTTTTGCCCTTTATTTTGTTTATGTGATGTATCACATTGATGGATTTGCGGATGTTGAACCATCTTGTGCCCCGGGGATGAACCCCACTTGGTCGTGATGAATAATCTTTTTAATGCATTGTTGTATTCGATTTGCTAGAATTTTATTTAGGATTTTTGCATCGGTATTCATTAGAGATATTGGTCTGTAGTTTTCTTTTTTTGTGTTGTCCTTGCCAGGTTTCCGTATCAGGGAGATGTTGGCCTCATGAAATGAGTTAGGGAGTAGTGTCTCTTCAATTTTTTGGAAGAGTTTAAGCAGGATGGGTATTAGACCCTCTTTGAAGGTTTGGTAGTTTTCACTAGTGAAGTCATCTGGTCCCGGACTTTTGCTTTTGGGAAGGATATGGATGACTGATTCACTTTCGTTACTGGTGATCGGTGTTTTTAGATTTTCCGATTCTTCATGGTTCAGCCTTGGAAGGCTGTATGTTTCTAAGAACTTGTCCATTTCTTCTAGTTTATTGAATTTGGTGGCATATAGTCCTTTATAGTATTCTTGGATGATCCTTTGTATTTCTGTGGATTCCGTGATAATTTCCCCTTTTTCAGTTCTGATTTTGTTAATTAGAGTCTCTCTCTTTTTATCTTAGTGAGTGTAGCCAAGGTTTTATCAAATTTGTTAATTTTTTCAAATGACCAGCTCTTTGTCACATTAATTTTTTGTATTGTCTTTTTGTTCTCTATTTCATTTATTTCTGCTCTGATTTTTGTTATTTCCTTTCTTTTGCTGACCTTGGATTTCACTTGTTCTTCTTTTTCTAGTTCCTTAAGGTGTAACTTGAGGTTATTTATTTGGGATTTTTCTTGTTTCTTGAGATAGGACTGTAGTGATATGAATTTCTCTGTTTAAACTGCTTTCGCTGCATCCCAACAATTTTGGTAAGATGTATTTTCATTGTCATTTGTTTCTATGTATCTTTTGATCCCTCCTCTAATTTCTTCTTTGATCCAGTCGCTCTTTAAAAGTATGTTGTTTAATCTCCATGTGTTTGTGTTTTTTCCTGCTTTCTTTTTGCAGTTGATATCCAATTTCAAAGCCTGGTGATCAGAGAACATGATTTGTATGATTTCAATCTCCTTAAATTTGCTGAGGCTGATTTTATGTCCCAATATATAGTCTATCCTTGAGAATGTTCCATGTACACTAGAAAAGAATATATAGTCTGATGTTTTAGGATGAAGTGCTCTATAAATGTCAATTATGTCCATTTCATCTTGTGTCATTTACGCCTGCTGTTTCGTTATTTATTTTCTGTTTGGATGATCTATCCATAGCTGTCAATGATATATTTAAGTCCTCTAGTATAATTGTGTTTTGGTCAATTTCTTCCTTTAGTTCTGTTAGTAGTTGCTTGGTATATTTTGGTGCTCCCTCTTTGAGGGCATAGATATTGATGACTGTTATGTCTTCTTGTTGTACAGGCCCCTTCACCATTATGAAATGTCCACTTTGTCTCTCATTACCTTTTTCACCTTGAAGTCTGTTTCAAAGATATCATTGTGGCTACACCTGCTTTTCTCTGGGTACCATTTGCTTGATGTGTCAATTTCCACCCTTTCACTTTGAGTCTATGCTTGTACTTGTAGCTGAGATGTGTGTCTTGGATACAGCATATGGTTGGATTTAGTTGTTTGATCTAATCTACTACTCTGTGCCTTTTTATTGGTGAGTTCAGTCCATTTACATTTAGGGTTATTATTGATATGTAGGATTTCCTGTCATAATGTCTTCAGTTTTCTGGTCAGGCTGTGTCTCCATTGTTTCTTTGCCTTTTGTTGTTGTCTATTATTTCTGTGTGGGGTATTCTATGATGGTTCCCTTCTTTCTTCTTTAATTATAGTATATATTTCAGTTCTGGATTCTTTTTTTTTTGAGTGGTTACTCTTAAGTTTATGTAAAAGAAAGTTTGGTATTTAGAGTATTCCATTTTCTTTAGCACGCTTACTTTCTCCATTCCCATATTCCTGTTCAGGCCTTTAGTCTTCCTCTTTGTATGTATTGATTGCCACAAATTGTCCCTGTTGGTGGTGGTCGAATAGCCTCCTTTAGTATTTCTTGTAGTGCACGTTGTGTATTAGAAAATTCCCTCAGCTTCTGTATGTCTGGAAAGCTCTTTATTCCTCCTTCATATCCCAAGGATGTCTTTGCTGGATATATTATACTTAGCTCATGATTTCTCTCTTTCAATAGTTTGAATATTTGGTTTCACTCCCTCCTGGCTTGTAGAGTTTCTGCTGAAAAATCTGATTATAATCTAATGGGCTTTCCTTTGTAGGTTACCATCTTCTTTTCCCTGGCTGCCTTGAGGATTCTTTCTTTGTTGTTGATTTTAGACAGCTTCAATAAAATGTGCCTTGGAGAAGGCCTGTTGGGATTGAGGTAATTAGGTGTTCTATTTGCTTCCTGGATTCGAGGGTTCAATTCTGTGCACAAGTTTGGGAAGTTCTCATCGACCATTTGTTTGAATATATTCTCTGTTCCCTTCTCTCTTTCTTCTCCTTCTGGTATGCCCATTATTCTTATATTACTCTTTCTGATGGAGTCAGAAAGTTCTTGTAGATTTCTGTCATTTCTTTATGTCTCAAGTCTCTTTCTTCTTCCATCTTTGTCATTTCCAGGTTTCTAACTTCGATGTCAGTGATTCTTTCCTCCATCTGGTCAACTGTACTATCTAAGCTGGTAATTTCATTCTTAATTTCTTGTATATATTTCTTAATCTCCAGAAATTCTATTTGGTTCTTTTTTAAAATTTCAATGTCTTTCGTAGAATGTAGATGTTGTTCTTTTTTTTCTTTTTTTTTTTTTTTTTTTAGCTTGTGACTTTTTTTTTTTTTTTTTTTTATTAATTAGTTTCAGGTGCACAAGACAAAGCAAAACTTAGACATTTATCATTTATATCCCTCACACTGTGTGAACCCCCCTCCCCCCATCCACTATCCCTCTGTACGTTCCCAAAACCTCTCACCTTCCCCTTATCCCCACCCCCCTGCCCATCTAGCAACCCTCAGTTTTTCCTCCATTTTTCCAAAACTGTTTCTGATTAGTTCATTCACTTATTCTTTTCTTTAGATTCCACATATAAGTGAGATCATATGGTATTTGTCTTTCTCTTTCTGACTTATTTCACTTAACATAATGTTCTCTAGGTCCATCCATGTTGTTGCAAATGGTAAGATTTCTTTCTTCTTTATGGCTGCGTAATACTCCATTGTATAAATGTACCACAGTTTCTTAATCCAGTCATCTACTGATGGGCATTTCGGTTGTTTCCAGGTCTTGGCTATTGTATATAGTGCTGCAATAAACATAGGAGTGCATAAAGATTTTTGAATTGGATAGATACCTAGGAGTGGGATTGCTGGATCATAAGGTAGTTCCATTTTCAGATTTTTGAGATATCTCCAAACTGTTTTCCATAGTGGCTGCACCAATCTGCATTCCCACCAACAGTGCACCAGCGTTCCCTTTTCTCCGCATCCACGCCAGCACTTGTTGTTTGTTGATTTATTGATGATAGCCATCCTGACTGGGGTGAGGTGGTATCTCATTGTGGTTTTTATTTGCATTTCTCTAATGGTTAGTGAGGTTGAACATTTCTTCATATGTCTGTTTGCCATCTGTGTGTCCTTTTTAGAAAAATGTCTCTTCATGTCCTCTGCCCATTTTTTAATTGGGTTGTTTGTTTTTTTGGAGTTGAGTTGAGTGAGTTTTTATAAATTTGTGATATTAACCCTTATCAGATATATCATTGGCAAATATCTTTTCCCAATCAGTAGGATCCTTTTTGTTTTATTGATGGTTTCCTTTGCTGTGAAAAAGCTTTTTAGTTTGATGTAATCCCACATGTTTATTTTTCCTCTTACTTCCCCGAGGGATATATCAGTAAAAATCTTACTCCGGGTAATGTCTGTGAAGTTTCTTCCTATATTTTCTTCTAGGAATTTTATGGTTTCAGATCTTACATTTAAATCTTTAAGCCATTTTGAATTTATTTTTGTATGTGGTGTAAGGAGGTGATCCAGCTTCATCTTTTTGCATGTGTCTGTCCAAGTTTCCCAGCACCATTTATTGAATAGACTGTCTTTACCCCACCGTACATTCTTGCTTCCATTGTCATAGATTAAATGGCCATATAGGCATGGATTTATTTCTGGACTCTCTATTCTGTTCCATTGATCTATGGGTCTGTTTTTATGCCAGTACCATGCTGTTTTGATTACTGTAGCCTTGTAGTATAATTTGAAGTCAGGTATTGTTATACCTCCCACTTTGTTCTTATTTCTCAAGATTGTTGAAGATATCCGGGGTCTTTTATTATCCCATATAAATTTTAGGATTATATGTTCTATTTCTGTGAAAAATGTCGTTGGTAGTTTGAAAGGAATTGCGTTGAATATATATATATTGCCTTAGGCAGTATGGATATTTTAACTATATTAATTCTTCCTATCCATGAACATGTTATGTGTTTCCATCTATTTGTATCTTCTTTAATTTCTTTCTTCAGTGTCTTATAATTTTCTGAGTACAGATCTTTTACTTCTTTGGTTAAATTTATTCCCAGGTATTTTATAGTCTTTGGAGCAATTGTAAATGGAATTGCTTTTTTAATTTCTCCTTCTGATGTTTTATTATTGGTATATACAAATGCAACTGATTTCTGAATATTAATTTTGTATCCTGCTACTTTACTAAATTCATCTATCAGCTCTAATAGTTTCTTGGTGGAGTCTTTAGGGTTCTCTAAATATAGTATCATATCATCTGCATATAATGACAGTTTTACTTCCTCCTTACCGATTTGGATGCCTTTTATTTCTTTTTCTTGTCTGATTGCTGTGGCTAGAACTTCCAGCACTATGTTGAATAGAAGTGGAGAAAGTGGGCAGCCTTGCCTTGTTCCTGATTTTAAGGGAATGGTTTTAGTTTTTCCCCATTGAGTATGATGTTAGCTGTGGGTCTATCATATATGGCCTTTATTATGTTGAGATATGATCCTCTATTCCCACTTTCTTAAGGGTTTTTATCATGAATGGCTGCTGAATTTTATCAAATGCTTTTTCTGCGTCAATTGATATGATCATATGATTTTTATTTTTCATTTTGTTAATGTGGTGTATCACATTAATTGATTTATGGATGTTGAACCACCCTTGCATACCAGGGATGAATCCCACTTGATCATGGTGTATAATCTTTTTAATATATTGCTGAATTCTGTTTGCTAGTATTTTGTTGAGGATTTTTGCATCTATGTTCATTAGCGATATCGGCCTGTAGTTTTCTTTTTTGTGGTGTCTTTGTCTGATTTTGGGATCAGGGTGATAGTGGCTTCGTAAAAAGTGTTTGGGAGTCTTCCGTGCCGCTGGATTTTTGGGAAGAGTTTGAGGAGAATAGGTGACAATTCTTTTTGGAACGCTCTGTAAAATTCACCTGTAAAGCCATCTGGTCCAGGGCTTTTGTTTGTTGGGAGATTGTTGATTACTGATTCAATTTCCTTGGTGGTAATCAGTCTATTCAGGTTTTCTGTCTCCTCTTGAGTTAGCCTTGGGAGGTTGTATGCATCTAGGAAATTGTCCATTTCTTCCAGGTTGTCAAATTTGTTGGCATACAGTTGCTCATAGAAATTTCTTAGGATTTTTGTATCTCTGCAGTGTCTGTTGTCACTTCTCCTCTTTCATTACTGATTTTATTAATTTGGGTCCTCTCTCTCTTTTTTTAATGAGTCTGGCTAAAGGTTTGTCAATTTTGTTTATCTTCTCTAAGAACCAACTCTTGGATTCATTGATCTTTTGTATTGTTTTTCTGGTTTCTATTTCATTTATTTCCGCTCTGATCTTTATTATCTCCTTCCTTGTACTCCCTTTGGGCTTATTTTGTTGTTCTTTCTCCAGATCCCTTAAGTGTGAAGATAAACTGTTGATTAGTGATGTTTCTTGTTTCTTTAGGTAGGCCTGCAGTGCTATGAACTTCCCTCTTAGGACTGCTTTCGCTGCATCCCATAGATTTTGGGTCGTTGTATTTTCATTTTCGTTTGTCTCGAGATATCTTTTGATTTCTTCCTTGATCTCCTGTTTGACCCATTCATTGTTTAGTAACATATTATTCAGCCTCCATGAATTTGTGTGTCTTCCAGTCTTTTTCCTGTAGTTCATTTCTAATTTCATAGCACTGTGGTCAGAAGACAATTGGTATGATTTCAATTTTCTTAAATTTATCCAGACTTGCTTTGTGGCCTAACATATGGTCTATCTTGGAGAATGTTCCATGTGCGCTTGAGAAGAACGTGTATTCTGCAGCATTGGGGTGGAATGCTCTGAAAATATCGGTTAAATCCAAGTGGTCCAATGTGTCATTTAAGGCTGTTGTTTCCGTATTGATTTTCTGTCTGGAAGACCTGTCCCTTGTTGTCAGAGGTGTGTTGAAGTCCCCTACTATGATAGTGTTACTGTTGATCTCCATCTTTATGTCAGTCAATATCTGTTTTATATATTTAGGTGCTCCTATGTTGGGTGCATAGATGTTTACTAGGGTTATATCCTCTTGTCGAATTGATCCCTTTATTATTATATAGTGTCCATCTTTGTCTTTTAATATTTTCTTCATTTTAAAGTCTATTTTGTCAGAGATAAGTATTGCAACTCCAGCTTTTTCTCATTTCCATTTGCATGGAATATCTTACTCCAACCCTTCATTTTTAGCCTGTGTGTGTCTTTTGATCTGAGGTGAGTCTCTTGTATACAGCATATACAAGGGTCTTGCTTTCTTATCCATTCAGCCACCCTATGTCTCTTGATTGGAGCATTTAAACCATTTACATTTAAAGTGATTATTGATAAGTACATAGTTATTGCCATTTTTAAATTTGTGGATAATTGTTTTCGTCTTTCTTCTATTTACAGAAGTCCTTTTAGTATTTCTTGCAATGCTGGCTTGGTGGTAATGAATTCCTTTAGCTTATTCTTTTCTGGGAAGCTCTTTATCTCCCGTCAATTTTAAATGATAGCCTTGCTGGATAAAGCAACCTAGGTTGTAGGCCTTTGTTTTCCATCACTTTGAGTATCTCCTGCCACTCCCTCCTGGCCTTCAATGTTTCTGCAGAAAAGTCATTTGATAGTCTTATGGGAGTTCCCTTGTATGTAACCCTCTGTCTTTCTCTTGCTGCTTTTAGGATTCTCTCTTTGTCTTTAATCTTTGCCATTTTAGCTATAATGTGTCTTGGAGTGGACCTGTTTGGGTTTATCCTGGTTGGAACTCTCTGCACTTCCTGGACTTGTATGTTGGTTTCCTTCATCAGGTTAGGGAAATTTTCAGACATTATTACTTCAAATATGTTCTCAATCCCTTGTTTCTTCTCTTCACCTTCTGGTATTCCTATGATGCGCATGTTGTTGCGCTTGATGTTATCCATAGGTCTCTTAAACCATCTTCATTGTTTTTTATTCTTTTTCTTTCTGTTGTTCTGTTTGGGTGATCTCTGCTAACTTGTCTTCTAAGTCGCTGATTCGATCCTCTGCTTCATCTAACCTGCTGTTAATTCCTTCAAGTGAGTTCTTTATTTGGTAACTGTGTTCTTTAGTTCTAACTGGTTGTTCGTTATGATTTCTACATCCTTCTTGATGTCCTCTCTAAGTTCCTTAAACATTCTTATCATCAGTATTCTGAACTCTGTCTCTGACAGTTTGGTTACCTCTGCTTCATTTAGTTCCATTTCTGAAGGTTTCTTCTGTTCTTTTATTTGGGATATGTTTCTTTGTTTCCTCATTCTGGCTGACTCTCTGTGTTTGCTTGATGTATTAGATAGGTGCCCTGGAGTTCTTAGTTCTTGCTGGATTAGTATATAATAAATGTCCTTTATATTTGACTTGCACTACTGTTCTTCTCCCTGCGTGTGCTCTAAAAGTGACTCTTGTGTTGTGTATATTGTCCTGTTAAAGAAGATCCTTAATTGCTTTTCGCTTGTGAGTAGGTGGAGTTAACTCCTAGGCTGACTAGTTGTGAGACTTGGCTTTGCCCACGCAGGGTATTCTGCTGCGTGAGGATTGACCGCTTAGATGTGGTTTGCCCTTTGGCCTCTATGTGCCTGTAAAGAATCCCCTCTGAGTGTGTCACTTGTAGGTCAAACCCGGTAGTACTCTGGCTTGGTCTGGAGTTGGCCGCTGGGTATGTTGAATCTTGTGCCTCTTAAGCTGGGCACTGGTAGGGCAATTACAGAACAAAGCAAATCACCAAGCACAACAATAACAACAAGGAAAAAGTCAAATACATTCACATGTAAAAAAACAATCGACAACCCCCACTCGACATAGGCAAAGATGTCAGAAATATAAAGACAAATCAAAACAGAACAAAAAAAACAGCGCCAGTTGTGGCTTAAGCCCACCAAGTAATCTCCAGGTTGTTCTCAGCTATAGCACAGAGTCCCCACTGACACAGGCAAAGATGTCAAAAATATAAAGACAAATCAAAACAGAACAAAACAAGCAAACAAACAAACAAACAAACAAAAACACAGCGCCAGTTGTGGCTTAAGCCCACCAAGTAATCTCCAGGTTGTTCTCTGCTATAGCATAACACAGGCAAAGATGTCAAAAATATAAAGACAAATCAACACAGAACAAAAACAAACAAACAAACAAAAACAAACAAACAAAAACAAACAAACAAACAAAAAACACAGCGCCAGTTGTGGCTTAAGCCCACCAAGTAATCTCCAAGTTGTTCTCTGCTGTAGCACAGAATCCCCACTCGACACAGGCAAAGATGTCAAAAATATAAAGACAAATCAAAACAGAAAGAAAAGAAAAGAAAAAAAAAAAAAAAAAAAAGACAGCGCCAGTTGTGGCTTAAGCCCACCAAGTAATCTCCAAGTTGTTCTCTGCTGTAGCACAGAATCCCCACTCGACACAGGCAAAGATGTCAAAAATATAAAGACAAATCAACACAGAACAAAAACAAACAAACAAACAAAAAACAAACAAACAAACAAACAAAAAACACAGCGCCAGTTGTGGCTTAAGCCCACCAAATAATCTCCAAGTTGTTCTCTGCTGTAGCACAGAATCCCCACTCGACACAGGCAAAGATGTCAAAAATATAAAGACAAATCAAAACAGAAAGAAAAGGAAAAAAAGAAAAAAAAAAAAAAAAAAAAAAAAAAAAAGCAGCGCCAGTTGTGGCTTAAGCCCACCAAGTAATCCCCTGCGTATTGTGCAGGTAGAGCCGGTCACCTGATGCCCAGAGTGACTCTGAGGCTGCAGCTTTAGATGCGTGGGGCTGAGGGGTCTGGACAGTAGGTTTTACAAAGTCAGTGCAGTTTCTGCCCTTGCCGGCACATATGCACACCGAGAATAGCACCACCAGCCCTGTGTCCAGCTCTCCTGAGTCTTAGGGCACCTCTTCCCTGTGTGTGTGTGGTGGCAGGGAATTCCTCAGCTGCTGAAAGCTGAGTGCTGTATATACCACTTACTGCTGATCCCTGGGAGTGCCTCCGCCGATGTAATTGCCACGCCCTAGGCAGGCCAGAAAGGGTGGGGGCTGGGGATGGAAAGAGGGTCTTCTCTTTCCCAGCCCAGCTGTGTCACACCCCACCCACAGGCCAGAAACGGTGGTATCTGGGGTGGATGAGTCTTCTGTCTCCTAGTCCAGGGCAAACCACACTCTTCTCAGCCTCTTCCCTGGACCAAAGCCAGCGGCCAGTCTTCCCTTAGCCCAAACCCCAAGGCTCCTCTGTAATCTGACACTGCTCTTCAGATCAGGAGCCAGTTTAAGTCTCTGGAAGGGTGGGGGTAGGATTGGAAGAGCGGGGAGGGGCCCAGGTATGGAGTTTAATAGTCTCAAATGCTAGATATCCTCCCTCTGCGGGAGGGAGAGGTCTGCTGTGGGACGCAAAGTAGAGTCCGCACTTGGCTTTTGTGTTCTCTCTTTTTCCTGGGAACCCCTGCGTCTCTGCAGCTGGGGATGTGTTTGCCCCGCCTAGGCTGGCTAGAAAGGGTGGGGGCTGGGGATGGAAGGAGGGTCTTCTCTTTCCCAGCCCCGCTGTCTTAACACTCTTCCGCAGGCCAGAAAAGGTGGTGGCTGGGGCGGAAGATTCCCAGCTCCTAGCCTCCTCCCTGGGCCCGCCTGTCTTCCCGGAGCCGGGGCTCCAAGGCGCCTCTGTAATCTGCCGCTGCTCCTTAGTGCAGGGGCTAGATCAAGTCTCTAGAAAGGCGGGGTAGGGTCAGAAGAGCGGGGAAGGTGCCCAGGCACGGAGTCTGTGTTCCTTGTCCGCCCAAGGACCAACTGAGGTTATTAGCTGAAGTTAATGCTGGATATGCTGCCCCTGCAGCGGGAGAGGTCCGCTGTGGGGCGAGGCAAAACGCCCACCTCGTGGCTTCCGGGCTCTCCTCCGTCCTGGGATATCCTGCGTATCTGTAGCCGTGGGTGTGGGCTGGAATTTCACAGGCACAGGTGCGGAGCAGATTTCCACAACCCGAGGGTGGGGGCCAATTTCTACCGCCACAGGTGTGGACCGCGATCCCAACCCGCGTCCCCCCGCCGCCGCAGGTGCGGCGTGTCTCCTCCGCTCCCTTCCTTCTTCCCTGCTCGCCCAATTTTTCCCCACCTGCAAGAAATCCCTCTGAGTCTCTTCGCTGTTCTGCGTGATGAGCAGAGAGTCCTTTGATGGGTTATATGCTTCCCCGTCAGCTTTTGGGGCATAAGTGGAGCCCTAGGAGTCCGAGTTCTTCCCTATTTCTGGGTTCTCAATTCTATTCATTTGATGTGTGTGTCTGTTTTTCTGCCGATACTATACTGTTTTGATTGTTGTTGCCTTGTAGTACCAGCTGAAGTGAAGGAGTGTGATACCTCGAGCATTTTTCTTTTTTCTTAGGATTGCTTTTGCTATTGGGGGTCTTTTGTTGTTCCATACAAATATAATGATTTTTTGTTCTGTTTTTTTAAAAAATGCCATTGGGATTTCAACGGGGATTGCATTAAATCTGTATATTGCTCTGGGTAATATGGCCATTTTAATTACGTTTATTCTCCCAATCCATGACCATGGAATGGCTTTCCATTTCTTTGTGTCTTCTTCAATTTATTTAAAAAATGTCTTTCAGTATTCAGTGTGTAGGTCTTCCACATCCTAGGTTAAATTTATTCCTAGGTATTTTATTCTTTTTGTTGCAATTGCAAAAGGGATATATTTTTATATATTTTTTTCATTTCTGTATCTGAGATTTCATTGTTAGTATATAGGAATGCAGTGGGCTTTTGTATGTTGATTTTGTAGACGGCAACATTGCTATATTCATTTATTATTTCTAATAGCTTTTTGGTGGAGTTTTTAGGGTTTTCTATGTGTAGCATCATGTCATCTGCAAAGAATGACAATTTAACTTCTTCATTCCCAATTTGGATGCATTTTATTTTTTCTCTTGCCTGAGGGCTCTGGCTCCACTTCCAATACTATGTTGAAAAGCAGTGGTGATAGGGGATAGCCCTGTCTTGTTACTGAAAGTGGAAGGAATGGTTTCAATTTTATATGATATTAGCTGGGGGTTTTCATATATGGACTTCATTATGTTAAGGTATTTACTTCTAGATGCATTTTATTAATTGTTTAATTGAAAATGTATGGTGTATGTTGTGAAGTGCTCTTTCTGCGTCTATTGTTATAATCATATGATTTTTTTTCTTTTATTTTGTTTAGGTAGTGTATCACATTGATGGATTTTCCTATGTTGAATCATCCTTGTGCCCCGGGGATGAATGCCACTTGATCGTGAACATATAATCTTTTTAATGCATTGTTGCATTCGATTTTGTAGAATTTTGTTTAGGATTTTTGCATCCACATTCATCATACATATGGTTCTGTAATTTTCTTTTTATGTGTTATCCTTACCAGGTTTTGATATCAGGGTAATGTTGGCCTCATAAAATGAGTTAGGGAGTATTGTCTCTTCTTCAACTTTTAGAAGAGGTTGAGTAGGACAAATATTAGATCCTCTTTGAATGTTTGGTACAATGCAGTGCTGAAGCCATCTGGTCCTGGACTTCTGCTTTTGGGAAGGTTTCGGATGACTGATTCAATTTCCTTACTGGTGATTGGTGTATTTAGATGTTCCGTTCTTTGTGATTCAACCTAAGAAGGCTATGTGTTTCTAAGAACTTGTCCATTTCTTCTACGTTATTGAATTTGGTTGCATATAGTCCTTCATTGTATTCTTGGGTTATTCTTGATGTTTCTGTGCCATCCACAATAACTTACCCCATTTCATTTCTGATTTTGTATATTTGTGTCTTTTCTCTTTTTATCTTAATGATTCTAGCCAATGGTTTGTCGATTTTATTATTCTTTTCAAAGAACCAGCTTTTTGTTGCATTAATTTTTCCACAGTTTTTGTTCTCTATTTCATTTAGTTCTGTCTGATTTTTATTATTTCCTTTCTTCTGCTGACTTTGGGTTTTATTTTTTCTTGTTTTTATAGTTCATTAAGGTGCAAAGTGAGGTTATTTATCTGGGATTTTACTTGTTTCTTGAGATAGGCCTATGATGACATAAATTTCCCTCTTAAAACTGCATTCGCTGCATCCCCAAAATTTGGTAGGATGTATTTTCACTCTCATTTGTTTGTATGCAGATTTGGATCTCTTGTCTTATGTTTTCTGTATGCAGTCATTGTTGAAAATTATATTGTTTAATATCCATATATTTGTGTTTTTTCCTTCTCTGTTTTTGCAGTTTATATCCAATTACAAAGCCTTGTGATCAGAGAATATGCTTGGTATGATTTCAATCTTCTTAAATTTGCTGAGTTTGTTTTATGTCGCAATATATGGTCTATCCTTGAGAATGTTCCATGTACACTAGAAAAAAATGTATAGTCTGGTGTTTTATGCTGAAGTGCTTTATAAATGTCAGTTATGTCCGAGACGTCATCAAAATGGTGGCGTGAGGTGAGCCTCAAAAAATCTCCCCTGGAATTTACAACAAATCGAATAACTGTTACTCCACAAAGGACCCCCTGTACAGCACACAGGCAAGATGAGAGTCTCACTACTGAGTTCACCTAAAGGTGGGCAAATTGAACAAGCAGGTGAGGAGGGATGGGTATAGTGCAGAGACATAGCCAAGTGGGAACAGGACGCAGACCTAGCTAAATGCTCCAATTCACTATATCCTGGAACTACCGTAGCTGCAGGAGAGAGAAGAACTCAGACTGCAAGGGCTTCGCTAATGGAACCCAAGGCTGAGGGGACAGCATATAACACGGCTGAAACCAATGCTCACGGGAAAGCCCTGGAGCAAAGACTGAGGGAAGAAGGCTGAAAACAGTGGTTTAAGGCCACACTGCCACAGAGAACGGAACCCTTAGGTCCTGAGAGTAGCCGACCCCTCCCAATCCTCCCAGGGCGTGCCCCACCCTTACCTGCTCAGTGCTTGAAGTGGAACAGTAGCAGTGTCAGATCAAAAGAACACAATATTTGCAGTTCTGAGAACTGTGGTCTGCAGAAACAGATTTGCAGGCAAACTAGTTTGGACAATGGGGAGAGAGCTGTGGAAGCAGCACCAGCTGTGGTGGTGGTCGCCACCATTGCTGTGGGCCAATTCTCACTACTCACTTCACCCCTGTCCCCACCTATACGTGCGGATCCCTGCAGGAGTAAACAGAACTGCTGAAACAATGGGCTCTGAATCTGGCGCAGGAACAGCTTTGGAACTTCAAAAGCTCTCTGCATCCCCTCAGGGATGCAGTGCCCTATGACCCAGGCAAACTGTTAACAGAGGAGAAGCCCGCCTTCCAGGGAATCTCCCCGTTGTGTGAGAAACTGGAATAGTGCAGATAAAACAACACTACAGTGTGAGAGAGAAAAAAAGGCTGCAGGGGCCGGCCTGGTGGCTCAGGCGGTTAGACCTCCATGCTTCCAACTCCAAGGGTTGTCGTTTCGATTCCCACAGGGGCCAGTGGGCTCTCAACAACAAGGTTGCGGGTTCAATTCCTCGAGTTCCACAAGGGATGGAGGGCTCCGCGCCATGCAACTAAGATTGAACAGGGCACCTTGAGCTGAGCTGCCTCCCGGATGGCTCAGTTTGTTGGAGCCTGGGCCTGCAACAACAAGGTTTCCAGTTTGATTCCTTGACTTATGCAAAGGATGGTGGGCAGTGCCCCCTGCAACTAAAATTGTACACAGCACCTTGAGCTGATCTGCCACTGAGCTCCCGGATGGCTCAGTTGGTTGGAGCGCATACTCTCAACCACAAGGTTGCGGGTTTCGACTCCTGTAATGGATGGTGGGCTGTGCCCCCTCCAACTAGCAATGGCGGCTGGACCTGGAGCTGAGCTGTGCCCTCCACAACTAGGACGGAAGGGACAACAACTTGAAGCTGAATGGCACCCTCCACAATTAAGATTGAAAGGACAACAACTTGACTGGGAAAAAAGTCCTGGATGTACACACTATTCCCCAATAAAGTCCTGTTCCTTTCCCCATTAAATCTTAAAAAAAAAAAAAAAAATTGGATAATATTAAAAATAAAAGGCTGCAGTCAGAGAGAAAATGAAGCATTCTAGAAACACGTACTGGAAAACGAAAGAAAGATCTCTTTCTATCAACCTGTTGCAGAAACCACTCGTGCATATGTCTATGAAGAGAAATAATAAATCAGTAATTGCCATGAATAACCAAGGCAACAGGACAGCTCCGAAAGAACGTGAAAAGTCTCCAGAAAAGGAACTTAAAGATATGGAAATATGTGTCTTAAATGAAAGAGTATTCAAGGTTTCATTTCTGAAAAAACTCAATGAGGTGCAAGAAAAAACAGAAAGGCAGTTTAATGAACACAGAAACACAATCAAAGAACAACATCAACATTCTACGAAAGAGATAGAAATTTTCAAAAAGAATCAAATAGACTTCCTGGAGATTAAGAACTCAATAGAAGAAATTAAGAATGAAATAACCAGCTTAGGTAGTAGAGTTGACCAGATGGAGGAAAGAATCAGTGCCATTGAAGATAGAAACCTGGAAATGACACGGATGGAAGAAGAAAAAGACTTGAGACTTAAAAGAAATGAAAGAACTCTACAAGAACTTTCTGACTCCTTCAGAAAGAGCAATGTAAGAATAATGGGCATAACAAAAGGAGAAGAAAGAAAGAAGGGGACAGAGAGTATATTCAAACAAATAGCCGATGACAGCTTCCCAAACTTGTGGACAGAACAGGATACTCGAATCCAAGAAGCAAATAGAACACCTAATTACCTCAACCACAACAGGTCTTCTCCAAGGCACATTGCATTGAAGCTGTCTAAAATCAATGACAAAGAAAGAATCCAAAGCAGCCAGGGAAACGAAGATGGTATCCTACAAAAGAAAGCCCATTAGACTATCATCATATTTTTCAGCACAAACACTGCAAGCCAGGAGGAAGTGGAACCAAATATTCAAGCTGTTGATAGAGAGAAATTATGTGGCAAAAATAATATAGTCAGCAAAGACATTCTTTAGGTATGAAGGAGGAATAAAGACCCTTCCAGACATACAGAAGCTGAGGGAATTTTCTAACACACGACCTGCATTACAAGAAATACTAAAGGAGGCTATTCGACCACCATCAACAGGGACAATTTGTGGCAACCAAAACATAGAAAGGGGAAGAAAAGGCCTGAAATGGAATATGGAAATGGAGAAAGTAGGCATGCTGAAGAAAGTGGAATACTCTAAATATCAAAATTTCTTTTACATAAATTTAAGGGTAATCACTCAAAAAAAAAAAAAAATCCAGAACTGAAACATGTACTGTAATAAAAGAAGAAACAAAGGGATACATCATAGTATACCGCCACACATTAATAATAGACAACAATAAAAAGGCAAAGAAACAATGGAGACACAGTCTTACCAGGAAACCAAAAGATACAATGATAGAAAATCCTTACATATCAATAATTACCCTTAATGCAAATAGACTGAATGTCCCTATAAAAAGGCAGAGAGTTGCAGATTGGATCAAAAAGCTAAACCCAACCATATGCTGTCTCCAAGAGAAGCACCTGAGCTACAAGTTGAAGCACAGATTCAAAGTGAAAGGTTGGAAATTGACACTCCAGGCAAATGGTATCCAGAGAAAGTCAGGTGTAGCTATACTGATATTAGATGTAACAGACTTCAGGGTGAAAAAGGTAACAAGAGGCAAGCATGGACATTTTATAATGATAAAGGGGACTATAGAACAAGAAGACATAACAGACATCAACATTTATGCCCCCAATCAGGGAGTACGAAAATATACCAAGCAACTGCGAACAGAACTAAAGGGAGAAATTGACCAAAACACAATTATACTAGGGGACCTAAATACATCATTGACAGATATGGATACAATCATTCAAACAGAAAATAAATAATGAAATATCACTCCTAAATGACACATTAGATGAAATGGACATAATTGACGTTTATAGAGCACTTTGTCCTAGAGCATCAGACTATATATTTTTTTGGAGAATACATGGAGCATTTTCAAGAATAGACCATATATTGGGACATAAAACTAACCTCAGCAAATTTAAGAAGATTGGAATCATACCAAGCATATTCTCTGATCACAAGGCATTCAAATTGGATATGAAGTGCAAAAAATTTCAGGAAAAAACACAAATACATGGAGATTAAACAACATAATTTTAAAGAACGACTGGGTCAAAGAAGAAGTTAGAGGAGAGATCAAAAGATATATAGAAACAAATGAGAATGAAAATACATCCTACCAAAATTTTTGGGATGCAGCGAAAGTAGTTTTAAGAGGCAAATTTATATCATTACAGGACTATCTCAAGAAAATCCCAAATATATAACCTCATGTTACACCTTAAAGAACTAGAAAAAGAAGAACAAATGAAACCTAAGGTCAG
Source organism: Rhinolophus sinicus (assembly GCF_036562045.2). Lineage (NCBI taxonomy): Eukaryota > Metazoa > Chordata > Mammalia > Chiroptera > Rhinolophidae > Rhinolophus > Rhinolophus sinicus. The sequence continues at coordinate 80,925,675 of NC_133768.1, read as the reverse complement.
TAGAAGAAGGGAAATAATAAAAATCAGAGCAGAACTAAATGAAATAGAGAAAAAAAAGATAATAGAAAAAATTAATGAGACAAACAGCTGGTTCTTTGAAAAGATTAACAAAACTGACAAACCCTGGCTAGACTCACTAAGATAAAAAGAGAGAAGACACTAATAAACAAAATCAGAAATGAAAAAAGGGAAGTTATCATGACGGACTCCACCGAAATACAAAGGATCATCCAAGAATACTATGAAGGACTATATGCCACCAAATTCAATAACCTAGGAGAAATGGACAAGTTCTTGGAAACATATAGCCTTCCTAGGTTGAATCGTGACGAACTGGAAAATCTAAACAGACCGATCACCAGTAACAGAATTGAATCAGTCATCCAAAACCTTCCCGAAAGCAAAACTCCGGGACCACATGGCTTCAATAGTGAATTCTACCGAATCTTCAATGAAGATCTAATACCAATCCTGCATAAACTCTACCAAAAAATTGTAGAAGAGACAGTACTCTCTAACTCTTTTTATGAGGCCAACATTACCCTGACACCAAAACCTGTTAAGGACAAGACAAAAAAAGGGAACTGCAGACTAATATCTCTGACGAATACAGATGCAAAAATCCTAATCAAAATTCTAGCAAAACGAATACAACAATGCATTAAAAAGAGTATTCATCACGACCAAGTGGGGTTCATCCCAGGGGTACAAGGATGGTTGAACATCCGCAAATCCATCAATGTGATACATCACATAAACAAAATAAAGGACAAAAATCATATGATTATATCAATTGATGCAGAAAAAGCATTTGACAAGATACAACATCCATTTATGATTAAAACACTTAATAAAATAGGTATAGAAGGAAAATACCTTAACATAATAAAGGCCATTTATGACAAGCCCTCTGGTAATCTCATAATTAATGGAGAAAAACTGAAGCCCTTTGCTCTACGTTCAGGAACACGACAGGGCTGTCCCCTATCACCTCTGTTTTTCAACATAGTGTTGGAAGTCCTTGCCAGAGCAATCAGGCAAAAGAAAGAAGTAAAAGGCATCCTAATTGGGAATGAAGAAGTTAAATTGTCACTCTTTGAAGATGACATGATGCTATATATGTTTAGAAAACCGTGAAGACTCCACCATAAAGCTATTAGAAACAATCAATGGATACAGTAATGTGGCCATCTGCAAAATCAACGTAGAAAAGTCCATTGCATTCCTATATGCTAACAATGAAATCTCAGAAAATGAAATAAAAGAAAAACAATTCCTTTTCCAATTGCAGCAAGAATAAAATATCTAGGAATAAACTCAACCAAGGATGTGAAGGACCTATATGCTGAAAACTATAACACATTTTTGAAAGAAATTGAAGAAGACACAAACAAATGGAAGAACATTCCATGTACACGGTTTGGAAGAATCAACATAGTTAAAATGGCCATATTACCCAAAGCAATATACAGATTCAATGCAATCCCCATCAAAATCCCAATGGCATGTTTTAAAGAAATTGTACAAAAAATCATCCGATTTGTTTGGAACCACAAAAGACCCCGAATAGGCAAAGCAATCTTAAGAAAAAAGAACAATAATGGAGGTATCACACTCCCTGCCTTTAGCTTGTATTACAGGGCAACAATAATCAAAACAACATGGTATTGGTAGAAAACTAGACACCGTAGACTAATCGAATAGAATTGAGAACCCAGAAATAAAACCCCATAAATATGGACAGATAAGTTTTGACAAAGAAGCTAAGAACATATAATGGAGGAAAGACAGCCTCTTCAATAAATGGTGCTGGAAGGATTGGAAAGCCACGTGGAAAAGAAGGAAACTGAACTGCTATCTGTCACCATGTACCAAAATTAATGCAAAATGTGTCAACGAGTTAAGCATAACCCCGAGACAATAAACTTCATAGAAGAAAACATAGGTACTAAACTTATGGACCTTGGGTTCAAAGAGTATTTTATGAATTTGACTCCAAAGGCTAGGGAAGTTAAAAGCTGAAAGAAATGAATGGGACTATATCAAACTTAAAAGCTTCTGCACAGCAAAAGAAACCATCGACAAAATAAAGAGGCCACCAACTGATTGGGGGAAGATTTTTGCAAATAGTGCTTCCAATAATGGGCTAATATACAAAATATACAAGGTACTCATGCAACTCAACAACAACAACAACAACAACAACAACAACAAACAGACAACCCAATTGAAAAATGGGCAGAGGATTTGAAGAAACATTTCTCCAAAGAGGACATACAAATGGCAAATAGACATATGAAAAAATGCTCATCATCCCTAATCATCAGAGAAATGCAAATCAAAACCACAATGAGATATCACCTCACCCCAGTCAGACTGGCTATCATCAACAAGATAAATAATAAGTGTTGGAGAGACTGTGGAGAAAAAGGAATCTCATAGACGGTTGGTGGGAAGGCAGACTGATGTAGCCTCTATGCAAGGCAGTGTGGAGGTTCCTCAGAAAATTACGAACATAATTACCATATGACCCTGGAATCCCTCTCCTGGATATTTACCAAAAAAATCTGGAAACATTTATCCATAAAGACACGTGTGCTCCAATGTTCATTGTAGCTTTATTTATTGTGCCCAAGACAGAAACAACCAAAATGTCTTTCACTAGATGAATGGGTAAAAAAGTTGTGGTATATATACACAATGGAATACTATTTGGTGATAAGAAAAGATGACATAAGACCATTTATGACAACATGGATGGATTTTGATATTATAATGCTCAGCGAAATAAATTTTACAGAAAAAGCAGAGAACCATGTGATTTCACTGATATGTGGTATATAAACCAAAAACAACAAAAGAACAGGACAAACAAATGAGAAACAAAATCTCATGGACACAGAGAATAGTTTAGTGGTTAACAGAGGGTAAACGCAGTGGGTGGTGGTAGATGAGGGTAAAGGGTATCAAATATATGGTAATGTAAGGAGAACTGACTCTGGGTGGTGAACACAAAATGGGATTTATAGATGATGTAATATGGAATCTTACACCTGAAATCTATGTAACTTTACTAATAATTGTCACCCCAATAAACTTTAATTAAAAAAATGTCAATTATGTCCATTTCATCTAATGTGTTATTTAGAGCTGCTTTTCTTTATTTATTTTATGTTTGGATGATCTATTCTTAGCTGTATTTTGGTCCTCTACTATAATTGTGTTTTGGTCAATCTCTCCCTTTAATTCTGTTAGCAGTTGCTTAGTATTTTTGGTGGTTCCTAATAGGGGGCATAAATATTGATGACTATTATGTTTTCTTGTTGCATAATCTGCTTTATCATTACGAAATGTCCATCTTTGTCTCTTGTTACCTTTTTTATCCTGAAGGCTCTTTCATCTAATGTCAGTATAGCTACACCTGATTTTCTCTGAATACCATTTGCTTGGAGTGTCAACTTCAACCCTTTCACTTTGTGTCTATATTTGTCCTTTAGCTGAAATGTGTGTCTTATAGGCAGCACATTGTTAAGTTTAGTTTTTTTTATCCAATCTCCTACTCTGTGCCTTTTTATTGGTGAGTTCAATGCATTTATATTCAGGGTGATTATTGATGTATGAGGATTTCCTATCTTTTTATCTTTGATTTTCTGAAATGACTGTTTCTCCATTGTTTCTCTGCCTTTTTGTTCGTGTTTATTATTTCAGTGTGGTGGTATTCTGTGATTTTTCCCTCTGTTACTTCATTTTTGTGGTATATAGTTCAGTTATGAATTTTTTGAGAGGTTACCATTAAGTTTATGTAAAAGAAAGTTTCATATTTAGAGTATTCCATTTTCTTCAGCATGCTTCCTTTCTCATTTTCCTTTGCTGGTTCAGGCCTTACTCTCTCCCCTTTCATTGAGTTGTTGTCAGAAATTATCCCTATTTTCTGAGTTGATTTGTGCATTGCAGTTGCAAGTTGTCTTTTTCCTTGTTTTTTTTTTTTTTTAAGTGCTTTTTCCCTCTTTATCCTGTATGTTATATTTAAGTGTATAGTGTCCTATTTGGTGTAGGGGTTGCCATTTCCTGCTTCTGTCTTTCTGTTCACAATACTACACATTTTTTGTATTCTTTTACTTTTTTGTTGTGGTCGAATAGCTTTCTTCAGTATTTCCTGTAGTGCCGGTCATGTATTAGAAAATTCCCTCAGCTTCTGTATGTCTGGAAAAGTCTTTATTCCTCTTTCATATCTAAAGGATATCTTTGCTGGATTTATTAGTCTTGTCTCTTAATTTCTCTCTATCAATAGTTTGTATATTTGATTTCACTTCCTCCTGGCTTGTAGAGTTTCTGCTGAAAAATCTGAGGATAATCTGATGGGTTTTCCTTTGTCTGTTGCCGTCTTCTTTTCCCTGGCTGCCTTGAGGATTCTTTCTTTGTCTCTCATTTTTGACAGCTTCAATGCAATGTGCCTTGGAGAAGTCCTCTTGGGATTGTGGTAATTAGTTGTTCTGTTTGCTTTTTGGATTCAATTATCCAGTTCTTTCCACAACTTTGGGATGTTGTTATTTACTATTTGTTTGTATATACTCTGTGTTCCCTTCTCCCTTTCTTCTCCTTCTGGTATGCCCATTTTTCTTATATTGCTCTTTCTGATGGAGTCAGAAACTTCTTGTAGATTTCTGTCATTTCTTTATGTCTCAAGTCTCTTTCTTCTTCCATCTGTGTCATTTGCAGGTTTCTAACTTCAATGTCAGCGATTCTTTCCTCCATCTGATCAACTCTACTATCTAAGCTGGTTATTTCATTCTTAATTTCTTTTATTTAGTTCTTAATCTCCAGAAATTCTATTTGGTTCTCTTTTAATATTTCAAGCCGTTTGGTAAAATGTTCATTTTATTGTCTGATTGTGTTTCTGAGTTCATTAAACTGCCTTTCTGTGTTTTCTTGCATCTCATTGAGTTTTTTCAGAAATTCAGTCTTAAATTCTGGGTCATTTAAGTCACATGTTTCCATGTCTTTAAGTTAATTTTCTGGACTCTCTTCATTTTCTTTCTGATCTGCTTTTTTAACTTGGGAATTCATGGCAATTGATGAATGATTATTTCTCTTCATAGGCATCTCCAGGATGAGGTTCTGCAAGAAGTGATAGGAAGTGGTCGTTTTTTTTGCTTTCCAGTTGGTTTCGGTGGAATGTTTTATTTTCTCTCTTACTGCAGCCTTTTATTCTCTCTCACACTGTTAGCATTATATTTTCTTTTGCATTGTTCAGGCTCCTCACATGATGGGGGGTGGTGTGGCTTTCCCTGGAGGTGGGCTTGTCCTCTGTGAGAGGTCACCTGGGTGTCAGGTCACCACTTCTGTGTAAAGATGTGGAGAGTTTCTGCAGTCCCAAAGCTTCTCCGGCATCAGATTCATAGCCTGTGTGTTTCCACGGCTCTGTTTGCTTCTGCAGGCATCTGCCCAGATAGGTGGGGGCAGCGGTGGGGTGGGTTACCCCTCTGAGTAATGGCGATGACAAGCAGCACAGTTAACTTTCCCCTAAATTTCCTTCCTTTTCACTGGAAGTAGTTGTTCTGTGAGTATGTGGCTGCGGATCTGCAGCACTCAGAGCTGTAAATATTTAGTTCTTTTGATCTGACATTGCTACCATTCCACTTCTAGCACTGGGAGGGTGGTGGTGGGGTGAGCTCTGGGAGGGTAAGCAGGGTCAGCGAGACTCTGTGCATTTGCCTTCCATTGTCTCCCTGGCAGTGAGGGCTTAAACCACCATTCTCCCCCTTCCCTCAGTCTTTGCTCCGACATGATCATTGGGTTCAGCTGTGTTATTTGCTGATTCCTCATGCAGGACTGTGGGCCATAAGGGGAGCGGTAGCAGTGCAAATTCTTCCCTCTTCCATGACAGCTGTAGCCCCAGAATGCTGGGAGCTCAGAGCTCCAAGCTCTGGGCTGCATTCTGAGCCTGCACAGCCTTTGTCTCCACGCTTCCTCTTTTTCTCGTCTTCTGCTTGCCAAATTTGCCCACCTTTAGATAATTTCAATTGCATGTCTCTTGGGCTTGCCCATGTGCTGCACAGGGAGTCTTTTGTGGAATTATAGCTGTTCAATTTGTTGTAAGTTCCAGGGGAGATTTCAAGATGCTCATGTCTCATCACCATTACTGCTTCTTTAAAAATCAAAATAATGATTTTGAAATCCATCATTGCTTCAGGTATCAGTAGTTCCTATTTTATTGCTGTGCAGTATTTTGTTGTTTAAATACACCACAATTTGTTTATCCATTTTCATGTTGGTAGACATTTGAGTTATAGCCATCATTTGGATATTATGAATAGAGCTGTTATAAGCATTTTTAATAAATCTTTTTGTAGCCATATACACTCATTTCCTTTGGATATATATCCAGAAGTGAAATTGCTGGGTCTAAAGAGTTATACATTTAATTTATTTGTCATTAATAGAAACTGCCAAACACTTTTCTGAAGTGGCAGTACTATTTTCTACTCTGACCCGTAATAAGTGAGAATCCTCACTAACTCTTATTATTGTTGATCTCTCTAATTTCAGCCATTCTCTTGCATTCCTCATTATTGTTTTTTCCTTGCATTTTCCTCATGCGTAATGGAGACATTTTCATATACTTATTAGGTATTTGTATGTCTTTGAGGAATATTTGTTGAAGTCCTTTGCCCATTTTAAAATATGCATTGTTGTTTTCTTTTTGAGTTTTAGGAGTTTTTAATTTTATTCTGTGGCTTGCTATCCCATTTTCTTATTTGTGTCTTTTGATGAACATAAGTTTGTTTTTTGATGAAGGTCAATTTATCATTTCTTTTCTATGCTCAGTGCTATTTGCATCTTGCTCAAGGAATCTTTGCCCTCTCAAATACAGGGTTTCTTCATGGAGTTTTGTAGTTTTGGCCTTCACATTATAAGTACATTCTTGCTCAGAAACCGGAGAAATGAACTTATGGCCTAGGTTTCACATAGAATCTGGATGATTAATAAGAACACTTTTTAAAAAGAAAAGTCTCTTTGTTCTTTTAATTCTAACTTAATACCTTTGTAAATGGCAAGGTAACTGAATTGTAACCTGAGTCATACTTGGCAAACCATAGGAAACTAGTCTTATGACTCCTAGTTTATGACACAATGACTTTTTATTTCCTACTCTTATAATCTTTCTTATTATAAATAAGACCCCTTTGAAAGAAACAGATAATTCTGGTACTAAATAAACTGATCCAGAACATTGAAAATGATGGGAAACTGCTCAATTCATTTTATGATGCTGCATAATTCAGATATCAAAACCTGAGAAAAATGTTGCTTGTTTGAATACATAAATATGGATCAGTTTCAAAGTGTAAGTAAAATACAAATCAAACACATTTAGGAATTTATCAAAAGAATGAACCCTTTGTGACTAAGAAAGTTTTATCATAGAGTGTGAATTCTTTAACACTATGAAAGTTACTCATATGATGCACCTATCAATAGCTCTCATAAGAAAAAATGGTAAGAATAAATGCTGAAGGTGTTCGAAAAAATTTAGTGTCCATTTTAAGAATAAAAAGAGACAGAAACTTGCTCTCTTAACAATAAAAAATAATGCTCTCTCTCTCTGAAACCAACAATCCAGAATCATACTTAATGATAAAATTTAAGAATTTTTCCTTAAACAGCAAGAAAACAAAGATGCCCACAGTCACCCTTATTTAATATAATAGATGGATAAATTCTGGCCAATGTCATAAAGAGGCATAGTTTGTGGAAAGGAGGAAACAAAAAAAATCATCAAGTTTTAGAAGATAGGCTCATGTACCTAAAAAAGCTAAAATTTAAAAGCAACTTCTTAGTTGGTAGAATTTTAATAAGAGTTCTAAATAGTAGTTGATATAAGATAAAAATTAAAAATCAATACCTTTTATCTGTATCAGAAATAGCCATTTAGAAGACATAATGGAAAACAATCCATTTATAAAAGCCATAAAACATACATATGTAGTAATAATCCCAGCAAAAACATCTGGGACCTATATGAAGAAACTTTTAAAATTCAACTGAGAGAAAGAAGATATTTTAAAAATGGGGAGACATACCATGGTCCTGGATTAAAAGACTAAATTTTGGGAAGAGATAAAGTCTTCCTAAATTGTTGTATAGATTTAACGTGAATATAGTAAGATATTTAAATTTTTAATGGAGTTGTTATTCAGTAAGACAAGGCATGTATTAAAGAAATGTATCTCCATTGCTTAACACAGCATCTGGCAAGTAGTAATTGCTACTCAAAAATCTAACAACTTTTTCACTTTATAATTCAACAAATATTTATTGTGTAATTGCTAAGTGCTAAATACTTTTATCTGCTAAAATATGATGAATCTTTACTCTCTCTGAGTTTATATTTTAGTGGAGGTGTTGGTGGGGTCAGAAAAACATATACATTAGAGAAAATTGCTATGAAAAGTAAATACAGCACGTAGAATGATAAAGAATTAAGTGTCAGGGAGTGGCAATGCACAAGAGCTTCAACCTTTTCCTAGTCTTAGATGTTTTTAGTCTTACAATCTAGTATTCACCACATGTTTTACCTTATTTGAAGCTTTATTCCACTGGTTCATGAGGTACAGAGAAAGGTCAGCCATATGTGGCTTGCTTTGCTGCAAAGAACATTTCAGTCTGAGCATCATCCTCATGTACATATCACAATAATGTCTGGGGGAGAGGGCACATTGTGGTGGTAATGTTTTCTGATGTTCCTAGCTCTAATAGGGATTTCTGCAATGAGGTATTAAGCTCTGATAATGTTCCACTTTTCTAAAAGTATTATTTGATAAATAAAACACAGTATAAAATATTTGTTTGGTATTTGCAATACAGGAAAAAGAGTGCCAAACACCATATAATTGGATTTCCATCCCTTTAACAAATGTTATGCACCACTTACTGTGCAATGTGTTAGGGATATGGCAGTGAATGGTGATACATGGTTCCATGTAACTTAGGTGGCTATTGTAGTAATCAAAATAAGAAATGAGGAGAGTGAACAAAGGTGATGGCAGTGGGAGTGAAGAAAAGGGGAGGGGATGGAGTTGTGAAATATTTAAGAGTAAATTTGACAATATTTGGCATTCAACCAGATTCTTGACAGTTTAGTCAAAGTGATCTTTTAAAATTGCTAATCTAATAATGTTGCCCAAATTGCCCTTTCCTTCGCCTTGACTGTTGAAATACTACTGTACTTAAAGGCCCAGATCAAATTCCATGCCCTGCCTACCTAAATTCTTCCCTGATCAATCCAAGCAGATGATAAGGAGGTTCTCTTTTGCCTCTGAAGTGTTTTACCCCTGCAGTGGTTTTTTATCACATTCAGTTCTGCGTTGAAGTAATCTGAGCATGTCTTTGCTTACAACATCATTAAGGGTGCTCTTCTCAGAGAGTGACTAACTGTATCTAATGTATATTTATTTCATGTCATATATAGAGCAAGATTTTGTGCACAATAGGCATTCATTAAAATTTGTAGAGGTTATAACATTTATCAACAGTTATTTGTTGCTGATCATTTTATTTGGTTAAATTGTTTAGGGTAGTTTTGTTTCCCACAGTCAGCTCTTACTTATAGTTAAGTAATTGAATATTAAGTGACAATTATTAAAATTGTAAGATAGACTAGTAAAATTTAGTACAGGTTCTAGGAATAAATTCAGACCATTTTACCGATATAATATATAATCACTTCTTAACAGTGCATCATGTCAAGGTAACTCAAGGCTTTGAATCAGGTCATTTGCTATATTAAAACATTGAGCTTTTACTATTTGTCAAGCACTGTCCTCATCTGTAAAATTTAAGGATTGGAAAATCTCAACTTCCCTTTTAGTTTTAAAAGTCTGGAATTATATATTTAAACCTAAGCACATAGTAGGTGATAAATAAACATTGTTGATTAAATTTGATGATGATCAGTCATTGAAGATAAATTCTTTTATTACTGTTTTCATAATTTGGCTTTATAAACTTCAATGAAATTATTATTTTCTGTGCTTTTCTTTTTTCTGTGCTTTTTAAGTATTAAAAAGTTATGAAGATCTAGTTTTATTTTTGTTAAAGCAAGTGAGGCAATGCTTATAATAAGATCAAATCTTAGGCTAGAAGATGCTTATAAGGATGATAATATAAGAGGTCACACACGAATTTCTGAGGCCAGTTATACTTTATATAATGGACTTTCATTTTGGCTCATAAATTCTGTAGGTTTTGGTTACTCATTATTATTATCCGATTATGTTGCAATAAGGTACATTTGCAGTTTGTCAGCATATTTGTTCTTATCACTGAAGAGTTATGTATCTTTATACAAAGGGCATGAACTTGTTAATAACGTTGCATGTTTGATCTATCTAGAGGAATTTTCCAGGCAATAAAAAGTATTTGTGTTCCTGGGGAGAGGAGTTACTACCCTGACTCCTCTTCCTCTCCCTACGTCTTGAATGTTGCTGTCCATAATCCTGTGCATATTCCACACAGTTTCTAGGCATTCTTATCTACCATCATTATTTCAATCCCCAACTATATGCTGAAGACCTTAACATTTGTATCTCCAGTCTAAATCTCTTTCATGAGTGTCAGACTAAAATGTGCTTTATTCACTCTCTTTACCCATTTGTTTGTTTGTTTGTTTTGACTCTACAAGCAATACATATTTATTACAGAACATTTAAAAATAGAAAATTATATCTATGCAGGGAAAATAATCATGTAAGGTAATCTCTATAATTTCACTCCAGTCTTTTGGTGCATTTTGAAATGTATCTGACGTAGTAATTTTTGGATATAGGATAAAATGAAATGTTTGTTAAGATAATCAGGTTCCTGGCTCATGGTAAATACTGAATAAATGGAAGTACTTACTGTTTTATTATACTGTATATCCTGTCTATATCCTGCTGTTTTTCTTAGTTATATTATTAGAATTTCACATGTCAATAAAAACTTACAGTTGGCATAATAGTTGCAAAGTAGAAACTATTCCATGGTACAAATGATTCCTTAATATTAAATGTTTAGGTTGAATCCACTTTTGAATTATTAATTATAGTGTCCTTCATATCGATCATACTTTCTATTTTCCTTCCATTTAGTGAATTTGTTTTATATTGTGTCAAATTTCTTCACACCCTCTGGGATACATTTTGTTTGTTACTCTGGTTTAGTTTCCTTGCAGTTGACCAATATAATTTATAGCTTTCTTTCCTCCTCTCATCTTGTTATTTTATTTGGCTTCCTCTTCTTGCCTTATTGAAGCCATGTTTTCTTATTTTCTTGAATGTTCCAAAGGATTTCAATATTGTTTTCTGGCTCTTATAATAAAGTGTTTGCAGAGTTCTGTTCTTTCTCTGAATCTTTATGATGACAAATCTTGTTTTTCAATATATTTTCATTTGCCCTATGCTAGTTTTATTTTTCTATTTGTTTATTCTCAAAGGAAGAATTCCCCAAATGGCCTTTGTACTGGCCATTACCTTTGTCTGAACCGTTTCCCCATGGCTTTTGTGTCGCTGACTTTTTTTCAGATATCTACCTATACATCCTCTCCTTTGAGAGGTTTTCTTTGACCACCCAATCTGAAGTGGCTGTCTGTTTAGTGTCACACCACCCTAGTATAATTCTGTGCATAAGACTCAACAGTATCACTTTTAGATATTTTCCTTCTTTCTTGTTTATTTTTTTTTCTTCCTTTTCTTTTAAATCTATCCCCTTTCACTGAAATAGAAACTCTAGGAGGGCAGGGATCTTGTCTGTCTTGTTGATTGCTTTAATTTTAGCACCCATAACCATGTCTGGCACATATTCCTTGCTCAATAAATATTTGTTGAATGAATAAATTAACCATTGTCCCTCTCTCTGTGCTCTTGTGTGCTAATCAACCCTTTTCTCAGACTTTTACCCATAAGTAAATACTGCTAGAAAGAAATGATTAAAAAAATAAATAAATGGGGGAAAGAGACAAATCTTCCTTATAGAAGAATCTCAGATTTTATATATATGTGTATGTGTGTGTGTATGTGTTTGTATGTATATATCATCCCTCTCCAAGAAGTAGAAATTCATCTCCCTTTTCCCTTGTGTTTGGACTTAATGATTTTGCTTCCACAGTAAACAGTGTGGGAAGGACAAAATAGTACCTTTACAGTGAAGAAATCTGGCAAATACTACTCACGGTAAGCAGAATAATGACCCTCCCCCCGCAAAGATGCACACATCCTAATCCCCAGAATCTGTGACTGATGTGGCAAGAAGGACATTGCAGATGTGATTAAGTTAAGGACTTAGAGATAGGAAGATTATCCTGGATTGCCCAGGAGGGTACAATGGAATCAAAAGGGATGCAAGAGGAATCAGACAGAAAAAGTAGATGTGATGATGGAAGCAGAAGTTGGAGTGATGTTCTTTGAAGATGTAGTGAGCCAGAGAATGCAGGTGGCCTCTAGAAGGTGGAAAATGCAAGGAAACAAATTCTCCCCTGAACAATCCTAGTTTTGTGACCATCAGAACTAAAAGATAGTTAATCTGTGCTACTAAGTTTATAGTAATCTATTATAGTAGAAATAAGAAATGAATATACCATGTTTCCAGAGTCTGGCATGCAGGCTTGCATATATATTCCAGGAGTTGTTATTTCTGACTTGATATGAACACAGGAGAGATATCAGCAGTGGCGTTGGTAGTCAGAAAGGGGTGTACCATAGAAAGGAACAGCCCCTTTGCCAGGACTCTTTTTCCCTGTAAGTGCTGCTTTTCCTCAGTTTTTGTCTATACAATATTTAGAGGGCAGTTGAGGGAGGCAGGGTAAGAGGCCACTAGCTATTTGTTCTTTAAAATTGGACATTCATGTATTTATCTTGAAATTTTCCATACATAATGTATGCTCACTGTGAAGTATTTGGAAAATTATAATCCGTGCTCTGGAAGCACTGTTAATATTTTGAAACTCACAAATAGAAGTGTTCATTCAACATGAATATTCCCCAGTATTATAAACACAATGTGACCAAACCCATCTAGTCTCACTCCCCAGCACTTGCCTCCTTAGCTATAGTTTTGGACTTGTATATCGACACCACCATTCACTCAGTTGCCTGAGTCAGAAGCTTGTGCCTCATTCTGCACTCTTCTTTCTTCCTCATCCCTCATATTCAGTCAACAAGTCCTATTTTTCCTTCCTAATTATTTCTCCAATCTGCTCCCTCTGCCGCTTTATTCTTATGACCACCATGTTTCCCCGAAAATAAGACCTAGCCGAACAATCAGCTCTAATGTGCCTTTTGGAGCAAAAATTAATAAGAGACCCTGTCTTATACTATATTATATTATATAAGACCCAGTCTTACATTATAGTAAAATAAGACCCAGTCTTATATTATATTGTATTATATTATATAAGACCCGGTCTTATAGTATAGTAAAATAAGACTGGGTCTTATATTAATTTTTGCTCCAAAAGATGCATTAGAGCTGATTGTCCAGCTAGATTTTATTTTCAGGGAAAAGCGGTACCTTCTTATTTCAGGCCTACTTAATTTCTTACCTAGATCATTATAATTTTTTTCTGAACTAGATTTTGACCTCAAGTCTAAGGTCTGCACTACCTCTTCCTCCCCCTCCAGTCTTTCCCTCCCATTGCAGCCATAATGATCTTTCTAAAATATAAATATGTTCACATCATGTCCTTGTTTAGATTTCTTCAGTGGCTTGCAGTGTGACAAAGCCTTTCACACAGTTCCTCTCTCCTTCACCAGCCTCATTTCCTGCCTAGAACACATGTAGCAGGCCTCCCCTCCCAATGTTGGAGGGTGACATGGTCCCTCATATTTCTGGTGTGACTTTTCTCTGATTATTGGCCTTACCAACGCCTGTTTATTCTTCCAGACCCAGCTCAGATATTGTTATAACTCCTCTGAAACTTGACTGATACGCCTTACCTCTGCAAAGCAGAATTAAGCATTCCTATTTTATGGCTCCCATAGCATTGAATCATATTTCTATGGTGGTTCTAGTAGCTATTGAAGTCTCAACAGTAGTTAACAGTTGTATTGGCAAGAGGCATTATATGAGCATTTACTTTATGCCAGGCTCAACCCTTTATATTCCTATTAATTTATCATGGTCTCATAATAAACTGATGAAGTAGGTACTATCATTATTCTCATTCCACAAATGAAGAAATTGAGATCAAAATGGCAGCGTGAGGTGAGCCTCTGTAAAGCTCCTCTGGAATTTACAACTAATTGAACAACAATAACTCCACAAAGGACTCCCTGCACAGCAGACAGGCAAGATGAAGAGGCCCACTATTGAATTCACCTACAGGTGGGCGATCAAGCGATCAGGGGAGGAGGGAAGGGAGAAGTGTGGAGATGGAGCTGCATGGGCTCAGGACACAGACCTAGCTCAGTGCTCTGAGCTCGCTGAATCCCGGAACTACCGCAGCTGCGGGACAGGTAAGAACTTGGACTGCTAGGGCTCCGCTTATGGCCCACAGGGCTGAGGGGTAGCATATAACATGGCTGGAACCCAACGCTCACGGCAGAGACCTCGGAGAAAAGACTGAGGGAAAGAGGCTGAAAACAGGATGGTTAAAGCCCTCAATGCCGAGCACAGAACGGAAGCCTTAGGCACTGAGATTAGCCACCCCCTCCCTACCCTCCCAGAGCTCGCCAAGCCTCCACCTGCCCGATGCTAGAAGCAGAACGGTAGTAGTGTCAGATCAAAATACAGGATATTTGCTGTTCTGAGAACTGTGGAACACAGACACAGATTCACAGCCCAACTAGTTTCAGCAAAGGGGAGGGAGCCGCGGAAGCAGTACCGGCTGTAGTGATGGTCGCCGCCATTGCTCTGGGTCACCTCTCACAACTCACCCCGCCCCGGGACCCCACCTATCTGGGCGGATCCCTGCAGGAGTAAAGAGAACTGCTGAAACATACGGGCTCTGAATCTGGTGCAGGAAGAGCTTTGGAACTTCAAAATCTCTCCACATACCCACTGGGACACTGCGCCTTGTGACCCATGCGAACTATTAACAGAGGAGAAGCCCGTCCCCAGGGAATCCCCTCATTGTGTGAGAAGCTCGAATAGTGCAGAGAAAACATAGCACTACCGTGTGAGAGAGAAATAAAAGGCTGCAGGCGGAGAGAACATAAAACATTCTACCGACAAGTTCTGGAAAACAAAAGAAACACCTCCTCCTATCAACCTGTTGAAGAAGCCACTCCTGTAGATGTCTAGGAAGAGAAATAATAAATCATTAATAGCCATGAATAACCAAGGCAACAAGACAGCTCAGAAAGAAAGTGAAAAGTCTCCAGAAAAGGAACTTAAAGATATGGAAATATGTGACTTAAATGACAGAGAATTCAAGATTGCAGTTCTGAAAAAACTCAACGAGATGCAAGAAAACACAGATAGGCAGTTAAATGAACTCAGAAACACAATCAAAGAAGAGCATGAGCATTTTACGAAAGAGATTGAAATTTTAAAAAGAACCAAATAGAATTTCTGGAGATTAAGAACTCAATAGAAGAAATTAAGAATGAAATAACCAGCTTAGGTAGTAGAGTTGACCAGATGGAGGAAAGAATCAGTGACATCGAAGATAGAAACCTGGAAATGACACAGATGGAAGAAGAAAGAGACTTGAGACTTAAAAGAAATGAAAGAACTCTACAAGAACTTTCTGACTCCATCAGAAAGAGCAATATAAGAATAATGGGCATACCAGAAGGAGAAGAAAGAGAGAAGGGAACAGAGAATATATTCAAACAAATTGTTGATGAGAACTTCCCAAATTTGTGGACAGAACTGGACCCTCGAATCCAAGAAGCAAATAGAACACCTAGTTACCTCAATCCCAACAGGCCTTCTCCAAGGCACATTGTATTGAAGCTGTCTAAAATCAACGACAAAGAAAGAATCCTCAAGGCAGCCAGGGAAAAGAAGACGGTAACTTACAAAGGAAAGCCCATTAGATTATCATCAGATTTTTCAGCAGAAACTCTACAAGCCAGGAGGGAGTGGAACCAAATATTCAAACTATTGAAAGAGAGAAATCATGAGCCAAGAATAATATATCCAGCAAAGATATCCTTTAGATATGAAGGAGGAATAAAGACCTTTCCAGACATACAGAAGCTGAGGGAATTTTCTAATACACGACCTGCACTACAAGAAATACTAAAGGAGGCTATTCGACCACCATCAACAGGGACAATTTGTGGCAACCAAAACTCAAAAAGGGGGAGAGTAAAGGCCTGAACCGGAATATGGGAATGGAGAAAGTAAGCATGCTGAAGAAAATGGAATACTCTAAATATCAAACTTTCTTTTACATAAACTTAAGGGTAACCACTCAAAAAAAATCCAGAACTGAAATATATACTGAAATAAAAGAAGAAACAGAGGGAAACATCATAGAATACCACCACACAGAAATAATAGACAACAAAAAAAGGCAAAGAAACAATGGAGACACAGCCTTACCAGAAAACTAAAGATAGAATGACAGGAAATCCTCACATATCAATAATCACCCTAAATGTAAATGGACTGAACTCACCAATAAAAAGGCACAGAGTAGCAGATTGGATCAAAAAACTAAACCCAACCATATGCTGTCTCCAAGAGACACATCTCAGCTACAAGGAAAAGCATAGACTCAAAGTGAAAGGGTGAAAATTGACACTCCAAGCAAATGGTACCCAGAGAAAATCAGGTGTAGCCATAATGGTATCAGATGAAACAGACTTCAAGGTGAAAAAGATAACAAGAGACAAAGATGGACATTTCATAATGGTGAAGGGGACTGTACAACAAGAAGACATAACAGTCATCAATATTTATGCCCCCAATCAGGGAGCACCGAAATATACCAAGCAACTACTAACAGAACTAAAGGGAGAAATTGACCAGAACACAATTATACTAGGGGACTTAAATACATCATTGACAGCTATGGATAGATCATTCAACAGAAAATAAAAAACGAAATAGCAGCCCTAAAGGACACATTAGATGAAATGGACATAATTGACATGTATAGAGCACTTCATCCTAAAACATCAGACTACACATTCTTTTCTAGTGTACATGGAACATTCTCAAGGATAGACCATATATTGGGACATAAAATCAGCCTCAGCAAATTTAAGAAGATTGAAATCATACCAAGCATATTCTCTGATCACAAGGCTTTGAAATTGGATATCAACTGCAAAAAGAAAGCGGAAAACACAAATACATGGAGATTAAACAACATACTTTTAAAGAAGGACTGGGTCAAAGAAGAAATTAGAGGAGAGATCAAAAGATACATAGAAACAAATGACAATGAAAATACATCCTACCAAAATTTTTGGGATGCAGCGAAAGCAGTTTTAAGAGGGAAATTTATCTCATTACAGGCCTATCTCAAGAAACAAGAAAACTCCCAAATAAATAACCTCATGTTACACCTTAAAGAACTAGAAAAGAAGAACAAGTAAAACCCAAGGTCAGCAGAAGAAAGGAAATAACAAAAATTAGAGCAGAACTAAATGAAATAGAGAACAAAAAGACAATAGAAAAAATTAATGTGACAAAGAGCTGGTTCTTTGAAAAGATTAACAAAATTGAGAAACCCTTGGCTAGACTTACTAAGATAAAAGAGAGAAGACACTGATTAACAAAATCAGAAACGTAAAAGGGAAGTTATCACGGACACCACAGAAATACAAAGGATCATCCAAGAATACTATGAAGGACTATATGCCACCAAATTCAACAACCTAGAAGAAATGGACAAGTTCTTAGAAACATATAGCCTTCCAAGGCTGAACCATGAAGAACTGGAAAATCTAAACAGACCGATCACCAGTAACTAAATTGAATCAGTCATCCAAAACCTTCCCAAAAGCAAAAGTCCGGGACCAGATGGCTTCACTAGTGAATTCTACCAAACCTTCAAAGAGGATCTAATACCAATCCTGCTCAAACTCTTCCAAAAATTGAAGAAGAGACAGTACTCCCTAACTCATTTTATGAGGCCAACATTACCCTGATACCAAAACCTGGTAAGGACAGCACAAAAAAGAAAACTACAGACCAATATCTCTGATGAATACCGATGCAAAAATCCTAAATAAAATTCTAGCAAATCGAATACAACAATGCATTAAAAAGATTATTCATCACGACCAAGTGGGGTTCATCCCGGGGCACAAGGATGGTTCAACATACGCAAATCCATCAATGTGATACATCACATAAACAAAATAAAGGACAAAAATCATATGATTATATCAATTGATGCAGAAAAGCATTTGACAAGATACAACATCCATTTATGATTAAAACACTTAATAAAATGGGTATAGAAGGAAAATACCTTAACATAATAAAGGCCATATATGACAAGCCCTCTGCTAATCTCATAATTAATGGAGAAAACTGAAGCCCTTTGCTCTACGTTCAGGAACACGACAGGGATGTCCCCTATCACCTCTGCTTTTCAACATAGTGTTGGAAGTCCTTGCCAGAGCAATCAGGCAAGAGAAAGAAATAAAAGGCATCCAAATTGGGAATGAAGAAGTTAAATTATCACTCTTTGCAGATGACATGATGCTATATATAGAAAACCCTAAAGACTCCACCAAAAAGCTACTAGAAACAATCAATGAATACAGTAAAGTTGCCGGCTACAAAATCAACGCACAAAAGTCCATTGCCTTCCTATATACTAACAATGAAATGTCAGAAAAAGAAATACAAAAAACAATTCCTTTTGCAATTGCAGCAAAAAGAATAAAATACCTAGGAATAAACTTAACCAAGGATGTGAAAGACCTATATGCTGAAAACTATAAGACATTTTTGAAAGAAATTGAAGAAGACACAAAGAAATGGAAAGACATTCCGTGCTCATGGATTGGAAGAATCAACATAGTTAAAATGGCCATATTACCCAAAGCAATATACAGATTCAATGCAATCCCCATCAAAATCCCAATGGCATATTTTAAAGAAATAGACCAAAAAATCATCAGATTTGTTTGGAACCACAAAAGACCCTGAATAGCCAAAGCAATCTTAAGAAAAAGAACAATAATGGAGGTATCACACTTCCTGACTTTGGCTTGTACTACAGGGCTACAATAATCAAAACAGCATGGTATTGGCAGAAAAACAGACACATAGACCAATGGAATAGAATTGAGAACCCAGAAATAAAACCACATAAATATGGACAGATAATTTTTGACAAAGAAGCTAAAACATACAATGGAGCAAAGACAGCCTCTTCAATAAATGGTGCTGGGAGAATTGGATAGCCACGTGCAAAAGAATGAAACTGGACTGCTATTTGTCACCATGTACCAAAGTTAATTCAAAATGGATCAAAGACTTAAGCATAAGACCTGACACAATAAACTGCATAGAAGAAAACATAGGTACTAAACTTATGGACCTTGGGTTCAAAGAGCATTTTATGAACTTGACTCCAAAGGCAATGGAAGTAAAAGCTAAAATAAACGAATGGGACTATATGAAACTTAAAAGCTTCTGCACAGCAAAAGAAACCATTGACAAAATAAAGAGGCCACCAACTGAATGGGAGAAGATTTTTGCAAACAGTACCTCTGATAAGGGGCTAGTATCCAGAATATACAAGGAACTCATGCAACTCAACAACAATAAAACAAACAACCAATTGAAAAATGGGCAGAGGACTTGAAGAGACATTTCTCCAAGAGGACATACAAATGGCAAATAGACATATGAAAAAAGCTCAACATCACTAATCATCAGAGAAATGCAAATCAAAACCACAATGAGATATCACCTCACCCCAGTCAGAATGGCTATCATCAACAAGACAAATAATAACATGTGTTGGAGAGGCTGTGGAGAAAAAGGAACCCTCATACACTGTTGGTGGGAATGCAGACTGGTGCAGCCGTTATGGAAGGCAGTGTGGAGGTTCCTCAAAGAATTAAAATAGAATTGCCATATGACCCAGCAATCCCTCTCCTGGGTATCTACCCAAAAAATCTGAAAAGATTTACAGATAAAGACACGTGTGCTCCAATGTTCATTGCAGCTTTGTTTACGGTGGCCAAGACATGGAAACAACCAAAATGTCCTTCGATAGATGAATGGATAAAGAAGTTGTGGTATATATACTCAATGGAATACTATTCGGCGGTAAGAAGAGATGATATAGGAACATTTGTGACAACATGGATGGATCTTGAGAGAGTAATGCTGAGCAAAACAAGTCAGACAGAAAAAGCAGAGAACCATGTGATTTCACTGATATGTGGTATATAAACCAAAAACAACAAAAGAACAAGACAAACAAATGAGAAACAGAAACTCATAGACACAGACAATAGTTTAGTGGTTGCCAGAGGGTAACGGGGGCGGGGGGTGGGGGGTGGGAGATGAGGGTAAGGGGGATCGAATATATGGTGATGGAAGGAGAACTGACTCTGGGTGATGAACACACAATGGGGTTTATAGATGAGGTAATACAGAATTGTACACCTGAAATCTATGTAATTTTACTAACAATTGTCACCCCAATAAATTTAATAAAAATAAAATAAAATAAATTAAAAGATTATTCATCACGACCAAGTGAGGTTCATCCGTGGGGCACAAGGATGGTTCAACATCCACAAATCCTTCAATGTGATACATCACATAAACAAAATAAAGGACAAAAATCATATGATTATATCAATTGATACAGAAAAAGCATTTGACAAGATACAACGTCAATTTATGATTAAAACACTTAATAAAATGGGTATAGAAGGAAAATACCTTAACATAATAAAGGCCATATATGACAAGCACTCTGCTAATCTCATAATTAATGGTGAAAAACTGAAGCCCTTTGCTCTACGTTCAGGAACACGACAGGGCTGTCCCCTATCACCTCTGCTTTTCAACATCGTGTTGGAAGTCCTTGCCAGAGCAATCAGGCAAGAGAAATAAATAAAAGGCATCCAAATTGGGATGGAGAAGTTAAAGTATCACTCTTTGCAGATGACATGATACTATATATAGAAAACGCTAGAGACTCCACCAAAATGCTATTAGAAACAATCAACACATACAGTAAATTTGCCAGCTACAAAATCATGTTACAAAAGTCTTTTGCATTCCTATATACTAACAATAAAGTATCAGAAAAAGAAATACAACAAAGAATTGCTTTTGCAATTGCAGAAAAAGAATAAAATGCCTAGAAATAAACTTAACCAAGGATGTGAAGGACCTATATGTTGAAAACTGTAAGACATTTTTGAAAGAAATTGAAAAAAATAAAAATAAAGAAATAAAGAAAATAAAAGAAATTGAAGAAGACACAAAAAATGGAAAAATATTCTGTGCTCATGGATTGGAAGACTCAACATAATTAAAATGGCCATATTACCCAAAGCAATATACAGATTTAATGCAATACCCAACAAAATCCCAATGGCATTTTAAAAAGAAATAGAAGAAAACATCATCAGGTTTGTTTGGAACCACGGAAGACACCAAGTAGCCAGAGCAATATTAAGGAAAATGTGCAATCCTGGAGTTATCACATTCCCTGACTTTAGCTTGTATTACAGGGGAACAATAGCGAAAACAGCATGGTATTGGCAGAAAAACAGTCACGTAGACCAATGGAATAAAATTGAGAACCCAGAAACAAACTCCCATAAATATGGACAGATACTTTTTGACAAAAATCCAAAGCCATACAATGGAGAAAAGACAGCCTCTTCAATAAACGGTGCTGGGAGAATTGGAAAGCCACGTGGAAAAAAATGAAACTGGACTGCTATCTGCCACCTGTACCAAAATTAATTCAAAATGGATCAAAAACTTATTAATAAGACTTGAAACAATAAACTGCATAGAACAAAACATAGGTACTGAAGTTATGGATCTTGGGTTCAAAGAGCATTTTATGAATTTGACTCCGAAGGCAATGGAAGTAAAAGTTAAAATAAATGAATAGGATTACATGAAACTTAAAAGCTTCTGCACAGCTAAAGAAACCATCGACAAAATAAACAGGCAACCAACTGAATGGGAGAAGATTTTTGCAAACAGTGCCTCCGGTAAGGGGCTAATATCCAAAATATACAAGGAACTCATGCAACTCAACAACAAAAAAACAAACAACCCAATTGAACAATGGGCTGACGACCTCAAGAGACATTTCTCCAAAGAGGACATACAAATGGCAAACATACATATGAAAAAATGCTCAACATCACTAATCATCAGAGAAATGCAAATCAAAAAGACAATGAGATATCACCTCACCCCAGTCAGAATGGCTATCATCAACAAGACAAATAATAACAAATGTTGGAGAGGCTGTGGAGAAAAAGGAACCCTCATACACTGTTGGTGGGAATGCAGACTGGTGCAGCCATTATGGAAGGTAGTGTGGAGGTTCCTTAAAAAATTACATATAGACTTACCATATGACCCAGCAATCCCAATCCTGGGTTCCTATCCAAAAATCTGAAAACATTTGTCCATAAAGACATGTGTGCTCCAATGTTCACTGCAGCTTTTTTTATGGTGGCCACGACATGGAAACAACCAAAATATCCTTCGATAGATGAATGGATAAAGAAATTGTGGTATATATACACAATGGAATACTATTCGGTGGTATTAAAAGAGGAAATAGGACCATTTGTAACAACATGGATGGATGTTGAGAATATAATGCTAAGCAAAATAAGTCAGACAGAAAAAGCAGAGAACCATATGATTTCACTGATATGTGGTAAATGAACCAAAAACAACAAAAGAACAAGACAAACAAATGAGAAACAGAAACTCATAGACACAGACAATAGTTTAGTGGTTACCAGAGGGTAAGGGGGGAGGGGTGGTAGGTGAGCATAAAGGGGATGAAATATATTGTGATGGAAGGACAATTGACTTTAGGTGGTGAACACACAATGGGATTTATAGATGATGTAATACAGAATTGTACACCTGAAATCTATGTAACTTTACTAATAATTTTCACCCCAATAAACTTTAATTTTAAAAAAAGAAAGAAAATGAAACATATGCTATGTTCAAGCCAATTAATTTTTATTGAGTATAGATTGGGTTCTGGATGCTGATTATCAAAGATGAATATATATGGGGTTTTTTTGCCTTAGATATTTTCAGGCTAATGAGATAGGCACACCTATAGATGATTCTAGGAAGAGACTGAATGTGCCAAATGCTAAAACTGAGACTAAACAGCCTGAGGTCAACACTAGGTACTTGTTGTTTTACCAGCACCATTGAGTAAAAAGCTAGAATATAGAGGGAGAAAATGAATTAAGAAATTTGCTTTTGACATTAGGAACATAAGTAGTTAATAAAGGCAATACATATGCTGTGGCCCTTTCTGCGTCTACCTTTTGCTTTCCCATTAACTTGGCAGTCATTCTGGGTGCCCTTCTCCCTAACCACCTAACATTTAAAGATAGTGTAACAGCTGAGTTACACTACCTGGGGCAAATTTCAGTTGTGATATTTACTCATTGCCCTTAGTCATGCCACTTGATTTTTCTGTGCCTTAGATTTTTCTTCAGTAAAATGTGGGTATTAATAGTATATACATTATAAAGTTATATAAAGATTAAATAAGTTAAATGATTAAATGGGTGAAGCATTTATAACACGGCTTGGTACATGGTAGGTGATCAATAAATGTTCGCCATTATCATCATCTCTAGTCACTAAGTCCTGTCCATTCTATCTCTGGAAAATCTCTTTGCATATCCACTACTTCTGCTTTAAGACTATTTTGTCACAATTGCAATTGTGCCTTAACTAGTTTTGCCTTTCGCTCTCCCCTACATCCCTCTGTCTCACTTGACTTCCTGACACATTACTGCTTATTCTTAAACGCCCAGCTCAGGTGTTACCTCTGTGAAACAGTGGGGATAGAGTCCCAGAGAGCAGTTTCCAGGCTCTCGGCCTCACGTGGAAAGATGCTGGCTTGGATGGTAGATGGCCATCAGCTGTTACTGGTTAGCCATTAGCCACTGATATAACTGCTGTGGCTGGGCTAGCAAGTGCGGATTGCAGTTAGCAAGTGAGGTTGGTTCGCAGAGAAGCTGACGGCACTTTGGGGATCATGTGGCTTCTGCTTCCTGTGTCTCCAACCCAGCTGCCAGCGAGACTATAATGGTATGACTCCCTTATCTATGGCTCCGTGGGTGTTCCTTTTTGGCCTCACCATGTCCTGCGTTCTTATGTCGGGAGGGGGACTGGAGACCCTGCATGACACCCAGCATGACACATGGCGCAGCAAGGGTACGGTGCCGGCCAGAAATAATGAAGCCATTTATACGTATGAAAGCTCAGTTTCGTGAGCAGGGTATGGTGCCAGCCAGAACTTTTCGAAGGATGGTGGAGCAGTTTGTGTGTATGAACTCTCAGGTTCGGGGATCCTATGAGAAGCAGTGCCAGGAACAGGAAACTCAACCTGCTTGGGGAAAACGTGACCCCTTGGTGAATTGGTGGGCCTCTCTAGCATCCGGATGGCGTGCCACCGTGTTGGTCGTGATGGGCGTCGCCTGCTTTTTCGTAGCCTACTGCTGCTATAGGCTCTGAGGGTTGCGGGCATCTTGCACTGACGCCACCACCCAATCGGATGCCTGGCGTGGTGAGCAGGATTCCAGCAAGGTAGGAATAATGTCTGACTCTGGGCAGGAGGACATGTGGCCCCCACACAGTGTGTGGTGTCCAGTAGCCACTGTTCTCAGGAGTTGGACCCCCAAAGAAGGGTGGGAGGACATGGATGGCTCTCCCTCCGGCCAGCACGGAGAAGGCCCTGCAGGTTCTAGCTGAGTGGTTGCCGGAGGAGGCGAAGGGTACAGCTGGCTGGGTGGGCTGGATGTTCCTCACCGCATTGTGTTGTAACACGGAAGATGAGCTAAATGAAATAGCTCAGATGCGGGACCAGGTTCCCAGTGGAGGTGTTGGAAGCTTGGGTCCACCTGTTAGAGGATGAACCCCACAGTAGAGACTCTGAGGCAGAGGAGGATGACGGAATGGAGACAATGTAGCTCCCAACCCCCACGCCTGTCCCATTATGAAGCAAAAGGTAAAATGGGAACAACCTTTGGGCCCTGGGGGCATTGCTGCCAGCAACCCAGCTGTGACTGAGTTCAAAACCTACACCCCTTACACTCCCACTGAGTTGCAGGAGCTGGGGAGGCGGTACCGACAGTGCCCTGGAGAGCCAGTCTCGGCTTGGCTACTGCGTTTATGGGATAAGAGGGCAGACAACATTCTCTGCTCCCCAGGCGACATGGAAAAGCTAACCTTCGTGACGGGGCATCTGCCCTGAGACAAAGGTTACAGAATTGCCCATAGGTTGGCCCACGACCAGGGCAACCATTCTCTAATGGCGTAGCTCACTGCTGCGGTACGCACAGTATGGGGACAGGCTGGCGAGCTGCCAGACACTGTGAGTCAATGGCAATCATGCACGGAACTTACTCAAATCATCCGTGAAATGGGTATGAGACATGCTATGTTCAACCCTAATATGCGGAGGCTGGATGACGAGCTTTTTACAGCCAGCATGAGAGATCTGGTTTTGGATACTGCCCCTGCAAGTGCTTTTGGATCCTTGGTTGCCATTCTTACGCCCTATGTGGGGCAGTGGATCCATGAAGTTACAACTGCCATGGCCACTCTAGGGGATGTTGAAAGCTGGAGGCGAAAGAAGTTAGGACAGGAGGTCCAAGAAGTCGAGACCTAGAAGCCCAAATCAAAAGTAAGGGCATGAGGTCGCCGGGCCTCAGAGAGTAACACGCACACAGATGTGGCGTGATCTCATGGCAGCAGGGGTTGATCGGGGATAAAATAGACCGACAACCCAATGCACTCTTGTTGGAACTTTGGAAACAGCTGTGTCCAGAATAGCAATTCCAGCGAAGCCCAAAGGGGAAGTCTGGGAAAGTGTGACGCGTTTCCCTCCAGGACTTCATGTGGCCGCTTGAGGCCGACTCCTTTCAGCTTGATTAGGGGAGGGGCCAACCTAACTTGTCAGAGGGGACAAGCGGGGACCAGAGGCCCCACGTGGAACAGTCCATACATTGGTCCCCTTCTAATGTGCAGAGGGTTTTGGCTCTAGTTGACACCGGTACCCACTGCAGTCTTATTTGTGAGAAACCCTGGCTGTGCCCAGAAAGTAGATGGACATCGAGGGACACCCCCTAGGACATTACTTGAACTGGACTAGAACTTTTTCTCGTGAGCTGGGTTCCTGACACAGGGCCCCTCGCGGAAGACGCTTGTTGCGTAGATTGTGAGGCAAGACCCTGTAGGGGTGGAGTGTGGGGACAAAGTCCCAGAGAGCAGTTTCCAGGCTCTCAGCCTCACATGGAAAGGTGCTGGCTCAGTTATTAGATGGCCATGCACTGTTACCAGTTAGCCATTAGCCACTAATATAACTGCCGAGGCTACGCCCGCGGGTTGGTTGGTGGTTAGTTGGCAGAGAAGCAGACTGTGGATTGCAGCTAGCAAGTGGGGTTAGTTGTTGGTTGGCAGAGCAGCGGATGGTGGATTGCAGGTAGCAAGTGGGGTTGGTTGATTGGCAGAGAAGTGGACGGCAGATTGCGGATCGTGTGGCTCCTGCTTCCTGTGTCTCCAACCCAGCCATCAGCGAGAAATAGTGGTATGAACCCCCTATCCATGGCTCTGTGGGTGTTCCTTTTTGGCCTCACCATGTCCTGCGTTCTTGTGCGGGGAGCAGGAGCTGAGTCCCTGCATGACAGGTACTGTGACTGTACTTGATATTCCCTGGGCTGTGACCACCTTGAGGGGTAGGGAACTGGGCTCAGGTTTGAACTTCCAGCCTAGATACAAGGCTTGTTACAAAGTAGCTGCTTATTAATTGTTTGAGTGGAGGAATGAATGGCCTCTGCCTGTAGAAAGTTAGATCTTGATTTTGGAAGTTGAGGTGAGCACACGAGGCAAATAAGAACAATGTGTGTAAGTGCTATAAAAGTTCAGAAAAGAGGGCATTTAGTGAGTGTTAGAGAAATTAAATTAGGCTTCAAAAAGTTAGAGCTTGATTTGGAATTTCAGAACAGCCAGAACTTGTGTGAACAGAAGTGTGGCCACAGTCTAGGCAAGGGGAAAGTTTTATGAGTTGAATGGTTGCTAGCAGAAGAAAAACATCTAACATCTCCAAAACAGAGGAGAGACCAGCTTAACTAGGGTGTGTTTGGTGTGGGGAGGCTGGGAGGGGAAGTGGGTGGTGGGGATGGGGAGGAGGTATATGTAGAAAAGTTCCCAACCTAATAACGACGAGTATTCTCAATGTTTATCTACAAATCATTTGTTCATCATCATATACAGGATGGCAAGGCTTCTGGCCATGTCCCAAATATTGTATTGAACCTACTTAAGTAGCTGATATATCCATGGACAGTACTAGCTTGAGCTCCAGGACCTGGGAGCAGGTGGTTGGAAAAGGCATGGTGGATTCTGAGCTAGAAGACACTGAGTAGTAGAGGAAGTTGAGCTTTGTTGTTCTCCTACGACCCTTTCTGCACCCTTTTCTATATTTCAGTTTCCCTTTATCTCTAGATGTAATTTCTCTACCCCTTAAGATCCCCCACAACTTCCTTCAAATAGCACCCCACCAAGGTTGCAAGGATTCCAACAGTCTTTTCCATTCCCTGAGGGCAACAGCTCTTTGCTATTTGAAGAAACCTGACTGAACTCATTCACACCAACTTGGAAATAAACCTTCTCCTGGCAGCTGTACTTATAATTTTAACAGGCTTCTTTTTAACTCAGATGAACCTGTAATTGCTGGAATTTCCGGCAACAGTACAGAACAAACAATGAGAAAGAAAGAGAGGAGAGAGAATGGAGAGAGGGGAAGATGGGGTCATGGGTGGATGGATAGGGAGGGAGAGAGGAGGAAGACTGAGAGAGTTTGCTGTCCACACTGTAGTAGATATTTTGGGACACTACCTCCCTCGCCCCAAATTGTTTCTGTATATTCCTCTCTTGATTCTATAGAAATAATAAATTGGATATTTAAAAAATTATAGCTCCCATGGCATTCTGGGTAAAGGGGTTCTGTGTTTTCAAGTTGTGTGCAAATCTGGGATGATCTATAATGTGAAATAGGGTTGAATAAATAAAGCGGGCTGGGGTTGAGGGGATCTTGAAAATGGAGTCTACAAATACATCCACACAAATAAGGAGTCATGGAAGGTTTTTGAATAGAAGATTGAGATGATGAAAGCAATGAGGAAGGTGCAATTAATTCTAAATTTTGGATTAGAAATGATGGGGTATTAAAGTCACCTTTAGCTTGGTTAGTATATACAGAATCCTATTTTTTGCTACCATTTTTTTCATTGTTCTGGGACTTCTTCCTTTAACTGTTAGTGTTTGCCTCCCTAGCTGGCTGACTGCTTATGACTCTTGTATTTCCCACTAGCCCACAGGGACTTACACACTATGTTTTTGTGTCCCAGTAGCAAAATTCAAGTCCAGTGTTAGCAAAACACAGCTCCCTTTTATAAAACCACATTACTTTCTTTAAAATAAAAACTTCCCACCTTTCTAATGTACCCCAGAACACACCAGAAGATAGTGGTTAATGATCTACATCAGTTAGCCCTCACAGCTGCAGAAGCCTCCACCCCCACCCCATGTATATGTGAAACCTGGTTGTGAATAGACTCTGCCCTATGGGGAACCCCATTGTCTTTTATTCTTTATATTGTTCATTATGCTAACATCCTTGATATTGCTACCCTGCCAGTTTGCAAAAGGGGGAGGCCAGGAACTGCGGTGAGAAAAGGATTTGAGACATTTCCTTAAGCCTAAAGTATAATTATCATATTGGAACAGAAGGTTCATCGGTCTTTAATCAAATATGTATATTTTTTTCTATTTTGAAATTTATAGGGGCTTGTTAGCATTGGGCCCTCCTGTGCTTCATTTGTGTATTTTCCTCTTGAGTGCTCACCATACCATTTAAATTGCTAGGTATTGGTGATGTGCAGTGGCTTGCTTGGCTGAATTCACTGTTTTATTTGTTTGTTCAATCTAGTTAGCAGTTATTGTTAAAATTGGATTTTGTGGTTTGCTCTTTCATCATCACTGGTTACGATAACTTAATGGGATCCAACAATTCAGAGAATATGCTTTTATCCTCTTCAATTAGCAGTCTGTAGAAATGATTGGTTCTAAGAGATGCTATTTCATATTTCAGTGTTCACTGGTCTTGGTGTTGACAAACTAGTGAAGTGCATTTCTTCAGTTTGCAGCTTTATCAATACTACTATCTTGACTTAGACAAATGATGATTGACATTTCCCTTTCTTATTGTAGTTAAGCATTTCCTTTGCTCGGTTTAGCTTAGCAGTCACTTTATCTCTCAGTTTTATACCTACTGTTCTGGCCACCCTGCTAGGTACATACAGGGTCTATCACACAAACATCAAAAGGAGTCGTTTAGGTATACTGTTTGTAATTGTAGTTTTTTATTTGTTTCTTACATTCATATTTTAGTTTAGGAAGGATAAAAAGCCTTTAATGATTTCTTGTTTAATTATCATCTGAAAACTTTTCTTAGTCTTGGAGTAGAGAACCTACCTCTGCTGACTTGATTTCACCAAAATTGCTTCCTACAGTTAGATTACTATGTGACAGGCACTGAGTTATGTGTAATAAAAACAATAAGGGAAACCCAACCGCAGCTCTCAGGAATTTATAGGTTAATCTATAGTTTACAGAAACAATTATAATCCAAAGTGATAGGAGCTATAATATTCAAAGTGCCATGGGAGTTTGGAAAACCTAGCACTGGAATCTGCTAAGGGATGTGAGGGAAGGTTTCATGGAAGGAGACAATGCTTGGACACTTAAGTATGACTAGAAATTTTCTTGGTAGACAAGGAGGGCCAAGAATTCCAAGTGGAGAGACTATATATGGGAAACCACTGATGCATGAGGGAGTATGGAACATTAGGTCTATGCCAAGAAATTGCTAATTGAGGGATAAAAGGGAGCTCTGTGAATTGGCATTGGGAAGGTATTTCTGGCCTAGGTACAGGTTGATCATTCTGCAAATTTA
Organism: Rhinolophus sinicus; assembly: GCF_036562045.2. NCBI lineage: Eukaryota > Metazoa > Chordata > Mammalia > Chiroptera > Rhinolophidae > Rhinolophus > Rhinolophus sinicus. The sequence goes on along the minus strand of NC_133768.1, from coordinate 80,895,503 downwards.
ATCATACAACATTCTATATCTTTCATAACCTATTCCTCTGTTCCTCAAGGCTTTTACTTCATCAGGGTAAGTGTGAAAAGACCTTTTCAAAATCCTTTTTTGGTGGTATTTAGGAGTCGTATTTGTGGGTTTTTTTCCCCCCTAAAATAAATATTAATACAATACAGAGGTGACTAATGAACACTAAATTAGGTGTCAGGGGACCTGAATTCTTGTTTTCCAGTTCTTTCAGTAGCTATGTCACTTGAGCCAAATCATTTAATAACTGTTTCTGCACTAGTAACATGGGACTATTAACACCTGTGTTGCCTACCTACCTCAGGGTCAGGGTGAAAATGAAAATGAGACTTTTAAAAATTAAAAGGTATAGTAAACTTTTTTACTTGAAATTCTGCTGGCTGAGGCTATCACATGACGTTTGAAACACGTCAGGTATTTCTTGGAGTATCTGGATAGGAAAATTACGTTGGAAAGTAATTGACAAATAGAAATATTCTGACTTCCTCATTAACTCCATATGTCTGCCCTTTTGTCTGTGGAATGTAATTTAGATTATTTCTATGTTTCCAAACTAACATGATAAAATTTCCTTCTTTCCAATGGTCTATCATGTATATCTGAAGGCTTTTCAGAATCTCACTATAACTATTAAGTAGTAATTGATTGAGACTTTGGTAAGTAAAATATGAGTTGGTATATGTTGTCAATCCTGGGTAATTGATATCTATTAGGTAATTTGAATTACTCATGAATTACCCTCAATTATTTGTGTTACCATGTAGTGGTATGACCTGAGTTTTGTTACATCTTAGGGATATATAAGATGGTTATGATTCATTCAAGTAGGAATGGCCTTCTACTTCCTTTGCCATTTTCCCTAATGAAATGACAGTACATCCAGAGTTATTAGTAACAGCAAAAGGCATTTCAACTCATTTTCTTCTACTTGACCCCACTTTTCCCATGAGATTGAGTGGTAATACTACTGGAATCCAATAATTCACCTGAAATATGAACTTCTGGGCTGTAGGAACATGAGCAATTGCTCCCAGTATAAATACGCCTGACCAACCCTTTTTTAGATCAATGGTTCTCAAAATCTATCATCCAAGGATATTTCTGCGTGACAGAAAACTCTGTAAACCACTTAACTCTTCGTGCTCTGAGCCATCTTACACCAGAAGAAAGCAGACGAGTATTGCTATGGATAAGATAACATGATGGTATTTTACATGGACTGTAAATGAATTATTTCTACTAGACTAATATAGACCGTATCATCAAAATCACTAATATTATGAGACTTATTGCGGACAACTAGGAGGTAGTTATTCCCATCTTTTCTCACTTTACAACTTCTAGATGAACTAGTTCATTTGAATGTGGATGAAACACCTATTCTAGTTCAAAGTATAATACAAAATGATTATTGCTTTTTGGTTTTTGCCAGGCCTCAGGGAAATACTCGCAATTGTTCTGTTTTCCACAAATCTAAATGAGGAAATAGTCTGGTGTATTTTCTCTTTGTTCTAAAATCCATGGTATCATTGATAAATAGTGTAGAAACATCCTGAAGAATCGGTGGTTTAAATTAGTTTTATGTCTCCTAAGTACTGCTATTTTTTGAAGATTTCTTGAGAAAAGTATGGCATGTATCCCAAAATCACATTCTCCATTTCTTTCTCATTTGAATTTTTTCCTTACAAGTTAGTGGAAAGGAAAGTGGTTAGTTTTTACACTCAATAAACACGAAGGAAGGTGAAGACAGCTTTTATCTGGGATATTTCTAAATCATTGGGAGAATATTTTCTAGTATTTACTGCTTTTTGAAATTACTGGCAGAATCCTCTTAACCCACGTTAACATAAAGTGGTTGAACAAATGAAAATATTTTTTTATTGTCTACATAAAAGAAAGCACTATGGTTTTTGCATCCCTGAATAAATCTAAGAGATTATGTATACATAAAAAAGGATGCAACAAAGCTGAATGATAAATGCCAACATCAAGGAAAGCTTTTCTGAGTATTTGACACTGAGCATAATGGGGTGTGGTTCCATAGGGAGAGAACACTAAATATTTACACCTCAGGATACGTTTCTCTGGTAAAACTTCTTGTCCTAGATTAATCTCCCAGCTAACACTGTTATCCCTTTCTTAACACATCCCCATCTTACACTGGGATTTTCTCTGTTAATATCTCATGAGGTTCTAAACCTTAACGATCCAGTCAAACCCCTATCTTCACTCTCCCGTCTCTTTCTGTGTCTTCATGAATTCCTTGTGCTTATTGTATGGACCTGTAGTTGAATTCTCTTGGTTTACTGTAAATGGTAAGATGCAAGCACAGTCCCCTCCTCCCCCAAGAGCTTTCCCCCCAGAGATCACAGCTCTGTCATTCAGCTGTTTTGTTAGTATCCTTTCTCATCAATTCTCTGGAATTTTAGAACCAGAGCTGTGATGTATAGAGCCAGAAATGTCGCATACTCGTAGTAAAACAGAGTTGCTGCTCCATACAGATCCACTTCTCTTCACAATTCAGATTCTTTTGTTTTCCAGCTTGAGAGTGGTAAAAGTTACTGAGATTAGTATACTGTATACTGTGTGCTTTCTTAGGCAACTTACCCCCAGGCTCTGATTTTTGCCTTCCTGTCATCTCCTCACCGTCTTGCTTCATTTTATAGGCTAAGGACCAAAAAGTTTTCTTCAACATTGTGTGCTAAACATTAGGAAGAATGCATGGTTTAATGAACGAACATTTAAAAACTATAGACTCAAATTACCATGGAAGACATCACAGAAAAAGAATGGAATTTGAGCTGGATCTGGAAGGCTGAGTTCAGTTTAGAAAAGTGAAGAGGGGGAGAGATTTCATGCAGGAGGACCTCTAGAGCAAAGGCCAGAAACAACAAAGCAAGCTTGTGAGATATGGAATGGGAAGTTGGTGTTAAGGGATACTAGACGGTGAATTCGAAGGGTAGATTGACCAGCTTCTAGTGATTTCTTAGTGCTGCGCATAGTTGCTTGATTGATTCCTGAAGTGATCCACTCATTCAACAAATGGCTTCTCACAGCACAGAGGATAAAATCCAAAGTGGTGTGGTTTCTCTATATCTTAAAATTCACTCCCCTCAACACTGTGTATCCTAAACTCGATATTTTGTGCTGTCTGCTTCCTCACTCAACTAGGAGCTTCCTGAGAACAAGAGGTTGTGTCTTATTTTCCTTTATATGTATACCACCTAGCAGAGTACCCACCTAACATGAAGCAAGTTCTTAACAAATATGTGTTGAGTAAAATATTTATTGAACACTTTACGTCACGTATGGTAGTATTTTTTAAATATACAACTCACACTTTAATTAAATTCATAATATAAGTAAAATTAAAAACTATTGTAAATATTAATAATACTTTATATTTTGCATGTGTTTTATGGTACACCACTACAGACACATAAAAGTAGAATTATCTGGTAGGGACAAGTTATATTACATATTTTTGAAAAACAAAACTGACATAACCCATCACCAACTTTGTGGGAAAATGACAGGTACAAGTTCTGGTACATTAGGAAGTTAACTTTAAAAAATATGTTCATAATCATAATTTGGTATATTTGAGTATAAAAACAGAAATGGTTTAACTCTCATTAAAATAACTTAAAATTTCTCTAAATGTACAATTGGCAGAAAGATGAACCGTCAGTTAATGTATGACAAATATATCAGTCGCTTACATTTCCAAATATTGAAAATGCTAGGTGGAGCAATTAGAAAGAAAATCTTTTCTGAAGAGAGGTATAATTAAATGATCCTTATACTTTTTATCACTGAAAATTGAGATTCTATTTCAGTTGCTACTTGGCTCTGGTAGGGAAAAGTCTGAACCATTCATTCAAAATAGAATAACTTTATTTTCCATTTTGCACATAGCTGTCTAAGTGATCTTTTTGAGAATGAAAAAAATATTAGCTTTTATTTGTGATTCAAGTTCTAGCATGGGTTATCCCTAAATGAATACTAGTACACTGGCACAAGTGGTCTTCAAAATTTACACCATGTGAACATATTTTATAAGTCACCTAGGTCCTTCGGGTGACTACAGTTTCTTGGATGGGAATTCGAGATAGACTTATCACAGAACAAATTCCAAGGTACAGTACATTGTGTTAAAGTAAGTCTCCAGAGTATTCTGGAAATACAATAATAAACTGCTGTGTCTTTTCATGTTTACTGAAAACACACACAATTATATCAATTCTTTCTACCTTGGGTCGCTGGATACACATCTCCCCAGAAAACATATGTTATAGATACTATTGATAACTTAGCTTTAAGCAATTATTTGTTAGTATCACTGTTCTTTATTTTATGGCTTTTAAAACATCAAGTCCTTAAATATTTGGAAAGTATTCACTATTTTCTGATAGTTCACACACAGAAAAAATGATGTCAACATCAGTTTGGAAAATCATAAAGCCTTAAAAATCATTTTTTAAAAAAAGGAACAGAAATTAAAGGTACAGAAGTGAAACAAGCAATCAAAACAATTCACTTAAAAATTCCATACATGATCCGCTTAACAAAATGTATAGTTGTATTTTAAGTAAGCCATCTAGAAGCAATGTGATCGATAGATTGAAGACGGGAGATGCAGAGAGACCAGTTATAGGTATTTTTGAAGTAGCTCATTTGTTTAAAAAAAATCAAGGAAACCCTAGGGAGTAGATTCCTGAAAAATTAATAAAGAGTAAAGGATAGGACTTAATGACTGGCTACTAGAGGCACGAGGGAGGGAAGATTTAAAGATAATAAAGATTTAAGGTAATATGACAAACAACAGGACAGTGACCCTTGAAAAAATCAGGTTACTTTCAGGTAAGCATGTTGTTTTTTTCCTAAGTCCCATCTCCTGGTGTTCGTATTTGCCTCATTCCACCTTTGCCCTGAAGATGAACACTTTGTTCCTGTTTAGTTTACTGAAACTGAAGCTCAACATTTATGTGGTTCTGATCTTCATATCTGATGGGGAGTTAAGATATGAAATATACATAGTTGAACCACAATGACTACAATTTCATATCAAGGAAAGGTGTGCAATGCATAGGTTTTTGAATGTATTAAAGCGTTTCTGCTTTGGGGAACTACATCTGAAGTGTTATACCAGGCAAATGCACTGGGGTGCGCTACGATGTAGCAGAGCCTAGCTGTGCATCACAGCTCTCAACTTTAAAACTCCAGAGAATTTGATGAGAGAGGGATCCACAAGAACATGACAAATGATGAGAGTTCAAACCTTAAGAGAAAAATGGGCTTATTGGTAAGAGACCTTTATTTGCTGCTGTCACTCATTCATTAAAGTAACAAGCCTGTTGTTTTTATATGTGGCTGTGAAGTGCTGTACAAAAATCCATTTTATATGTATTGTAGAATTCAGGAGACATATTGGTAACCATGCAAAATCATAGAAAGCACGTATAAAGCTTGATTTTAAAAAATCACGAAGGAAATTTTACTTTATTATAGACTGTGGTATAGATTTATTTATATAGCTTAAATGTAATACAGGTTTAGAAATTTATATACATATATGTATAATTTATATGTATACATATAAATTTATATGCATATAAATTTCTAAACCTGTATTACATTTACATATATTAAGTTAAAATAAAGGATAGTGACTTGTGTAGATACATAATTTCACTCAGTTACCAGAAGGTGGCACACCAGATTCTTCTTAAATACACAAAAGAAAGGAATATTAATAGGAATATAAAATAAGCTGTATTTAAAGATACTTTAAGCAAAAAATGTATAATTGTTATTTTCTTGGTGAGACTTTGTACTAAAACATGACAAATACAAAATTAACTCATTGTAGCTTTTTATGATTCAAAAATAATAATCTAAGTATATAGCGTTTTAAAAGTAGACTTTGAAATAGTATTGCCAATAAGAAGAGACTGTTTTGAATTTACCATTCTAAAAAGGAAATAAAATACTTGCTACCTACCTTTTGCATAAAAAGTCATTAGATTTAGGATATTTTGTATAAGGTCTCTGCCAAGGTCTTTTAAAAGATGTTATTGGGCTATGACCTTGATTTAGTTGTGACTTTAATAATGAAATAGTGCTTGTAAGATGACCCAGAAAAAATCCCAAACTGTTTATTTTGAAGAAAAAATTAGATAAATATAATGCTTACTAATGTTTACTTTGCATAAGCTAATGCCAACATAAGTGAAATAAATGTAAATAAATTCGGTTTTGTGTTTGAGCTCCTCAAACACCTGCCAGCTTACTTTAATTTTTTAACTTTAGTTTTTTAGAGAGCTGACTGCATATACTGCAGTGCTTGTGCATATACTGAGGCAGTACCAGAAGTATGTTCATTGTTGCTTTTTGTATTAGCCCAAATGAGTTAGATATATAACCAGACTTCACAAAAACAAAGTCTTCTGTTTGGAGACAGTACATCTATTTATATGTTTTTATTAAATATAAGCAGTATGAAAATGAGAAAATTGGTAGTAAATAACCTAGAAGAACATTAGCCATCTGTTCTCTGAAAGCTTGTAATGTGTGTCATTTTGCGTTCAGGTTTTTATGGCAAAACAGTATATCAGCTAAGAATTGAACTTTAGGCTTGCAAGGCTAGAAAATGACAAAGCAGTCCAAGGCCGAGTATATATTTACTGGAAAAGTGTTTAATTCTGTCTAAACTTGGCTAGTTTAGTCTTCTAGATCAGCTGCCAATAAATGTTGTATTTAATGTCAATCTTTTTTTTTAAATTATATTTTATTAAATTTATTGGGGTGACAATTGTTAGTAAAATTACATAGATTTCAGGTGTACAATTCTGTATTACATCATCTATAAATCCCATTGTGTGTTCATCACCCAGAGTCAGTTCTCCTTCCATCACCATATATTTGATCTCCCTTACCCTCATCTCCCACCCCCCACCCCCCACCCCCCTTACCCTCTGGCAACCACTAAACTATTGTCTGTGTCTATGAGTTTCTGTTTCTCATTTGCTTGTCTTGTTCTTTTGTTGTTTTTGGTTTATATACCACATATCAGTGAAATCACATGGTTCTCTGCTTTTTCTGTCTGACTTGTTTCGCTCAGCATTACTCTCTCAAGATCCATCCATGTTGTCACAAATGTTCCTATATCATCTTTTCTGACTGCCGAATAGTGTTCCATTGTGTATATATACCAAAACTTCTTTATCCATTCATCTATCGAAGGACATTTTGGTTGTTTCCATGTCTTGGCCACCGTAAACAAAGCTGCAATGAACATTGGAGCACACGTGTCTTTATCTCTAAATGTTTTCAGATTTTTTGGGTAGATACCCAGGAGAGGGATTGCTGGGTCATATGGCAATTCTATTCGTAATTCTTTTTTTTTTTTTTAATTTTATTTTATTAAATTTATTGGGGTGACAATTGTTAGTAAAATTACATAGATTTCAGGTGTACAATTCTGTATTACATTATCTATAAATCCCATTGTGTGTTCATCACCCAGAGTCAGTTCTCCTTCCATCACCATATATTCGATCCCCCTTACCCTCATCTCCCACCCCCCACCCCCGCCCCCGTTACCCTCTGGCAACCACTAAACTATTGTCTGTGTCTATGAGTTTCTGTTTCTCATTTGTTTGTCTTGTTCTTTTGTTGTTTTTGGTTTATATACCACATATCAGTGAAATCACATGGTTCTCTGCTTTTTCTGTCTGACTTGTTTCGCTCAGCATTACTCTCTCAAGATCCATCCATGTTGTCACAAATGTTCCTATATCATTTTTTCTTACTGCCGAATAGTATTCCACTGTGTATATATACCACAACTTCTTTATCCATTCATCTATCGAAGGACATTTTGGTTGTTTCCATGTCTTGGCCACCGTAAACAAAGCTGCAATGAACATTGGAGCACACGTGTCTTTATCTCTAAATGTTTTCAGATTTTTGGGTAGATACCCAGGAGAGGGATTGCTGCGTCATATGGCAATTCTATTCGTAATTTTTTGAAGAACCTCCACACTGCCTTCCATAACGGCTGCACCAGTCTGCATTCCCACCAACAGTGTATGAGGGTTCCTTTTTCTCCACAGCCTCTCCAACATTTGTTACTATTTGTCTTGTTGATGATAGCCATTCTGACTGGGGTGAGGTGATATCTCATTGTGGTTTTGATTTGCATTTCTCTGATGATTAGTGATGTTGAGCATTTTTTCATATGTCTATTTGCCATTTGTATGTCCTCTTTGGAGAAATGTCTCTTCAAGTCCTCTGCCCATTTTTCAATTGGGTTGTTTGTTTTTTGTTGTTGAGTTGCATGAGTTCCTTGTATATTCTGGATACTAGCCCTTATCGGAGGCACTGTTTGCAAAAATCTTCTCCCATTCAGTTGGTGGCCTCTTTATTTTGTCAATGGTTTCTTTTGCTGTGCAGAAGCTTTTAAGTTTCATATAGTCCCATTCGTTTATTTTAGCTTTTACTTCCATTGCCTTTGGAGTCAAGTTCATAAATGCTCTTTGAACCCAAGGTCCATAAGATTAGTACCTATGTTTTCTTCTATGCAGTTTATTGTGTCAGGTCTTATGCTTAAGTCTTTGATCCATTTTGAATTAACTTTGGTACATGGTGACAAATAGCAGTCCAGTTTCATTCTTTTGCACGTGGCTATCCAATTCTCCCAGCACCATTTATTGAAGAGGCTGTCTTTGCTCCATTGTATGTTTTTAGCTTCTTTGTCAAAAATTATCTGTCCATATTTATGTGGTTTTATTTCTGGGTTCTCAATTCTATTCCATTGGTCTATGTGTCTGTTTTTCTGCCAATACCATGCTGTTTTGATTATTGTAGCCCTGTAGTACAAGCCAAAGTCAGGAAGTGTGATACCTCCATTATTGTTCTTTTTCTTAAGATTGCTTTGGCTATTCGGGTCTTTTGTGGTTCCAAACAAATCTGATGATTTTTGTTCTATTTCTTTAAAATATGCCATTGGGATTTTGATGGGGATTGCATTGAATCTGTATATTGCTTTGGGTAATATGGCCATTTTAACTATGTTGATTCTTCCAATCCATGAGCACGGAATGTCTTTCCATTTCTTTGTGTCTTCTTCAATTTCTTTCAAAAATGTCTTATAGTTTTCAGCATATAGGTCTTTCACATCCTTGGTTAAGTTTATTCCTAGGTATTTTATTCTTTTTGCTGCAATTGCAAAAGGAATTGTCTTTGTATTTCTTTTTCTGAGATTTCATTGTTAGTATATAGGAAGGCAATGGACTTTTGTGCATTGATTTTGTAGCCGGCAACTTTACTGTATTCGTTGATTGTTTCTAATAGCTTTTTGGTGGAGTCTTTAGGGTTTTCTATATATAGCATCATGTCATCTGCAAAGAGTGATAATTTAACTTCTTCATTCCCAATTTGATGCCTTTTATTTCTTTCTCTTGCCTGATTGCTCTGGCAAGGACTTCCAACACTATGTTGAAAAGCAGAGGTGATAGGGGACATCCCTGTCGTGTTCCTGAACGTAGAGCAAAGGGCTTCAGTTTTTCTCCATTAATTATGAGATTAGCAGAGGGCTTGTCATATATGGCCTTTATTATGTTAAGGTATTTTCCTTCTATACCCATTTTATTAAGTGTTTTAATCATAAATGGATGTTGTATCTTGTCAAATGCTTTTTCTGCATCAATTGATATAATCATATGATTTTTGTCCTTTATTTTGTTTATGTGATGTATCACATTGATGGATTTGTATGTTGAACCATCCTTGTGCCCCGGGATGAACCCCACTTGGTCGTGATGAATAATCTTTTAATGCATTGTTGTATTCGATTTGCTAGAATTTTATTTAGGATTTTTGCATCGGTATTCATTAGAGATATTGGTCTGTAGTTTTTTTTTTGTGCTGTCCTTACCAGGTTTTGGTATCAGGGTAATGTTGGCCTCATAAAATGAGTTAGGGAGTACTGTCTCTTCTTCAATTTTTGGAAGAGTTTGTGCAGAATTGGTATTAGATCCTCTTTGAAGGTTTGGTAGAATTCACTAGTGAAGCCATCTGGTCCCGGACTTTTGCTTTTGGGAAGGTTTTGGATGACTGATTCAATTTCACTGGTGATCGGTCTGTTTAGATTTTCCAGTTCTTCATGGTTCAGCCTTGAAGGCTATATGTTTCTAAGAACTTGTCCATTTCTTCTAGGTTGTTGAATTTGGTGGCATATAGTCCTTCATAGTATTCTTGGATGATCCTTTGTATTTCTGTGGTGTCCGTGATAACTTCCCTTTTACGTTTCTGATTTTGTTAATCAGTGTCTTCTCTTTTATCTTAGTAAGTCTAGCCAAGGGTTTGTCAATTTTGTTAATCTTTTCAAAGAACCAGCTCTTTGTCATATTAATTTTTTCTATTGTCTTTTTGTTCTCTATTTCATTTAGTTCTGCTCTAATTTTTGTTATTTCCTTTCTTCTGCTGACCTTGGGTTTTACTTGTTCTTCTTTTTCTAGTTCTTTAAGGTGTAACATGAGGTTATTTATTTGGGAGTTTTCTTGTTTCTTGAGATAGGCCTGTAATGAGATAAATTTCCCTCTTAAAACTGCTTTCGCTGCATCCCAAAAATTTTGGTAGGATGTATTTTCATTGTCATTTGTTTCTATGTATCTTTTGATCTCTCCTCTAATTTCTTCTTTGACCCAGTCCTTCTTTAAAAGTATGTTGTTTAATCTCCATGTATTTGTGTTTTTCCGCTTTCTTTTTACAGTTGATATCCAATTTCAAAGCCTTGTGATCAGAGAATATGCATGGTATGATTTCAATCTTCTTAAATTTGTTGAGACTGATTTTATGTCCCAATATATGGTCTATCCTTGAGAATGTTCCATGTACACTAGAAAAGAATGTATAGTCTGATGTTTTAGGATGAAGTGCTCTATAAATGTCAATTATGTCCATTTCATCTAATGTGTCATTTAGGGCTACTATTTCGTTATTTATTTTCTGTTTGGATGATCTATCCATAGCTGTCAATGATGTATTTAAGTCCCCTAGCATAATTGTGTTTTGGTCAATTTCTCCCTTTAGTTCTGTTAGTAGTTGCTTGGTGTATTTCGGTGCTCCCTGATTGGGGGCATAAATATTGATGACTGTTATGTCTTCTTGTTGTACAGTCCCTTCACCATTATGAAATGTCCATCTTTGTCTCTTGTTATCTTTTTCACCTTGAAGTCTGTTTCATCTGATATCATTATGGCTACACCTGATTTTCTCTGGGTACCATTTGCTTGGAGTGTCAATTTCCACCCTTTCACTTTGAGTCTATGCTTGTCCTTGTAGCTGAGATGTGTCTCTTGGAGACAGCATATGGTTGGGTTTAGTTTTTTGATCCAATCTGCTACTCTGTGCCTTTTTATTGGTGAGTTCAGTCCATTTACATTTAGGGTGATTATTGATATGTGAGGATTTCCTGTCATTCTATCCTTAGTTTTCTGGTAAGGTTGTGTCTCCATTGTTTCTTTGCCTTTTTGTTGTTGTCTATTATTTCTGTGTGGTGGTATTCTATGATGTTTCCCTCTGTTTCTTCTTTTATTTCAGTATATATTTCAATTCTGGATTTATTTTGAGTGGTTACCCTTAAGTTTATGTAAAAGAAAGTTTGATATTTAGAGTATTCCATTTTCTTCAGTATGCTTACTTTCTCCATTCCCATATTCGGTTCAGGCCTTTACTCTCCCCTTTTTGAGTTTTGGTTGCCACAAATTGTCCCTGTTGATGGTGGTCGAATAGCCTCCTTTAGTATTTCTTGTAGTGCAGGTCGTGTATTAGAAAATTCCCTCAGCTTCTGTATGTCTGGAAAGGTCTTTATTCCTCCTTCATATCTAAAGGATATCTTTGCTGGATATATTATTCTTGGCTCATGGTTTCTCTCTTTCAATAGTTTGAATATTTGGTTCCACTCCCTCCTGGCTTGTAGAGTTTCTGCTGAAAAATCTGATGATAATCTAATGGGCTTTCCTTTGTAAGTTACCCTCTTCTTTCCTGGCTTCCTTGAGGATTCTTTCTTTGTCGTTGATTTTAGACAGCTTCAATACAATGTGCCTTGGAGAAGGCCTGTTGGGATTGAGGTAACTAGGTGTTCTATTTGCTTCTTGGATTCGAGGGTCCAGTTCTGTCCACAAATTTGGGAAGTTCTCATCGACAATTTGTTTGAATATATTCTCTGTTCCCTTCTCTCTTTCTTCTCCTTCTGGTATGCCCATTATTCTTATATTGCTCTTTCTGATGGAGTCAGAAAGTTCTTGTAGAGTTCTTTCATTTCTTTTAAGTCTCAAGTCTCTTTCTTCTTCTATTTGTGTCATTTCCAGGTTTCTATCTTCGATGTCACTGATTCTTTGCTCCATCTGGTCAACTCTACTACCTAAGCTGGTTATTTCATTCTTAATTTCTTCTATTGAGTTCTTAATCTCCAGAAATTCTATTTGGTTCTTTTTAAGATTTCAATCTCTTTCGTAAAATGCTCATGCTGTTCTTTGATTGAGTTTCTGAGTTCCTTTAACTGCCTATCTGTGTTTTCTTGTATCTCGTTGAGTTTTTTCAGAACTGCAATCTTGAATTCTCTGTCATTTAAGTCACATATTTCTGTATCTTTAAGTGCCTTCTCTGGAGATTTTTCACTTTCTTTCTGAGCAATCTTGTTGCCTTGGTTATTCATGGCGATTACTGGTTTACTATTTCTCTTCCTAGACATCTACAGGAGTGACTTCTGCAACAGGTTGATAGAAAGCAGCCTTTCTTTTGTTTGCCAGTACTTATTGGTAGAATGTTTTATTATTTCTCCAACTGCAACTTATTTTTCTTCTCCCACACAATAGTGCTATGTTTTCTCTGCACTATTCCAACTTCTCACACAATGGGGGGAATCCCTGGGAGACGGGCTTCTCCTCTGTTAATAGTTCGTCTAGGTCACAGGGCGCAGTGTCCCAGTGGGTATGCGGAGAGCTTTTGATGTTCCAAAGCTCTTCCAGCTCCTGATTCCGAGCCCGTATGTTTCAGCAGTTCTGTTTACTCCTGCAGGGATCCGCCCAGATAGGTGGGGCCAGGGGCGGGGTGAGCTGTGAGAGGTGGCCCAGAGCAATGGCAGCGACCACCACCACAGCCGGTCCTGCTTCCACAGCTCTCTCCCTTTGCTGGAACTAGTTGGGCTGTGAATTTGTGTTTGCGGCCCACAGTTCTCAAAACAGCAACTTTTCTGTTGTTTTGATCTGACACTGCTACTGTTTCGCTTCTAGCACCGGGCAGGTGGGGGCGGGCGAGCTCTGGGAGGAGGGAGGCGGCCAGTCTCAGTGCCTAAGGCTCCATTCTCTGCTCGGCAGTGCGGGCTTAAACCACCGTTTTCAGCCTTTTCCCTCAGTCTTTTCTCCGAGGTCTCTGCCGTGAGCGTTGGGTTCAGCCGTGTTATATGCTGCTCCCTCAGCCCTGTGGAGCCCTGGCTGAGCCCTAGCAGTCCGATCTCCCGCAGCTGCGGTAGTTCCGGGAAGCAGCGAGCTCGGCACACTGAGCGAGGTCTGCGTCCTGCGCCCGGCTCCGTCTCCCGCTTCTCCCTTTCCTCCTCCCTCCACTGTGAATCTCCCACCTGTAGGTGATTTCAGTCAGTAGTGGGCCTCTTCGTGTTGCCTGTCTGCTGTGCAGGGAGTCCTTTGTGGAGTTTTTGTTGTTCGATTCTTTGTAAATTCCAGGGGAGCTTTACAGAGGCTCACCTCACTCCGCCATTTTTCCGGAAGTCCCGTAATTCTTTGAGGAACCTCCACACTGCCTTCCATAACGGCTGCACCAGTCTGCATTCCCAACAACAGTGTATGAGGGTTCCTTTTTCTCCACAGCCTCTCCAACATTTGTTATTATTTGTCTTGTTGATGATAGCCATTCTGACTGGGGTGAGGTGATATCTCATTGTGGTTTTGATTTGCATTTCTCTGATGATTAGTGATGTTGAGCATTTTTTCATATGTCTATTTGCCATTTGTATGTCCTCTTTGGAGAAATGTCTCTTCAAGTCCTCTGCCCATTTTTCAATTGGGTTGTTTGTTTTTTTGTTGTTGAGTTGCATGAGTTCCTTGTATATTCTGGATACTAGCCCATTATCGGAGGCACTGTTTGCAAAAATCTTCTCCCAGTCAGTTGGTGGCCTCTTTATTTTGTCAATGGTTTCTTTTGCTGTGCAGAAGCTTTTAAGTTTCATATAGTCCCATTCGTTTATTTTAGCTTTTACTTCCATTGCCTTTTGAGTCAAGTTCATGAAATGCTCTTTGAACCCAAGGTCCATAAGTTTAGTACCTATGTTTTCTTCTATGCAGTTTATTGTGTCAGGTCTTATGCTTAAGTCTTTGATCCATTTTGAATTAACTTTGGTACATGGTGACAAATAGCAGTCCAGTTTCATTCTTTTGCACGTGGCTATCCAATTCTCCCAGCACCATTTATTGAAGAGGCTGTCTTTGCTCCATTGTATGTTTTAGCTTCTTTGTCAAAAATTATCTGTCCATATTTATGTGGTTTTATTTCTGGGTTCTCAATTCTATTCCATTGGTCTATGTGTCTGTTTTTCTGCCAATACCATGCTGTTTTGATTATTGTAGCCCTGTAGTACAAGCCAAAGTCAGGAAGTGTGATACCTCCATTATTGTTCTTTTTCTTAAGATTGCTTTGGCTATTCGGGGTCTTTTGTGGTTCCAAACAAATCTGATGATTTTTTGTTCTATTTCTTTAAAATATGCCATTGGGATTTTGATGGGGATTGCATTGAATCTGTATATTGCTTTGGGTAATATGGCCATTTTAACTATGTTGATTCTTCCAATCCATGAGCACGGAATGTCTTTCCATTTCTTTGTGTCTTCTTCAATTTCTTTCAAAATGTCTTATAGTTTTCAGCATATAGGTCTTTCACATCCTTGGTTAAGTTTATTCCTAGGTATTTTATTCTTTTTGCTGCAATTGCAAAAGGAATTGTTTTTGTATTTCTTTTTCTGAGATTTCATTGTTAGTATATAGGAAGGCATGGACTTTTGTACGTTGATTTTGTAGCCAGTAACTTTACTGTATTCGTTGATTGTTTCTAATAGCTTTTTGGTGGAGTCTTTAGGGTTTTCTATATATAGCATCATGTCATCTGCAAAGAGTGATAATTTAACTTCTTCATTCCCAATTTGATGCCTTTTATTTCTTTCTCTTGCCTGATTGCTCTGGCAAGGACTTCCAACACTATGTTGAAAAGCAGAGGTGATAGGGGACATCCCTGTCGTGTTCCTGAACGTAGAGCAAAGGGCTTCAGTTTTTCTCCATTAATTATGAGATTAGCAGAGGGCTTGTCATATATGGCCTTTATTATGTTAAGGTATTTTCCTTCTATACCCATTTTATTAAGTGTTTTAATCATAAATGGATGTTGTATCTTGTCAAATGCTTTTTCTGCATCAATTGATATAATCATATGATTTTTGTCCTTTATTTTGTTTATGTGATGTATCACATTGATGGATTTGATGTTGAACCATCCTTGTGCCCGGGATGAACCCCACTTGGTCGTGATGAATAATCTTTTAATGCATTGTTGTATTCGATTTGCTAGAATTTTATTTAGGATTTTTGCATCGGTATTCATTAGAGATATTGGTCTGTAGTTTTTTTTGTGCTGTCCTTACCAGGTTTTGGTATCAGGGTAATGTTGGCCTCATAAAATGAGTTAGGGAGTACTGTCTCTTCTTCAATTTTTGGAAGAGTTTGTGCAGAATTGGTATTAGATCCTCTTTGAAGGTTTGGTAGAATTCACTAGTGAAGCCATCTGGTCCCGGACTTTTGCTTTTGGGAAGGTTTTGGATGACTGATTCAATTTACTGGTGATCGGTCTGTTTAGATTTTCCAGTTCTTCATGGTTCAGCCTTGAAGGCTATATGTTTCTAAGAACTTGTCCATTTCTTCTAGGTTGTTGAATTTGGTGGCATATAGTCCTTCATAGTATTCTTGGATGATCCTTTGTATTTCTGTGGTGTCCGTGATAACTTCCCTTTTACGCTTTCTGATTTTGTTAATCAGTGTCTTCTCTTTTTATCTTAGTAAGTCTAGCCAAGGGTTTGTCAATTTTGTTAATCTTTTCAAAGAACCAGCTCTTTGTCACATTAATTTTTTCTATTGTCTTTTTGTTCTCTATTTCATTTAGTTCTGCTCTAATTTTTGTTATTTCCTTTCTTCTGCTGACCTTGGGTTTTACTTGTTCTTCTTTTTCTAGTTCTTTAAGGTGTAACATGAGGTTATTTATTTGGGAGTTTTCTTGTTTCTTGAGATAGGCCTGTAATGAGATAAATCTCCCTCTTAAAACTGCTTTCGCTGCATCCCCAAAATTTTGGTAGGATGTATTTTCATTGTCATTTGTTTCTATGTATCTTTTGATCTCTCCTCTAATTTCTTCTTTGACCCAGTCCTTCTTTAAAAGTATGTTGTTTAATCTCCATGTGTTTGTGTTTCTCCCGCTTTCTTTTTACAGTTGATATCCAATTTCAAAGCCTTGTGATCAGAATATGCATGGTATGATTTCAATCTTCTTAAATTTGTTGAGACTGATTTTATGTCCCAATATATGGTCTATCCTTGAGAATGTTCCATGTACACTAGAAAAGAATGTGTAGTCTGATGTTTTAGGATGAAGTGCTCTATAAATGTCAATTATGTCCATTTCATCTAATGTGTCATTTAGGGCTACTATTTCGTTATTTATTTTCTGTTTGGATGATCTATCCATAGCTGTCAATGATGTATTTAAGTCCCCTAGTATAATTGTGTTTTGGTCAATTTCTCCCTTTAGTTCTGTTAGTAGTTGCTTGGTGTATTTCGGTGCTCCCTGATTGGGGGCATAAATATTGATGACTGTTATGTCTTCTTGTTGTACAGTCCCTTCACCATTATGAAATGTCCATCTTTGTCTCTTGTTATCTTTTTCACCTTGAAGTCTGTTTCATCTGATATCATTATGGCTACACCTGATTTTCTCTGGGTACCATTTGCTTGGAGTGTCAATTTCCACCCTTTCACTTTGAGTCTATGCTTGTCCTTGTAGCTGAGATGTGTCTCTTGGAGACAGCATATGGTTGGGTTTAGTTTTTGATCCAATCTGCTACTCTGTGCCTTTTTATTGGTGAGTTCAGTCCATTTACATTTAGGGTGATTATTGATATGTGAGGATTTCCTGTCATTCTATCTTTAGTTTTCTGGTAAGGCTGTGTCTCCATTGTTTCTTTGCCTTTTTGTTGTTGTCTATTATTTCTGTGTGGTGGTATTCTATGATGTTTCCCTCTGTTTCTTCTTTTATTTCAGTATATATTTCAGTTCTGGATTTTTTTTGAGTGGTTACCCTTAAGTTTATGTAAAAGAAAGTTTGATAATTAGAGTATTCCATTTTCTTCAGCACGCTTACTTTCTCCATTCCCATATTCCGGTTCAGGCCTTTATTCTCCCCCTTTTTGAGTTTGGTTGCCACAAATTTTCCCTGTTGACGGTGGTCGAATAGCCTCCTTTAGTATTTGTTGTAGTGCAGGTCATGTATTAGAAAATTCCCTCAGCTTCTCTATGTCTGGAAAGGTCTTTATTTCTCCTTCATATCTAAAGGATATCTTTGCTGGATATATTATTCTTGGCTCATGATTTCTCTCTTTCAATAGTTTGAATATTTGGTTCCACTCCCTCCTGGCTTGTAGAGTTTCTGCTGAAAAATCTGATGATAATCTAATGGGCTTTCCTTTGTAGGTTACCGTCTTCTTTTCCCTGGCTGCCTTGAGGATTCTTTCTTTGTCGTTGATTTTAGACAGCTTCAATACAATGTGCCTTGGAGAAGGCCTGTTGGTATTGAGGTAACTAGGTGTTCTATTTGCTTCTTGGATTCGAGGGTCCAGTTCTGTCCACAAATTTGGGAAATTCTCATCAACAATTTGATTAAATATATTCTCTGTTCCCTTCTCTCTTCTCCTTCTGGTATGCCCATTATTCTTATATTGCTCTTTCTGATGGAGTCAGAAAGTTCTTGTAGAGTTCTTTCATTCCTTTTAAGTCTCAAGTCTCTTTCTTCTTCCATCTGTGTCATTTCCAGGTTTCTATCTTCGATGTCACTGATTCTTTCCTCCATCTGGTCAACTCTACTACCTAAGCTGGTTATTTCATTCTTAATTTCTTCTATTGAGTTCTTAATCTCCAGAAATTCTATTTGGTTCTTTTTTAAGATTTCAATCTCTTTCGTAAAATGCTCATGCTGTTCTTTGATTGAGTTTCTGAGTTCATTTAACTGCCTATCTGTGTTTTCTTGTATCGCGTTGAGTTTTTTCAGAACTGCAATCTTGAATTCTCTGTCATTTAAGTCACATATTTCTGTATCTTTAAGTGCCTTCTCTGGAGATTTTTCACTTTCTTTCTGAGCTATCTTGTTGCCTTGGTTATTCATGGCGATTACTGGTTTACTATTTCTCTTCCTAGACATCTACAGGAGTGACTTCTGCAACAGGTTGATAGAAAGTGGTCTTTCTTTTGTTTGCCAGTACTTGTTGGTAGAATGTTTTATTGTTTCTCCAACTGCAACTTATTTTTCTTCTCCCACATGGTAGTGCTATGTTTTCTCTGCACTATTCCAACTTCTCACACAATGGGGGATTCCCTGGGAGACGGGCTTCTCCTCTGTTAATAGTTGCCTAGGTCACAGGGCGCAGTGTCCCAGTGGGTATGCGGAGAGCTTTTGATGTTCCAAAACTCTTCCAGCTCCTGATTCAGAGCCCGTATGTTTCAGCAGTTCTGTTTACTCCTGCAGGGATCCGCCCAGATAGGTGGGGTCAGGGGCGGGGTGAGTTGTGAGAGGTGGCCCAGAGCAATGGCGGCGACCACCACCACAGCCGGTCCTGCTTCCACAGCTCTCCCCCCTTTGCCGGAACTAGTTGGGCTGTGAATTTGTGTCTGCGTCCACAGTTCTCAAAACAGCAAATTTTCTGTTGTTTTGATCTGACACTGCTACTGTTTCGCTTCTAGCACCGGGCAGGTGGGGGCGGGGTGAGCTCTGGGAGGGGAGGGAGGGGGCGGCTAGTCTCAGTGCCTAAGGCTTCGTTCTCTGCTCAGCAGTGAGGTCTTAAACCACCATTTTCAGCCTTTTCCCCTCAGTCTTTTCTCCGAGGTCTCTGCCGTGAGCGTTGGGTTCAGCCGTGTTATATGCTGTCCCCTCAGCCCTGTGGAGCCCTGGCGGTGCCCTAGCAGTCCGAGTTCTTCCCTCTCTCGCAGCTGCGGTAGTTCCGGGAAGCAGCGTGCTTGGAGCACTGAGCTAGGTCTGAGTCCTGTGCCCGTGCGGCTCCGTCTCCGCATCTCCCTTTCTTCCTCCCTCCACTCGCGCGAATCTCCCACCTGTACGTGGTTTCAGTCGGTAGTGGGCCTCTTCGTGTTGCCTGTCTGCTGTGCAGGGAGTCCTTTGTGGAGTTTTTGTTGTTCGATTCTTTGTAAATTCCAGGGGAACTTTACAGAGGCTCACCTCACGCCTCCACTTTTCCGGAAATGTTTTGTATTTTTAAATGTTTGAGAATTCTTCAGGTTTTTGGAGTGGGACTTTCCAAACTTGTTTGATGAGTACATGTGTGTGTGTGTGTGTGTGTGTGTGTGTGTGTGTGTGTTTGTGTGTGTGTGAGAGAGAGAGAGAGAGAGAGAGATAGAGAGAGAGAGAGAGAGAGAGAGAGTATATGTGTGTATTTTTCCTTCTTGGTGTTTGCAACAAGTTGTTACTGCTGATTGTACCTGGGACCTTTTTGCTTCATAACTATTAAGAATTATTACACGAAGCCTTCTAATATAAAATATTGAGTATGGTTTATTTGTATTAGTTGTGATTTCTTTAATCTCTTAATATATTTTTGCCACTAAGGCATCTATAAATCCTCCTTTCTATGATTCATTTGAAGATGCCTATGAGTTAGTTATGTGTGTGGGTACTAAAAAGATTTGGAAACATAATTTAACCCTCTAAGATGCTTGAGTGGGTTTTTGGGTGGTTATTTGTGTACGGTAGATTGAATAAACATTATTTGCTAAGTAGCAGTGGCTGACATCTGTTTAATATTTAATAAAGTTTATGCATTACTGGTCAATGTTTCAAAATAAGCTTTCACTCTCTGCATATATGTATGAATGTGTGTATGTGTATGTATATGCATAGCATATACATATATGTTTGGGTTTCATAGGAAAGTACTTTTTCCCTAAATATTGATTGTGTCTTGAAGAAGGTACTCATAATTTACCTTAGCTGATTTCAATTTTTATTTCTGGTATTTTAAATTATAGGTTGGAATTTTTAAAAGTAGTATGTTTCCATAGAAACATTGATCTGAGATTTTTTACTACAAATGAGAAATCCTCTTAAAGGTCTAAATCTCAGTCTTTTAGAAACTAGTTGTAATTTGGAAACAATATCTGAAAGCCAACTACTTATGTTGGAAGAAAAAGTTTATTGTTTGGATATAAACATGAAAGTAAATATGAGCTCTTTGTCACTACAGTGATTTTTTTTTCAAGGTAGTGGTTTTTGTGTCATTGGTGGTCTGCCTTTACTAAGTTTGCATTGATGAATCAGGATAATTCTGTAGAAGTGGAAGGGTGCTATGAAGGTAGATATTTAGTGATGGCAGCATGCCTACATCAGAAATAAAATTCTTCAGCCTGTAAATAAAGACTTCAGCATAATGCCAGTTTGTATTGTTTTCTGGTGTTAGAGCTGTGTTGAAAATTTGTGATTTTGGTGCTTTAAACAGATAATTAAAACACGGAGTCACGTTTAGGGACAATTAGGATACTACTTTCTGGCATTATTTTAAAACAATATAGATGAACCCTATATTTTCCATTGCTTTCATGAAATACCTCAAGTGGCCTTTGATAGCAGCTTTAATTTTTGAACCTTCTTGTCAGTCAATAAGAGGTTACTGGACTTGCTACCGAGCCTTGGAATTGTCCCTGATGGACACCTGCCTGGCCAGCAGCATTGGTCTCTCCTCTAGGCAATTTGTGAGCTGTTTAGGGGTGGTGGTAGGGGGGGGAGAGTGAGCGGGGTTGAACGGGAGAGAAGGGGAAGGCAGCATTGAATGACGTTGTTGATAACGTCCCTCCGAGGACTGCTATTAAGAGCACACTACTCTGTTCCTCTGAGCCGCAGAAGACAGAGTGATATTCGTATTACCACAATCATGTTGTAAATGTATGAGATTTTGCTCATCCCGTCTTGGAAATAAGAATAGGGAAAAGGAGAGCAACTTGAATCAGGAGCTACTAGAAGAATGTGCAGAGTTCTGCAGCAGTTTATATTTGTTCTTACATTTTGCCTTCTTCTAACTGGAAAGCAGAGAGACTGGCATTTTTTTAAACGGGATTTTCCCATAATGGCATTCTTGTATTGTGTGGCCAGAGCTTGCACAGGAGGGAAGAAGGCTGCCGAATTTAGTCACTGATCTCTATTAGCTGTGGCCTAAGGCTATGCTGAGGTTTATATCCCATTTGTATTGTTGCAGCTCAAAAGAAGAATGTTCAGAGGATGACAAGTGTATTCTGAGTAGGTACGTTGTTTCATTTTCATGTGAAACCCGTCTATTTTTGTTCTGCTACTATTGGTCAGAAATCAGGTTAATAGGTGCAGAATATAATATAGTGCTGCAGTATCCCTGTTAAGGTAGAACAATGGTAATGCAAGCTTAAAACAACAAAATAGAAAACAAAACCCTAGCTGCTTTTATTAAATAAAGCTGCATTGTGGGATATGGACAGTGCAGTCTTAAAAAAAAATATACTGCAGTCAACGCTTTCCTAACGAGGTGGCACTATTGTTGAGTTATAACGATAGAATCGTCATATTACTTTAGGGGACAGGAGGATTTAAAGGAGGTACCTTGCAGCCCTATTTTACAGATTGGAAGCATCGGTTTAAGGGCACTGGCAGAATCATTTCCTTGTTCTCAGAGGCAGCCACTGCTGTGTCAGTACTCTGTGGAATGGAAGTCCTAGTTGGTAGTCCGTTATGGAAACGCTGTTTACTGTTGTTGTAGTACCGTGGTGACAACATGCCATTGAAATGGAAAACAAGCTCTCCTGCTATCTGGAAATTCCCAGTTCCTGTGCTTAAAACATCCAGGTCAACTCCACTTTCTCCAGCCTACATGTAAGTGAGAGAAAATAGGATATTAAAGTAGGATTTCATTCATGAATCAACCTTGTGGCAAAAGAGGGTAAAAATCCCAAACAGCAACATCCAAAAATGCACAAGATTAAAAACCTCAAGCTTGTTTATATTAAATATATTGGCATGGCCACATTATTAACCATTGTTTTATTTTCTGAGAAATTTATATTTATGTTCATTTAAAGTGCCTAATGGTAATTTAATTACTAATACGAAAGTCTAAAGGTATACCTAAGGAATTACATAAGGATAAACTTTAATCTTTCACACTGGTTGGCTTTGTTTTGAATTTTTGTATGTTTGAAATACTTAAGATGACTTCTTTTGTGCAACAGCACAAAAAACTGCTGATGCTTCCTGTTGGTGTGTGTTAAATATGGAAATGTTTTCTGTAATTTTTTGATGAATTTGAAACATTCAGAGTTAACACATTGATAAAAAAATGAATCTTTTAATCAAGACTTTTATACTTGAGCTTTGTATGAATATTAATAGGTTTGATATGTCTTTCCCAGTTTTGTAATTCAGGTTCAGAAGTGTAAGTTTGAATTTGTGCAAATTATAGTTCTATGAATAGTTATTTATATACATGGAGTTAAAAAGTATATTATACAAATGTCTATTTTAGAAGTATATTGGGAAGGTTAGAATTTTTGAAAATCTTATTTTTTAAATTCGCAAAGTGTTGCTTTAAAAACAAACTCCAGGAAACATAATAAAATATTCTTTTAAAGTATTGTCTGTGATACTTCTTTTGGTAATAGAAGGAGTGAGGGAAAGTTGGACTTTTTTTTCTTTTTAATATCAGTACAAGAGAAGCTTTTGAGTATGTCTAGCTTAAGTGTGAGTGTTCTCTTTAAAATATTTTTTAGTAGGAAAGATGTGGAAAATTCTCCCTGTTTTAGGTAAGTTGTGTGTTAACAAATCTGGTGAGTTGCCATTTTATTATTTAGTTTTTGTTTTATATGAGGTTCAGATGCACAGTGGTGTCTATCTAGTTCTTTGACTGGCTTTCAGCTGCTGAGGAAGTAACTGCTTGTGCTCTCACTCCAAAAGTGATTCCCTGGAAAGCGCTAAAAAAATGAGGACATTTCAGAGTTAAATCCTGTCATCATTTTATTTTCAGATTTTTAAAATATCACTTCTTAGAGAATCTTCAGGTGATTTTGTCTGTTTGGGTGTTAAATTCTTTTTCTTATAAAGTTTTAAGTTATATTTATTTAAAAAAGGAAAAAAGATTAGCTATATTTGGTTATCAAAAGCTGTAGTTGTGAGAAGTACAAATTAATGGAGGTGACAAGTTAATGGAGCTCCTTCAACAATTTTGAGAAAATGTGATGTGCCTGTTGACTTTATGAATCTTAGCTGGTGAGAAATGACTAAAGATTTACCAAAAGCAAGTTTATTGTCAAAACAAAACAAAACAAAACAACACAAACAAAACACATACCCAAAACTAAAATCAGTGGGTTACAATTAATAATAATTACTAATGATTCTAGGATTTCTACAATATTTACTGTTCAAAAGGTCCAAACTGCAGCTCCTATTGCAGCTGGATTGCCAATTTTCAGAGAGGGTTTAAAAAAAAGTACTCATATTTGATTAATTCATACTAGCCACAAGCTCAGATACAGCTTAATAAAACATTTTATGAATCACTTTCTTCCTTTTAAGTGTATAGTCACCTCTCTGACCTCATGATATGAGTGAATTGATTTAGATGATAGAAGCTAGAAAATATCGCAGACCTTGCATGTTGACATTGATTGTTGGTAGTACACATAGGTAGAATGGAAAAACATATTCAAAGAGCTAGTGTTAGCCTCGACTATTTTGGAAAAATAGTCAAGTATGGAAAAAATGTAACGTCTCTTTCTAAACTCAGTGTAGGTGCTGCTTAGCTAGATAGAGCTCTTTCATTGATGCTGTAAATAGGACAGTGCTGCTGCGCTAGTGAGAGCTATAATAAGGAATGTCGTACTTACTGCAAACATTGAACAGAAAAGCTATTTTTCCTCTTGTGGATTTAAACTCCAAGTTTGTTTTCTGGAGTTTAAATTGTGACAGTTTCTATGATTAAATTGGCCTTAACTTATTTTTGTTTATAAATAATATAATATTTGAAATATTGCGTAAACATGCACAGAGAAAATATGTTAAATATAGGAAAAGACTAGCTTGGGGAGTTTAAATCAGGTTTATAAATAAATTGTTTAGTTTTTTACTGTTTTAAGAGTTCATTGCCTTACTTGCCCAGAAGCCCAGAAATAAAAATATCGTGTTTAACATGTTCTCATCAGTGCTTCTTTATATTCCACAACACTTTTACATACAAAGGATACTTAAGTTTAGTATAATTTTTGCTCTCAAAATTTATAAAGGCTAGGTTAGAATACTGGGTGAAGTAACATGTTTGCTCTCACAGTTATTCTGCTGGCAAACATAAGTTAAATGGTTATTTGTGTCTTTTGGGTCTAAAGTCTTTGCATTGAAATGGAATAGTTAAATTCTGAAGCTTTGACAAAATGTGATGTTTTAGAATTTACCTGTAAAATTATGTATAGACGTTTAAAATAGTATCTTGAATATTGAATTCTTCAAAGTTAATAAAGCATCTTTTTTGTATATTTTCCTGTGTAGCAGCAGTATTGGTTTGTAATGTTTTATCGTTATTTACTGTGATTTGTCAAATACATATTAGGTGGTTTTCATTGAAGACGTGGGTACTTTTTCAAAGACTGAAATTTCAATATAAAATATTTTTGGTCCTAATAAAAATGCATTGTGGTAATTGAACAAGTATGTAAAGTCTCTTTCTAAACTCAGTGTAGGTGCTGCTTAGCTAGATAGAGCTCTTTCATTGATGATGTAAATAGGACAGTGCTGCTGCGCTAGTGAGAGCTATAATAAGGAATGTCGTACTTACTGCAAATATTGAACAGAAAAGCTCTTTTTCTCTTGTGGATTTAAACTCCAAGTTTATTTTCTTCCTGCTTCTTTAGAACTTGAATGACAGTAGATACTTCTCCATATTTTTAAGACTTATTGATGATAAAGTCAATGTTTATGACAATACTAAGGAAAATAGCTTTTTAAATATAAAACACTTTTCAAATTGTGTTATAATACGATTTGGGAAGAGTGGAGTATCTTAAAGACAAAAGATTTGGGAAAATAATCCTTTGGTCTCCAGGTAGATTGATTACCAAATACTGAGTCTTTATTGGGTAGATACAGTCTTCCCTCAGCTTCAGTTTTGAACACTGGCAGAGTGGTGTGCCATCCATGTGCAATTTTGAAGGGACTGTCTTCATAGAAATCTGACTGCCATGTTTCTGTTACATGCTGTTCAACAGTAGGTTGAAGTTCAACATTAGTCTGAGGGAGGATCTTCTGGTCAGTGTAAACTGAATTAGTAAAGACTGCTCCTCACAGGTGTGAACCAAATAAATTAACCAGCATTTTGCTTAAATTAATAAAGCTGAAAGGACACTCTCATCTAAGTGGTTTTCTGGTGTTTTGCTATTCATTGTCTTAAAAGAGCACATGGTTCCTTCAGGCTAATGTTTTCGGATTAAAGTATTGTTAGATTCTAGGGAAACCCTGAAATAGAAAAGGATTAGCATTAGAGATCCTTTTATCTTTTCTTCACAAGCAGTAAGTTTGATAATAATGGTGTAGCACTAAGAAGTAAGACAATAGGTAAGAATTAACCAGTGCAATATAACAGTGAATTCTAGCAAGACAGACACTGTGAACTGTTTTCCTTAGAATTTTACCTTTCTCAAGCTAAGACAATGAGTGTACGAGTGTTAGTGAATTAGACTTATCCTCTTTTAGTCAATGCACTTGCATTCAGGTAGTTGCTTGTTTACATGATTTTGTTTAATATGCAAAATATATTTCATACTAAATATCAATAGCACGGTATTTGATAGCATTTGTTTTCTATCATTTCATCATTAAAATTCAGCATCTAGATATCCTGAGAAAAGATTGTGCATACTACATAAATGTTCCTTGTTTGTGGGTGAATCAAAGAATAGACCAAATAAAATATGTATTTGCTAAATTTGACATGTTTTCTATACCCTAAGATTGTCTTTTTTCTAATGTAGTGAATAAAACAAAACCTTGTGGCTTTAGAAATCTTTTTTATTTAGCGAAATACTTCTTACATTAATTATCTCAAATTAGAAAAGAATGTATTTAGTTACTCTCACAATTATCATATACATAAACTTTTGTGTCTGCTTGTTCTCACTGCATATGCTCAATCTAACAAAATCACGTGGAGCAGTAACATAACACCTAAGAGCAATTTAGTGTTAGTCTGTAACTTTTGTAACCTCTGTGGCATGTTTTCTGGGAATTTCCATGATCTGAGCTTGCAAAAGGGCTAGCTAGCTTAACACTTACTAATGGAAGATCATACGGATAAAATTAACCTTAGAGGTCATTTGGAGAATCCAACCCCTCCTTTAGAGCAGGAATCCTTCCTGTGACACAGCTGAAAGATGGTGATACAGGTCCTCCTTGAGCACTGTCAGTGACAAAGAGCTCACTACCTCACCGAGGCAGCACCTTTCATCCGTGGACAACTCTTCCTTGTGTTGAGCAAAACCGATTCCTCATATTTTTTATCTCCTGTTCCTTGTGTGGCCTTATTGAGCTATATACTAAAGTATCTATTTTCTCCATTATGTACAAGATGGGAAATCTTCCCTTTCTTTAACCATTACTCATGTCACATGTTTTCCAGACCCTTCACTCTGCTGGTTGTTCTTACTCAGATAGTATTTTTTAATGTGAATCTTTATTTGAGATACTATATCTAACTGCAGATCTCCCTATGTAGTCCACTAAAAGAAGACACCTCTCTCCTTTTACAGATGTTCTGCTTGTCTTAAAGAGCCTGGGATTGTATTACTTTTTAATCAGAGGGTTCACTCTGGACCATGGTGAATTTAGAGTTTACAAACTTCCTTTTCAGAGGTTTACAGTTGGATTGCTTGCTCCTCATATATATGTTTTTCAAAAGATCTTGAAACCATTTAATCTAACTGAAGAATATTGAACACAAGAAACTTGCAAGACAGAAAACTAGTATTTCTGGTGCTTTAAGTAATTTCTAAGAATTTTACTTGTCAATAATTTATCTAGAGTTATTTTTTATACTTAAATGAGTGTTACTTCCAAGTACCCCTCAAAACACTTTCCCCAGAGGGAAGAGAGATGGAAATGCAAATCTTATACCATCGTGGGAAGTCTGGAGTTACTAAGAATTCTAAGGTTTCCAGACATTCTCTTTGAAACATAAAATATTTAGATGAGACCTAAGTGGGGCCAAGTTATGGGGAGGGAAAAGAAATAAGAGATAGGCAATTATTTGTGTTAATGACTTTTTAACTTGTGGTTAAAGAGTCAAGAATTATAAGCACTGTGCATGCTGATATTTTAAATAGAAATGGCAGCCACGTTGTATTGCTTTATTTCCTCAAGACTGAGAAAGAGGTGGTGTAAACGTGAGCTTCTTGGGGAATCAGTACATAAAGAAGTTACTGAGTATTCCATTTTGGAAAATGCTTAATTCTTTTTCAGTCGTTTTGTATAATGAGTTTATAATATTCAGAAGTTACTCACTTCCTGTTATGTACCAGGTATAATTCGCCTGGTATTAGGGATATAGTCCTTGCAGTCATTCAAAATAACTATTTTTTAATCTTCCCTCCTATCTTTATTCACAAACAAATTAATTGCTTAATTCATTTGATTGCTGTGAAAACTCTCATCCAAGATAATCAGATCAAATAACATGTCTGTTTACTGTACTTTCAGTAATTTTTTTTTTGCCATGAATAAGATATTTTACTCAAGGTCATCCAGCAATCAAGAAATGGAATTAGAATACAAAACTCTGTCTCTTGAGCCTTTAAGCCAAACTGCCCTTTTCTTTTGAGATTCTTGATGAAAATAACCCACTTGCCTCCAACATCATCATAGCATCCCTAACATCATCAAACCACCCTCAATACCATCATGCCATCCAAGTTGTATATGAATTACTACATCCCCTTTAAAACTTAGTTCCATTATTTGTATAATAATCACGATAGATACACACTATAAAACACACAAAAAGTTAAATAATAAATGGATTAATAACAATGAAAACACTACAGGAGAGAAATGTGTGCTAGATGAAGAGACAGGAATTGGAAAGAGAGACCAGATTTTAAAATGGATATTACATAGGATGGAAAATGATGCAATTGATGTTTAAACTTGACAGTAACTTTTTTAAACAAGAAGAACGGAATGCCATCCTTTAAGTTTGACAGGACTTAGGTGCCTTGTAACACACAAGTGTACACATTTTACCTCACAAGTAGCAATAATTTGATCCTGGACTACAAGATGTCATCTTAGTGAAAAATAAAATTGTATCTTATTTCCAATTATGATAAAAGCTTTTCACTGGCATGACTTACTATGTGTATATGTTGTTTTTAACCAATTTTTGCCATATTTATGGTATAGTAAGTCAAAAGCATATCCAACTTGTTGGAGAGTACTTCTTATGATATGGTTCAATGGAGAAATGGAATAATTTATCCTTCCATAAACAAAATATAATTTAAAACAACTTTGAGAACTCTAGGAACTTAACACTTGAATCTAGCCTATGTAACAGATGTTGTAAATTTCATGTGCAACTTATTTATTTGCAATTTAAAAAATATATGATTATGTGGTTGTTGCCTTGCCTAATGCCTTTCAGTGCTTGGTGCACAAGGGAAATACTGAAATCTGGGTGTTAGTTAACATCTATTAAGTGAAATAGGAACAGTGAAATAACACATGAGGACTTCTATGGCACTCGGTTATTGAGCATTAAACTTGATCATCCAGCAAGTTACTATGGCCTGAAATGTGACATTTCTAAACTTGGAGGTGAGTGGAAGAATGTTTCAAACCCAGAATCAGTTATTTAACTATTCTAGACATTGTCTGCTTCCTATTATGGAAGGTACAAGGGCTTTTTTTTTTTTTATTTTATATGATTTTTTTATTTAAAAGGCTTGGATCACTGTATTTTAGAGCACTAAAATTTTGACAATGAAACATAGTGAGAATGACAGATTGAAATGGCAAGCTCAGTTGAGCATTCATGGGCAACTGGGCTAAAGTGGTGCTTATGCCATCCCACTGCCCCTCCTCTCTCTTCCCCTCTTTCTTTCACACATTAAAAGCTCTCACAGCAGGTGTGTATAGAAATTCTAAATGACCTTTGACCTTCATTTACAACTTGCCCTGTAATGGCTTCTATTCTCACTGTTTTTCCAGTTTCAAAAATACAATGCTTTTCACTGGTCAATGAGATAAGACCATGATATCTTAAAAAGAGCATAATTATCATATCCAGTGTTCTTTGAAACCACGAGCTGGAAGGAACCTTAGAAATCACTCTTTGTCATACCGTTGTACCTTGAAAAAGAATGTAATATTTATGTCAGATCACTTTTTCTCCATCTGTGTATGTTTGTATTTGATGATTTAACTCATTCTTAATTCATATTTACTTATTATTTTATCCCATTCCATCAACTGTAGTACAAGTTAATGTTTAAGACCAGTTTACCAAAAAACCTCAGCTAGATTTTGCTTTATAGATGTGATTACATTGCAGCTTTTTCTGTCATCCTATAGTGAACCTAGTTTCTAATTAGCTCATTTAGTTTGATCCAGCATTCGTTTGGATGGATCCACAAAATATTTGAAATATAATTTTGAAAAGTATATGGATGTTCTCGGTTGTGAATAGGTCATCCAATCCCTTAGTATTACCACATTGAAGTGATTTTCACTCATTATGAGCACTTTCCTACAAAGGTTGTGTGTATGTAATTATTTCTGAATGATTCACAGTGAAACAAAAGTTCACAGAACTGCAACCAAAATTTTGATCTTAAGTAGACTGGAGAACTGGCTCATTAAAATATTTTTCATAGACATATTTCTGAAATACACACATAGATGCAATTAGAGACTACCTTTTTTTTCAAATGGTGAGATGCACCATTGCATCATCATAAGATTTGGCTTTTTTCCATATAATTATAATTGCAGATTATAATTTTGAATAGTGAATATTGTTTGCTTGCTGATCCAGCCTTGCAGATAGCCTGATCTGGGATGAATAATACTGTAAAATAAAATAATAGTAAGGAAAGTTGATGTTATTTATTTTTTCATGTGATGTTTATATGCTAAACATGAAGTCATATACTTCTGTACGAGGGAGCAAAGTTTGCAGTTAGTTTTGTTACTATGGTTTACATGAATTGTGAAGCATGGTATTTGTTAGTAGATAGTGTTGAGATTTTATTATCATTTTTATATCATTTAGTCCTTTGGAAAGTAATTATTTCTTTTACTGTGATTTGTTTGCACACAAGTATCGCACATGCTCTTTGTTTATCTATCTTCTAGTGAGGTGCCTGGCACATAGCAGGTGTTCAATGAACGTTGAGTTGATGAATGAGTTCAGAGAGTATAGTTTTGAGGTCTGTAGCCCTGTGCAAATCACTTCACTTAAGATTGTCAAATTTCTTCATTTGATATATGCAGTAATCTAATACATTACAGTCTTGTTAGACAGCAAGTTACAGCTATCTTTCCTATGAAAAGAAAGAACTAATCCAAAATCCTGAGTCTGTTCCTTGCTTCCTGATAAATAACCACAATGCTGGCATAGACTGAAAGTAATTTTAGTGGAAACAATTTACCAGTGACCAGAATATTTAGTCATAATCCATCAAATTATATTTTGATAAAAAATAAGATTGTAATCTGTCCCAAGACAACGAGAGTTATTTGACTTATTTTCACATATCCTTTACCATAATGGAGAAAGCTGTTTTAGACAAATTTATGTTTTAAAGCAAGTATGTTTGCCCTTAAATAATAATGTGTTTTGTTTGTATGGTTTGAAAAAAAGGAATAACTGAGTAGGAAAAAGGAAATCTGACCTAGGGTTTAGGAGAAATTAATTTAAAATTAGTAAAGAAAAACATCATCCACATTTACTTATCTTCTGAACTTTTTTATACTTAAAAGGGCTTCAATCTAATTGAAACAGTTTAGCAGATATTCGATTTAAATTAAGTACATTTTCTTTTTTTTAATTAAATTTATTGGGGTGACAATTGTTAGTAAAATTACATAGATTTTAGGTGTACAATTCTGTATTACATCATCTATAAATCCCATTGTGTGTTCATCACCCAGAGTCAGTTCTCCTTCCATCACCATATGTTCAATCCCCCTTACCTTCATCTCCCACCCCCCACCCCCATTACCCTCTGGTAACCACTAAACTATTGTCTGTGTCTATGAG
This sequence comes from Rhinolophus sinicus, assembly GCF_036562045.2. Lineage (NCBI taxonomy): Eukaryota > Metazoa > Chordata > Mammalia > Chiroptera > Rhinolophidae > Rhinolophus > Rhinolophus sinicus. The sequence goes on along the minus strand of NC_133768.1, from coordinate 80,863,830 downwards.
TTTTTATTTCTCATTTGTTTCTCTTGTTCTTTTGTTGTTTTTGGTTTATATACCACATATCAGTTATATCATATGGTTCTCTGCTTTTTCTGTCTGACTTATTTCGCTCAGCATTACACTCTTAAGATCCATCCATGTTGTCACAAATGTTCCTATATCATCTTTTCTTACCACCGAATAGTATTCCATTGTGTATATATACCACCACTTCTTTATCCATTCATCTATCGAAGGACATTTTGGTTGTTTCCATGTATTGGCCGCCATAAACAAAGCTGCAATGAACATTGGCGCACACGTGTCTTTATCTCTAAATGTTTTCAGATTTTTTGGGTAAATACCCAGGAGATGGATTGCTGGGTCATATGGCAATTCTATTCATAATTTTTTGAGGAACCTCCACACTGCCTTCCATAACGGCTGCACCAGTCTGCATTCCCACCAACAGTGTATGAGGGTTCCTTTTTCTCCACAGCCACTCCAAAACTTGTTACTATTTGGCTTGTTGATGATAGCCATTCTGACTGGGGTGAGGTGATATCTCATTTTGGTATTTATTTATTTATTTATTTATTTATTTATTTTTTAAATTAGTTTCAGGTGCACAAGACAAAGCAAAACTTAGACGTTTATCATTTATATCCCTCACACTGTGTGAACCCCCCTCCCCCCATCCACTATCCCTCTGTACGTTCCCCAAATTAATTTTCAAACCCCCATGACCATCTTGTGGTTATCGACTATTTTTCAAAACCTCTCACCTTCCCCTTATCCCCACCCCCCCGCCCCTCTAGCAACCCTCTGTTTTTCCTCCATGTTTCCAAAACTGTCTCTGATTAGTTCATTCACTTATTCTTTTCTTTAGATTCTGCATATAAGTGAGATCATATGGTATTTGTCTTTCTCTTTCTGACTTATTTCACTTAACATAATGTTCTCTAGGTCCATCCATGTTGTTGCAAATGGTAAGATTTCTTTCTTCTTTATGGCTGCGTAATATTCCATTGTATAAATGTACCACAGTTTCTTAATCCAGTCATCTACTGATGGGCATTTCGGTTGTTTCCAGGTCTTGGCTATTGTGTATAGTGCTGCAATAAACATAGGAGTGCATAAAGATTTTTGAATTGGAGTTTTGGATTTCTACGGATAGATACCTAGGAGTGGGATTGCTGGATCGTAAGGTAGTTCCATTTTCAGATTTTTGAGATACCTCCAAACTGTTTTCCATAGTGGCTGCACCAATCTGCATTCCCACCAACAGTGCACAAGGGTTCCCTTTTCTCCACATCCACGCCAGCACTTGTTGTTTGTTGATTTATTGATGATAGCCATCCTGACTGGGGTGAGGTGGTATCTCATTGTGGTTTTTATTTGCATTTCTCTGATGGTTAGTGAGGTTGAACATTTCTTCATATGTCTGTTTGCCATCTGTATGTCCTTTTTAGAAAAATGTCTCTTCATGTCCTCTGCCCATTTTTTAATTGGGTTGTTTGTTTTTTTGGAGTTGAGTTGAGTGAGTTTTTTATAAATTTGTGATATTAACCCCTTATCAGATATATCATTGGCAAATATCTTTTCCCATTCAGTAGGATCCTTTTTGTTTTATTGATGGTTTCCTTTGCTGTGAAAAAGCTTTTTAGTTTGATGTAATCCCACATGTTTATTTTTTCTCTTACTTCCCTGTAGGGATATATCAGTAAAAATCTTACTCGGGTAATGTCTGTGAAGTTTCTTCCTATATTTTCTTCTAGGAATTTTATGGTTTCAGATCTTACATTTAAATCTTTAAGCCATTTTGAATTTATTTTTGTATGTGGTGTAAGGAGGTGATCCAGCTTCATCTTTTTGCATGTGTCTGTCCAAGTTTCCCAGCACCATTTATTGAATAGACTGTCTTTACCCCACCGTACATTCTTGCTTCCATTGTCATAGATTAAATGGCCATATAGGCATGGATTTATTTCTGGACTCTCTATTCTGTTCCATTGATCTATGGGTCTGTTTTTATGCCAGTACCATGCTGTTTTGATTACTGTAGCCTTGTAGTATAATTTGAAGTCAGGTATTGTTATACCTCCCACTTTGTTCTTATTTCTCAAGATTGTTGAGGATATCTGGGGTCTTTTGTTATCCCATATAAATTTTAGGATTATATGTTCTATTTCTGTGAAAAATGTCGTTGGTAGTTTGATAGGAATTGCGTTGAATATGTATATTGCCTTAGGCAGTATGGACATTTTAACTATATTAATTCTTCCTATCCATGAACATGGTATGTGTTTCCATCTATTTGTATCTTCTTTCATTTCTTTCTTCAGTGTCTTATAATTTTCTGAGTACAGATCTTTTACTTCTTTGGTTAAATTTATTCCCAGGTATTTTATAGTCTTTGGAGCAACTGTAAATGGAATTGCTTTTTAATTTCTCCTTCTGATGTTTTATTATTGGTATATACAAATGCAACTGATTTCTGAATATTAATTTTGTATCCTGCTACTTTACTAAATTCATCTATCAGCTCTAATAGTTTCTTGGTGGAGTCTTTAGGGTTCTCTAAATATAGTATCATATCATCTGCATATAATGACAGTTTTACTTCCTCCTTACCGATTTGGATGCCTTTTATTTCTTTTTCTTGTCTGATTGCTGTGGCTAGAACTTCCAGCACTATGTTGAATAGAAGTGGAGAAAGTGGGCAACCTTGCCTTGTTCCTGATCTTAAGGGGAATGGTTTTAGCTTTTCCCCATTGAGTATGATGTTAGCTGTGGGTTTATCATATATGGCCTTTATTATGTTGAGATATGATCCCTCTATTCCCACTTTCTTAAGGGTTTTTATCATGAATGGCTGCTGAATTTTATCAAATGCTTTTTCTGCATCTATTGATATGATCATGTGATTTTTATTTTTCATTTTGTTAATGTGATGTATCACATTAATTGATTTGCAGATGTTGAACCACCCTTGCATACCAGGGATGAATCCCACTTGATCATGGTGTATGATCTTTTAATGTATTGCTGAATTCTGTTCGCTAGTATTTTGTTGAGGATTTTTGCATCTATGTTCATTAGCGATATCGGCCTGTAGTTTTCTTTTTTGTGGTGTCTTTGTCTGATTTTGGGATCAGGGTGATAGTGGCTTGTAAAAGTGTTTGGGAGTCTTCCTCCTCTGGATTTTTGGAAGAGTTTGAGGAGAATAGGTGACAATTCTTTTTGAACGTTTTGTAAAATTCACCTGTAAAGCCATCTGGTCCAGGGCTTTTGTTTGTTGGGAGATTGTTGATTACTGATTCAATTTCCTTGGTGGTAATCAGTCTATTCAGGTTTTCTGTCTCTTCTTGAGTTAGCCTTGGAAGGTTGTATGCATCTAGGAAATTGTCCATTTCTTCCAGGTTGTCAAATTTGTTGGCATACAGTTGCTCATAGTAATTTCTTAAAATTTTTGTATTTCTGTGTGTCTGTTGTCACTTCTCCTCTTTCATTACTGATTTTATTAATTTGGGTCCTCTCTCTCTTTTTTTAATGAGTCTGGCTAAAGGTTTGTCAATTTTGTTTATCTTCTCTAAGAACCAACTCTTGGATTCATTGATCTTTTGTATTGTTTTTCTGGTTTCTATTTCATTTATTTCCGCTCTGATCTTTATTATCTCCTTCCTTGTACTCCCTTTGGGCTTATTTTGTTGTTCTTCTTCCAGATCCCTTAAGTGTGAAGATAAACTGTTGATTAGTGATGTTTCTTGTTTCTTTAGGTAGGCCTGCAGTGCTATGAACTTCCCTCTTAGGACTGCTTTCGCGGCATCCCATAGATTTTGGGTCGTTGTATTTTCATTTTCGTTTGTCTCGAGATATCTTTTGATTTCTTCCTTGATCTCCTGCTTGACCCATTCATTATTTAGTAACATATTATTCAGCCTCCATGAATTTGTGTGTCTTCCAGTTTTTTTTCCTGTAGTTCATTTCTAATTTCATAGCACTGTGGTCAGAGAAGACAATTGGTATGATTTCAATTTTCTTAAATTTATCCAGACTTGCTTTGTGGCCTAACATATGGTCTATCTTGGAGAATGTTCCATGTGCGCTTGAGAAGAACGTGTATTCTGCAGCATTGGGGTGGAATGCTCTGAAAATATCGATTAAATCCAAGTGGTCCAATGTGTCATTTAAGGCTGTTGTTTCCGTATTGATTTTCTGTCTGGAAGACCTGTCCCTTGTTGTCAGAGGTGTGTTGAAGTCCCCTACTATGATAGTGTTACTGTTGATCTCTGTCTTTATGTCAGTCAATATCTGTTTTATATATTTAGGTGCTCCTATGTTGGGTGCATAGATGTTTACTAGGGTTATGTCCTCTTGTCGAATTGATCCCTTTATTATTATATAGTGCCCATCTTTGTCTTTTAATATTTTCTTCATTTTAAAGTCTATTTTGTCAGAGATAAGTATTGCAACTCCAGCTTTGTTCTCATTTCCATTTGCATGGAATATCTTACTCCAACCCTTCACTTTCAGCCTGTGTGTGTCTTTTGATCTGAGGTGAGTCTCTTGTATACAGCATATACAAGGGTCTTGCTTTCTTATCCACTCAGCCACCCTATGTCTCTTGATTGGAGCATTTAAACCATTTACATTTAAAGTGATTATTGATAAGTACATAGTTATTGCCATTTTTAAATTTGTGGTTAGATTGTTTTCATCTTTCTTCTATTTACAGAAGTCCTTTTAGTATTTCTTGCAATGCTGGCTTGGTGGTAATGAATTCCTTTAGCTTATTCTTTTCTGGGAAGCTCTTTATCTCTCCATCAATTTTAAATGATAGCCTTGCTGGATAAAACAACCTAGGTTGTAGGCCTTTGTTTTCATCACTTTGAGTATCTCCTGCCATTCCCTCCTGGCCTTCAATGTTTCTGCAGAAAAGTCATTTGATAGTCTTATGGGAGTTCCCTTGTATGTAACCCTCTGTCTTTCTCTTGCTGCTTTTAGGATTCTCTCTTTGTCTTTAATCTTTGCCATTTTAACTATAATGTGTCTTGGAGTGGACCTGTTTGGGTTTATCCTGGTTGGAACTCTCTGCACTTCCTGGACTTGTATGTTGGTTTCCTTCATCAGGTTAGGGAAATTTTCAGACATTATTACTTCAAATATGTTCTCAATCCCTTGTTTCTTCTCTTCACCTTCTGGTATTCCTATGATGCACATGTTGTTGCGCTTGATGTTATCCCATAGGTCTCTTAAACCATCTTCATTGTTTTTTATTCTTTTTTCTTTCTGTTGTTCTGTTTGGGTGATCTCTGCTAACTTGTCTTCTAAGTCGCTGATTCGATCCTCTGCTTCATCTAACCTGCTGTTAATTCCTTCAAGTGAGTTCTTTATTTCGGTAACTGTGTTCTTTAGTTCTAACTGGTTGTTCGTTATGATTTCTACATCCTTCTTTATGTCCTCTCTAAGCTCCTTAAACATTCTTATCATCAGTGTTCTGAACTCTGTCTCTGATACTTTGGTTACCTCTGCTTCATTTAGTTCCATTTCTGGAGGTTTCTTCTGTTCTTTTATTTGGGATAAGTTTCTTTGTTTCCTCATTCTGGCTGACTCTCTGTGTTTGCTTTGATGTATTAGGTAGATGCCCTGGAGTTCTTAGTTCATGCTGGATTAGTATGTAATAAATGTCCTTTATATTTCACTTGCACTACTTCGTTCTTCTCCCCTGCATGTGCTCCAAAAGTGACTCTTGTGTTGTGTATATTGTCCTGTTAAAGAAGATCCTTAATTGCTTTTCGCTTGTGAGTAGGTGGGGTTAACTCCTAGGCTGACTAGTTGTGAGACTTGGCTCTGCCCACGCAGGGTGTTCTGCTGCGTGAGGGTTGACCGCTTAGATGTGGTTTGGCCTCTATGTGCCTGTAGAGAATTCCCTCTGGGTGTGTCACTTGTAGGTCAAACCCGGTAGTACTCTGGCTTGGTCTGGAGTTGGCCTCTCGGTATGTTGAATCTTGTGCCTCTTAAGCTGGGCCCTGGTAGGGCAATTACAGAACAAAGCAAATCACCAAGCACAACAACAACAACAAGGAAAAAATCAAATATATTCACACGTAAAAAACAATCGACAACCCCACTCAACACAGGCAAAGATGTCAAAAATATAAAGCCAAATCAAAACAGAACAAAAAATAGCGCCAGTTGTGGCTTAAGCTCACCAAATAATCTCCAGGTTGTTCTCTGCTGTAGCACAGAGTCCCCTGCGTATTGTGCAGGTAGAGCCGGTCACCTGGTGCCCAGAGTGACGCTGGGGCTGCAGCTTTAGATGCGTGGGTCTGAGGGGTCTGGATGGTAGTTTCTACAAAGCCAGTGCAGTTTCTGCCCTTGCCTGCACATATGCACACTGAGAGTAGCACCACCAGCCCTGTGTCCAGTTCTCCTGAGTCTTAGGGCACCTCTTCCCTGTGTGTGTGTGTGTCGGGCGTGAGATTTCTCAGCTGCTGAAAGCTGAGAGCTACGTCTGCCACTTACTGCTGATCCCTGGGAGTACCTCCCCCGCCGATGTAATTGCCCCGCCCTAGGCAGGCCAGAAAGGGTGGGGTCTGGGGATGGGAAGAGGGGTCTTCTCTTTCCCAGCCCAGCTGTGTCACACCCCACCCGCAGGCCAGCAATGGTGGTGGCTGGGGATGCAGGAGTCTCCTATCTTCTAGGCCAGCGCAAATCACACTCTTCTCAGCCTCTTCCCTGGGCCAGAGCCGACTGCCAGTCTTCCCATAGCCCAAACACCAAGGCTCCTCTGTAATCTGACACTGCTCCTCAGTTCAGGATGCAGTTCAAGTCTCTGGAAGGGTGGGGGTAGAATTGTAAGAGCGGGGGGAGGGGCCCAGGTATGGAGTTTGTGTCCTTTGTCCGGACTAAGGCTTAACTGGGGGTATCAGCTGACGTTAATTGCCTCAAATGCTAGATATGCTGCCTCCGCTGGGGGAGAGGTCTGCTGTGGGACGCAGAGGAAAGAGTCCGCCACCTGGCTTTTGTGTTCTCTCTTTTGTCCTGGGAACCCCTGCGTCTCTGCAGCTGGGGATGTGGTTGCCCCGCCCTAGGCTGGCCAGAAAGGGTGGGGGCTGGGGATGGAAGGAGGGGTCTTCTCTTTCCCAGCCCCGCTGTCTTACACTCTTCCCGCAGGCCAGAAAAGGTGGTGGCTGGGGACGGAAGATTCCCCCCTCTCCCAGCCCAGCAAAAACCACTCTCCTCCTAGCTTCCTCCCTGGGCCAGAGCCACCTGCCTGTCTTCCCGGAGCCCGGGCACCAAGGCTCCTCTGTAATCTGCCAGTGCTCCTTAGTGCAGGGTGCAGGTCAAGTCTCTAGAAAGGCGGGGTAGGGTCGGAAGAGTGGGGAAGAGGCCCAGGTATGGAGTTTGTGTCCTTTGTCCGGCCTAAGGCTTAATTGGAGGTAGCTGAAGTTATTGCCTCAAATGCTGGATATGCTGCCTGTGAGGGCAGAGCCCCAGAAAGCAGTTTCCAGGCTCTCGGCCTCACATAGACAGGTGCTGGCTCAGGTAGTAAATGGCCATCAACTGTGATTGCATGGCCATCAGCTGTGGCTAGTTGGCCGTCAGCTGTAACCAGTGAGCCATTGGCCACTAATATAACTGCTGTGGCTATGCTAGCAGAGAGAAGAAGAATGGGGGCTAGCAAGAAGATGGTGGCTGGGCTGGCAAGCGTGGATGGCGGTTTGCGGACAGTGTGGATCCAGCCTCCAGTGAGAGTATAGTGCCGCCAGAGAGAATATAGTGGTATGACTCCCCTCCCTATGGCTCTGTGGGTGTTCCTTTTTCGCCTCACCATATCCTGCGTTATGTGGGGTCGGGACCAGAGACCCCGCAGGCCGCCCTGCATGACAAATGGCACAGCGAGCAGCATCTCCCGCATGACAAATGGCGCAGCGAGCAGGGTATGGTGCCGGCCAAGGCTCTCCCAAGAGTGGTGGAGCAGTTTGTGTGTATGAACATTCAGTCTCTGGAAGACCAGGAGGAGCAGCTGCCGGAGAGCTGGATCCCCGTGGAGGGGTGGGAGGACGTGGACGGTTCTCCCACCAGCACAGGAAAAGCCATGCAGCTGCTGGAGAGATGGAGCCCCGTGGAGAGGTGGAAAGATGTGGACGGTTCCCCAACCAGCACAGGCCGGAGAAAGCAAAGGTCGTTGCAGCCCTGTGGGCCGGGAAGTTCCTGGTCAGGCAGCCCGGATACAGGACTTGTCCCAGGAGGAAAGGCTTGCTGAGTCCTCCGTGGGAGATGAGGGTGAGGTCAAGGTCATCCCTCACCCCCAGGACAGCCCTGGTGAATGACTATGGACTATGGGGAATTGCCTTCCATTCCTAATTTAATGGACAGCTTGACTGTTTGTTTGGGAACTTACCACCATGTAGTGGAACTGGGGGATATTTGCTTTTGTGTCTTGACTGGCTACCATTGAGAATATGTAAGCACCTTGATTGTGAGTCGCTGTTGTTCCAGCAGGGTACCCTGAGAGGCCCAGAGAGAGTGGCAGTGCCCTGAGAGCCCTGGCTGTGTCCAGGAAGTGTGGCTGTGCCCACAGAGAGTGGCAGTGCCCTGAGAGCCCTGGCTGAGTCCAGGAAGTCTGGCTGTGCCCTGAAAATGCCCTGGCTGTGCCCAGGAAGTCGGGCTGTTCCCAGAGAGAGTGGCAGTGCCCTGAGAAATCCTAGCTGTGCCCGGGGAAACTAGTGGTACCCTAAGAAGTCCAGGAAGTCTGGCCGTGCCCAGAAGTACTGGTGGTGCCCTGAGAAACCCTGGCTGTGTCCGGGAAGACAGGTGGTACCCTAAGAAGTCCAGGAAGTCTGGCTGTGCCCAGAAGCACTGGTGGTGCCCTGAGAAACCCTGGCTGTGTCCGGGAAGACAGGTGGTACCCTAAGAAGTCCAGGAAGTCTGGCGTGCCCAGAAGCACTGGTGGTGCCCTGAGAAACCCTGGCTGTGCCCAGAGAGCCTAGCTGTGTCCAGGATATTGCATTCACCTCCAGGCTCCTCGCACAGGCCCAGGCTGCTTGTCACGAGATTGTGAGGTGAGAGTGTGGGGGCAGAGCCCCAGAAAGTAGTTTCCAGGCTCTCGCCTCACGTGGAGGAGTGCTGGCTCGGGTAGTAGATGGCCGTCAGCTGTGATTGCATGGCCATCAGCTGTGGCTAGTTGGCCGTCAGCTGTAATCAGTGAGCCATTGGCCACTAATATAACTGCTGTGGCTACGCTAGCAGAGAGAGAAGAAGAATGGGGGCTAGTAAGAAGATGGTGGCTGGGCTGGCAAGCGTGGATGGCGGTTTGCGGACAGTGTGGATCCAGCCTCCAGTGAGAGTATAGTGCCGCCAGAGAGAATATAGTGGTATGAATCCCCACCCTATGGCTCCGTGGGTGTTCCTTTTTGGCCTCACCATATCCTGCGTTCTTGTATGGGGAGCGGGACCAGAGACCCCGCAGGCCTCCCTGCACGACAAATGGCGCAGCGAGCAGGGTCTCCCGCATGACACTGCCCCTGTGGCGGGAGAGGTCCGCTGTGGGACGCAGGGCAAAGCGCCCACTTCCTGGCTTCCGTGCTCTCCTCCGTCCTGGGATCTCCTGCGTATCTGTAGCCGTGGGTGTGGGCTGGATTTTCACAGGCACAGGTGCAGAGCAGATTTCCACAACCCAAGGGTGGGGGCCGAATTTCTACAGCCACAGGTGTGGACCGCGATTCCAACCCGCGTCCCCACCGCCGCGCAGGTGCAGCGGGTCTCCACTCCGCTCCCTTCCTTCTTCCCCTTCTCGCCCAAGTTTTTCCCCCACCTGCAAGTAATCCCTGCGTGAGTCTCTTCGCTGTTCTGTGTGATGAGCAAAGAGTCCTTTGATCGGTTATAAGCTTCTCGTTTCTGATAAGATCGGACGGAGAACTCAAAAAGTGCGCCCCGCTGCCGCCATTCCTATGACGTCACTCCTCTCATTCTGGTTTTGATTTGCATTTCTCTGATGATTAATGATGTTGAGCATTTTTTCATATGTCTATTTGCCATTTGTATGTCCTCTTTGGAGACATGTCTCATCAAGTCCTCTGCCCATTTTTCAATCGGGTTGTTTGTTTTTTTGTTGTTGAGTTGCATGAGTTCCTTGTATATTTTGGATATTAGCCCCTTATTGGAGGCACTATTTGCAAAAATCTTCTCCCATTTAGTTGGTGGCCTCTTTATTTTGTCGATGGTTTCTTTTGCTGTGCAGAAGCTTTTAAGTTTCATATAGTCCCATTTGTTTATTTTAGCTTTTACTTCCACTGCCTTTGGAGTCAAATTCATAAAATGCTCTTTGAACCCAAGTCCATAAGTTTAGTACCTGTGTTTTCTTCTATGCAGTTTATTGTGTCAGGCCTTATGCTTAAGTCTTTGATCCATTTTGAATTAACTTTGGTACATGGTGACAAATAGCAGTCCAGTTTCATTCTTTTGCACGTGGCTATCCAATTCTCCCAGCACCATTTATTGAAGAGGCTGTCTTTGCTCCATTGTATGTTTTTAGCTTCTTTGTCAAAAATTGTCTGTCCATATTTATGTGGTTTTATTTCTGGGTTCTCAATTCTATTCCATTGGTCTATGTGTCTGTTTTTCTGCCAATACCATGCTGTTTTGATTATTGTAGCCCTGTAGTACAAGCCAAAGTCAGGGAGTGTGATACCTCCAGCATTGTTCTTTATTCTTAAGATTGCTTTGGCTATTCGGGGTCTTTTGTGGTTCCAAAAATATCTGATGATTTTTAGTTATATTTCATTAAAAAATGCCATTGGGACTTTGATGGGGATTGCATTAAATCTGTATATTGCTTTGGGTAATATGGCCATTTTAACTATGTTGATTCTTCCAATCCATGAGGTCGGGATATCTTTCCATTTCTTTGCGTCTTCTTCAATTTCCTTTAAAAATGTCTTTTAGTTTTCAGCATATATGTCTTTCACATCCTTGGATAAATTTATTCCTAGGTATTTTATTCTTTTTTCTGCAATTGCAAAATGAATTTTTTTATTTCTTTTTCTGAGCTTTCATTGTTAGTATATAGGAATGCAATGGACTTTTGAATGTTGATTTTGTAGTCAGCCACATAACTGTATTCGTTGATTGTTTCTGATAGCTTTTTGGTGGAGTCTAGGGTTTTCTACATAAAGCATCATGTCATCTGCAAAGAGTGACAATTTAACTTGTTCATTCCCAATTTGGATGCTTTTTATTTCTTTCTCTTGCCTGATTGCTCTGGCAAGAACTTCCAACACTATGTTGAAAAGCAGAGGTGACAGGGGACAGCCCTGTCATGTTCCTGAATGTAGAGAAATGGGGTTCAGTTTTTCACCGTTAATTATGAGATTGGGTGAGGGTTTGTCATAGATGGCCTTTATTATGTTAAGATATTTTCCTTCCATATCTATTTTATTAAGTGTTTTAATCATAAATGGATGTTGTATCGTGTCAAATGCTTTTTCTGCATCAATTGATATAATCATATGATTTTTCCCTTTATGTTGTTTATGTGATGTATCACATTGATGGATTTGCATGTGTTGAACCATCTTTGTGCCCCAGGGATGAACCCCACTTGGTTGTGATGAATAATCTTTTTAATGCATTGTTGCATTCGATTTGTTAGAATTTTGTTTAGGATTTTTGCATCTGTATTCATCAGAGATATTGGTCTGTAGTTTTCTTTTTTGTATTGTCCTTACCAGATTTTGGTATCAGGGTAATGTTGGTCTCATAAAATGACTTAGGAATTACTGTCTCTTCTTCAGTTTTTTGGAAGAGTTTGAGCCGGATTGATAGTAGATCCTCTTTGAAGGTTTGGTAGAATTCATATGTGAAGCCATCTGTTCGCGGACTTTTGCTTTTGGGAAGGTTTTGGATGACTGATTCAATTCTGTTACCGGTGATAGGTCTGTTTAGATTTTCCGGTTCTTCATGATTCAGCCTTGGAAGGCTATATGTTTCTAAGAACTTGTCATTTCATCTAGGTTATTGAATTTGGTGGCATATAGTTCCTCATAGTATTCTTGGATGATCCTCTGTATTTCTGTGGTGTCCATGATAACTTCCCCTTTTTCATTTGATTTTGTTAATTAATGTCTTCTCTCTTTTTATCTTAGTGAGTCGAGCCAAAGGTTTGTCAATTTTGTTAATCTTTTCAAAGAAACAGCTCTTTAGCACATTAATTTTTTTCTATTGTCTTTTTGATCTCTATTTCATTTAGTTCTGCTCTGATTTTTGTTATTTCCTGTCTTCAGCTGAACTTGGGTTTCACTTTTTCTTCTTTTTCTAGTTCTTTAAGGTGTAACATGAGGTTATTTATTTGGGATTTTTCTTGTTTCTTGAGATAGACCTGTAATGATATAAATTTCCCTCTTAAAACTGCTTCTGCTGCATCCCAAAAAGTTTGGTAGGATGTATTTTCATTGTCATTTGTTTCTATGTATCCTTTGATCTCTCCTCCAATTTCTTTTTTGACCCAGTCGTTCTTTAAAAGTATGTTGTTTAATCTCCATGTGTTTGCGTTTTTTTCTGCTTTCTTTTTGCAGTTGATACCCAATTTCAAAGACTTGTGATCAGAGAATATGCTTAGTATGATTTCAATCTTCTTAAATTTGCTGAGGCTGATTTTATGTCCCAAAGTATGGTCTATCCTTGAGAATGTTCCATGTATACTAGAAAAAAAAATGTATAGTCTGATGTTTTGGGATGAAGTGCTCTATATATGTCAATTATGTCCATTTTATTTAATGTGTCATTTAGAGCTGCTATTTCGTTATTTATTTTCTGTTTGGATGATCTATCCATAGCTGTCAATGATGTATTTAAGTCCCCTAGCATAATTGTGTTTTGGTCAATTTCTCCCTTTAGTTCTCTTAGTATTTGCTTGGTATATTTTGGTGCTCCCAGATTGCGGGTTATAAATATTGATGACTGTTATATCTTCTTGTTGTATAGTCCCCTTTACCATTTTTAAATGTCCGTCTTTGTCTCTTGTTATCTCTTTCACCTTGAAGTCTGTGTCATTTGATATCATTATGGTTACACCTGATTTTCTCTGGGTACCATTTGCTTGGAGTGTCAATTTCCACCCTTTCACTTTGAGTCTATGCTTGTCCTTGTAGCTGAAATGTGTCTCTTGGAGACAGCTTATGGCTGGGTTTAGGTTTTTGATCCAATGTGCTAGTCTGTTTCTTTTTATTGGTGGGTTCAGTCCATTGACATTTAGTTTGATTATTGATATGTGAGGGTTTCCTGTCATTCTATCTTTAGTTTTCTGGTACCGCTGTGTCTCCATTATTTCTTTACCTTTTTGTTGTTGTGTATTACTTCTGTGGTGGTATTCTATGATGTTGCCCTCTGTTTCTTCTTTTATTACAGTATGTACTTCAGTTCTGGATTTTGTTTTTTTTGATTGGTTACCCTTAAGTTTATGTAACAGAAAGTTTGATGTTTATATTATTCGATTTCCTTCAGCACACTTACTTTTTCCATTCCGATATTCGGGTTCAGGCTTTTACTCTCCTCCTTTTTATGTTTTGGTAGCCACAAATTGTTCCTGTTGATGGTGGTCGAATAGCCTCCTTTAGTATTTCTTGTAGTGCAGGTCGTGTATTAGAAAATTTCTTCAGCTTCTGTATGTCTGGAAAGGTTTTTATTCCTCCTTCATTTCTAAAGGATACCTTTTCTGGGTATATTATTCTTGGGTGATATTTTCTCTCTTTCAATGGTTTGAATATTTGGTTCCACTCCTTCCTGGCTTGTAGAGTTTCTGCTGAAAAATATGATGATAATCTAATGGGCTTTCCTTTGTGGGTTACCATGTTCTTTTTCCTGGCTGCCTTGAGGATTCTTTCTTTGTCATTGATTTTAGACAGCTTCAGTTCAATGTGCCTTGGCGAAGGCCTGTTGGGATTGAGGTATCTAGGTGTTCTATTTGCTTCTTGGATTCGAGGATCCAGTTCTTTCCACATGTTTGGGCAGTTCTCATCGACTATTTGTTTGAATATACTCTCTGTTCCCTTCTATCTTTCCTCTCCTTCTGGTATGCCCATTATTCTTATATTGTTCTTTCTGATGGGGTCAGGAAATTCTTGTAGAGTCCTTTCTTTTCTTTTAAGTCTCAAGTCTCTTTCTTCTTCCATCCATGTCATTTCCAGGTTTTTGTCTTCAATGCCACTGATACTTTCCTCCATCTGGTCAACTCTACTTCCTAAGCTGGCTATGTTATTCTTCCTTTCTTCTTTTGAGTTCTTAATCTCCGGAAATTCTATTTGGTTCTTTTTGAAATTTCAACCTCTTTTGTAAAATGTTCATGTTGTTGTTTGATTGTGTTTCTGAGTTCATCAAACTGCATTTCTGTGTTTTCTTGCATCTCGTTGTGTTTTTTCAGAACTGCAATCTTGAATTTTGTGTCCTTTAAGTCACATATTTCCATATTTTTACGTTCATTTCCTGGAGACTTTTCACTTTCTTTCTGAGCTGTCTTGTTGCCTTGGTTATTCATGGCAATTAATGTTTTATTATTTCTCTTCCTAGATATCTACAGTTGTGGGTTATTCAACCGGTTCATAGAAAGAGGTCTTTCTTTTGTTTTCTGAGTCTTGTTGTTGGAGATTTTTCTTTTCTCTGTGATTGCAGCTTTTCTTTCTCTCTCACACTGTAGTGTTATGTTTTCTCTGCACTATTCCAGATTCTCACACAATGTGGGGATTCCCTGGAAGGCGGGCTTCTCCTCAGTTAACAGTTCGCCTGGGTCATAGTTCACCATGTCCCTGTGGGGATGCGGAGAGCTTTTGAAGTTCCAAAGCTCTTCTTGCACTATGTTCAGAGCCCGTGTGTTTCAGCTGTTCTGTTTACTCCTGCAGGGATCCACCGTGATTGGTGGTGTGTTGTGCCAGGTGAGTTTTGAGAGGTGGACCGAAGCAATGGAGGCCACCACCACCACAGCAGTTCCTGCTTCCATGGCTCCCTCCTGTTTGGCAGAAATAGGTGGGCTGCGAATCTGTGTCTGCGGTCCACAGTTCTCAGAACAGCAAATATTCTATTCTTTTGATCTGAGACTGCTACCGTTCCGCTTCTTGCACTGTGCAGGTGGGGGCGGGGCGAGCTTTGAGAGGGTAGGGAGGGAGCGGATAGTCTCGGTGCCTAAGGCTTCAGTTCTCTGTGGCATTCAGGGCTTGTACCATCATTTTCAGCCTTTGTCCCTCAGTCTTTTCTCCGAGGTCTGTGCTGTGAGTGTTGAGTTCAGCTGTGTTATATACTGTACCCTCAGCCCTGTGGGCCATAAACCTAGCCCTAGCTATCAGAGTTCTTCTATCTCCTGCACCTGAGGTATTTCCCGGATGCAGCTAGCTTTGAGCTCTGAGCTAGGTCTGCGTCCTGCGCCCACGCGTCCCCCGTCACGGCACTTCTCCCTTCCCTCCTCCTCTGCTGGAGTGATTTGCCCACCTTTAGGTGAATTCATAGTCAGTCTCTTTGTCTTGCCTGTCTGCTGTGCAGGGAGTCCTTTGTGGAGTTATAGTTTTTCAATTTGTTGTAAATTCCAGGGGAGATTTCCAGAGTCTCACCTTATGCTGCCATTTTGGTGACGTCGCTTGCTGTTTAGTGTTAAGAGCAAGAGACAAAGACAAGTAAACAATTTGTTATGTGTATTTTATTTGTTTGTTATTTATTTATTTGTTTATAAAAAAGCAATTTCTAGAATATGTCATAGGGGCAATGTGGTTCTGCTTTACTCCTGTCCCTATTAAATATGCGGTTCTATAAAATGACAATTGATGGTTCTTTAAAGCATTGCATGATAAACAAATGTCTTTGGAATTATCCACAGAAATGAGATTCTGTATTTATTTGGATGACATATATTAAAACTTTTATGTGCCAGATTCTGTGCAGGGAATATGGAAAATAAGAAAGCATTCTGCTTTAATATCCCATTAAAATATTTCTAGGTGAATTGAAATTTTCTGGTTAGGGATACCAATCGCCATCAGTCTATTGCTCACTTTTCCCATTGATTCTGTAATTTCAAATGTCTGTCTGGAAAAGCTCTTTTAATGTGTGTATGTGTATGGAATATGTCATGTATATAATTTAATTCTTTAAAAGCTATTTTTCAAACTGGTGGAAAGGTATGTTTATTTTCTTTTTAAAATTATTCGCTTTATGAAATATCCATGAGACTTGAATAAAACATGGTCTGTAGTACTAATTTATTTTTCGTTATGTGGTGGCTCTAATATTATTAAGAAAAATTGATATCACCCTCAAGCTCAGAATATTTAATTTTTTTTATTAAATTTATTGGGGTGACAATTGTTAGTAAAATTACATAGATTTCAGGTGTACAATTCTGTATTACATCATCTATAAATCCCATTGTGTGTTCATCACCCAGAATCAGTTCTCCTTCCATCACCATATATTCGATCCCCCTTACCCTCATCTCCCACCCCCCACCCTCCACCCCCCTTACCCTCTGGCAACCACTAAACTATTGTCTGTGTCTATGAGTTTCTGTTTCTCATTTGTTTGTCTTGTTCTTTTGTTGTTTTTGGTTTATATACCACATATCAGTGAAATCACATGGTTCTCTGCTTTTTCTGTCTGACTTATTTCATGCAACTCAACAACAAAAAAACAAACAACCCAATTGAAAAATGGGCAGAGGACTTGAAGAGACATTTCTCCAAAGAGGACATACAAATGGCAAATAGACATATGAAAAAATGCTCAACATCACTAATCATCAGAGAAATGCAAATCAAAACCACAATGAGATATCACCTCACCCCAGTCAGAAAGGCTATCATCAACAAGACAAATAGTAACAAATGTTGGAGAAGCTGTGGAGAAAAAGGAACCCTCATGCACTGTTGGTGGGAATGCAGACTGGTGCAGCCGTTATGGAAGGCAGTGTGGAGGTTCCTCAAAGAATTACAAATAGAATTGCCATATGACCCAGCAATCCCTGTCCTGGGTATCTACCCCAAAAATCTGAAAACATTTAGAGATAAAGACACGTGTGCTCCAATGTTCATTGCAGAATATTTTCTAATTATTGCCAGTTGGTGTCAGAATTTGAAAAGCAGGATCTTTATTAAAAGGATGGTATAGTTTTAAAACTTTTTTTGGTTAAAAGTGATCCACTTAGATTATAGGTATAGTAGGGTAAAAAATAGTGAAATCTTTATGGTGTGGATAGATCAGAGTTAGAAAAACAAGGAAATCAACATTTAGGAAGTTACAGATAAACAGGAAACATACAAAGTTCTAGCACTTAAAAATGCATTCTTCCTTCTTTTCTATTGGCCATTTTAGCAGTCTGTATCATGAATGCACAAACCCATTCAGAGCCATGGGTTCCCTGCTCGTAGGCAGGTGATTCAGAGACAGTTTTAGCAGTGTATACCTAAGGAGACATAAGCCTGACAAGTCTAAGAAATAATGAAAGGTTGTACTATGATGGTCATGGTGTAACCTAACTGAGGCCTTTAACTATTAAATATATTGGCATATTCTCTATGGAACTAACTTATCTGTTGAAGACAGGTTCTCCCATCTCTTTTATGGCCCCCAAAAAAGTACAGGTATAGTATACATGGGCATAGCTTATATTTATTATTTATTTCTTTGAAAAGTTGGAAATGCCACTAGACTGTAGATATTTAGCTAAATGATCCCAAGCTGATAAGTGAGAGATACTGCTAGAAAATGAAATTATTTCATGTGTAAACTTTTTGTTCAGTTGGAGTTAATTAGGACTATAATAATACAAGAGGAAATAGTGTTGTAATACATCATGGTTAGTCTTGACTTTTATTTTATTAATGAGGTCTTTGGAGTTTGGAATTAGACCAGACTTAGATTCAAATCCTGGCCTAACCTCTTTAATAACTTTGTGGCCTTATTTAAGTTAATTTTAACCCTTTTATAGCTCATTTTGCCTACCCTTCATAAAAAGAACATAATAATAGTACCTATTGCAATGGATTGTTTTACGGATTATATAAGATCATGTGTGTATCTGATACATAGTGACTGTTAGTAAATGATAAATATTATTTTTATCTTTCTAAAAGTTGGTGTCCCAAATTAATTTTAACTGAAAATAACACAATTTGATTGTATTGTTACCTACAGTTTGAAATACCAAAAGTAATTACTCTGGCACTAAAAAAAAAGCAAAACCTTCTGTGATTATGGTTTTGAACTAGCTTTTAGCTGATTTCTCAGGTCTCATTTATCTTTACTGACCTTGGGAAGCTTTTCACAAATATATACATATCTTCTATAATGTAGAATGATACGGGCATAAAATAGCGTGAAACAAAATTTAGTATATTCCATAGTCAGATGATTGACACTAGTGTCTATTTCTCTAAATAATCTCATTATTGTGAATTATATGACAACTTTTAATTTACCTTTCTTTCTGATTTAAAAAATTTCAGATCTCTCGTGGAAGACGAAGACCAACACGTGAAATTGGCCCTTGGAAGCAGTGAAATGGGCCTCTCATCTCATTTGCAATCTTCCAAGGCAGTAGCCACACGCATCTTTACCAGCAATACCCATAGTTCTGTGGTCTTACAGGTAATCTAATCTGTCTTTTTTGTAGTATTCACATGCCTTTAGAAGCAACCTATGGTTTTTGTGGTATGGGATATGACATGGGATAGTGGTGTGGGACAGTGGGGGAGGTTGTGCATGTCTGGGGACAGGGAATATAGGGAAACTCTTTGTACTTTCTACTCAAGTTTGCTATGAACCTAAATCTTCTCTAAAAGAATGAAGTTTACTAATTTTTTTTAAAAAGAAAACAGACACCAGAGGAGAAACCTTGAAGGGAAAACTGCATACGTTTGTGATGTTTTTTAAAAAATCCCCACAGTTCATTCTTTGGTTTGTTTGTGCAAAAGAGGTCTTGCGGTTATGCCGCACTTTGTTAGACAGTGTTGTATCTGGCAACACTAACTTTCCATCATGTCTCAGCCAACATAAACATCACAAAATCCCTACACTACATTCTCTAGTCCCTCACTCACACCCTATTTTACTATCACCTTTATCATGGTTCTACAAATTGTATTTATTGTCTCGATTCATATTGGCACTAACAGATGCAGGAGTAGGGGTGAGAACTGCTGGATGCAAACACACTGGTAGATGTAAGAAGTAATAACTCACATCAAAGGAGAGGACAGAAAAACTATAGAAAGCTAAAAGAACACAAAGAACTGCGATGTGGAGATATTTAGTGTAGGGATAAGGAGTCCAAGTATTTCTGACCCTTGTGGACACTCCCTGACCTCTGTGGGCATTGCTGAATTAGAGAACAATATAATATTGGATGTCCATAAATGTCTTCTAGATATAGTTAAATTATATCAGTGTTCTCTGTTTAGTAAGATAAGGAAGATAAATCTTCCTAAATGTATTTTTAAAAGAAATCTCCTCAGATAAATTTCATGCGTATTCCTGGTCAAGAACCATTATAATAAAGCAGTATAGTGTAATAGCATAGCATAGCATAGCATATAGCATAGTGAGAGAAGAGGCTTATCCTTGCTGTGTGCCTTACTATGTCATGTACTTTCTCTGGGCTTCATTTTTTCTTATTTCCAAAATATGACTCTTGGCTAGGAAAGCTCTAAATTCCCTTCTAGTTCCCATTTGTGTGATTCAGTGAAATCACATTATTCCAATGTTTCAGTTTCTAATTGGAGCTGGGTTTTATGGTTCATTGTCCTGTGCGTATCATCAACAGAAATGTCAGGGTCAGGAAGGAAAAGCTTTCCATCCCTGGCATCTTAATTCTGTAAATGTTTTAATTATTGTTTTTTAAGGCTATGAGAGGAGAGAATGAGGGGTCAAGCAGATAGGAAAAGCATGAGAGGAAGATGTTTTAATTATATTAATGTATTCTCTCTAAAAAAATGCAAAGAGATCCACATAACCCTCCATGATATTTCTGCCCTATCCATGACCATAGTCATGTGTTAAAGGCAATTTATGTGGTCCTGCTAATTCTAAAATTGTACTTTAATCCAAATAATGACAGCAAGTGCAGTGCAGTGAAACAGATTTAGAGCAGTGGTCCTCAAATTTTAGTGTGTATCAGAATCACAAGGAGGAAGGCTGTTAAAACAGTGAGTACTGGGCCTCACCCACAGTTTCTTAATCAAAAACGGGGGTTGGGGCCCGGAAATGTGCATTCCCAACAAGTTCCCAAGTGATGCTGCAGATCCAGGGAACATACTTTTAGAACCATTGTTCTAGGGGCAAGGTCCTTCTTCCATCAAGAGAGATGGCCTCTTATTTTCCCCCTTTATGTCATATGGAAATAAGAGGTCTGACAATTAAGTTCACGAACTCATCCTAGAAAAACTGCTACATGTGTTATTGTTGAATATCACTATGGTAACCTTCAAGGTACTCCCCTTTGGAAGCTATGCACCCAGCCAGCGCCTATTCACCCTTCAAAGTAATTTGGAACTCTATCTGGAGTGGCCATCAGAGCTGTCGTTGTATTACCTTTGAAGTCCTAAATGTCATCAAAACATCTTCCTTTCAATATTTCCTTTATCTTCGAGTAAAGAAAGATCAGGTGAGTAGGGAGGGTGTTCCAATACAGTTATTTTTTTACTGGCTAAAAGCTCCCTCACAGACAGTGCCCCGTGAGCTGGTACGTTGTCATCATGCAATGATGAATTATTGGCAAAAAGTTCAGGTCATCTAACTTTTTCACGTGACCTTTTCAGTACTTCCAAATAATAAACTTGGTTAATTTAATTGTTTGTCCAGTTGGTACAAATTCATAATGAATAATCCCTCTGATATCAAAACAGGTTAGCAACATCGTTGCAACAAGTTCACGAACTTAATTGTCAGGCCTTGTAAGTTAATGTTATAATGGGGAAACAATGGAAATAGCTTAAATATCCATCCATAGGGAAACGGTTATATAAATTATGTTGCATCAACAATGTAATACTGTGCAGTCACTAAAAAGAGAGGTGAGATAGATCTGTATGTATTAAACAGAAAGAATACATTAAATGAAAAAAGTAAGAAGACATATATGATATATCCACACAACAGAATATTGTTCAGCTACATAAAGCAACGAAGTACTGAAACATGTTACAACATGGATGGACTTTGAAAACATTATGCTACCGCCTTTCCCTCAAAATAAGACCTAACCGTAAAATAAGCCCTAGCATGATTTTTCAGGATGACATCCCTTGAACATAAACTCTAATGCGTCTTTTGGAGCAAAAATTAATGTAAGACCCAGTCTTATTTTTGGAATAACATGGTATGTGAAAAGAGTTAGTGACAAAATACCACATATTGTATAATTCCATTTATGTGAAATGTCCAGAATAGGGAAATCTGTAGAGACAGAAAGTAGGCTAGTGGTTGCTTAGGGCTAGAGAAAATGTGAGGATACACGGATGATAGGTAAAGCCTGCAGGTTTTTCTTTTTCAGGTAATGAAAATATCCTAAAATTGATTATGGAGATGGTTCCAATATTTTCTGTAAATATACTAAAAACCACTGAATTGTACACTTTTAATGACTGAATTGTATGGTATGTTAGCTACATCTCAATAAAGTTGTTAGAAAAGTAATAGGACAATATGTAATATATAATACCATCTATTTGTAGAAAAAATATACAATAGATGAGGTTGGACAATTAGGTTCACGAACTTCCCACTGTGCACTTATATTGGCAGCACTGTACAAACAGCTCGGTAAGGTTTCATAACCTTGGTATATCAGTGTCTCACAGCTGTGTTCATGTCGACGTGTGGTGGTGTCTTGCTGAGTGGAGTTCATTATTGTTGTTGTGTGTTTTTGTGTGCCATTGCAAGAATGTCTGAGCTTGAATTAGAGTAACAAACAAACATTAAATATCTTGTTAAACTTGGCAAGAGTGGAAGGGATATCAGGAACATGTTAGTCCAAGTTTATGGGAATAATGCCATGAAGAAAACAGCCGTTTACAAAAGGATTAAATGTTTTTCTGAGGGGAGAGAATGCGTCACTGATGAAGAGAGGTCAGGGCGGCCAGTAACCAGCAGAACTGACAAAGACATTGTTAAAATTCATCAAATTGTGTGTCAAAATCATTGGCTGACTCTGAGAAGCATAGCAGATCAAGTAAACATCGATAGAGAAACAGGAAAATCTTAACTGAAAATCTTGGCATGAGAAAGGTGTGTGCAAAAATGGTCCTGAAGGAACTCACTGATGAACAAAAGCAAAGGAGAGTCATAGTTTGCCAAGACCTTTTGGAGAGGCAAGACGATGTTTTGGGCCATGTTATCACTGTTAATGAAACACAGGTGTACCAATAGGATGCTGAAACAAAGCATCAAAGTGCACAATGGAAGTCAGCCAATTTTCCATGACCAAAAAATTTCTGTCAGTCCAAATCAAGTGTCAAAACGATATCAGAGGGATTATTAATTACTTATTTGTTTCAACTGGACAAACAGTTAACCAAGTTTACTATTTGGAAGTGCTGAAAAGGCTGCATGAAAAAGTTAGTTGAAGACGTTCTGAACTTTTCGACAGTTCACGGCCCTTGCATTATAACAATACATCATCTCGTATGGCACTGTCTGTGAGGGACTTTTTAGCTAGTAAACAAATCAATGTATTGGGACACTCTTCCTACTCACCTGATGTGGCCCCCAGTGACTTCTTTCTTTACCTGAAGATAAAGGAAATGTTGAAAGGAAGACATTTTGATGACATTCAGGACTTCAGGGGTAATATGACGACAGCTATAATGCCCATTTCAGAAAAAGGGTTCTAAAATTGCTTTGAAGAGTGGACTAGGTGCTGCTATGAGTGCATAGCTCCCCAAGGAAGTACTTTGAAAATGACTGTAGTGATATTCAGCATTGAGGTATGTAGCACTTTTACTAGGATGAGTTCGTGAACTTAATTGTCAGTCCTCACATATACATGAATGTAAATGCATAACAATAGGTCTGGAAACATTAGGGAGGCTGGTGAATAATGTCTTACACTTTGTGCTCTGTATAATCCTGCACTGTTTATTTTTTTTAAATGGAATCATTTTTGCATATAACCTGAGTAATTTAAAAAAGTATATATAATGGTTGACAAAACAAGTGTAGCTGGGTCTTAGAACCCTTAGCTCTGTCATGTTTTAGTTCAGCTTTTGTTGGTCCAGGCTGGTGGTAGGAACAGAGATGTGAAAGTAACCTGAGCATTTGTATTAAGTGGAGTTGATCTTTCGTAAACTGATGTTTTTAATGTTATGTTGTCTGTGGTGGTATAGAGCTACCACTCTGTATTGCTTTTGAAAAACTTGGTATGCTCTCTATTTAAAAATCTATTAAAAATTATGTTCTCACAAATGATTTTTAAGTATAAGCACTAACAGGGACATTTTTTTTTGTATCTAATCTTATATGTGTGGTTGTCAAGGGAACAAGCTAGAGAAGTGTTTAATGTGTAAATGTTATCATTGTTTTAAAATTAGCAATCACACAAACTCCAGTTTCAAAATCCATTGAAAGTAGCTGTCAGGGGAACGTTTCTATGGGGAGAGTATATATATATTTTTTAAATTTTATTTTATTAAATTTATTGGGGTGACAATTGTTAGTAAAATTACATAGATTTCAGGTGTACAATTCTGTATTACAACATCTATAAATCCCATTGTGTGTTCATCACCCAGAGTCAGTTCTCCTTCCATCACCATATATTCGATCCCCCTTACCCTCATCTCCCACCCCCCACCCCCGCCCCCGTTACCCTCTGGCAACCACTAAACTATATTTTAAGAAGCCTCACTCTGCAGTATTACCCACTGCATAACTGTAATGGGAAGGACATGAGTTTAGGCCAAAACTGCAATCCTAGTTTTACTACTTACTAGCTAGTTATGTGACTCTGGGAAAGTCATTTATCCTCTTTGGGCCAGCATCTTTATCTGTAATAGGGGTAAGAGATGTGAAGATTAAATGTGACAATTTATGGGAAAGTAAGGTGCAAATAAATATCCATTTATTTTTTCCCATTTAGCCAAACAGGGAAGATGTCAGAGAAAATGTAGCTGATCAGAAGTGAAAGGTGTGCTAAATAAAGCATCCATCTGGTGGGCTTGATGTGCTCAAACAGATTAGTTGACTCTATTATATAGGCTTTAGCAAACTAGGCTGTCAAAGAAAGTGTCTAGAAAGAATTTTGATACCTAATAGGCTTGGATTCCTAGAACTTTGAACAAATCCCAGGAGAATCCATGATGAAATTAGCAATGAAAAGGTCTTTTACTCAAGGAAGGAAGATTAAACAGGATTTGCTTAAGTAGTAACTGGTAAAAACCAAGAATTAGGGATTTCTGGTTAAGATGGCAGAGTAGGTAAACACTGTGCTTACCTCCTTTCGTGGCCACATCAAAATTACAACTAAGCTACAAAACAGCCATCATTGAGAATCACCTGAAGTCTAGTTGAACTGAAGGCCTACAACTAAGGACATATAGAAGAAGCCACCTCAAGAGTGGTAGGAGGGGCAGAGACGTGGAATGGGCTGGTCCCATATCTGCACGGAGCCATTAAAAATCAGGAGGGATATGTCGGCTGTGGAGGTCCTCCACCCCGCACCGCCAGCGGAATGAAGGGTCCCAAAGTGATACCAGGCTCCCCAGCGCAGGGTTCCAGTGCTGGGGAGAGAAGTCCCCATAACTTCTGGCTGTGAAAACTAGTAGAGATTATGACCAAGTCAGACAAGGGAAGTTGCAGTCCCAGGCACTCCTCTTAAAGGATTCATGCATGAACTCAAGTCACTGACAGACACACTCACTCTAAGCTCCAGTGCTGGGGCAGCAGCTTGAAAGGCACGAGAGATATATGGGGAGGAACAGAATTGTCCGGCTTAGGGGCAAGGCCTGGAGAAGCAGCTTTCTCCTAGACAGAGGAGCTGGCTGAAGCTTTGTTTCTTTGTTGAGCCCTCCCCCCTCCCAGCGTGCAGGCTCAGGCAGACATCATATCTGAGTCTCCATCAACTTGGCTATGATGGTTTGTCTGTACCATCCTAGTGATTCCGTGAGACCACACCCTACCTGGCTTGCCAGCCCACCCAAGGCGCCTCTGGTGGCTTTTCTGTACAAACGGCCCATCTTGGCTCTGGCTGCGGACATTCCTAAAAATCTCTCAAACGTTCATAAAACCCAAAGAAGTAACATCTGGCTTTGGCATGCACTGTACCTCTGGCTGAAGCAATCCGAAGCCCAGCATTAGTGACAGCGAACTCGGTTTGAGGCTTGGCCTGTCAAGGCACCTCCAGACAATCACTGGTGGAGGCCATCTGCTGATGGCTTTGTGGCTTATGCCTGGTGGCACTGGGCAGCGTATAGGCTGCAGCTGAACTTGGGCTGCAGTGGGTCCCCTCCCAGGGGTCCTGGGGTTGGCACACCCATTGACTAGCTTTGGTCTGAGTGGGAGCATCACCTGGCTGCCTCCAAGAACAACACACCCAAAGGGAAGACTGGACAGGCACCAGAGCCCTGCTAAAGCAAGTCCTGCAACATAGGGTCAGCCCCTGCATAACAACTCCTCCATTGTAGTTACAGCCAGTCTTCACAACCAATCAGATGAGGGTCACTCCCACACATTGATATGCAAACTACAACAAAAGCTCAACAACAATAGGAGGACACACACAACCCACATAAGGGACACACTTGGAGCACCTGGTTTAGGTGACGAGGGACACTGTGTCATTGGACCCTACAGGATGCCGACTACATAAGGCCACTCTACTAAGACCAGTAGACCTAGGAGTCCTACCTAATACATAGAAAAAAACACAAGGAGTCCGCCAAAATGGGGAGACAAAGAAACATGTCCCAAATGAAAGAACAGAACAAGCCTCCAGGGGAAAAAAAAAAAAAAAAAAACTAAAGAAAATGGAGACAAGCAATCTACCACACACGGAGTTTAAAACACTGGTTATAAGAATGCTCAGTGATCTCAGAGAACATTAACAAAGAAATAGGAAATAATAATGGAGATAAAAAACATAAAAAAGCCCAGTTAGAAATAAATAATAGAATAAATAAAATGATAATACAATAGAGGGAATCAACAGTAGGTTAGGTGAAGCAGAGCTTTGAATCAGTGATTAAGAAAGCAAGGTAGCAATTAGAACAGGAAAAAGAAAATAGGATCCAAAAAATGAGGATGTTTTAAGGGGCCTCTGGGACAACATCAAACATACCAACATTCTCATTGTAGGGGTACCAGGAGGAGAAGAGAGAACAAAGATTTGAAAACCTGTTTGAAGAAATAATGACTGAAAACTTCCCTAACCTGACAAAGAAAATAGACATACAATCTCAGGAAGCAAAGAGAGCTTCCCGAACAAGATGTGTCCCAAACCGATACGCATCATAATTAAAATGCCAAAGGTTAAAGACAAACAGAGAATCTTAAAAGCTGCAAGACCTACAAGGGAGCTCCCATGAGACTGTCAGCTGATTTCACAGCCAGAAGGGATTGGCAGGAAATATTTTTTATTTTTTTATTTTTTTTAAATTTTATTTTATTAAATTTATTGGGGTGACAATTGTTAGTAAAATTACATAGATTTCAGGTGCACAATTCTGTATTACATCATCTATAAATCCCATTGTGTGTTCATCACCCACAGTCAGTTCTCCTTCCATCACCATATATTCGATCTCCCTTACCCTCATCTCCAACGCCCCACCCCCACCCCCCTTACCCTCTGGCAACCACTAAACTATTATCTGTGTCTATGAGTTTCTGTTTCTCATTTGTTTGTCTTGTTCTTTTGTTGTTTTTGGTTTATATACCACATATCAGTGAAATCACATGGTTCTCTGCTTTTTCTGTCTGACTTATTTCACTCAGCATTACTCTCTCAAGATCCATCCATGTCCGATAAGGGGCTAGTATCCAGAATATACAAGGAACTCATGCAACTCAATAACAAAAAAACAAACAACCCAATTGAAAAATGGGCAGAGGACTTGAAGAGACATTTCTCCAAAGAGGACATACAAATGGCAAATAGACATATGAAAAAATGCTCAACATCACTAATCATCAGAGAAATGCAAATCAAAACCACAATGAGATATCACCTCACCCCAGTCAGAATGGCTATCATCAACAAGGCAGGAAATATTTAAAGTGATGAATAGCAAGGACATACAACCAAGATTACTATACCCAGCAAGGCTATCATTTAGAATTGAAAGACAGATAAAGAGCTTCACAGACAAGAAAAAGCTAAAGGAGTTCATCACCACCAAAATTCTTTAAAATGAAAAAAAAATGATCAAAAGTATAAATAATAAAATAACAATAACTACAGGTCTATCAACAATTACTTTACATGTAAATGGATTAAATGCTCCAATCAAAAGATACGGTGGCTGAATGGATAAGAAAGCAACATCCCTACATATGCTGCCTACAAGAGACTCCCTTCAGATTGAAAGACACACAGAGATTGAAAGTAAAGGGATAAAAAAAGATATTTCAAGCAAATGCAATAGAATTGAAAACCCAGAAATAAACCCACATAAATATGGACAGATAATTTTCAACAAAGGAGCCAAAAGCATACAGTACAGAAAAGAAAGCCCTTTCAATAAATGATGCTGAGAAATTGGAA
The DNA here is from genome assembly GCF_036562045.2 of Rhinolophus sinicus. Taxonomy (NCBI): domain Eukaryota; kingdom Metazoa; phylum Chordata; class Mammalia; order Chiroptera; family Rhinolophidae; genus Rhinolophus; species Rhinolophus sinicus. The sequence goes on along the minus strand of NC_133768.1, from coordinate 80,836,118 downwards.
AGCCACGTGCAACAGACTGAGGCTACAGTGCTATCTGTCACCATATACCAAAATTAACTCTTAGTGGATCAAAGACCTAAACATAACATTTGAAACTATACACTACATAGAGAAAAACATAGGTACTAAACTTATGGACCTTGGGTTCAAAGAGGATTTTATTAATTTGACCTCAAAGCAAGGGAAGGAAAATCTACAATAAGTGAATGGGACTATGTCAAACTAAGAGGGTGTAGTAGATTGGGGGAGGGGGTTATCACTTTGTGAGGGGTATAAATGTCTAACTATTACATTGTTTTGTACACTTGAAACTAAAAACAACAACAACAACAACAACAACAAAAACCCCAAACAAAAAATGCTTCAGAGGAAAATAAACTAATCAACCTGCAAAAAATAAAAAAAATAAAAAGCTTTTGTACAGCAAAAGAAACTATCAACAAAACAAAGAAACAACCAATCGAATGGGAGAAGATATTTGCAAACAATGCTTCTGATCAGAGGCTAATATCCAAAATATACAAGGAATTCTACAACTCAACAACAAAAAGATAAGCAATTCAATTAAAAATGGGCGGAGGGCATGAAGAGAAACTTCTCCCAACAAGACACAGAAACAGCCAACAGATATATGAAAAAATGCTCACCTTCACTAACTATTAGGGAAATTCAACTAAAAACCACAATGAGATATCACCTCACCCCAGTCAGAATGGCTATCATCAACACGACAAATAATAACAAGTGTTGGAGAGGCTGTGGAGAAAAAGGAACCCTCATACACTGTTGGTGGGAATGCAGGTCGGTGCTGTCGCTATGGAAGGCAGTGTGGAGGTTCCTCAAAAAATAAAGAATAGAATTACCGTATGACCCAGCAATCCCTCTCCTGGGTATCTACAAAAAAAAAATCTGAAAACATTTATCTGTAAAGGTATGTGTGCTCTGATGTTCATTGCAGGTGTATTTATCGTGGCCAAGACATGGAAACAATCAAAGTGTCCTTCAATAGATGATTGCATAAAGAAGATGTGGTATATATACACAATGGAATACTATTCTGCCATAGACAAGGTGAAATACTACCATTTGCATGGCGTGGATGGACCTTGAGATGATCATGTTAAGCGAAATAAGTCAGACAGAAAACGTCAAGAATCATATGACTTCACTGGTATGTGGGATACAATACTGAAAAGAACAAAGGAACAAGACAAACAAAGAAACAAAAACTCATAGACACAGACAACAGTTTAGTGGTTACGAGAGTGTAAGGGGGAGGGGAAATGTTAGAAGTGGGTAAATGGGGTCAAATATATGGTGATGGAAGAAGTGACTCTGGGTGGTGAGCACACAATATGATATGTAGATGATGTATTATAGAATTGTACACATGAAACCATGTAATTTTACTATTGTCACCACCAATAAATTTAATTGAAAAAAAATTTTGGTGTAGTGTAGCAATACTTATACCAGACAAAACAGACTTTAAAACAAAGTTTATAAGAAGAGAAAGAGAAGGACCCAGTAATCCCACTTCTGAATATTTGTCTGAAGAAAACCAAAATGCTACTTCGAGGGGATGTGTGCATCCATATGTTCATTGCAGTGTTGTTTACAATTGCCAAGATGTGGAGGTAGCCTGCGTGTCCATCGATGGAAGAATAGGTAGAGAGGAGATGGTACCTATATAAAGTGGACTATTGCTTGGCCATGGAGGGGAAAATGTTCTTGCCATCTGCAGTGTCATGGAACAACCAGCAAGGTATTGTGCTGAGTGGCATATGTCAGATGGAAAGACAGATGCAGTGTGATTTTGCTTATATGGACAACCTAAAGAACAAAATAAACAAAGAAACTCATTGATACAAATAACATTTTGATGTTTTCCAGATGGGAGGAGTTTGGGGGTGAGTGAAAAAGGTAAGGGATTACGAAGTATAAATTGATAGTTACAAAATAGTCATGGAGATGTAAAGTAAAGCCTTGGTATGGTGTCAGGTGAGTACTAGACTAGTCAGGGGGATTACTTCTTAGATTACATAATTGTCTAACCACTGTACCGTACACCTGAAACTAATATAAAATAATGCTGAATGTCAACTGCAATTGAAAAATTTAAAAGGGGGGAAAAGATGAAGGGGAATGAGAGGTTGAAATTTCCAGGTATGAAATAAGTAAGTCATGGGGATGTAATGTACAGCATGGGGAATATAGTCAATAATATTGTGATAGCATGGTATGGTGTTAGATGGTTACTGGACTTATCAGGGTGATCACTTCTTTATGTATATAAATGTGGAATAACTATGTATGGTGTACACCTGAAACTAATAGAATGTTGTTTGTTAGCTATATTTTAATAAAAATCTTTTTAAAAAGTCCCCAAACCAAGAATTATTTCATTTTCCTCACTCTTTTCCTACTACTCTGTGTTCCATTCTCATGGAAAACTTCCATCTTTTGACTTCTTTCTGTTATCCCAAGCTGTCAACATCTTTATTTTACTACCCCATCCATTGTGTCAGACCCTTTGTAACCCCTTTATTGCTTAAAAATAACAGTTTTATGAAGATGTGATTTACATACCATATGTTCACCCATTTGAAGTTGTACAATTCAAAAAATAAAGTGTACAATTCAATGTTTTTCAATGTATTTGTAGAGTCTTGCAAATATCACTACAATTCATTGTACAACATTGTCATCCCCTCAAGAAGAAACCTTGTATCCATTAGCAGTCACTTCCCACTTTCCCTTAACCCCTTCTCCAATCCTGGGAAACCATTAATCTACTTGCTGTTTCTATAGATTTTCTTATGAATATTTCACATAAATTATACAACATGCGGTCTTTTGTGACTGGTTTCTTTTACTTGGCATAATGTTTTCAAGGTTCATCCAGGTTGTAGCATGCATCAGTACTTTTGTCCTTTTTATGACTAATTACTATTTCATTATATGGATATGCCATTTATTTTATCCATTTATCCCCTGATGGACATTTGGGTTGTTTTCACTTTTGGGCTATTTCAGTAATGCTCCTGGTGAACATTTATGCACAAGTATCCATGGATGTGTTTTCATTTATTTTTCATGTGTACCTAGGAGTGGAATTGGTAGCTCATATAGTAATTCTATGCCTAATTTTCTGAAAAATTGCCAGAGTGTTTTCCAAAGTGACTGTACCACTTCACATTCCCACAGGCAGTGTATGTGGGTGTCAATTTTTACATATTTTTGCCAACACTTAATATGTCTTTTTGATGATAGCTATACTGGTAAATGTGAAGTAGTATTTTGAGGTTTTGATTTGTATCTCCCTGATTGCTAATGATGTTGAGCATCTTTTCATTTGTGCTTATGGCCATCCATATCATCTTTGAAGAACTGTCTGTTCAGATCCTTTGTCCAGTTTTTAGTTGGGTTATTTATCTTTTTATTATTTAGTTGGAAGTGTTTTTTGATATATTCTAGATACAAGTCCCTTATCAAATACATGATTTGCAAGTATTTTCTCCTAGCACCTTTGTTTTATAGTCCCTTGTTGTTCTTCCATAACTCCAAACTTGCCAACCTCCACTCGTTTATCCATTCAGCAATTTAATCGTTGCTTCTGCTTTACCTTAGTAGACTTAATAGGATATATAGTCAAGGCAAATACCTGGAAGACTTGTGATTTTTCACTATCTCTAAACATATGAGGTGACAATTAAGTTCATGAATTCATCCTAGAAAAAGTGCTACATACCTCATTGCTGAGAATCACGATGGTTACCTTCAAAGTACTCCCTGGATGCTATGTACTGACTCCAGCACCTAGTCTACCCTTCAAAGCAATTTTGGAACTCTTTTTCTGGAGTGGCCATCAGAGCTGTCATCGTATTGCCCTTGATGTCCTGAATGCCATCAAAATATCTTCCTTTCAATATTTCCTTTATCTTCGGGTAAAGAAAGAAGACATTGGGGGCCAGATCAGGTGAGTATGGAAGGTGTTCCAACACAGTTATTTGTTTACTGGCTAAAAACTCTTTCACCTACAGTGCTGTGTGAGCTGGTGCATTGTCATGATGCAAGAGCCATGAATTGTTAGAGGTCGTCTAACTTTTTCACGTGACCTTTTCAGCACTTCCAAATAGTAAACTTGGTTAACCGTTTGTCCAGTTGGTACAAATCCATAATGAATAATCCCTCTGATAACAACAAAAAGTTTAGCAACATCGTTGCAACATGTTTGCGAACGTCATTGTCAGACCTCATATATTATTCTTTCATACTTCAGTTTCTCTGCACCCATTCCCTGTCGTTGAAATGTCCTTATTTTATTTTTCTGTCTGGCCCCTGTTTATTCATGATGATCCATCTTTTTTTTTTTTTTTTTTTTTTTTTTTTTTTTTTTTTTTTTAATTAAATTTATTGGGGTGACAATTGTTAGTAAAATTACATAGATTTCAGGTGTACAATTCTGTATTACATCATCTATAAATCCCATTGTGTGTTCATCACCCAGAGTCAGTTCTCCATCTTAAATGGAGAGTGGTAAGCTTGGAATTCTAGTTTTGGCTCAATCTCATGACCTTCCTATTACAGTTACACAGTGGGTAATCCTGCAGAGTGAGATTTAAAACAGTCTCTCCCTATGGCTCTGATCCCATGACAGTTACTTTTTTTAAAATTAGAGTTTATTGGGGTGACAATTGTTAGTAAAGTTAACATGGGTTTCAGGTGTACAATTCTGTATTACATCATCTATAAATCCCATTGTGTGTTCACCACCCAGAGTCAGTTCTCCTTCCATCACCATATATTTGATCCCCCTTACCCTCATCTCCCACCCCCCTTCTCCCACCCTCTGGTGCTCACTAAACTATGTCTGTGTCTATGAGTTTTTGTTTCTTCATTTGTTTGTCTTGTTCCTTTGTTGTTTTCAGTTTTATATACCACATATCAGTGAAATCATATGGTTCTCGACTTTTTCTTTCTCATTTATTTCCCTTAGCATAATATTCTCAAGATCCATCCATGTTGTCACAAACGGCACTATTTCATCATTTCTTATGGCAGAATAGTATTCCATTGTGTATATATACCACGTCTTCTTTATCCAATCATCCATTGAAGGACACTTTTGTTGTTTCCATGTCTTGCCACCATAAATAAATCTGCAATGAACATTGGAGCACATATATCTTTATGGATAAATGTTTTCAGATTTCTTGGGTCAATATCCAGGAGAGGGATTGGTGAGTCATATGGTAATTCTACTTTTAATATTTTGAGGAATCTCCACTATATCAAACTGAAAAACTTCTGCACAGCCAAAGAAACCATTGACAAAACAAAGAGTGGGGGAAGATTTGTGCAAACAACACCTCCAATAAGGGGCTAATATTCAAAATATATAAGTAACTCATACAACTCAACAACAAAGAAACAATCCAATTAAAAAATGGGTATAGGACCTGAATAGACATTTCTCTAAAGAGGACATACAAATGGCAAATAGACATATGAAAAAATGCTCACCATCACTAATCACCAGAGAAATGCAAATAAAAACCACGATGAGGTATCACCTCACCCCAGTTAGAATGGCTATCATCAACAAGACAAATAGTCACAAATGTTGGAGAGGCTGTGGAGAGAAAGGGACCCTCATACACTGTTGGTGGGAATGCAGACTGGTGCAGCTTCTATGGAAGGCAGTGTGGAGACAGTTATTTTCAATGCCTTTTGAAGCTGGAATTTGTGTGAACCAGGCAGATTAGTGGCTTCTTAAATTCTTCCCTCTAAGCCCTTGTTAATATCACCTATCTGTGAGATCCGCAAGATCTAGGGTCTAATTTTTTGTTTCTGTATGCCTATGATCATTGCTGGAGTACATGGTGGGTGCTCAATAAATGTCTATGATTATTATTGTTATTTATTGTTAACATTATTATAATTAAAGGAAACAATACTTAAAAAGAGCCTACCCCATTACCTGGCACAGAGGGAGTACTCAATGCTTTTCACAGCTATTGTTGGTATTATTTGTGGAATAAATGACTTTGGATGGCAGTTGTACATTACTACCATATACAAGCCTCATTGATACTTGCAGCAATGTTGTGAGGTAGAAAAGCAAGAATCAGGATCTCCATTTTATAGATTAAGAAAGTGAAGCTCAGGGAGGTTAGGAGGCTTGCCCAAATCAGTAAGTGACAAAAAGTAGTGACAAAAAGTAGGACTTGAACACAGGTTTTCTGACAGTAAATCTGTATTTGTATATCTTCCAGTCTTGCTCTATTATCTTTTAAATTATAATGTCTACAAAGATTAATTTTTCATTTATTATAAGTGTAAAAACATGTATTAACAAAGGCTAAAAGATAATTTGGCATGAGTGATATAATAAAAATTTTTTTCTGAATAGAAATAGCAGAATTAAGCAAAATGTCTTCCTTCCTGTTTTCTCTTATTCCTCTCACCTGCCCAAATTGGAAAAAAAACAAACCAAACAAACAAAACAGAGAGAAAAAATGTTAACTGTCAGTTGGAAGCATCCTTGTTAGCACAAGGAGGCCATAACTAGAAAACCATGTTTCAGATGGTGGCAGCATATATTAATTGTAGAATACTTACCTAGTTGGGAACAAATCATTTCCTGATTGTTGCCTATGCTTACTTAAACCTATAAACCTTGAAAATGCCTCCCTGCTCCGGATGTCTAGGCTCCTAATTGTCATTTTCTCATGTTAAGATTGGTAGCTATCAGGTTACTCTCCCCATATTTTTCTCCATTTTATTTTATCTGTCCAATTTTATTTGTAAAGTCAGTGAAAAGTATCATGTAACAGTCTCAAATTATTATCTATGTAATAGAATGTTAAAGAAATGGATTATTCCAAAAGCCTACACAAATTAACTTGTGTTGCCTTCCAGTGGGCTAACTTCATGAAATGTTTATCCTAAGGTAAATATTTGGGTTGCTGATCATGTCTTGTTGATGAACTGCATCAAATTTTAAAACTATGCTCATAAGATAAACAACTTTAAAAATGTATTGTTGCAAAATACAGATGATGTATTATACAATTGTACACTTGAAACTTGCATAATTATTGCAGTTATCAACCAATATCACCTCAATAAATTTAATTTTTAACATGTATTGTTGACATAAGAAAGGGAGGCATAATGATCTTAGGGTAAATTATATTTGATAAAAGAAGAGCTCAAATAATCTAGACTGTTGAAGTTTTTCTTTAAATGATACTTTTCGTTCATTTCAGTTTCCTGAATGGCAGCTAGAATATAGAGAAATGAGTACATTTTCTTGGGGATAGCTCTCTGGGTACTCGAGTTAGAGTGCAGTAGGTTATTCTAATACTTGTAATTGATTGTATGTCTTTAAGATATAAATTGGAAGACAGTGTACCACCATTCCTTTTAGACTAGTCTATTGCCTGGCTCTCTCAAATGAGTTTTTTGGTTCTCTAGCATGTGTGGATGTAATAGAGAGGACTAGCACACACCAACTGAGAATCAAATGTGCTGTGTAACATGTAATTTGACTTTCTGATTGTTTGTTACTAATATATTGTAATACAGTTTGTTAATGATTATTGATCTTATATCTTGCAACCTTGATAAACTGACTTACAAGTGTTCTAGGAGCCTTTTTTGTAGGTTCTGTAGGATTTTCTACATAGAAAATCATTGTGCATATAAATAAATATACTTTTACTTTTTCATTTCCAATGTGATGTCTTTTATTTCATTTTCTTGCCTTACTGTACTGGGTAGGAATTCCAGAAAAAAAAAAGTTGAATAGAACTGATTAGAGTATACATTCTTGATTTGTTCCTGATATTAGGAGGAAAGCATTTATTTTTTCACCATTAAGTATTATGTTGTTTGCCCTAGGTTTGAGGCAGTTCCTTTCTGTTCCTAGTTTGCTGTAGAAAACTTTTTAAAAATCATAAATGGATGTTGGATTTTGTCAAATGCTTTTTTGCAGCTATCGAAATGATCTTATCACTTTTTTAGTCTGTTAAAATTGTGAATTATATTGATTGACTTATTGAACGCTAAAACAACCATGTATTGTAGGGATAAGTTCCACTTGGTCATCATATATTATGCCTTTTATATGTTATTAAATTTAATATGCTAAAATTTTAGGAATTTTTGCACCTATGCTTATGAAGGATTTTGGTCTTTGTTTCCTTATTTTTGTCACCTTCTAGAATGAGTTGGGAGTTGTTCCCTCCTTTTAATTTTCTGAATGTGTTTGTGAAGAATTGGTGTTCTTTCTTACTTAAATGTTTGGTAGAATTCACCAGTGAAAATTCAATTTATAATTGACATATGGCTATATGGTTATTTATTTCTTCTAGAGTAATCTTTGGTAGCTTGTGTCTTTCAAGTAATTTGTCCATTTCAACTAAGTTGTCTAATTTATTGGCATACACTTGTTGATACTTTCTTATTATCCTTTTAATATCCATACAATCTCTAGTGATATCACCTCTCTCAGACTTGGTATTGGTAATTTGTGTTTTCTCTCCTTCCCCCCACCCCAATCAGTCTGGCAAGAATTTTATCAAATTTATAGATCTCAAAGAACCAGCTTTTGGTTTTTCTTTTATTTTTATTTTTTTAAATTTTATTTTATTAAATTTATTGGGGTGACAATTGTTAGTAAAATTACATAGATTTCAGGTGTACAATTCTGTGTTACATCATCTATAAATCCCATTGTGTGTTCATCACCCAGAGTCAGTTCCCCTTCCATCACCATACATTCGATCCCCCTTACCCTCATCTCCCACCCCACCCCCACCCCCTTACCCTCTGGCAACCACTAAACCATTGTCTGTGTCTATGAGTTTCTGTTTCTCATTTGTTTGTCTTGTTCTTTTGTTGCTTTTGGTTTATATACCACATATCAGTGAAATCACATGGTTCTCTGCTTTTTCTGTCTGACTTGTTTCGCTCAGCATTACACTCTCAAGATCCATCCATGTTGTCACAAATGTTCCTATATCATCTTTTCTTACTGCCGAATAGTATTCCATTGTGTATATATACCACAACTTCTTTATCCATTCATCTATCGAAGGACATTTTGGTTGTTTCCATGTCTTGGCCACCGTAAACAAAGCTGCAATGAACATTGGAGCACACGTGTCTTTATCTCTAAATGTTTTCAGATTTTTTGGGTAGATACCCAGGAGAGGGATTGCTGGGTCATATGGCAATTCTATTCATAATTCTTTGAGGAACCTCCACACTGCCTTCCGTAATGGCTGCACCAGTCTGCATTCCCACCACCAGTGTATGAGGGTTCCTTTTTCTCCACAGCCTCTCCAACATTTGTTACTATATGTCTTGTTCATGATAGCCATTCTGACTGGGGTGAGGTGATATCTCATTGTGGTTTTGATTTGCATTTCTCTGATGATTAGTGATGTTGAGCATTTTTTCATATATCTATTTGCCATTTGTATGTCCTCTTTGGAGAAATGTCTCTTCAAGTCCTCTGCCCATTTTTCAATTGGGTTGTTTGTTTTTTTGTTGTTGAGTTGCATGAGTTCCTTGTATATTCTGGATACTAGCCCCTTATCGGAGGCACTGTTTGCAAAAATCTTCTCCCATTCAGTTGGTGGCCTCTTTATTTTGTCAATGGTTTCTTTTGCTGTGCAGAAGCTTTTAAGTTTCATATAGTCCCATTCGTTTATTTTAGCTTTTACTTCCATTGCCTTTGGAGTCAAGTTCATAAAATGCTCTTTGAACCCAAGGTCCATAAGTTTAGTACCTATGTTTTCTTCTATGCAGTTTATTGTGTCAGGTCTTATGCTTAAGTCTTTGATCCATTTTGAATTAACTTTGGTACATGGTGACAAATAGCAGTCCAGTTTCATTCTTTTGCACGTGGCTATCCAATTCTCCCAGCACCATTTATTGAAGAGGCTGTCTTTGCTCCATTGTATGTTTTTAGCTTCTTTGTCAAAAATTATCTGTCCATATTTATGTGGTTTTATTTCTGGGTTCTCAATTCTATTCCATTGGTCTATGTGTCTGTTTTTCTGCCAATACCATGCTGTTTTGATTATTGTAGCCCTGTAGTACAAGCCAAAGTCAGGAAGTGTGATACCTCCATTATTGTTCTTTTTCTTAAGATTGCTTTGGCTATTCGGGGTCTTTTGTGGTTCCAAACAAATCTGATGATTTTTTGTTCTATTTCTTTAAAATATGCCATTGGTATTTTGATGGGAATTGCATTGAATCTGTATATAGCTTTGGGTAATATGGCCATTTTAACTATGTTGATTCTTCCAATCCATGAGCACGGAATGTCTTTCCATTTCTTTGTGTCTTCTTCAATTTCTTTCAAAAATGTCTTATAGTTTTCAGCATATAGGTCTTTCACATCCTTGGTTAAGTTTATTCCTAGGTATTTTATTCTTTTTGGTGCAATTGCAAAAGGAATTGTTTTTTGTATTTCTTTTTCTCAGATTTCATTGTTAGTATATAGGAAGGCAATGGACTTTTGTGCGTTGATTTTGTAGCCAGCAACTTTACTGTATTCGTTGATTGTTTCTAATAGCTTTTTGGTGGAGTCTTTAGGGTTTTCTATATATAGCATCATGTCATCTGCAAAGAGTGATAATTTAACTTCTTCATTCCCAATTTGGATGCCTTTTATTTCTTTCTCTTGCCTGATTGCTCTGGCAAGGACTTCCAACACTATGTTGAAAAGCAGAGGTGATAGGGGACATCCCTGTCGTGTTCCTGAACGTAGAGCAAAGGGCTTCAGTTTTCTCCATTAATTATGAGATTAGCAGAGGGCTTGTCATATATGGCCTTTATTATGTTAAGGTATTTTCCTTCTATACCCATTTTATTAAGTGTTTTAATCATAAATGGATGTTGTATCTTGTCAAATGCTTTTTCTGCATCAATTGATATAATCATATGATTTTTGTCCTTTATTTTGTTTATGTGATGTATCACATTGATGGATTTGGATGTTGAACCATCCTTGTGCCCCGGGATGAACCCCACTTGGTCGTGATGAATAATCTTTTAATGCATTGTTGTATTCGATTTGCTAGAATTTTATTTAGGATTTTTGCATCGGTATTCATCAGAGATATTGGTCTGTAGTTTTCTTTTTTGTGCTGTCCTTACCAGGTTTTGGTATCAGGGTAATGTTGGCCTCATAAAATGAGTTAGGGAGTACTGTCTCTTCTTCAATTTTTTGGAAGAGTTTGTGCAGAATTGGTATTAGATCCTCTTTGAAGGTTTGGTAGAATTCACTAGTGAAGCCATCTGGTCCCGGACTTTTGCTTTTGGGAAGGTTTTGGATGACTGATTCAATTTCGTTACTGGTGATCGGTCTGTTTAGATTTTCCAGTTCTTCATGGTTCAGCCTTGGAAGGCTATATGTTTCTAAGAACTTGTCCATTTCTTCTAGGTTGTTGAATTTGGTGGCATATAGTCCTTCATAGTATTCTTGGATGATCCTTTGTATTTCTGTGGTGTCCGTGATAACTTCCCCTTTTACGTTTCTGATTTTGTTAATCAGTGTCTTCTCTCTTTTTATCTTAGTAAGTCTAGCCAAGGGTTTGTCAATTTTGTTAATCTTTTCAAAGAACCAGCTCTTTGTCACATTAAATTTTTCTATTGTCTTTTGTTCTCTATTTCATTTAGTTCTGCTCTAATTTTTGTTATTTCCTTTCTTCTGCTGACCTTGGGTTTTACTTGTTCTTCTTTTTCTAGTTCTTTAAGGTGTAACATGAGGTTATTTATTTGGGAGTTTTCTTGTTTCTTGAGATAGGCCTGTAATGAGATAAATTTCCTCTTAAAACTGCTTTCGCTGCATCCCAAAAATTTTGGTAGGATGTATTTTCATTGTCATTTGTTTCTATGTATCTTTTGATCTCTCCTCTAATTTCTTCTTTGACCCAGTCCTTCTTTAAAAGTATGTTGTTTAATCTCCATGTATTTGTGTTTTTCCGCTTTCTTTTTACAGTTGATATCCAATTTCAAAGCCTTGTGATCAGAGAATATGCATGGTATGATTTCAATCTTCTTAAATTTGTTGAGACTGATTTTATGTCCCAATATATGGTCTATCCTTGAGAATGTTCCATGTACACTAGAAAAGAATGTATAGTCTGATGTTTTAGGATGAAGTGCTCTATAAATGTCAATTATGTCCATTTCATCTAATGTGTCATTTAGGGCTACTATTTCGTTATTTATTTTCTGTTTGGATGATCTATCCATAGCTGTCAATGATGTATTTAAGTCCCCTAGTATAATTGTGTTTTGGTCAATTTCTCCCTTTAGTTCTGTTAGTAGTTGCTTGGTGTATTTGGTGCTCCCTGATTGGGGGCATAAATATTGATGACTGTTATGTCTTCTTGTTGTACAGTCCCTTCACCATTATGAAATGTCCATCTTTGTCTCTTGTTATCTTTTTCACCTTGAAGTCTGTTTCATCTGATATCATTATGGCTACACCTGATTTTCTCTGGGTACCATTTGCTTGGAGTGTCAATTTCCACCCTTTCACTTTGAGTCTATGCTTGTCCTTGTAGCTGAGATGTGTCTCTTGGAGACAGCATATGGTTGGGTTTAGTTTTTGATCCAATCTGCTACTCTGTGCCTTTTTATTGGTGAGTTCAGTCCATTTACATTTAGGGTGATTATTGATATGTGAGGATTTCCTGTCATTCTATCTTTAGTTTTCTGGTAAGGCTGTGTCTCCATTGTTTCTTTGCCTTTTGTTGTTGTCTATTATTTCTGTGTGGTGGTATTCTATGATGTTTCCTCTGTTTCTTCTTTTATTTCAGTATATATTTCAGTTCTGGATTTTTTTGAGTGGTTACCCTTAAGTTTATGTAAAAGAAAGTTTGATATTTAGAGTATTCCATTTTCTTCAGCACGCTTACTTTCTCCATTCCCATATTCCGTTCAGGCCTTTACTCTCCCCTTTTTGAGTTTTGGTTGCCACAAATTGTCCCTGTTGATGGTGGTCGAATAGCCTCCTTTAGTATTTCTTGTAGTGCAGGTCGTGTATTAGAAAATTCCTCAGCTTCTGTATGTCTGGAAAGGTCTTTATTCCTCCTTCATATCTAAAGGATATCTTTGCTGGATATATTATTCTTGGCTCATGATTTCTCTCTTTCAATAGTTTGAATATTTGGTTCCACTCCTCCTGGCTTGTAGAGTTTCTGCTGAAAAATCTGATGATAATCTAATGGGCTTTCCTTTGTAAGTTACCGTCTTCTTTTCCCTGGCTGCCTTGAGGATTCTTTCTTTGTCGTTGATTTTAGACAGCTTCAATACAATGTGCCTTGGAGAAGGCCTGTTGGGATTGAGGTAACTAGGTGTTCTATTTGCTTCTTGGATTCGAGGGTCCAGTTCTGTCCACAAATTTGGGAAGTTCTCATCGACAATTTGTTTGAATATATTCTCTGTTCCCTTCTCTCTTTCTTCTCCTTCTGGTATGCCCATTATTCTTATATTGCTCTTTCTGATGGAGTCAGAAAGTTCTTGTAGAGTTCTTTCATTTCTTTTAAGTCTCAAGTCTCTTTCTTCTTCTATTTGTGTCATTTACAGGTTTCTATCTTCGATGTCACTGATTCTTTGCTCCATCTGGTCAACTCTACTACCTAAGCTGGTTATTTCATTCTTAATTTCTTCTATTGAGTTCTTAATCTCCAGAAATTCTATTTGTTTTTTTTTTTAAATTTCAATCTCTTTCGTAAAATGCTCATGCTGTTCTTTAATTGAGTTTCTGAGTTCATTTAACTGCCTATCTGTGTTTTCTTGTATCTCGTTGAGTTTTTTCAGAACTGCAATCTTGAATTCTCTGTCATTTAAGTCACATATTTCTGTATCTTTAAGTGCCTTCTCTGGAGATTTTTCACTTTCTTTCTGAGCTATCTTGTTGCCTTGGTTATTCATGGCGATTACTGGTTTACTATTTCTCTTCCTAGACATCTACAGGAGTGACTTCTGCAACAGGTTGATAGGAAGAGGTCTTTCTTTGTTTTCCAGTACTTGTTGGTAGAATGTTTTATTATTTCTCCAACTGCAACTTTTTTCTTCTCCCACACAGTAGTGCTATGTTTTCTCTGCACTATTCCAACTTCTCACACAATGGGGGATTCCCTGGGAGACGGGCTTCTCCTCTGTTAATAGTTCTGCCTAGGTCACAGGGCGCAGTGTCCGGTGGGTATGCGGAGAGCTTTGATGTTCCAAAGCTCTTCCTGCACCAGATTCAGAGCCCGTATGTTTCAGCAGTTCTGTTCACTCCTGCAGGGATCCGCCCTGATAGGTGGGGCCGGGGGAGTGTGAGTTGTGAGAGGTGGGCCAGAGCAATGGCGGCAACCACCACCACAGCCGGTCCTGCTTCCACAGCTCCCTCCCCTTTGCCGGAACTAGTTGGGCTGTGAATCTGTGTCTGTGGTCCACAGTTCTCAAAACAGCAAATTTTCTGTTGTTTTGATCTGACACTGCTACTGTTTCTCTTCTAGCACCGGGCAGGTGGGGGCGGGCGAGCTCTGGGAGGGAGGGAGGGGCGGCTAGTCTCAGTGCCTAAGGCTCCGTTCTCTGCTCGGCAGTGCGGGCTTAAACCACCGTTTTCAGCCTTTTTCCTCAGTCTTTTCTCCGAGGTCTCTGCCGTGAGCGTTGGGTTCAGCCGTGTTATATGCTGTCCCTCAGCCCTGTGGAGCCCCTAGTTCTTCCCTCTCCGCAGCTGCGGTAGTCGGGAAGCAGCGAGCTCGGCGCACTGAGCTGGGTCTGCGTCCTGCGCCCACGCCGTCTGGCCTCCAAGACTTCTCCCTTTCCTCCTCCCTCCACTGAATCTCCCACCTGTAGGTGATTTCAGTCGGTAGTGGGCCTCTTCGTCTTGCCTGTCTGCTGTGCAGTCCTCGATTTTTAAATCATTTTCTTACAATAGCATGACATGTTGAACTTCATCATCTGATTGATATGAGTTTCTGGAAATAGAATTGATTTTTGATTTCATACAGGGAATCTGTAAATATTAAACATATTGCATCTGAGTGATATTTGATTATGTTTGTCAGCATCTGAGGTTCCTGTATTGTTCACTAGGTTATGTTAGTATGAGGTAAAAATGTTTGAACAGTTCTATTTACTATAACATAAAAGTGTCAGAAGTCACACCTAGAAGATGACAAAGAAAAAAGAGAAAGGAATGTCACTTTATCAATGAATTTTCATGTTTTATTAATATGAGAATATGAATGTGATTTTAGATTTTCATATTCTACAAGAACATAATTTGTGTCCAATTTTCAGAAAATTGCAAAATCTGGGTTTAGATATCATTTAAAGTCCTGTATTTTGGATTACTGATTTAATGTAGCAATTGATCATGTGCTCTAAGGTGAATGGTTAATCAGCTGCAGGAAGGAGCCCATCAGTACACGCTTCCTGCGCGCCAGGAATCAGAGAAACTCAGAAGCTAATTTTTTCTAAGTCTTTTCTCCACTTGCAGTCAAGTTTGGAATAAAACTTGTAAACAATGACTTATTAGCAGATTTTATAATTGTTTTGAAGAAAGGTTCTGCTCTGCATTTCTTCTAAGAGCCGCATGTGCCTGAGGTGAGAAGCGGTCTTATGCATAATTGTTTCTTTGTTGTGAGGCATAGATCAAGGAGCAATTGAGTCTGCTGTAAATATCTCTGTGCCTGACTTTCTGATTTTTCTGGTAGATGTTTTTCCACATAGGCCTCGTGACTCATTTATTTTTCTGAATCAGAATTTGATAGATATTTCTATTTTAAGGCTTCATGATTTACTTTAGTAATATACTTTGTTTAATTCCACATGTAATTTATAGACTTTCAACAGTGAATCCAATAATGGTGCAATCCTTTCATAAGGTCAATACAAGATTAGGAAAATATTCCAAAATTTGTTGAATTGTCTGATTTACTATGGTCTTTTTCCTGTTAGCCAATTTTAAATAAGAAATTTCCAGATTTATTTTTACAGCTCAAGTTCTGAATTCAATAACCATTTTTTCATCTAATTAAATTTATTGTACTATTTCTATTTATATTTACTTTTTTAAATTGACAAATTGAATGATGATCAGTTTTATCCAATAATTCTTGTATTTTACTACAACTGCCTTTAGGTTTTCACATAGAAATGATGTAATTTTGTCTTTCAATCTTAAAACAAAATATACTTTTAAAGTTTTTACACTTCTTTTTCAGTTCTTAAGGTGAACATGAGGTTATTTATTGAAGAAAGTTCTTGTCTTCTTGAGATAGGCCTCAGAGAAGCCCTCTAAAGCGGTCGCTGCATCCCAGCAGCTGTATTTTCATTGTCATTTGTTTCTATGTTTGAAGGAGCTCTCTAATTTCTTCTGACTTTATTAAAAGTATGTTGTTTAATCTCCATAGTTTCCTGCTTGACTTACAGTTCTATTTTTCAATCGGAATAGGAGAATATTGTGGATTTCAAGGCTTATTTCTATCTTTACTTTTTGTTTTACTTGTTTTATTCCACTATTTACTAGACTTGAAATGAATGATGCAATGTCATCAAAAAGATTTAGTATTCCAAAATTAGTTGCAGTGTCATTTTTATGTGTCTTTCATTAGAATTTTGCCATGTACTTATTAGCAGATGATTGTAGATCTACTTTCAAGTTGAATTAAATATTTTTCATTTATATAATTATTTATTCAATTTTCTTTTGTTACTGTTATAAATAGTTGAGATTTCTAATGAGTGTCATTGACATGAAATATTGATCTTTGTATGTACTACATGTTGTAGTTTTTCAACATTATGAATAGTCATTTTATGTCTGGTGAACAAATTTTGAAGTTTGTTTCAAATCATTTGATACACCTGAACTTTTTCATCATTTGTTTGAGGTTTAATTTCAATAATTTTCACTTTTGATTACTTGTGAATTTGATTGTTTCTAAAGACCTGGTTATATAGTTTTTGATCCAATAAAAGTTTTCTAGTGCCTTTTTATTGGTGGTTCAGTCCATTTACTGAGATTTTGATATGTGAGGATCTTGTCATTCTATCTTTTAGTTTTCTGTATGTGCATGTCTAGGTTTCATATGTAAAATTGTTGTTTGCCTTTTTGTGTTTGCTTATTTTGTCAGTACAATGTTTCTCATATTTTGTATTTCTTTTATTTCAGTATATATTTCAATTCTGATTTATTTTGATGTTATTTGTTTATTTATTTATCTGTATGGAACTTATAGTTTTGGGCTATCATGTGCTGAATATGTTTTCATTCATAAATTCCTCCAGGTGAGGTTTGAGTCTTTTTTATATGTTTCTTGCCAAATTGTCCCTGTTTTTTAAAGATATTAATT
Source organism: Rhinolophus sinicus (assembly GCF_036562045.2). Lineage (NCBI taxonomy): Eukaryota > Metazoa > Chordata > Mammalia > Chiroptera > Rhinolophidae > Rhinolophus > Rhinolophus sinicus. The sequence goes on along the minus strand of NC_133768.1, from coordinate 80,818,734 downwards.
TACAAACCTTTATTAGATAGTTGTTCCAATTGTTTCATGTCAATACTTGGTATTTTCAATCTTTTTTATTTCAATTATTCTTATTTTATTATTTGATATCTTTTATATCTGATTCAAATCTTTTCAATATTTTAATGTTTGTTTCACTGACTATGGCTTGTAAGAGTTTCAAGTACATGAAAATCTGATGATAATCTATGGGGCTTTCCTTTTCTTTTTTACCATAATTATCTTTTCTGGAAAGCTGAATTCTTGATTTCTTTTTTATCATTGATTTTATATTCAGCTCAATTAGTGACCTTAGAAGGCTGTTATTCAGGTAACTATTTGTTCTATTTTTTTTGTATTTAGGGTCAGTTCTCCTGACAAATTTAAAACAATGCATTAGATTTTGTTTGGAAAATATTCTCTGTTTCTTGTGTCTTCTTCTCTCCATTCTTATATTTCTTTTGTGATGAGTCAGAAAGTTCTGTAGATTCTCATTTTGCTCAAGTCTTTTTCTTCTTTTTTAAAAATTTTTTCTTCAATGTTACTGACTCTCTTTAGTATAGACATAATAGCACAGCATGTTGATTTCATTTATTTCTTAGGATGATTCTTAATCTGTTAAAATTTATAAGATTTCAATCTTTCAAAATAGTCATTGTTCTTGATTGAGTTTATTCCTTTGTAATAATATAATCTTGTATATTGAGTTTATTCTATTACTTGCACATTCTCTTTCATTTTTACATCACATATTTTTTTTTTTTTTTTTTTTATTATTAAATTTATTGGGGTGACAATTGTTAGTAAAATTACATAGATTTCAGGTGTACAATTCTGTATTACATCATCTATAAATCCCATTGTGTGTTCATCACCCAGAGTCAGTTCTCCTTCCATCACCATATATTTGATCCCCTTACCTCATCTCCCACCCCCACCCCCTTACCCTCTGGCAACCACTAAACTATTGTCTGTGTCTATGAGTTTCTGTTTCTCATTTGTTTGTCTTGTTCTTTGTTGTTTTTGGTTTATATACCACATATCAGTGAAATCACATGGTTCTCTGCTTTTTCTGTCTGACTTATTTCGCTCAGCATTACTCTCTCAAGATCCATCCATGTTGTCACAAATGTTCCTATATCATCTTTTCTTACTGCGAATAGTATTCCATTGTGTATATATACCACAACTTCTTTATCCATTCATCTATCGAAGGACATTTTGGTTGTTTCCATGTCTTGGCCAGCGTAAACAAAGCTGCAATGAACATTGGAGCACACGTGTCTTTATCTCTAAATGTTTTCAGATATTTTGGGTAGATACCCAGGAGAGGGATTGCTGGGTCATATGGCAATTCTATTCGTAATGTTTTGAGGAACCTCCACACTGCCTTCCATAACGGCTGCACCAGTCTGCATTCCCACCAACAGTGTATGAGGGTTCCTTTTTCTCCACAGCCTCTCCAACATTTGTTACTATTTGTCTTGTTGATGATAGCCATTCTGACTGGGGTGAGGTGATATCTCATTGTGGTTTTGATTTGCATTTCTCTGATGATTAGTGATGTTGAGCATTTTTTCATATGTCTATTTGCCATTTGTATGTCCTCTTTGGAGAAATGTCTCTTCAAGTCCTCTGCCCATTTTTCAATTGGGTTGTTTGTTTTTTGTTGTTGAGTTGCATGAGTTCCTTGTATATTCTGGATACTAGCCCCTTATCGGAGGCACTGTTTGCAAAAATCTTCTCCCATTCAGTTGGTGGCCTCTTTATTTTGTCAATGGTTTCTTTTGCTGTGCAGAAGCTTTTAAGTTTCATATAGTCCCATTCGTTTATTTTAGCTTTACTTCCATTGCCTTTGGAGTCAAGTTCATAAAATGCTCTTTGAACCCAAGGTCCATAAGTTTAGTACCTATGTTTTCTTCTATGCAGTTTATTGTGTCAGGTCTTATGCTTAAGTCTTTGATCCATTTTGAATTAACTTTGGTACATGGTGACAAATAGCAGTCCAGTTTCATTCTTTTGCACGTGGCTATCCAATTCTCCCAGCACCATTTATTGAAGAGGCTGTCTTTGCTCCATTGTATGTTTTTAGCTTCTTTGTCAAAAATTATCTGTCCATATTTATGTGGTTTTATTTCTGGGTTCTCAATTCTATTCCATTGGTCTATGTGTCTGTTTTCTGCCAATACCATGCTGTTTTGATTATTGTAGCCCTGTAGTACAAGCCAAAGTCAGGAAGTGTGATACCTCCATTATTGTTCTTTTTTCTTAAGATTGCTTTGGCTATTCGGGGTCTTTTGTGGTTCCAAACAAATCTGATGATTTTTTGTTCTATTTCTTTAAAAAATGCCATTGGGATTTTGATGGGGATTGCATTGAATCTGTATATTGCTTTGGGTAATATGGCCATTTTAACTATGTTGATTCTTCCAATCCATGAGCACGAATGTCTTTCCATTTCTTTGTGTCTTCTTCAATTTCTTTCAAAAATGTCTTATAGTTTTCAGCATATAGGTCTTTCACATCCTTGGTTAAGTTTATTCCTAGGTATTTTATTCTTTTTGCTGCAATTGCAAAAGGAATTGTTTTTTGTATTTCTTTTTCTGAGATTTCATTGTTAGTATATAGGAAGCAATGGACTTTTGTGCGTTGATTTTGTAGCCAACAACTTTACTGTATTCGTTGATTGTTTCTAATAGCTTTTTGGTGGAGTCTTTAGGGTTTTCTATATATAGCATCATGTCATCTGCAAAGAGTGATAATTTAACTTCTTCATTCCCAATTTGGATGCCTTTTATTTCTTTCTCTTGCCTGATTGCTCTGGCAAGGACTTTAACACTATGTTGAAAAGCAGAGGTGATAGGGGACATCCTGTCGTGTTCCTGAACGTAGAGCAAAGGGCTTCAGGTTTTCTCCATTAATTATGAGATTAGCAGAGGGCTTGTCATATATGGCCTTTATTATGTTAAGGTATTTTCCTTCTATACCCATTTTATTAAGTGTTTTAATCATAAATGGATGTTGTACCTTGTCAAATGCTTTTTCTGCATCAATTGATATAATCATATGATTTTTGTCCTTTATTTTGTTTATGTGATGTATCACATTGATGGATTTGCATGTTGAACCATCCTTGTGCCCGGGATGAACCCCACTTGGTCGTGATGAATAATCTTTTTAATGCATTGTTGTATTCGATTTGCTAGAATTTTATTTAGGATTTTTGCATCGGTATTCATCAGAGATATTGGTCTGTAGTTTTTTTTGTGCTGTCCTTACCAGGTTTTGGTATCAGGGTAATGTTGGCCTCATAAAATGAGTTAGGGAGTACTGTCTCTTCTTCAATTTTTGGAAGAGTTTGTGCAGGATTGGTATTAGATCCTCTTTGAAGGTTTGGTAGAATTCACTAGTGAAGCCATCTGGTCCCGGACTTTTGCTTTTGGGAAGGTTTTGGATGACTGATTCAATTTCACTGGTGATCGGTCTGTTTAGATTTTCCAGTTCTTCATGGTTCAGCCTTGGAAGGCTATATGTTTCTAAGAACTTGTCCATTTCTTCTAGGTTGTTGAATTTGGTGGCATATAGTCCTTCATAGTATTCTTGGATGATCCTTTGTATTTCTGTGGTGTCCGTGATAACTTCCCTTTTTACGTTTCTGATTTTGTTAATCAGTGTCTTCTCTTTTATCTTAGTAAGTCTAGCCAAGGGTTTGTCAATTTTGTTAATCTTTTCAAAGAACCAGCTCTTTGTCACATTAATTTTTTCTATTGTCTTTTGTTCTCTATTTCATTTAGTTCTGCTCTAATTTTTGTTATTTCCTTTCTTCTGCTGACCTTGGGTTTTACTTGTTCTTCTTTTCTAGTTCTTTAAGGTGTAACATGAGGTTATTTATTTGGGAGTTTTCTTGTTTCTTGAGATAGGCCTGTAATGAGATAAATTTCCCTCTTAAAACTGCTTTCGCTGCATCCCAAAAATTTTGGTAGGATGTATTTTCATTGTCATTTGTTTCTATGTATCTTTTGATCTCTCCTCTAATTTCTTCTTTGACCCAGTCCTTCTTTAAAAGTATGTTGTTTAATCTCCATGTATTTGTGTTTTTTCCGCTTTCTTTTTACAGTTGATATCCAATTTCAAAGCCTTGTGATCAGAGAATATGCATGGTATGATTTCAATCTTCTTAAATTTGTTGAGACTGATTTTATGTCCCAATATATGGTCTATCCTTGAGAATGTTCCATGTACACTAGAAAAGAATGTATAGTCTGATGTTTTAGGATGAAGTGCTCTATAAATGTCAATTATGTCCATTTCATCTAATGTGTCATTTAGGGCTACTATTTCGTTATTTATTTTCTGTTTGGATGATCTATCCATAGCTGTCAATGATGTATTTAAGTCCCCTAGTATAATTGTGTTTTGGTCAATTTCTCCCTTTAGTTCTGTTAGTAGTTGCTTGGTGTATTTCGGTGCTCCCTGATTGGGGGCATAAATATTGATGACTGTTATGTCTTCTTGTTGTACAGTCCCTTTCACCATTATGAAATGTCCATCTTTGTCTCTTGTTATCTTTTTCACCTTGAAGTCTGTTTCATCTGATATCATTATGGCTACACCTGATTTTCTCTGGGTACCATTTGCTTGGAGTGTCAATTTCCACCCTTTCACTTTGAGTCTATGCTTGTCCTTGTAGCTGAGATGTGTCTCTTGGAGACAGCTTATGGTTGGGTTTAGTTTTTTGATCCAATCTGCTACTCTGTGCCTTTTTATTGGTGAGTTCAGTCCATTTACATTTAGGGTGATTATTGATATGTGAGGATTTCCTGTCATTCTATCTTTAGTTTTCTGGTAAGGCTGTGTCTCCATTGTTTCTTTGCCTTTTTGTTGTTGTCTATTATTTCTGTGTGGTGGTATTCTATGATGTTTCCCTCTGTTTCTTCTTTTATTTCAGTATATATTTCAGTTCTGGATTTATTTTGAGTGGTTACCCTTAAGTTTATGTAAAAGAAAGTTTGATATTTAGAGTATTCCATTTTCTTCAGCACGCTTACTTTCTCCATTCCCATATTCCGGTTCAGGCCTTTACTCTCCCCCTTTTTGAGTTGTGGTTGCCACAAATTGTCCCTGTTGATGGTGGTCGAATAGCCTCCTTTAGTATTTCTTGTAGTGCGGGTCGTGTATTAGAAAATTCCGTCAGCTTCTGTATGTCTGGAAATGTCTTTATTCCTCCTTCATATCTAAATGATATCTTTGCTGGATATATTATTCTTGGTTCATAATTTCTCTCTTTCAATAGTTTGAATATTTTTTTCCACTCCCTTCTGGCTTGTAGTTTCTGCTGAGAAATCTGATGATAATCTAATGTGCTCTCCTTTGTAGGTTTGATGTTCTTTTCCCTGGATTCCTTGAGGATTCTTTCTTTGTCGTTGATTTTTGATAGGTTCAATACAGTTTGCCTTGGAGAAGGCCTGTTGGGATTGAGGTAATTAGGTGTTCTATTTGCTTCTTGGATTCGAGGGTCCAGTTCTGTCCACAAGTTTGGGAAGTTCTCATCGACAATTTGTTTGAATATATTCTCTGTTCCCTTCTCTCTTTCTTCTTCTTCTGATATTCCCATTATTTTTATATTGCTCTTTCTAATGGAGTCAGAAAGTTCTTGTAGATTTCTTTAATTTCTTTTAAGTCTCAAGTTTCTTTCTTTTTCCATCCGTGTCATTTCCAGGTTTCTATCTTCGATGTCACTGACTCTTTCCTCCATCTGGTCAACTCTACTACCTAAGCTGGTTATTTCATTCTTAATTTCTTCTATTGAGTTCTTAATCTCCAGAAATTCTATTTGGTTCTTTTTTGAAATTTAAGTCTCTTTCGTAAAATGCTCATGCTGTTCTTTGATTGTGTTTCTGAGTTCATTTAACTGCCTATCTGTGTTTTCTTGCTTCTCGTTGAGTTTTTTCAGAACTGCAATCTTGAATTTTCTGTCATATAAGTCACATATTTCTGTATCTTTAAGTGTCTTTTCTGGAGATTTTTCACTTTCTTTCTGAGCTATCTTGTTGCCTTGGTTATTCATGGCGATTACTGGTTTACTATTTCTCTTCCTAGACATCTACAGGAGTGGCTTCTGCAACAGGTTGATAGGAAGCGGTCTTTCTTTTGTTTTCCAGTACTTTTTTGTAGAATGTTTTGTTTTTTCTCCGACTGTAGCTTATTTTTCTTCTGCCACACGGTAGTGCTACGTTTTCTCTGCACTATTGCAGCTTCTTACACAATGGGGGGATTCCCTGGGAGACGGGCTTCTCCTCTGTTAATAGTTTGTCTAGGTCACAGGACACAGTGTCCCGGTGGGTATGCGGAGAGCTTTTGATGTTCCAAAGCTCTTCCAGTTCCAGATTCAGAGCCCGTATGTTTCAGCAGTTCTGTTTACTCCTGCAGTGATCCGCCCAGATAGGTGGTGTCAGGGGCAGGGTGAGCTGTGAGAGGTGGCCCAGAGCAATGGCGGCGACCACGACCGCAGCTGGTCTTGCTTCCACAGCTCCCTCCCCTTTGTCGGAACTAGTTGTGCTGCAAATTTGTGTCTGCAGTCCACAGTTCTCAGAACAGCAAATATTCTGTTTTTTGATGTTACACTGCTAGTATTCTGTATGTAGCATTGGGCAGGTGGGGGTGTGGTGAGCTCTGGGACGGTATGGAGGGGCGGCTAGTCTCAGTGCCTAAGGCTTCCGTTCTCTGCTAGGCAGTGGTGGCTTAAACCACTGTTTTCAGCTTTCTTCCCTCAATCTTTTCTCCGAGGTCTCTGCTGTGAGCGTTTGGTTCAGCTGAGTTATATGCTACCCCTCAGCCCTGTGGGCCATAAGCGGAGCCCTAGCAGTCTGACTTTTTCCCTCTTCCGCAGCTGCGGTAGTTCCAGGATGCAGTGAGCTCGGAGCACTGTGCTAGGTTTGCGTCCTGCGTCCGCGCTGCTCCGTCTCCACACTTCTCCCTTTCCTCCTCCCCCCCACCCCCACTGGAGCGAATCTCCCACCTGTAGGTCATTTCGGTAGTGGTCCTCTTGGTCTTGCCTGTCTGCTGTGCAGGGACTCCTTTGTGGAGTTTTTGTTGTTCGATTCGTTGTAAATTCCAGGGGAGCTTTACAGAGGCTCACCTCACGCCGCCATTTTTCCTCGCAATCTCAATAAATAGTTTCCTAAATGAAGAAAAGAATGATTGGGAGAAAAGAACAAAGAGTGGGAAAGTGTGAGGACACTGAATTTAATTTCATGTACTTCAGAATCTGGGCTACAAGTCACATTCTTCCAGAGGTAGTAAAGGATGTAGATCTTATAGGCAATGCTTTGAGAGCATGTATTATCTTTAGCCAAAAATAGGGGTGTGGCAAACAAAACAGTTTCCCTGATAAAAGTATCATGTACACTTAACTTGCTAAGTCACAAACTGGAGAGTGCTCAGAGGTGTTACAGGATTTGTGAGTGGAACCATAGTACCTCTCTTTGGGGACAACTGGAGACCCTTCTTTCTCCCCAGGAACTAACATAGGAGGAAAAGTTAGAGTTTGCAAGAGGCATTTCTCTGATACCTCAGCACTGAAAGTTACACTCCCAACCTGATTTCTGAGCCAACTTCTAGGAGATGAGCCTAGACTCTGGTTGGTCAGGATCACCAGTTAAGCTAGAAATGTGAAGACACTTCCACTGCTTTCCATCTCTCTTGCTTTGAGAAACAAAACAGACAATTTTCACCCAAAGTCAGCTCAGTGACAATTACAAACTTAGGAGAGTAATAGCAACTTTAGATTTCCAGATCTGGGAAAGGGGAGAAAATGGAGACCTGCTGTTGTCTTAGCTGCCTGCCTGTACTTCAAGGAGCCAGGGACCTTCAATTTTTGTTTTTAAAAGAAAGAAATCCTTCTATGAGGGAGAATAGAGAGAGTTTACTTTGTCAAATAGGAAAACAAAACAAAACAGATAAACCTGTTTTACATTCAATTTTCAGACTACCGTATTTTGCCATGTACAATATGCAGTTTTTTGCCCAAATTTGTGAGGGAAAAATAACGATGCCCTTTGTACATGGGTAGTACTAATTCTTTATCTGTATAAATGTTTTTGATCCTTTTATTTATGCTTATGAGTTAAAAGTGTAACTCTAGAAATCAGTAACGATATCTGTATGCAAAATAATACCCTGGAATATGATAATGGGTTTTGTTGAACTTATAATGAACTTGCAACAACGAAGAGTTCTTGGCATTCTATGATACATAAATATGGTAAATTTGTTACCAATACATAAAATTTCTTGTACCTTGTATCTGTTCTTGTGTTCCATAATTATTTGTTACATAAAATTTCACGTACGATAACATGTTAAAAAATAAATACTAAAATTCATTTGTAATACAGAAAAAAGTACCTAAGTGTAAACAAATAAAAATTTGAATTAAAACTATGAAAGTGAAAGAAAAGATATTTTCCCCTGAAAGTTTGGTCCAAGACCATGGGTGCACATTACACACAGGAGCGTATTATACATGGCAAAATACGGCATATTGAAATTTTCAAATAATCACGCTGTTTTCCAAGAACACATACACAGCATTTATATGAGGTCCAACTGTACATTTAAACCATTTATGCACTCAGGGTTCTCATAGGGGTCTGAGTGACCTCAGCCCAAGGCTGAAAGAACTCTCTCCATAATATTGATGGCTTCGCCCTAATGAAGCATTTTCCCTGGGTTTACCAATAAGAAAGCTCTTTCTTTCACATTCCCATGAATTTTGGCCACTTTTTTCCCTCTAAGTCTAGGAGGAATTTGTAAGACTCTTAAAAGTTACATCCTCCCAAATTTTCATGTATGACTTATGAGCATTAAGGCACTGATTACACAATCCACATGCCAGGATCTTCACGGTTATGTGAATAGTAATTCAATAAGGCACCTCACTTGAATTATCTTCACACAAACACATTACTCCCACAATTTGCGGTTCAGAACTCAGCAGGGTTTTATTGGGGTTAAAACTGGTCTAATCCTACCTGAAATCTTAGCAAGCACAACTACAGGATCTCAAAGGGAGCAAAAAAATAAATAGGTCAAACACAGCATTTTCTGTCATTAATAGGAGCTTTAACAAATGTTCCCATGTTGACAAAATTTGAATGTGCTTGTTTTTCTAAGAGTGATATCTATACATTCTGCCATAGTTTGGACTTCAAATATGTTATTCTATTGTATCCTTAAATACTGAAATTTGCCACACCATGTGTCCTGACTTGCAATTGGAAAATATGGTCAGCACATTGATAGAGAATTTGAAGTACGGTGTTTCCCTGAAAATAAGACCTAACAGGAAAATAAACCCTAGCATCCCCTGAACATAAGCCCTAAAGCATCTTTTGGAGCAAAATTTAATAAAAGACCCAGTCTTATTTTCGGGGAAACACGGTATGCTAGACAGCTGTAATACAAGTTCTAAAGAAAGTTGAGAGCAGAATAAAAACATACCACAAATTTGCCATTTAGAATCTGGTAAAATGTACAATAGACTGGGGTTTTTCCCATGGCTGCAAATATGCAAACCATTCTCGGCCCACTGAAGACTTTAGATACAGCTTCTTTGTATAAGCCAATCCTCAACAAAAAGAGGACATTCACCTCACTCAGAAGGAAGGGAAGTTTGTGAGCCATGCTGAAGCAGAGTTAAGGAACTGAGAAAAGACAAATAAATACCTGTGTTCATAGAGCCTGAGCATGGCTCTGGCACAAGGTTCATCATGAAGGGGATACCTCAGTATTCAAAGGGAAAGACAAATCGTTCAGAAATGCACAATGTTGCTGCAAAGCAGAGCTTAGTCATTTCTTTAGATAAAACATCTGTATAGCAAACAAAGCCATTTTTTCATCAAAAGATGAATACGATTTCATCTCAGTGATTTTTTCTTACAGACCTAAAAGAAATGGCAAAATGTGGTGTATGTAGTAAGGTGACTGTGTACTAAAAGCAAAACCGAACAAACTTTATCAATAACACAAGGGGAGAGATACAATAGAAACAAGAAGAGTCAAAAAATAAATAAAAGTAAGAGTCATAGGCAAAAAGGAAATTCTGTAAACTTGAAAAATAAGAGGAAACTAAAATTTCAGAGGATAACTGATCTATCATAAAAAGGCCTATTCTGAGAATTCTTTTCGGGGACTGAAAAAACGGTGGCGTGAGGTGAGCCTCTGTAAAGCTCCCATGTAATTTACAATGAATCGAACAACAAAAACTCCACAAAAGACGCCCTGCACAGCAGACAGGCAAGAGGAAGAGGCCCACTACCGAAGTCACCTACAGGTGTGAGAATCGCGCGAGTGGGGGAGGAGGAAAGGGAGAAGTGCGGAGATGGAGCCGTGCGGGCGCAGGACGCAGAACAAGCTCAGTGCTCGAAGCTCGCTGCATCCTGGAACTATTGCAGCTGTGGGAGAGGGAAGAACTCGGACTGCTAGGGCTCCGCTTATGGCCCAAGGGCTGAGGGGGCAGCATATAACACGGCTGAACACAACGCTCATGGCAGAGACCTCGGAGAAAAGACTGAGGGAAGAAGGCTGAAAACGGTGGTTTGGGCCCTCGCTGCCAAGCAGAGAGCGGAAGCCTTAGGCACTGAGACTACCCATCCCCTCCCTACCCTCCCAGAGCTCACCCCGCCCCAACCTGCCCGGTGCTAGAAACAGAATAGTGGAAGTGTCAGATCAAAAGAACAGGATATTTGCTGTTCTGAGAACTGTGGCCCACAGACACAAATTTGCAACCCAACTAGTTCCGGCAAAGGGGAGGGAGCTGTCGAAGTAGGACCGGCAGTGGTGGTGGTCGCTGATGTTGCTCTGGGCCACCTCTCACAACTCACCCCGCCCCTGGCACCACCTATCTGGGCAGATCCCTGAAAGAATAAACAAAGCTGGTGAAACAAACGGGCTCTGAATCTGCAGCTGGAAGAGCTTTGGAACATCAAAAGCTCTCCGCATACCCACCGGGACACTGCGCCCTGTGACCTAGACGAACTATTAACAGAGGAGAAGCCCGACTCCCAGGGAATCCCCCATTGTGTGAGAAGCAGGAATAGTGCAGAGAAAACATAGCACTACCATGTGGGAGAAGAAAAATAAGCTGCAGTCGGAGAAAAAATAAAACATTCTACCAACAAGTATTGGAAAACAAAAGAAAGACTGCTTCCTATCAACCTGTTGCAGAAGCCAATCCTGTAGATGTCTACGAAGAGAAATAGTAAATCAGTAATTGCCATGAATAACTAAGGAACAAGATAGTTCAGAAAGAAAGTGAAAAATCTCCAGAAAAGGCACTTAAAGATACAGAAATATGTGACTTATATGACAGAGAATTCAAGATTGTAGTTCTGAAAAAACTCAACGAGAAGCAAGAAAACACAGATAGGCAGTTAAATGAACTCAGAAACACAATCAAAGAACAGCATGAGCATTTTACGAAAGAGACTGAAATTTTAAAAAAGAACCAAATAGAATTTCTGGAGATTAAGAACTCAATAGAAGAAATTAAGAACGAAATAACCAGCTTAGGTAGTAGAGTTGACCAGATGGAGGAAAGAATCAGTGACATCGAAGATAGAAACCTGGAAATGACACGGATGGAAGAAGAAAGAGACTTGAGACTTAAAGGAAATGAAAGAACTCTGCAAGAATTTTCTGACTCCATCAGAAAGAGCAATATAAGAATAATGGGCATACCAGAAGGAGAAGAAAGAGAGAAGGGAACAGAGAATATAATCAAACAAATTGTCGATGAGAACTTCCCAAACTTGTGGACAGAACTGGACCCTCAAATCCAAGAGCAAATAGAACACCTAATTACCTCAATCCCAACAGGCCTTCTCCAAGGCACATTGTATTGAAGCTGTCTAAAATCAATGACAAAGAAAGTATCTTCAAGGCAGCCAAGGAAAAGAAGACGGTAACTTACAAAGGAAAGCCCATTAGATTATCATCAGATTTTTCAGCAGATACTCTGCAAGCCAGGAGGCTACGGACCAAATATTCAAACTATTGAAAGAGAGAAATCATGAGCCAATAATAATATATCCAGCAAAGATATCCTTTAGATATGAAGGAGGAATAAAGACCTTTCCAGACATACAAAAGCTCAGGAAATTTTCTGATACATGACGTGCACTACAAGAAATACCAAAGGAGGCTATTCGACCACCATCAACAGGGACAATTTGTGCAAACAAAACATAAAAAAGGGAGAGTAAAGCCCTGAACCGGAATATGGGAATGGAGAAAGTAAGCATGCTGAAGAAAACGGAATACTCTAAATACCAAACTTTCTTTTACATAAGCTTAAGGGTAACCACTCAAAAAAAAAAATCCAGAACTGAATACATATTGTAATAAAAGAAGAAACAGAGGGAAACATCATAGAATACCACCACACAGAAATAATAAACAACAACAAAAAAGGCAAACAAACAATGGAGACACAGCCTAACCAGAAAACTAAAGATAGAATGACAGGATATCCTCACATATCAATAATCATCCTAAATGTAAATGCACTGAACTCACCAATCAAAAAGCACAGAGTAGCAGATTGGATCAAAAAACTAAACCCAACCATATGCTGTCTCCAAGAGACACATCTCAGCTACAAGGACAAGCATAGACTCAAAGTAAAAGCGTGGAAATTGACACTCCAAGCAAATGGTACCCAGAGAAAATCAGGTGTAGCCATAATGATATCAGATGAAACAGACTTCAAGGTGAAAAAGATAACAAGAGACAAAGATGGACATTTCATAATGGTGAAGGGGACTGTACAACAAAAAGACATAACAGTCATCAATATTTATGCCCCCAATCAGGGAGCACCGAAATACACCAAGCAACTACTAACAGAACTAAAGGGAGAAATTGACCAAAACACAATTATACTAGGGGACTTAAATACATCATTGACAGCTATGGATAGATCATCCAAACAGAAAATAAATGAGGAAATAGTAGCTCTAAATGACACATTAGATGAAATGGACACAATTGACATTTATAGAGCCCTTCAGCCTAAAACATCAGACTATACATACTTTTCTAGTGTACACGGAACATTCTCAAGGATAGACCATATATTGGGACATGAAATCAGTCTCAGCAAATTTAAGAAGATTGAAATCATACCATGCATATTCTCTGATCACAAGGCTTTGAAATTGGATATCAACTGTAAAAAGAAAGGGGAAAAACACAAATACATGGAGATTAAACAACATACTTTTAAAGAAGGACTGGGTCAAAGAAGAAATTAGAGGAGAGATCAAAAGATACATAGAAACAAATGACAATGAAAATACATCCTACCAAAATTTTTGGGATGCAGCGAAAGCAGTTTTAAGAGGAAATTTATCTCATTACAGGCCTATCTCAAGAAACAAGAAAACTCCCAAATAAATAACCTCATGTTACACCTTAAAGAACTAGAAAAAGAAGAACAAGTAAAACCCAAGGTCAGCAGAAGAAAGCAAATAACAAAAATTAGAGCACAACTAAATGAAATAGAGAACAAAAAGACAATAGAAAAATTAATGTGACAAAGAGCTGGTTCTTTGAAAAGATTAACAAAATTGACAAACCCTTGGCTAGACTCACTAAGATAAAAAGAGAAGACACTAATTAACAAAATCAGAAACGAAAAGGGAAGTTATCACGGACACCACAGAAATACAAAGGATCATCCAAGAATACTATGAAGGACTATATGCCACCAAATTCAACAACCTAGAAAAATGGACAAGTTCTTAGAAACATATAGCCTTCCAAGGCTGAACCATGAAGAACTGGAAAATCTAAACAGACCGATCACCAGTAACGAAATTGAATCAGTCATCCAAAACCTTCCCAAAAGCAAAAGTCCGGGACCAGATGGCTTCACTAGTGAATTCTACCAAACCTTCAAAGAGGATCTAATACCAATCCTGCTCAAACTCTTCCAAAAAATTGAAGAAGAGACAGTACTCCCTAACTCATTTTATGAGGCCAACATTACCCTGATACCAAAACCTGGTAAGGACAGCACAAAAAAAAGAAAACTACAGACCAATATCTCTGATGAATACCGATGCAAAAATCCTAAATAAAATTCTAGCAAATCGAATACAACAATGCATTAAAAAGATTATTCATCACGACCAAGTGGGGTTCATCCCCGGGGCACAAGGATGGTTCAACAACGAATCCATCAATGTGATACATCACATAAACAAAATAAAGGACAAAAATCATATGATTATATCAATTGATGCAGAAAAAGCATTTGACAAGATACAACATCCATTTATGATTAAAACACTTAATAAAATAGGTATAGAAGGAAAATACCTTAACATAATAAAGGCCATATATGACAAGCCCTCTGCTAATCTCATAATTAATGGTGAAAAACTGAAGCCCTTTGCTCTACGTTCAGGAACACGACAGGGATGTCCCCTATCACCTCTGCTTTTCAACATAGTGTTGGAAGTCCTTGCCAGAGCAATCAGGCAAGAGAAAGAAATAAAAGGCATCCAAATTGGGAATGAAGAAGTTAAATTATCACTCTTTGCAGATGACATGATGCTATATATAGAAAACCCTAAAGACTCCACCAAAAAGCTATTAGAAACAATCAACGAATACAGTAAAGTTGCTGGCTACAAAATCAACGCACAAAAGTCCATTGCCTTCCTATATACTAACAATGAAATCTCAGAAAAGAAATACAAAAACAATTCCTTTTGCAATTGCAGCAAAAGAATAAAATACCTAGGAATAAACTTAACCAAGGATGTGAAAGACCTATATGCTGAAAACTATAAGACATTTTTGAAAGAAATTGAAGAAGACACAAAGAAATGGAAAGACATTCCGTGCTCATGGATTGGAAGAATCAACATAGTTAAAATGGCCATATTACCCAAAGCAATATACAGATTCAATGCAATCCCCATCAAAATCCCAATGGCATTTTTAAAGAAATAGAACAAATCATCAGATTTGTTTGGAACCACAAAAGACCCCGAATAGCCAAAGCAATCTTAAGAAAAAGGAACAATAATGGAGGTATCACACTTCCTGACTTTGGGTTGTACTACAGGGCTACAATAATCAAAACAGCATGGTATTGGCAGAAAAATAGACACATAGACCAATGGAATAGAATTGAGAACCCGGAAATAAAACCACATAAATATGGACAGATAATTTTTGACAAAGAAGGTAAAAACATACAATGGAGGAAAGACAGCCTCTTCAATAAATGGTGCTGGGGGAATTGGATAACTACGTGCAAAAAATGAAACTGGACTGCTATTTGTCACCATGTACCAAAATTAATTCAAAATGGATCAAAAACTTAAGCCTTACCCTCTGGCAACCACTAAACTGTTATCTGTGTCTATAAGTTTCTGTTTCTCATTTGTCTTGTTCTTTTGTTGTTTTTATTTATATACCACATATCAGTGAAATCACATGGTTCTCTGCTTTTTCTGTAAGGGGGGTGGATGGTGGGGGGTGGGAGATGAGGGTAAGGGAGATCGAATATATGGTGATGGAAGGAGAACTGACTCTGGGTGATTAACACAATGGGATTTTTAGATGATGTAATACAGAATTGTACACCTGAAATCTATGTAATTTTACTAACAATTGTCACCCCAATAAATTTAATAAAATAAAATTTAAAAAAAACAACAACAGAGAAACTTAAGCCTAAGACCTGACACAATAAACTGCATAGAAGAAAACATAGGTACTAATCTTATGGACCTTGGTTTCAAAGAGCATTTTATGAATTTGTCTCCAAAGCCAACGGAAGTAAAAGCTAAAATAAACGAATGGGACTATATGAATCTTAAAAGCTTCTGCACAGTAAAAGCAACCATCGACAAAACAAAGAGGCCACCAACTGAATGGGAGAAGATTTTTGCAAATAGTGCCTCCGATAAGGGGCTAATATCCAGAATATACAAGGAACTCATGCATCTCAACAACAAAAAAACAAACAACCCAATTGAAAAATGGGCAGTGGATCTGAAGAGACATTTCTGCAAAGAGGACATACAAATAGCAAATAGACATATGAAAAAATACTCAACATCACTAATCATCAGAGAAATGCAAATCAAAACCACAATGAGATATCACCTCACCCCAGTCAGAATGGCTATCATCAACAAGACAAATAGTAACAAATGTTGGAGAGGCTGTGGAGAAAAAGGAACCCTCATACACTGTTGGTGGGAATGCGGACTGGTGCAGCCATTATGGAAGGCAGTGTGGAGGTTCCTCAAAAAATTACGAACAGAATTGCCATATGACCCAGCAATCCCTCTCCTGGGTATCTACCCAAGAAATCTGAAAACATTTATAGATAAAGACACATATGCTCCATTGTTCATTGCAGCTTTGTTTACGTTGGCCTAGACATGGAAACAACCAAAATGTCCTTCGATAGATGAATGGGTAAAGAAGTTGTGGTATATATACACAATGGAATACTATTAGGCGGTAAGAAAAGATGATATAGGAACATTTGTGACAACATGGATGGATCTTGAGAGTGTAATGCTGAGCGAAGTAAGTCAGACAGAAAAAGCAGAGAACCATGTGATTTCATTGATATGTGGTATATAAATGTCTGTTTGCCTTTAATCTTTGGCATTCTAATTATGATGTGTCTTGGTGCGGGACTCTTTGGGTTTATCTTGTTTGGGACTCTTCTCTGTGCTTCTGGGCTGTACGACTGTTTCCTTTGCCAGGTTAGGGAAGTTTTTCATCATTGCTTCTTCAAATAGGTTTTCAATTCACTTCTCTCTCTCCTCCTTCTGTTACCCGTGTGATGTGAATATTGGTATGCTTGATGTCCCAGGGGCTCCTTAAATTATCCTCATTTATTATTATTTTTTTTTCTTTTTGCTTTTCTGATTCGTGTTTTCTGTTACCTTATATTTATTCCAAATTGCTGATTTTAGCCTTTGTTTCTACTGTTGATTCCCTGTATTTTATTCATCATTTCAATTATTATATTCTTTATTTCTGCCTGGTTCTTTTTCATATCTTCTTTTATGTTTCCTATGTCTTTGTTGAAGTTTTCCCCGAGATCATTGAGTATGCTTATAACCAGTATTTTGAACTCTATGGCTGGTAGATTGCTTGTCTCCAGTTTCTTCAGTTCTGTTTCTGGAGGTTTGTTCTGTTCTTTCATTTGGGACATGTTTCTTTGTCTTTCTATTTTGGCTACCTCCCTGTGTTTGTTTCTATGTATTCAGTCTTGCAGTCTTAGTTGAATGACCCTATGTAGTAGGTGTCCTATGGAGCCCAGTTGCATAGTCTCCCTGGTCACCAGAGTCTGGAGCTCCAGGTGTTTCCCTTCGTTGAGTTGTGTTTTCCTTGTATGGGTTGTAGAACTCCTGCTGTAGTCGAGCCTTGGTTGCTGCTTGCACATCAATGGAAGGAATTAATCTTGGGGTGTTTGGTTGGGAGTGACTACAGTGGAGGAGCTGTTTTGCAGAGACTGACCCTACAGAGCAGGATTCACTTTAGCAGGGCTCTGGTGCCTGCCTTGCCTGCCATTTGGGTGTGTCATCCTTGGAAGCAGCCAGGTGATGCGCTGGTTTAGTCTGAAGCTGGCCACCAGGTGTGCCAATTCCTGGGGCCTCCTGGGAGGGAACCCACCATAGGCCAAGTGCATCCACAGCCTGCACCTTGTACAGGGCCCCATGGCATGAGCCACAATGCAATCCACAGATGGCTGTCACCCATGCTGGACTTGATGGTATCTCAAGAAGCCCAGTCATGAACCAGGACTGGCTATGGCTATTTCCAGGTTTAGGGCTGCTCAGCAAGAAGTACAAAACATGCTGAAGACAGATGCTGTGTGTTTGGGTTTTATGAACCTTTCAGAGATTTTGGGAAAATCAGCAGCATGATCCAAGACAGGCTGTTTTTATGGAAAAGCCACTGGAAGCGGCTTGGGTTTGCCCAAAAGTTGGGTGCGGCAGGGTCTCAGGGACTCAGGGCCAATGAACAGTGTTATCCAGGTTGATGGAGACTTAGATATGGTGGCCACCTTCATCCCCACACCGGGAGAGGGAGGGCTCAACAAAGAAACAATGGCTTCTGCCAGCTCCTCTGATTGGTGAAAAACTGCCCTTCCAGCTTTCTCTCTGAAACCAGTCAATTCAGTTCCTTCTCGTATGTCCATGGCACCTTTCGAGGTGCTGCCCCAGCACTGGAGCTGAGGGTGATTCAGTCCATCAGCAAGTAAGTCTGTGCATGAGCCCTTTAAGAAGATTGCCTGGGATTGCACCTGTCCTCATCTCACTCAGCCACAATTTCTGCTGGTTTTCATAGCCAGAAATTATGAGGACTTCTCTCCCTGGCATTGGAACCCTAGGCTGGGGAAACTGGTGTCGGGCTGGGACCCCTCGCTTTTCTGGTGGGGGGACCTCTGCAGCCGAGATATCTCTCCCAGTTTTTAATGGTCACAGGCGGGTGTGGGACTGGCCCGTTCCATGTCTCTACACCCCTCCTACCAGTCTTGACGTGGCTTCTTGTATATGTCTTTAGTTTTAGGGGATTCTATTCCATTCTGAATCATTTGTGTGGATGATGAGGAGCACTGGTACATTAAATGTGACTCAGCAAATAACATTCAAAGCATTTACATGTCAGTTTTGAACGATAACTTTAAATACGATAATAAAGCCACACTTGCCTTTGGTGGGATAGAGACATTAATTTTCTATAACAGACATTAATTTTCTGTATCAGGCTCAATAAAACAAGAACCACTTTCCTCCTAACTTTGCCATCCTTTGTGGTAATACTTTTAAGGTGGTAATTAGTATTATAGTTTATAGCATCTGTCACTTTTGTTCTTGCTATGTTATATTCTTGGTAATTATAGAAAAGAGGACTATGAAATGAATGCAAAAGGAGGCAATGAATGATATAAAGCAGACTTGTTAAATTTTTCTATAAAACTAAAAACACTTTCATATAACATGGAGGTAATGGAAAATTACCTATATTTAGTTATATATGTATAAAAATTGCATTAATTTTTTTGTCCCTATGATATTCCATAACTATAGCATACTAAATAACATGCAGCTGGTTCCTGATTTATAAACAGGTTGTAGTTACATTTTTTTGTCTTCAATTATGTATTTTTGCAAGTTGGAATATACAACATCTAGCCTTTGCCCCCACAGAGTTACTGTTATGGAGGATTACAGGCTAACTCACAAAACCCAATTTAATGTAAAGTTGCTGAAATAGGACATTTTTAATTGAATTGGAAATATTACAATTTAAATATATAATTATACAGAATAAATAATACCAAATGAAGGTGAGCAAGAAACCATTTTATTTTTATATAAAAGCATGTTTAACGAGAGAATAAGATGCTTTGCGTTTTCGACTTAGTGATAGTCTTTCTTTAAACTCATTTTAAAAAGTTGTGTTTATTTATTTTTTTCTTGACACAGCTTTATCATTGGTTCCACCAATGATTTATTGTCACCGATTTGTGTGGGGAGCTCAGAGTGAAATGTAGAGGAATGTTATTGAGGTGACTGGGGGTAATGAAGAGTTGCAGATGATGGTAAACAAAGAAGGTGTATAATGTGGGAGAGAGGCAAAAGGCAGAGAAAAGGGGTTCTCTCAAGGGAAAAATGAAGGGAATCAGAAGAAGTTATTGAAGAAGACAGTTTATTTTGGTATTTGGTCATGATATCAGCACTAAGCTTTGGGAATGTTCTTTTTCATGTAAGGAAATGGTATATGGTACATATATTTCACATTCCTTATTTAATCTAAATTGCATTTACCGTGTTTCCATGAAAATAAGACCTAGCTGGACAATCAGCTCTAATGTGTCTTTTGGAGCAAAAATTAATATAAGACCTGATATTGTATGATATGATATGATATGATATGATATGATATGATATGATATGATATGATATGATATGATATGATATGATATGATATGATATGATATGATATGATATGATATGATATGATATGATATGATATGATATGATATGATATGATATGATATGATATGATATGATATGATATGATATGATATGATATGATATGATATGATATGATATGATATGATATGATATGATATGATATGATATGATATGATATGATATGATATGATATGATATGATATGATATGATATGATATGATATGATATGATATGATATGATATGATATGATATGATATGATATGATATGATATGATATGATATGATATGATATGATATGATATGATATGATATGATATGATATGATATGATATGATATGATATGATATGATATGATATGATATGATATGATATGATATGATATGATATGATATGATATGATATGATATGATATATGATATGATATGATATGATATGATATATGATATGATATGATATGATATGATATGATATGATATGATATGATATGATATGATATGATATGATATGATATGATATGATATGATATGATATGATATGATATGATATGATATGATATGATATGATATGATATGATATGATATGATATGATATGATATGATATGATATGATATGATATGATATGATATGATGATATGATATGATAGACCCAGTCTTCTATTATAGTAAAGTAAGACCAGGTCTTATATTAATTTTTGCTCTGAAAGACGCATTAAAGCTGGTTGTCTGGCAGTAGTTTGCTGTAATCAGAAGTGTCTGGACACTGATGGTAACCACTTTGAGCACCTCTTGTAATTGCAGATATCAGATGTGACTTGTATTCATCTTTTATTATCGGTATATATTGAGTATTACAATTAACACAGTTTTTTTTTCTGTTAAAATGTGTATACATTTTTTGGCACCCTCTGTATGTAACATATACAAGTTCTGAAGCAAAATAATAATGAACATTCATGACTCTACAGTCAAATTTAGAACTAGATAGAACATCAGCAATACTTTTGCATATATGGGTGTTCTTTCTCTTGACTCCAGTAAATGGTAACCACTATCCTGAAATTTATGTTTATCAATTCCATCCTTTTGGGGGGCAGTTTTTATATGTATGTAACCCAAATAAATATTTTGTTGTGTGTGGTTTTTTTTCTTGAGCTTTATTAAAATGCTATCATTCTCAAAAAAAAAAAAAAAAGCTGGTTGTCTGGCTAGTTCTTATTTTCAGGGAAACACAGTATCCATAAAAATTTAAGAAACATCTATTTATATATATATATATATATATATATATATATATATATATATATATATATATATATTTGCCTTTGAAGAGGTTCAATGCCAATTGGAGAGAAAATTGTATGGATAATTTTACAATAAATCAAATTATTTTCCTCCCCACCAAACCAAGCTTGGCTTGCTTATTGCCAAGGCTGATATTTAGCAAGTAGTACCCAGATACCGTTGTTTATGGCTGAGCATCTATTCTAATTAGTTGGTACCCAGACTGTGCTGGTTATTAAATAATATATTTGCCGATAGCTTTCACCACTGCTTTCTTGCCCATCTGCCATTAGGGACTCTGTAGTCGAAGAAGACACCCAGCCAGGGTTCAAACCAATTAATTTCCCACCCCCAAAGACCTTTGTAATATCTAATATTGCACCCAATAAGGTAAATCCATTCAAAGTGCAAAGGAATAAGGTAATTGGATTCCCCAAGCTGGACACACCATCAGTATTCACCTCAATGGCAATTAGAATGTGAAGAGAGACAAAGACTGAGAGAAAGGTTTTTGTTTTTTAATCATCTCTTTGTTCTTCTTACCAAAAAGTCCCTTCTCTATGTCCTGGGATGTTCTCACCTCTGAAATGAGGCTCCAGAGGAGATATCCTCTGCCCTCCAAAGTAGTTTGTTTAATTTCTTCCCAGTCTTTTTCTGTGGACATGGGTTCTCTCTCTGCATTGGAGGTACTTGATGTCATTTTACATTGGAGGTACTTGATGTCATTTATACAGTTTGTCATTTTAACAAACTGCATAGCACCAAGGAGAATTTGGTGCATTGAATTTCTGAGGAGTCCCGCAAAATTTGCCAGCTAACTACTTACTTAGTCTTTGCATTTCCCATGAGACGACAGAAACAGATTTGCTTTTGCTATGTGGATTTTTATTTCTAAATGGGAATTTATTTGTATAAGGTACTGATCTTCAACAAAATAACATCACAAATTTCTGATGAAACCTGTCATTAAAATATCAAATTATGTTAATGAGAATATTGGAATGCATCAGGTATAATTTTAATTTTAATTTAGGGTACTTAAATTAAATTTAAGGTATTTTAAGTTTCATTCAATTTAAATTTAATATAGCCGCAGTGAGTACCAGTACATTAATGAAAATGACAACTTTGAAAATTATGATTCTTGGAACTGCCTTTAGGATGACCATGAAAGTTATTTGATTATAATAGCATAATTTATATTAAGGAAACTTAAATGTGCACTTGATTATTTTCAAATCAATTTTATTGGTTCTCATAAGTGATTGAGAAAGTTTGTTCTTTTTTCCTTCTCTATCCTTCAAAATGGTAATATAATTATTTGGATTAACTTCATAATAATTGTTTGGAATTCTGGCCAGGTTATATACTCAGATGAAATTAAATTCTTTCTACTTATTGATTTTTTCAAAAAATAGCTTTAAACCTCATATTTTCAAAATGTAATGTATTCTAATGTATACATGAATTGTATTATATGTTGTTACTACACAATATCCATTACTGTAAATCAGTCTAGGCTAAATGTTTGGGGATATGCTAGCTGAAGTACTTTTAAGAATACTGGCTGAGAAGTGGATTGAAATGAACCATCACTGAATAATCTTGTATTTCTCCAAAAATTTATTCCATCATTGTTGATCTGCTTGTATTGTTAACTATTATTTTAGACTTTGTTTCCATAATCCTTATAATCTACAATGAATTTTTTTATGATAATGCCATGCTCTTCATAAAAATTAATTTCCTATTCAAAAATTTTCTTATCTGTCATTTTAAAATTAATAAGGTTCTAGTAATTTACTATGTTAATTCAACAGTGTTCTATTTTTAGGTGTATCTGTCATCACATCTTTAATTTTTATATTGCTAATAATCATAGTATTTAACCTTTGTTATATGCCCACGGTGTGGTAGATGTTATATGTGAGCTATAGAAAATGCTTAGTCCTTCTATTAAGAAAATGACAATATGGAAGTTTATGAAATACTGTACTCAGGTGATTGTTTTTTAACTAAAGTTTATTGGGGTGACAATTGTTAGTAAAGTTACGTAGATTTCAGGTGTACAATTCTGTAATTTATCATCTATATATCACATAATGTGTTCACCACTCAGAGTCAGTTCTCTTTCGATCACTATATACTTGATATTCTTTACCCTCATCTATCACCCTACTCCCCCCTTAAACTCTGGTAAACACTAAAATATTGTCTGTGTCTATGAGTTATTGTGTCTTCATTTGCTTCTCTTGTTCGTTTGTTGTTTTCAGTTTTATATACCACATGTCAGTGAAATCACATGGTTCCCTGGAGTCAAGTTCATAAAATGCTCTTTGAACCCAAGGTCCATAAGTTTAGTACCTATGTTTTCTTCTATGCAGGTTATTGTGTCAGGTCTTATGCTTAAGTCTTTGATCCATTTTGAATTAACTTTGGTACATGGTGACAAATAGCAGTCCAGTTTCATTCTTTTGCACGTGGCAATCCAATTCTCCCAGCACCATTTATTGAAGAGGCTGTCTTTGCTCCATTGTATGTTTTTAGCTTCTTTGTCAAAAATTATCTGTCCATATTTATGTGGTTTTATTTCTGGGTTCTCAATTCTATTCCATTGGTCTATGTGTCTGTTTTTCTGCCAATACCATGCTGTTTTGACCCAGCAATCCCTCTCCTGGGCATCTACCCAAAAAATCTGAAAACATTTAGAGATAAAGACACGTGTGCTCCAATGTTCATTGCAGCTTTGTTTACGGTGGCCAAGACATGGAAACAACCAAAATGTGCTTCGATAGATGAATGGATAAAGAAGTTGTGGTATATATACACAATGGAATACTATTCGGCAGTAAGAAAAGATGATATAGGAACATTTGTGACAACATGGATGGATCTTGAGAGAGTAATGCTGAGCGAAACAAGTCAGACAGAAAAAGCAGAGAACCATATGATTTCACTGATATGTGGTATATAAACCAAAAACAACAAAAGAACAAGACAAACAAATGAGAAACAGAAACTCATAAACACAGACAATAGTTTAGTGGTTGCCAGAGGGTAACGGGGGCGGGGGGTGGGGGGTGGGAGATGAGGGAAAGGGGGATTGAATATATGGTGATGGAAGGAGAACTGACTCTGGGTGATGAACACACAATGGGATTTATAGATGATGTAATACAGAATTGTACACCTGAAATCTATGTAATTTTACTAACAACTGTCACCCCAATAAATTTAATAAAATAAAATTTAAAAAAAATCATATGGTTCTCGACTTTTTCTATCTGACATATTTTGCTCAGCATGATAATCTCAAGATCCATCCATGTTATCGCAAATGGCACTGGTTCGTCTTTTCTTATGGCTGAATAGTATTCCATTGTATATACATACACCACTTCTTCTTTACCCACTATCTATCAAAGGACACTTTGGTTGTTTTCATGTCTTGGCCACTGTAAAAAAAAAAAAAAAAGCTGCAATGAACATTGGAGCACATATGTCTTTAGGATAAATGTTTTCAGATTTTTTTGGGTAGATACCCAGGAGAAGGATTGCTGGGTCATATGTTACTCTATTCTTATTTTTTGAGGAACCTCCACACTGTCTTCCATAGCGACAACACCAATCTGAATTCCTAGCAACACTGTATGAGGGTTCCTTTTTCTCCACAGCCTCTCCAACACTTGTTATTATTTGTCTTGTTGATGATAGTCATTCTAACTGGTGTGAGGTGATATTTCATTGGGGTTTTTATTTACATTTCAACTATGATTAGTGATGTGGAGCATTTCTTCATATGTCTATAGGCCATTTGTATGTCTTATTTGGAGAAATGTCTATTCAGGTCCTCTGCCCATTTTTTTATTGGATTGTTTTTGTTGTTGTTGAGTTGGATGAGTTCCTTATATATTATGGATATTAGACCCCTATTGGAGGGCATTGTTTGCAAAAATCTTCCCTCATTCAGTTGGTGCCCTCTTTATTCTGTCAATGGTTTCTTTCACTGTGCAGAAGATTTTAGTTTGATATAGTCCCATTGATTTATTTTAGCTTTTAATTCCCTTGCCTTTGGGATCAAATTCATAAATGCTCTTTGAACCCAAGGTCTATAAGTTCAGTACCTATGTTTTTTTTCTACGCATTTTATTGTTTAAGCTCTTATTTTTCTGGTCTTTGATCCACTTTGAGTTAATTTTGGTACACGGTGACAGACAGGAGTCTAGTTTCATTCCTTTTTTCTAATTTATTTTTTAAATTTATTGGTGTGACAATTGTTAGTAAAATTACATAGATTTCAGGTGTACAATTCTGTATTACATCAGCTATAAATCCCATTGTGTGTTCACCACCCAGAGTCAGTTCTCCTTCCATCACCAGATATTTGATTCCCCTTACCCTCATGATTTCACTGATATATTATATATGTGTGTGTGTGTGTGTGTGTGTGTGTGTGTGTGTGTGTGTGTGTGTGTATATATCAAAAACAACAAAAGAACAAGACAAACAAATAAGAAACAAAAACTCATAGACACAGACAATAGTTTAGTGGTTACCAGAGGGTAGTTTCATTCTTTTGCACACTGCTTTCCATTTCTCCCAGCACCATTATTGAAGAGGCTGTCTTTTGTCCATTGCATGTTTTTGGCTTCTTTGTCAAAAATTGTCCATATATATGTGGGTTTATTTCTGGGTTCTCAATTATATTCCATTCATCTGTATGTCTGTTTTCCTGCCAATATCATACTGTTTTGTTATTGTTGCCGTGTAGTACTAGCTGAAATCATGGAGTGTGAAATCGCCAACACTTCTTTTTTCTTAGGATTGATTTGGCTATTTGGGTTCTGATAGATTTGGCTATTTGGGTTCTGATAGAACCATACAAATCTGATGATTTTTTTGTTCTGTTTTTTTTTTTTTTTTAATGCCCTTGGAATTTTGATGGGGATTGCATCATATCAGTATATTGCTTTAGGTAACATGGCCATTTTAACTATGTTGATTCTTCCAATCCATGAAGACGGAATGTCTTCCCATTTCTTTGTGTCTTCTAAAATTTCATTCAAAAATGTCTTATGTATTTTTTTTTAATAAGTCTTTATTGTGGTTGACTATTTTTTCCTAAACTGTCAAATATAGGAGAGTATATGTAAAGCTTCTATGGAAACTTTCTTTCTTTTTTAATTGGGGAAAGGGAACAGGACTTTATTGGTGAACAGTGTGTACTTCCAGGACTTTTTTCCAAGTCAAGTTGTTGTCCTTTCAATCTTAGTTGTGGAGGGTGCCATTCAGCTTCAAGTTGTTGTCCTTTCAGTCTTAGTTGTGGAGGGCGCAGCTCAGCTCCTGTTCCGGTTGCCAATGCTAGTTGCAGGGGGCACAGCCCACCACCCCTTGCGGGAGTCGAACCGGCAACCTTGTGGTTGAGAGGATGCTCTCCAACCAACTGAGCCATCTGGGAGGCAGCTCAGCTCAAGGTGCTGTGTTCAATTTTATTTGCAGGGGGCGCTGCCCACCATCCCTTGCGGGACTCGAGGAATTGAACTGGCAACCTTGTGGTTGAGAGCCCGCAATCCAACCAACAATTGAGCCATCTTGGAGGCAGCTCAGCTCAAGTTGCCATGTTCAATATTAGCTGCAGGGATCAGAGCCCACCATCCCTTGCGGGACTCGAGGAATTAAACTGGCAACCTTGTGGTTGAGAGCCCACTGGCCCATGTGGGAATCGAACCGGCAGTCTTCGGAGTTAGGAGCACGGAGCTCTAACTGCCTGAGCCACCGGGCCAGCCCTGTCTTATGTTTTAAGCATATAAATCTTTCACATCCTTGGTTAAGTTTATTCCTAAGTATTTATTCTTTTTGTTGATATTGTAAAAGGAATTTTTTTATTGCTTTTTCTGAGATTTCGTTGTTAGTATATAGAAATGAGATGGACTTTTCTACGTTGATTTTGTAGCCAGCAACTTTACTGTATTCGTTGATTGTTTCTAATAGCTTTTTGGTGGAGTCTTTAGCGTTTTCTATATATAGCATCATATCATCTGCAAAGAGTGACAATTTAACGTCTTCATTCCCAATTTGGATGCCTTTTATTTATTTCTCTTTCCTGATTGCTCTGGCGAGGACTTCCAACACTGTGTTGAAAAGCAGAGGTGATAGGGGACATCCCTGTCGTGTTCCTGAACGTAGAGCAAAGGGCTTCAGGTTTTCTCCATTAATTATGAGATTAGCAGAGGGCTTGTCATATATGGCCTTTATTATGTTAAGGTATTTTCCTTCTATACCCATTTTATTAAGTGTTTTAATCATAAATGGATGTTGTATCTTGTCAAATGCTTTTTCTGCATCAATTGATATAATCATATGATTTTTGTCCTTTATTTTGTTTATGTGATGTATCACATTGATGGATTTGATGTTGAACCATCCTTGTGCCCTGGGATGAACCCCACTTGGTCGTGATGAATAATCTTTTTAATGCATTGTTGTATTCGATTTGCTAGAATTTTATTTAGGATTTTTGCATCGGTATTCATTAGAGATATTGGTCTGTAGTTTTCTTTTTTTGTGCTGTCCTTACCAGGTTTTGGTATCAGGGTAATGTTGGCCTCATAAAATGAGTTAGGGAGTACTGTCTCTTCTTCAATTTTTTGGAAGAGTTGTGCAGAATTTGTATTAGATCCTCTTTGAAGGTTTGGTAGAATTCACTAGTGAAGCCATCTGGTCCCGGACTTTTGCTTTTGGGAAGGTTTTGGATGACTGATTCAATTTTGTTACTGGTGATCGGTCTGTTAAGATTTTCCAGTTCTTCATGGTTCAGCCTTGGAAGGCTATATGTTTCTAAGAACTTGTCCATTTCTTCTAGGTTGTTGAATTTGGTGGCATATAGTCCTTCATAGTATTCTTGGATGATCCTTTGTATTTCTGTGGTGTCCGTGATAACTTCCCCTTTTTCATTTCTGATTTTGTTAATCAGTGTATTTTTTTTAGTAAGTCTAGCCAAGGGTTTGTCAATTTTGTTAATCTTTTCAAAGAACCAGCTCTTTGTCACATTAATTTTTTCTATTGTCTTTTTGTTCTCTATTTCATTTAGTTCTGCTCTAATTTTTATTATTTCCTTTCTTCTGCTGACCTTGGGTTTTACTTGTTCTTCTTTTTCTAGTTCTTTAAGGTGTAACATGAGGTTATTTATTTGGGAGTTTTCTTGTTTCTTGAGATAGGCCTGTAATGAGATAAATTTCCCTCTTAAAACTGCTTTCGCTGTATCCCCAAAATTTTGGTAGGATGTATTTTCATTGTCATTTGTTTCTATGTATCTTTTGATCTCTCCTCTAATTTCTTCTTTGACCCAGTCCTTATTTAAAACTATGTTGTTTAATCTCCATGTATTTGTTTTTTTTTCCCACTTTCTTTTTACAATTGATATCCAATTTCAAAGCGTTGTGATCAGAGAATATACATGGTATTATTTTAATCTTCTTAAATTTGTTGAGATTGATATTATGTCACAATATATGGTCTATCCTTGAGAATGTTCCATGTACACTAGAAAATAATGTGTAATCTGATGTTTTAGGATGAAGTGCTCTATAAATGTCAATTATGTCCATTTCATCTAATGTGTCATTTAGGGCTACTATTTCGTTATTTATTTTCTGTTTGGATGATCTATCCATAGCTGTCAATGATGTATTTAAGTCCCCTAGTATAATTGTGTTTTGGTCAATTTCTCCCTTCAGTTCTGTTAGTAGTTGCTTGGTGTATTTCGGTGCTCCCTGATTGGGGGCATAAATATTGATGACTGTTATGTCTTCTTGTTGTACAGTCCCCTTCACCATTATGAAATGTCCATCTTTGTCTCTTGTTATCTTTTTCACCTTGAAGTCTGTTTCATCTGATATCATTATGGCTACACCTGATTTTCTCTGGGTACCATTTGCTTGGAGTGTCAATTTCCACCCTTTCACTTTGAGTCTATGCTTGTCCTTGTAGCTGAGATGTGTCTCTTGGAGACAGCATATGGTTGGGTTTAGTTTTTTGATCCAATCTGCTACTCTGTGCCTTTTTATTGGTGAGTTCAGTCCATTTACATTTAGGGTGATTATTGATATGTGAGGATTTCCTGTCATTCTATCTTTAGTTTTCTGGTAAGGCTGTGTCTCCATTGTTTCTTTGCCTTTTGTTGTTGTCTATTATTTCTGTGTGGTGGTATTCTATGATGTTTCCTCTGTTTCTTCTTTTATTTCAGTATATATTTCAATTCTGGATTTTTTTTGAGTGGTTACCCTTAAGTTTATGTAAAAGAAAGTTTGATATTTAGAGTATTCCATTTTCTTCAGCACGCTTACTTTCTCCATTCCCATATTCCGTTCAGGCCTTTACTCTCCCCTTTTTGAGTTTTGGTTGCCACAAATTGTCCCTGTTGATGGTGGTCGAATAGCCTCCTTTAGTATTTCTTGTAGTGCAGGTCGTGTATTAGAAAATTCCCTCAGCTTCTGTATGTCTGGAAAGGTCTTTATTCCTCCTTCATATCTAAAGGATATCTTTGCTGGATATATTATTCTTGGCTCATGATTTCTCTCTTTCAATAGTTTGAATATTTGGTTCCACTCCTCCTGGCTTGTAGAGTTTCTGCTGAAAAATCTGATGATAATCTAATGGGCTTTCCTTTGTAAGTTACCGTCTTCTTTTCCCTGGCTGCCTTGAGGATTCTTTCTTTGTCGCTGATTTTAGACAGCTTCAATACAATGTGCCTTGGAGAAGGTCTGTTGGGATTGAGGTAACTAGGTGTTCTATTTGCTTCTTGGATTCGAGGGTCCAGTTCTGTCCACAAATTTGGGAAGTTCTCATCGACAATTTGTTTGAATATATTCTCTGTTCCCTTCTCTCTTTCTTCTCCTTCTGGTATGCCCATTATTCTTATATTGCTCTTTCTGATGGAGTCAGAAAGTTCTTGTAGAGTTCTTTCATTTCTTTTAAGTCTCAAGTCTCTTTCTTCTTCTCTCTGTGTCATTTCCAGGTTTCTATCTTCGATGTCACTGATTTGACCTCCATCTGGTCAACTCTACTACCTAAGCTGGTTATTTCATTCTTAATTTATTCTATTGAGTTCTTAATCTCCAGAAATTCTCTTTGGTTCTTTTTTAAGATTTCAATCTCTTTCGTAAAATGCTCATGCTGTTCTTTGATTGAGTTTCTGAGTTCCTTTAACTGCCTATCTGTGTTTTCTTGTATCTCGTTGAGTTTTTTCAGAACTGCAATCTTGAATTCTCTGTCATTTAAGTCACATATTTCTGTATCTTTAAGTGCCTTCTCTGGAGATTTTTCACTTTCTTTCTGAGCTATCTTGTTGCCTTGGTTATTCATGGCGATTACTGGTTTACTATTTCTCTTCCTAGACATCTACAGGAGTGACTTCTGCAACAGGTTGATAGAAAGCGGTCTTTCTTTTGTTTGCCAGTACTTGTTGGTAGAATGTTTTATTATTTCTCCAACTGCAACTTATTTTCTTCTCCCACACAGTAGTGCTATGTTTTCTCTGCACTATTCCAACTTCTCACACAATGGGGGATTCCCTGGGAGACGGGCTTCTCCTCTGTTAATAGTCTGTCTAGGTCACAGGGCGCAGTGTCCCGGTGGGTATGCAGAGAGCTTTTGATGTTCCAAAGCTCTTCCAGCTCCTGATTCAGAGCCCGTAGGTTTCAGCAGTTCTGTTTACTCCTGCAGGGATCCGCCCAGATAGGTGGGGTCAGGGGCGGGGTGAGTTGTGAGAGGTGGCCCAGAGCAATGGCGGCAACCACCACCACAGCCGGTCCTGCTTCCACAGCTCTCTCCCTTTGCTGGAACTAGTTGGGCTGTGAATTGTGTTTGCAGTCCACAGTTCTCAAAACAGCAAATTTTCTGTTGTTTTGATCTGACACTGCTACTGTTTCGCTTCTAGCACCGGGCAGGTGGGGGCGGGGCGAGCTCTGGGAGGGGAGGGAGGGGGCGGCTAGTCTCAGTGCCTAAGGCTGTTCTCTGCTCGGCAGTGCGGGCTTAAACCACCGTTTTCAGCCTTTTTCCTCAGTCTTTTCTCCGAGGTCTCTGCCGTGAGCGTTGGGTTCAGCCGTGTTATATGCTGTCCCCTCAGCCCTGTGGAGCCCTGGCGGAGCCCTAGCAGTCCGAGTTCTTCCCTCTCCCGCAGCTGCGGTAGTTCCGGGAAGCAGCGAGCTCGGAGCACTGAGCTAGGTCTGCGTCCTCCGCCCGCGCGTCTCTGTCTCCGCGCACTTCTCCCTTTCCTCCTCCCTCCACTCGCGCAAATCTCCCACCTGTAGGTGATTTCAGTCAGTAGTGGGCCTCTTCGTGTTGCCTGTGTGCTGTGCAGGGAGTCCTTTGTGGAGTTTTTGTTGTTCGATTCGTTGTAAATTCCAGGGGAGCTTTACAGAGGCTCACCTCACGCCGCCATTTTTCCGGAAGTCTCCTTAAACATTCTTATCATCAGTGTTTTGCGCTCTGTCTCTGATACATTGGTTACCTCTATTTCATTTGGTTCCAATTCTGGAGGTTTTACTGTTCTTTTATTTGGGAAATGTTTCTTTGTTTCCCCATTCTGGCTGACTCCCTGTGTTTGCTTTGATGTATTAGGTAGATCCCCTATGGTTCTTGGTTTTTGCTGGGTGATCTTATGTAGTCTGTGTCCTTTATATTTCACTTGCACCACTTCCTTCTTCTCCTGTGCCTGTGCTCCAAAGGTGACTCTTTTGTTGTGTATATTGTCCTATTAAAGTTGATCTTTAATTGCTTTTGGCTTGTCAGTAGGTAGGATTGACTCCTAGGGTGACTAGTTGTGAGACTTGGCTCTGCCCACAGTTGATATTCTGCTGCGTTAGGGGTGACCACTTAAATGAGGCTTGGGCCCTAGGGGCACTTGTGCCTGTAGAGAATTTCCTCTGGGTGTGTCACTTGTAGGTCAAACCCGGTAATACTCTGGTTTGGTCTGGTGTTGGCCTCTGGGTGTGTTGAATCTTGTGCCTCTTGAACTGGGCCCTGGTGTTGAGCAATTTCAGAACAAAGGAAATCACCAAGCACAACAACAGCAAAAAACAAAAAAACACAAAAAACCAAGTATACTCACGTGTAAAAACAACGAATAACCCACACTCAACATATGCAAAATTTCAAAAATAGAAAAGCAAAGCAAAACAAAAAAAGCAGCACCAGTCTTGGCTTAAGCCCGCCAAATAATCTCCAGGTTGTCCTCTGCTGTACCAAAGAGTCTTCTGCGTATTGTGCAGGTAGAGCCGGTCACCTAGTGCCCAGAGTGACCCTAGGACTGCAGTTCTAGATGAGTGGGGCTATCGGGTCTGGATGGTAGTTTTTACAAAATCAATGCAGTTTCTGCTCTTGCCTGCACATATGTGCACAGAGAGTAACACAACCAGCCCTGTGCCCAGATCTCCTGAGTCTTAGGGCATTTCTTCCCTGTGTGTGTGTGTGTGTGTGTGTGTGTGTGTGTGTGTGTGGAGGGCAGGAGATTTCTGAGCTGCTGATAGTCCAGAGCTGTGTCTGCCTCCTACTGCTGATCCCTGGGAATGTCTCAGCTGTTGTTATTGCCCTTCCCTAGGTAGGCTGAAAAGGAGGGGGCTGGGGATGGAGGAGTCTTCTCTCTTCCAGCCCAGCCCTGTCACACTCTACCCACAGGACAGAAAATTTGGGGGCTGGGGATGTAGGAGTCTTCTCTCTCTCAGCCCAGCAATATCACACTCTTCCCAGCATCTTCCCTGGGTCAGAGCTACAAGCTTCTTCTTCCCAGAGCCTGAGCCCTAGGGCTCCTCTGTAATCTGACACTACTCCTCAGTTCAGGGGCCAGCTTGAGTCTCTGGAAGGGCGGGGCTAGGATTGGGAAAGTGGGGGGAGGGGCCCAGGTGTGGATTTTATGTCCTTTGTCTGACCTAGGGCCCAGCTGGAGGTCTCATCTGAGGTTACTGCCTAAAAAGGTGGATATGCTGCTCTCTTCGGCAGGAGAGATCAGCTGTGGAATGCTAGGAAAGAGCCCACCTCTTGGCTCTTGTGGTCTCTGTTCTGTCCTGAGACCCCCTGCATCTTCACAGCAGCAGATGCTGGCCTAGTCTCCACTCTGCTCCCTTCCCTCTTCCCCTGCTCGCCCAATTTGCCCACCTTCATGTAATCCTACGAGTCTCTTGGCTGTTCTGTGTGATGAGCAGAGAGTCCTTTGATGGGTAATAGATATTCAATTTGTGGTAAGTTCTGGAGGAAAACTGAAGAAGACAACCTCACTGCCGCCATTCCTCTATACTTTAATTTTTTTTACCTTTGTGAATAATTTTTGACAGCTTCAATACAATGTGCCTCGGAGAAGGCCGGTTTGGATTGAGGTAATTAGGTGTTCTCTTTGCTTCTTGGATTCAAGGATCCATTTCTTTCCACAATTTTGTGACGTTATCACTGACTATTTGTTTGACTATACTCTCTGTTCCCTTCTCCCTTTCTTCTCCTTCTGCTATGCCCATTATTCTTATATTGCTTTTTCTGATAGAGTCAGAAAGTTCTTGAAGGTTTCTTTCATTTCTTTTTACTCTGAAGTCTCTCTCTTCTTCAATCTGTGTCATTTCCAGTTTTCTATCTTCTATATCACTGATTCTTTGCTCCGTGGTGTCAAGTCTACTACCTAAGCTGGTTATTTCATTCTTCATTTCTTTTATTGAGTTCTTAATCTCCAGAAATTTTATTTGTTTCTTTTTTAAAGTTTCAATCTCTTTGAGAAAATATTCATTTTGTTCTTTGATTGTGTTTCTGAATTCATTAATATTCCTGATTGTGTTTTCTTGCATCTTGTCCAGATTTTCAGAACTGCAATCTTGAATTTTCTGTCATTGAACATGTCTTTAAGTTCATTTTCTGGTGACTTTTAATTTTTTTCTGAGCTGTCTTGTTACCTTGATTATTCATGGTAATTGATGAATTATTATTTCTCTTCCTAGGCATCTGCAGGAGTGGGTTCTGCAGCAGGTTGATAGAAAGGGGTCTTTCCTTTGTTTTCTTGTGGTGTTGGTAGAATATTTTATTTTCCCTCCGACTGTAGCCTTTTATTCTCTCTCACTCTGTATTGTTATATTTTCTCTGTACTGTTCCAGCTTCTCATACAATGGGGGAATTCCCTAGAGGGCGGGCTTCTCCTCTGTTAACAGTTTACCTGAATCATAGGGCACCGCCTCTGTGGGGAGATGTGGAGATCTTCTTTCTGATGTTCAAATCTCTTCCTGCACCGCATTTGGAGCCTGTGTGTTTCAGCAGCTCTTTTTACTCCTCCAGGGATCCCCCCAGATAGGTGGGGACAGGAGCGGGTTGTGTTGTGAGAGGTGGCCCAAAGCAATGGCGGCAACCACCAGCACAGCTAGTTCTGCACCCAAGGCTCCCTCTCCTTCGCCAGAACTAGTTGTACTGCAAGTCCATGGCTGCGGACCACAGTTCTCAGAACTGCAATTATTCTGTTCTGTAGATCTGACCCTGCTACCATTCCACTTCTAGCACTGGGAGGGTGAGGGTGGGGTTGAGCTCTGGGAGAATGGCGAGGGCGCTGCTAGACTCTGTTCCTAAGTCTTCCATCCTCTGCTTGGCAGTGAGTGCTTAAACCACCATTTTCATCTTTTTTCCCTCAGTTTTTGCTCTGAGGTCTCTGCCGTGAGCAGTGGGTTCAGCTGTGTTGTATGCTGATCCCTCACGAGGGACTGTGGGCCATAAGGGGAGCACTAACAGTCTGAATTCTTCCCTCTCCCATTACTGCGGTAAGCTCGGTCTGTATCCTGCTCCTGCAGGGTCCACATCTCCCTCCTCCCTGGCTCACCCAATTTGCCCACCTTTAGATAATTTCAGTTGCACATCTCTTAGTCTTGCCTGTCTGCTGCATAGGGAGTCCTTTGTGGAGTTATATTTGTTCAATTGTTTTGTAAATTCCAGGGGAGATTTCAAGAAGATCACCTTACACTGCCATTTTTATGTCATCTCTCTGGTGATTTTTAAGAAAAGAGTAGGTAGTTATCTATATTTATTAGGTTGTCTGTCAAGATCTTTCCCAGTTCTATGGGTCTGTATCTGAGCATACCAATATTTTCCAAATGCCCTTAAATAAATGTTTGGTTTCTTTATCCTGTTATTTTAGTAATCATTTTCTTATTGGATAAAGTTGAAGAGGGAAATGTGGAAGGAACTAAATACCATCATACCATTTCTTAACTCCACAGTTTGATATCTAATCTTTAATCTTGGCTTATTTTATATGCTTTCAATTTGGTGATTAACAACTGATGGTTCATTTTACCTATTTAATGTACCCATTCTTTGTTGTTTTTATTTGTAATAATATCAATGATGAGAATCTGCACAACTGAGAATTATTTTTATGTTATCAACTTTTGCTTACCCATACTATTAAATGTAAATTTTTAAAAATGAAAATTTCCCTTGCTCTGGGAAAGAGCTATTTCTTACTTGCCTCAGAAAGTGGATCCATTACCTCAAACAGGAAGCTCTTCCACCTGAGGTGGTTTGGGCAATTGGGTATTAACTGTAACTTCATTTACACAATTTAAAATTTTAAGAGACAAAAACAAGCCACTCCTAAAATTGGATTAATTAACCACATTAGAAATCCAAGATATTGAACAGTGTTAAACTAAATGTATTTGTAAAGTTACGTAATTTGTTAATTTTTTTCCATGTTCTTTTATGTTACAATTATGTTTTAGATATTTTTCAATACATAGCTATTAAGTATAACAAGCAATGAAAACTTTTTGGTGATTTCTATAAAGAAAATCAGCTGCTTAAAAGAGTTCAAATTCTGGAGCAATAAATCTATGTCTTGTGTGGTGTATTGTCCTTAGAGCTTTCAGTGGTATTATATCTTAAATGGCTATTATTTCAACTAGAGGAGTAAATATTTTAGTTTCATTTTAGCTTTTAAATGAAAAGGATAATAGAAGGATTACCCAATTTTCTCTTAATCATCTGCCAATTTGTTAACCACGCAGTTGCATCATTGAGGTGTATGTGATATTTTTGAACACACACCCTGAGTAAATTAAGAAAAATCATTTGAGTCCTTTGTCTGTATTCTGTTTCTGTGTTTGTATATATACCCAGACATTTGTATGGTAGACTTGCTTTTGTAAGTTCTTTCTTGCATAATATTTGCTCATGTTATTTTCCTCTTTTCTCTTTTGACCAATCAGTTATTAGAGCATTGAAAAGAGCTCCTGCCAAAGAGAAGCCTCTCCATAGCTTCTTTCCTTTTCCTGGTTTCCATTTTTGGTATAATTTACTCTTTGCTGGGGAGATTTTTCTGGGCTCATTTTGACCCAAGGCATAACTAGAGTATGCTAAGAGTAAGACAGCAGCTAAGGAAAACTATGTGGTATGTAATAGATATCAGAAACTAACTAAACTCCACGAGTAATTTGATGTAGACACAACTATTCCAACTTTCCTGAAATTGATTCCCTTGCTTATATTTCAAGATAAATAATGTGGAAAATAACTTAGCCCTAGGAATAATTGTCCTATTGAGTTAGTTTTACCATAAGCAATAACTTTTGAAGGAATCAAAATGAATCATAGTAATGAATGATGTCTGTTTACATGAAAGAGAAATCTAGGAATCCTGTGTTAGAACTTTTCTGTTAGTGGCCCTGCTAGCTGAGTTACTTTTAAGAATCATGACTTAGAAAAGGATTGAGATAAACCATAATAGAATAACCCTCTATTTTTCCAAAATTTCCATCTGGCCAGAATTTTGTTAGTATTTTTTGGGGGAGGAAGAGAAAACACAAAAGTACAGCAGGTCCAAGTTGATGAGATGCAGTAGGAACTCTTGTTTATATCAATTTCATTATATGTTATTCAGCCACAATTCCAAGAATGTATGACGATACTGAGGACTTCCTGTGATTATTTTGACCACAGTCAGGTAATAATCTTGTCTCTTAGAGTAAATTCTAACCTACTGACTGAATGATCATTTTGTTCTAGTCACCTTTCTACTGGAGTAGGTAAAGATGGTTTGTGAATTCTCTTTAGATCATTAATGCACTTAGATATGAATCTTTATTTGTATCTACATGGACCGTAAAAAGCAGCATTTACTTTTATTCTAGAACAGGAACTTACGTTATCCAGATGTGAGTGTCATGAAAGTAGTCATGTTTTAATTTTTTTTATTGGCTTAATAGGTTACTCTAGAAAATTGTGTCGAAGTTGGGCGAATTGCCAACACCTACAATCTGACAGAAGTGGATAAATACGTTAATGGTTTTGTCTTGAAGAATTTTCCTGCATTGCTGGGCACTGGGGAATTCTTGAAACTCCCTTTTGAGCGGCTGGCCTTTGTGCTTTCCAGTAATAGCCTTAAGCACTGCACTGAACTTGAGCTCTTTAAGGCTACCTGTCGCTGGTTACGCCTGGAAGAGCCTCGGATGGACTTTGCTGCAAAGTTAATGAAGAACATACGATTTCCACTGATGACACCACAAGAGCTCATTAATTACGTGCAAACTGTGGATTTCATGAGAACTGACAATACTTGTGTGAATCTCCTTTTAGAAGCCAGCAATTACCAAATGTTGCCATATATGCAGCCAGTTATGCAGTCAGACAGGACTGCTATTCGGTCTGACACCACTCATTTAGTTACATTAGGAGGAGTGCTGAGGCAGCAGCTGGTTGTCAGCAAGGAATTGCGCATGTATGATGAAAAGGCACATGAATGGAAATCATTAGCCCCCATGGATGCCCCAAGGTACCAGCATGGCATTGCTGTCATTGGAAATTTCCTCTATGTCGTTGGTGGACAGAGTAATTATGACACAAAAGGAAAAACAGCGGTTGATACAGTCTTTAGATTTGATCCTCGGTACAATAAATGGATGCAAGTTGCATCTTTAAATGAAAAGCGCACCTTCTTCCACCTAAGTGCCCTCAAGGGATATCTGTATGCAGTTGGTGGGCGAAATGCAGCTGGTGAATTACGTAAGTGTGTGCATTTATATTAAGCATGGAGACTAATTTCTTTACCCTGAAATTCTTGTTAAATCATAAAATAAGCCATTCTGTAAAATCAAAGACAAAAAATGTAACTAAAGTTTCACTTAAAACTGTTTTTCCTAGACACACACTATGCCTTATCTGGTCATATACCGTGTTTCCCTGAAAATAAGACCTACCCGGAAAATAAGCTCTACCATGATTCTTCAGGATGACGTCCCTTGAACATAAGCCCTAATGCATCCTTTGGAGCAAAAATTAATATAAGACCGGGTCTTATTTTCAGGGAAACACTGTATTGTTGGCTAGGGTACAAATTATATCTCATAAAACAATATGTTACATAATAGTTTATTAGTGCAGTATGTATGGCTTTCATATTGAAGGCTCAACAATAAAACGTATTCTGCTAATTTAAATTCTAATAGAATCTTGGACAGAATTTTAGCATGTTCCCTCATTTTTCGTTTTAGAAGCCCACATAGTATTTTACTGAACAAGTTAAAATTCTTCCTTACAAAGCACTGAGTTGTATTGTTTTTTCTTTTACATAATCTGATACGTATTAGAGGCCACAAAGTCCTATTTTTTTCTTAATTTTTTTTTAAATTATTGGGGTGACAATTGTCAGTAAAATTACATAGATTTCAGGTGTACAATTCTGTATTGCATCATCTATAAATCCCATTGTGTGTTCATCACCCAGAGTCAGTTCTCCTTCCATCACCATATATTCGATCTCCCTTACCCTCATCTCCCCCCCACCCCCACCCCCTTACCCTCTGGCAACCACTAAACTATTGTCTGTGTCTATGAGTTTCTGTTTCTCATTTGTTTGTCTTGTTCTTTTGTTGGTTTTGGTTTATATACCACATATCAGTGAAATCACATGGTTCTCTGCTTTTTCTGTCTGACTTATTTCGCTCAGCATTACTCTCTCAAGATCCATCCATGTTGTCACAAATGTTCCTATATCATCTTTTCTTACACGAATAGTATTCCATTGTGTATATATACCACAACTTCTTTATCCATTCATCTATCGAAGGACATTTTGGTTGTTTCCATGTCTTGGCCACGTAAACAAAGCTGCAATGAACATTGGAGCACACGTGTCTTTATCTCTAAATGTTTTCAGATTTTTGGGTAGATACCCAGGAGAGGGATTGCTGGGTCATATGGCAATTCTATTCGTAATTTTTGAGGAACCTCCACACTGCCTTCCATAACGGCTGCACCAGTCTGCATTCCCACCAACAGTGTATGAGGGTTCCTTTTCTCCACAGCCTCTCCAACATTTGTTACTATTTGTCTTGTTGATGATAGCCATTCTGACTGGGGTGAGGTGATATCTCATTGTGGTTTTGATTTGCATTTCTCTGATGATTAGTGATGTTGAGCATTTTTCATATGTCTATTTGCCATTTGTATGTCCTCTTTGGAGAAATGTCTCTTCAAGTCCTCTGCCCATTTTTCAATTGGGTTGTTTGTTTTTTGTTGTTGAGTTGCATGAGTTCCTTGTATATTCTGGATACTAGCCCCTTATCGGAGGCACTGTTTGCAAAAATCTTCTCCCATTCAGTTGGTGGCCTCTTTATTTTGTCAATGGTTTCTTTTGCTGTGCAGAAGCTTTTAAGTTTCATATAGTCCCATTCGTTTATTTTAGCTTTTACTTCCATTGCCTTTGGAGTCAAGTTCATAAAATGCTCTTTGAACCCAAGGTCCATAAGTTTAGTACCTATGTTTTCTTCTATGCAGTTTATTGTGTCAGGTCTTATGCTTAAGTCTTTGATCCATTTTGAATTAACTTTGGTACATGGTGACAAATAGCAGTCCAGTTTCATTCTTTTGCACGTGGCTATCCAATTCTCCCAGCACCATTTATTGAAGAGGCTGTCTTTGCTCCATTGTATGTTTTTAGCTTCTTTGTCAAATATTATCTGTCCATATTTATGTGGTTTTATTTCTGGGTTCTCAATTCTATTCCATTGGTCTATGTGTCTGTTT
Source organism: Rhinolophus sinicus (assembly GCF_036562045.2). NCBI lineage: Eukaryota > Metazoa > Chordata > Mammalia > Chiroptera > Rhinolophidae > Rhinolophus > Rhinolophus sinicus. The sequence continues at coordinate 80,778,396 of NC_133768.1, read as the reverse complement.
TTCTGCCAATACCATGCTGTTTTGATTATTGTTGCCCTGTAGTACAAGCCAAAGTCAGGAAGTGTGATACCTCCATTATTGTTCTTTTTCCTTAAGATTGCTTTGGCTATTCGCGGTCTTTTGTGGTTCCAAACAAATCTGATGATTTTTTTGTTCTATTTCTTTAAAATATGCCATTGGGATTTTGATGGGGATTGCATTGAATCTGTATATTGCTTTGGGTAATATGGCCATTTTAACTATGTTGATTCTTCCAATCCATGAGCACGGAATGTCTTTCCATTTCTTTGTGTCTTCTTCAATTTCTTTCAAAAATGTCTTATAGTTTTCAGCATATAGGTCTTTCACATCCTTGGTTAAGTTTATTCCTAGGTATTTTATTCTTTTTGCTGCAATTGCAAAAGGAATTGTTTTTTGTATTTCTTTTTCTGAGATTTCATTGTTAGTATATAGGAAGGCAATGGACTTTTGTGCGTTGATTTTGTAGCCAGCAACTTTACTGTATTCGTTGATTGTTTCTAATAGCTTTTTGGTGGAGTCTTTAGGGTTTTCTATATATAGCATCATGTCATCTGCAAAGAGTGATAATTTAACTTCTTCATTCCCAATTTGGATGCCTTTTATTTCTTTCTCTTGCCTGATTGCTCTGGCAAGGACTTTAACACTATGTTGAAAAGCAGAGGTGATAGGGGACATCCCTGTCGTGTTCCTGAACGTAGAGCAAAGGGCTTCAGTTTTTCTCCATTAATTATGAGATTAGCAGAGGGCTTGTCATATATGGCCTTTATTATGTTAAGGTATTTTCCTTCTATACCCATTTTATTAAGTGTTTTAATCATAAATGGATGTTGTATCTTGTCAAATGCTTTTTCTGCATCAATTGATATAATCATATGATTTTTGTCCTTTATTTTGTTTATGTGATGTATCACATTGATGGATTTGTATGTTGAACCATCCTTGTGCCCGGGATGAACCCCACTTGGTCGTGATGAATAATCTTTTAATGCATTGTTGTATTCGATTTGCTAGAATTTTATTTAGGATTTTTGCATCGGTATTCATCAGAGATATTGGTCTGTAGTTTTCTTTTTTGTGCTGTCCTTACCAGGTTTTGGTATCAGGGTAATGTTGGCCTCATAAAATGAGTTAGGGAGTACTGTCTCTTCTTCAATTTCTTGGAAGAGTTTGTGCAAGATTGGTATTAGATCCTCTTTGAAGGTTTGGTAGAATTCACTAGTGAAGCCATCTGGTCCCGGACTTTTGCTTTTGGGAAGGTTTTGGATGACTGATTCAATTTCGTTACTGGTGATCGGTCTGTTTAGATTTTCCAGTTCTTCATGGTTCAGCCTTGGAAGGCTATATGTTTCTAAGAACTTGTCCATTTCTTCTAGGTTGTTGAATTTGGTGGCATATAGTCCTTCATAGTATTCTTGGATGATCCTTTGTATTTCTGTGGTGTCCGTGATAACTTCCCCTTTTTTGTTTCTGATTTTGTTAATCAGTGTCTTCTCTCTTTTTATCTTAGTAAGTCTAGCCAAGGGTTTGTCAATTTTGTTAATCTTTTCAAAGAACCAGCTCTTTGTCACATTAATTTTTTCTGGTTTCTTTTTGTTTTCTATTTCATTTAGTTCTGCTCTAATTTTTGTTATTTCCTTTCTTCTGCTGACCTTGGGTTTTACTTGTTCTTCTTTTTCTAGTTCTTTAAGGTGTACCATGAGGTTATTTATTTGGGAGTTTTCTTGTTTCTTGAGATAGGCCTGTAATGAGATAAATTTCCCTCTTAAAACTGCTTTCGCTGCATCCCAAAAATTTTGGTAGGATGTATTTTCATTGCCATTTGTTTCTATGTATCTTTTGATATCTCCTCTAATTTCTTCTTTAACCCAGTCGTTCTTTAATAGTATGTTGTTTAATCTCCATGTATTTGTGTTTTTTCCCGCTTTCTTTTTGCAGTTGATATTCAATTTCAAAGCCTTGTGATCAGAGAATATGCTTGGTATGATTTCAATCTTCTTAAATTTGTTGAGACTGATTTGATGTCCCAATATATGGACTATCCTTAAGAATGTTCTGTGTACACTAGAAAAGAATGTATAGTCTGATGTTTTAGGATGAAGTGCTCTATAAATGTCAATTATGTCCATTTCATCTAATGTGTCATTTAGGGCTGCTATTTCGTTATTTATTTTCTGTTTGGATGATCTATCCATAGCTGTCAATGATGTATTTAAGTCCCCTAGTATAATTGTGTTTTGGTCAATTTCTCCCTTTAGTTCTGTTAGTAGTTGCTTGGTATATTTCGGTGCTCTCTGATTGGGGGCATAAATATTGATGACTCTTTTGTCTTCTTGTTGTACAGTCCCCTTCACCATTATGAAATATCCCTCTTTGTCTCTTGTTCACCTTGAAGTCTGTTTCATCTGATATCATTATAGCTACACCTGATTTTATCTGGCTACCATTTGCTTGGAGTGTCAATTTCCACCCTTTCACTTTGAGTCAATGCTTGTCCTTGTAGTTGAGCTGTGTCTCTTGGAGACAGCATATGGTTGGGTTTAGTTTTTTGATCCAATCTGCTACTCTGTGCCTTTTTATTGGTGAGTTCAGTCCATTTACATTTAGGGTGATTATTGATATGTGAGGATTTCCTGTCATTCTATCTTTAGTTTTCTGGTAAGGCTGTGTCTCCATTGTTTCTTTGCCTTTTTGTTGTTGTCTATTATTTCTGTGTGGTGGTATTCTATGATGTTTCCCTCTGTTTCTTCTTTTATTTCAGTATATATTTCAGTTCTGGATTTTTTTGAGTGGTTACCCTTAAGTTTATGTAAAAGGAAGTTTGATATTTAGAGTATTCCATTTTCTTCAGCACGCTTACTTTCTCCATTCCCATATTCGGTTCAGGCCTTTACTCTCCCCTTTTTGAGTTTTGGTTGCCACAAATTGTCCCTGTTGATGGTGGTCGAATAGCCTCCTTTAGTATTTCTTGTAGTGCAGGTCGTGTATTAGAAAATTCCCTCAGCTTCTGTATGTCTGGAAAGGTCTTTATTCCTCCTTCATATCTAAAGGATATCTTTGCTGGATATATTATTCTTGGCTCATGATTTCTCTCTTTCAATAGTTTGAATATTTGGTTCCACTCCCTCCTGGCTTGTAGAGTTTCTGCTGAAAAATCTGATGATAATCTAATGGGCTTTCCTTTGTAAGTTACCGTCTTCTTTTCCCTGGCTGCCTTGAGGATTCTTTCTTTGTCGTTGATTTTAGACAGCTTCAATACAATGTGCCTTGGAGAAGGCCTGTTGGGATTGAGGTAACTAGGTGTTCTATTTGCTTCTTGGATTCGAGGGTCCAGTTCTGTCCACAAATTTGGGAAGTTCTCATCGACAATTTGTTTGAATATATTCTCTGTTCCTTCTCTCTTTCTTCTCCTTCTGGTATGCCCATTATTCTTATATTGCTCTTTCTGATGGAGTCAGAAAGTTCTTGTAGAGTTCTTTCATTTCTTTTAAGTCTCAAGTCTCTTTCTTCTTCCATCTGTGTCATTTCCAGGTTTCTATCTTCGATGTCACTGATTCTTTCCTCCATCTGGTCAACTCTACTACCTAAGCTGGTTATTTCATTCTTAATTTCTTCTATTGAGTTCTTAATCTCCAGAAATTCTATTTGGTTCTTTTTAAAATTTCAATCTCTTTCGTAAAATGCTCATGCTGTTCTTTGATTGAGTTTCTGAGTTCATTTAACTGCCTATCCGTGTTTTCTTGCATCTCGTTGAGTTTTTCAGAACTGCAATCTTGAATTCTCTGTCATTTAAGTCACATATTTCTGTGTCTTTAAATGCCTTTTCTGGAGATTTTTCACTTTCTTTCTGAGCTATCTTGTTGCCTTGGTTACTCATGGCAATTACTGGTTTACTATTTATCTTCCTAGACATCTACAGGAGTGGCTTCTGCAACAGGTTGATAGGAAGCGGTGTTTCTTTTGCTTTCCAGTACTTGTTGGTAGAATGTTTTATTTTTTCTCTGACTGCTGCTTATTTTTCTTCTGCCACACGGTAGTGCTATGTTTTCTCTGCACTATTCCAGCTTCTCAAACAATGGAGGGATTCCCTGGGAGATGGGTTTCTCCTCTGTTAATAGTTCGTCTAGGTCAGAGGGCGCAGTGTCCCGGTGGGTATGCCGAGATCTTTTGATGTTCCAAAGCTCTTCCAGCTCCTGATTCAGAGCCCGTATGTTTCAGCTGTTCTGTTTACTCCTGCAGGGATCGGCCCAGATAGTTGGGGTCAGGGGCGGGGTGAGTTGTGAGAGGTGGCCCAGAGCATTGTCGGAGACCACCACAGCTGGTCCTGCTTCCACAGCTCCCTCCCCTTTGTCGGAACTAGTTGGGCTGCGAATCTGTGTCTGCAGTCCACAGTTCTCACAACAGCAAATTTTCTGTTGTTTTGATCTGACACTGCTACTGTTCCGCTTCTCGCATTGGGCAGGTGGGGGCGGGGCGAGCTCTGGGAGGGTGGGAGGGGGCGGTTAGTCTCAGTGCCTAAGGCTTCCGTTCTCTGCTTGGCAGTGAGGGCTTAAACCACCGTTTTCAGCCTTCTTCCTCCAGTCTTTTCTCCGAGGTCTCTGCCGTGAACGTTGGGTTCAGCCATGTTATATGCTGCCCCCTCAGCCCTGTGGGCCATAAGCGGTGCCCTAGCAGTCCGAGTTCTTCCCTGTCCCGCAGCTGTGGTAGTTCCGGGAAGCAGCGAGCTCGGAGCACTGAGCTATGTCTGCGTCCTGTGACTGCGCTGCTCCGTCTCTGCACTTCTCCCTTTCCTCCTACCCCAGCTCTCGCGAATCTCCCACCTGTAAGTGATTTTGGTAGTGGGCCTCTTCGTCTTGCCTGTCTGCTCTGCAGGGAGTCATTGTGGAGTTTTTGTTGTTTGATTAGTTGTAATTTCCAGGGGAGCTTTACAACAGCTCACCTCACGCCGCCATTTTTCCCCTTTTCCAGAGCCAAAATCAACTATTAGTTTTAAAAATCATTCTTTCTTGGTGAAATACCAAACAGTTTTCTTCACTGTAGGCTGAGCTTTATTGGATGGTCGCTTTTTTTGTCCTAATCTAAGATTGGTCGCATGTACAGTTAACGTAATAATACTTTTGAAATGTAGATAAATACTAGAAAATACAATTGTATTATTTTAGAAACATTGGAATGAGATAGCTGTCCAAAAGGGAAATCAGGAAGACCACATTTTTTATCATGCCTTACATGTCTGTCATTGCAATCATTGTTTGGCCTTTTTTTCACCACTATTGCTTTATTCTTTGTTGTAGAGTCCTTGCAGTTGTCTAGAATGCTGGGGACATTTAAAATATTGACATTAGCTTGGATAAATTCAGCGTGATTATCAGAATAATTCTCCTTAGTATGCTAAGAAATAAATGGTAGTTTAATGGATTTGAGAATAAGCTATTTGTAGGAGACAAAAATAACTGCTCTTAGTCTTACACTTTTCAGCTTATCAAGCCCTTTCTTGTTAGTGACATGATCTTAATGTTACTGATCTTTGCCACCCACAATTTTTCTCCTTTGTTGTCACAATTATACTTTTTTCCTAAGACCAGACTTTCCAGATTGTTGGACTAGGTGTCATGATTACGAAACACACAGGTTTCCCAATATATTTTAATAATCAGACTTTTAAAAGCATTTGAGGCATTAATACCTTTAATGTATAATTGCCATTTCAGGTCTCGTCAGTCAACCCACACATGTTATTTTCATGTTATACTATATTAAATTTATGGTGTCTGGATATACCCACAAGCTGCAACTAGTGACTTGGTGCTTTCTTAGGAAAACCACTTGTGTAAGATCATCTTCACAAGTTTACAAATTGTATATTATCAACCCTGGCAGTCAATTGTCATTTTGAATTTTTTTTTCTCAAAGGAAATAGCTACATTTTTCAGTCCAGACTTGCTTGTTGATTTTATCATCCCTGTTAATATGTAGCTCTTAAGTTCAATATATGTTGCTCACATTGGTTAGAGTCCTAATTCTTCTGAGAATTTATAATCTTCAGGCCAAGAACAGGCATTACATACAACCTACAAGTTAGAGGTTTTCTTTTCTGACTTGATCCCCACCTAGTTTGAGCTTTTTACATGTTATATTCAATTGGGAACAAGAAGACTACTCCATTGGTAAAGGGGCTGGCTTCCTTGCTCAGGACATTCAGAAATCACCTCCATCTCTTATTAAAAACAGTCTTCTGTATTTCAGCTTGAAAGTGAGAAGAAACATTTAAAGGCCAACTATTTGATATTCTTTCCCTTTGAAATTATCTTTTTTAATATGTATGTAGCTAAACTATTACAGAAAATGATTGCTTTACTTAAAATCAATATTCCCAGCAAATCCAATCTGTAGTAAATATTTTAAGTTAAAATATATTGTAAGTTTGTTTTAAAATTTATGTGATTGACTTATTAAGTGCACTCAAAGTGAAAGTCTTGATTCCAGGAGATCCTTCAGGACAAAAAGAGTCATTACATAAAACCAAGAAATGAGGAGCTTCAATTTTTTTCCAGACGCAACCCCACTCCTTTAGCGTTCCTCCTATGTTGTATCCTAGAGGGAGCAAGAAGTCAACTGTCCCATCTTGTCACATTCTTTATTGTTGAGATAACTAAGCCTGCTATAACCTGCCCTGATTACCTCCCAAAAGAACAATATCAATGAGTTCTTCTGAATTTTATCTGTTAATGTTTCTCTGTGTAAATAAGAAAAGTATATGTGTCACTTGCCCTTTCCAGGTTCTAGGGCCCACTGTTTCTGCATAATAGCAGATTTTGGTTCTAAAGAAACTCTTGCTTTTATTTCTGAATATTCCAGCCAGAGGCTGGGTTTTTAACTTTTCTCCTGCTCCATAAGCGTTGCTTTTTTTTTTAATGGAAACCAACCCCTACACACATACACAAATGCACACACACACACGCACACACACACACACATTTGTTGTAATAACTTAATATTCCCATCTTAACTGATTATGATGACATATTAATATGCTTCTGTAAATAAAGAAGGGGGTAGGAATGAGTGTCAGGAAAAGAGGATTGATGGGAGAGCCTTTTAATAATTTGATAGGTTCATTGCATTAGTGCCAGTACATCATTTATTCTTCATACACACAATAACCATTGCCTATATATAATTATGAAAGAAAACAGTGGCAGCATTTGCAAGACATTTTAGATCATTTTAATGCATTTGGCCTTTTAAAATCCTTTCATGGAGTGCTTGGACCCAAGCCCATAGTACATCAAAATGATACTACTAGTGTATGTGTATATGAGCCTGGCATATTGATGAAATATAATTCCTTAGAAACGTTGCTTTACTTTGACACCAGGTATAATGGGAACCTAGGGGAAGCTTAGAGTAGCTGTCACTTAAGTGAAAAAGGAGTCAGTTATTTCTGGCATCATTCAAAGTTATGTCATAAGCAATCGATCTTCCATTGAGGTTTTCTATATTGAAGATAAATATGACAGCTAGGATATCTTTCACTTCAGTTAAATATTAATAAATCAAGTTTGCAAATAATGAAATAACTTATTAAAAACATATTAGATTTTTTTCAAATATATGTACAAGAAACTTGCTGAAATTTATCAAATGCCTCCATATCCCTTAATGGATTTGGGGTATTCTTTAATAAACAGCACATCACCAACTAGCACTTTAGGATTCTAGAGCCCATTTACCTTCTGTAGGAGCCATCATTGTCCAAATGGTTTTCTTCAGGCCTAATCTCTTTCCCAATCTCAAAGAACGAGTAAATTTTATATCATCCCTTGGGACTGATTCTGGACTCAAGTGGACTCATCCAAGAAAATAAGATTCCTGGTGAAATATGTGAAACAACCAACCTAAATGTAATTCTTAAATTGGAGAGTGCCCCTAATTTAAATACCAGGCCACCAGACTACTGAAGATGATTTTCTAGAGTAGGGGTCAGCAAAATTCTGTAAAGAGCCAGAAAGTAAATATTTTCAGTTATGAAGATCTCTTCATAACTAAGCAAAACAACTATAGAAAACTTATTTTAAAAATGGGTGAGGCTGTGTTCTAATAAAGCTTTATATGAACACTGAAATTTGAAATGCATCTAATTTTCTTATGTCACAAAATATTCTTTGATCCCCCCCAACTCTTTAAAAATGTAAAAACCATTCATATTTTTTATCTTGAGTGCCATACAGAAGATTGCATACTGGATTTGACTTCCTAACTATAGTTTGCCTGACTCTTGTTCTAGATTTTCCCAGTTACCTCATTACAGTGCCCACCGCTCATAGACAATAATGGAACCACTGCTTTGTGGGTGCAACTCCTTGCCTTGCATCACCCCTTGTCCCCTGCCACTATCAAAATTATTGGCACTATTCTTGTAAATATTGAAAACAGAAATAAGGGCATGAATACCAGGTGTGACAATTAAGTTCACAACCCCATCCTAGAAAAAATGCTACATGCCTCATTGCTAAATATCATTATAGTCACCTTCGAAGTACTCCCCTTGGGAAGCTATGCACCAATGCCAGCACCTAGTCCACCCTTCAAAGCAATTTTGGAACTCTTTTTCTGGAATGGCCATCAGAGCTGTCATCATATTACACTTGATGTCCTGAATGTCATCAAAATGTCTTTCTGTCAATATTTCCTTTATCTTCAGGTAAAGAAAGAAGTCATTGGGGGCCAGATCAGGTGAGTAGGGAGGGTATTCCAATACAGTTACTTTTTTATTGGCTAAAATCTCCCTCATGGACAGTGCCGTGTGAGCTGGTGCATTGTCGTGATGCAAGAGCCATGAATTGTTGGTGAAAAGTTCAGGTGGTCTAACTTTTTCACGCAGCCTTTTTCAGCACTTCCAAATAGTAAACTTGGTTAATTGTTTGTCCAGTTGGTATAAATTCATAATGAATAATCCCTCTGATATAAAAAAAAGTTAGCAACATCATTTTGACTCTTGATTTGGACTGACAGAACTTTTTTGGCTGTGGACCATTGTGCACTTTGACACTTTGTTTCAGGGTCCAATTGATACACCTATGTTTCATCACCAGTGATAACATGGCCCAAAACGTCGTCTTGCCTCTCCAAAAGGTCTTGGCAAACTATGCCCCTCCTTTGCTTTTGTTCATCAGTGAGTTCCTTCGGGACCATTTTTGCACACACCTTTCTCATGCCAAGATTTTCAGTTAAGATTTTTCCAACTGATTCTCTATTGATGTTTACTTGGTCTGCTATGCTTCTCATAGTCAGCCAACAATTTTGATGCATGTTTTGATGAATTTTTGCAATGTTTTTGTCAGTTCTGCTGGTTATTGGCTGTCCTGACCTCTTTTCATCAGTGGCGTGTTCTCTCCCCTCAGAAAAACATTTAATCCATTTGTACACTGCCATTTTCTTCATGGCATTATCCTCATAAATGTGGACTAACATGTCCCTGATTTCACTTCCACTCTTGCCAAGTTTAACAAGAAACTTAATGTTTGTTCGTTGCTCTAATTCAAGCTCAGACATTCTCGTGATGGCACACAAAAACACACAGCAACAATAATGAACGTCACTCAGCAAGACACCGCCACACGTTGACACAAACACAGCTGTGAGACTCTGATACCAAGGTTATGAAACCTTACTGAGGTGTTTGTACAGTGTTGCCAATGTAAGCACACAGTGGCAAGTTCATGAACGTAATTGTCAGACATTGTATATACATTTTTAGTTAGCTATATTCTACTTTAAAGCTAAATGATACTGATTTTACTAATGACAGCAATTCTGCATGAAGAAAATAGAGATTAAATGATGGGAAGAGCTAATGCACATGGATTATTTAGGTGGAAGAATATAAATTTACAAATGATGAACTATAGTTTAGTTATTATGTTATTGGTGGTTAATAACCATCTTATACTTAGGGGCTTCGTATAAGATATATATGTATAGATGTAGATGTATAATACATGTATAGGTGTATATATAGATGGATTCTTATAACCTCTATTAGGAAAAAATGCAATTAACTCAGTGACAGAAGAACATCATTGTCTTTCTACATAGGAAAACTTTAAAATCATAAAGATATTTCAACGTCTAGCTTCACTATAAAAAGAATAAGAGGAAGCTAATAGAAAGTGGATTAGAACCGATTGTATAAGACATAAGGAAAGACTGTTGCACTCTAGAAATTTCAAAGTTCAAAGCCGAGTTCTTAAGAATCACATAGAAATAAAGTAAAACCTGTCTTTGACATCAAATACATGGAAAAGAAGAAGTTGCTAGTCTTTTAAAACCCCTTTACTGATAAGGTGTGTGATTATACTACCTTTTTATCAGTGAAAACCCCTACCATTAATTTCTTTGCTGATGCCAAGTACCAATCAATATACTAGATTCTCTACAAGCTTAGAGAGAGAGATAATAAAGTACATTCAGTAGGAGTTTGTTTGTCAAATATGTGAAAATTCGTGTTAAAGGCAAATGGAAATGCACATTAAAGAAGACATCCAGTGACCGCAAATACTAAAAAACAATATTGGAGTATGTGGCAGTTTTAGCTTGTTGTTAATTGTTGGAAAATGTTCCCCTTATTTGGGGGAAAGATTTTGCTGAATCTTGCTACTTGATGGAAGAGTTTAGAAGAAACAAAGTTAGTAGGGGTCCAAGCCTGAACTAATGAACAAAACTAACAAGAGTGTAAATCAAAATGAAAGTAGTAAAAGCCTTTGAAATAAGACTGAAAGCTCAAATCCATATAATTAGAAAAGGGAGTCAATAAAAGCAAATGAAGTGGTATAATATAGGTGTTGTTAGAATACTTCACATAGTGAATTTGATGAAGAAGTGAAATTATTAAATACGAGGTATGACAATGAACTTCGAGGACTTGCTGCAATGGTGCTGCTAACCTTTTTGTATAAAAGAGGGATTATTCATTTTGAATTTGTACTAGCTGGACAAACAGTTAACCAAGTTTGATGTTTGGAAGTGCTGAGTTGCTGAATGAAAAAGTTAGACTACCTGAACTTTTCACCAACAATTTATGGCTTTTGCATCACAACAATGCACCAGCTCACAAGGCACTGTCTGTGAGGGAGATTTTAGCCAGTAAAGAAATAACTGTATTGGAGCAACCTCCCTACTCACCTGATCTGTCTTCCAATGACTCCTTTCTTTACCTGAAGATAGAGGAAATATTGAAAGGAAGACATTTTGATGACATTCAGGACATCAAGTGTAACATGATAATAGCTCTGATGTCCATTCCAGAAAAAGAGTTCCAAAATTGCTTTGAAGCATGAACTAGGTGCTGGCATTGGTGCATAGCTTCCCAAGGGGAGTATTTCCAAGGTTACCGTAGTGATTCAGCAATGAGCTATGCAGCACTTTTTCCAGGATGAGTTTGTGAACATAATTGTCCAACCTTGTACAGTAGAAAATCTGTTTACTTTTGTCTGTTCTCATGTTAATTTTTTTAATTAAAGTTTATTGGGGTGACCATTGTTAATAAAGTTATATAGATTTCAGGTGTACAACTTTGTAATATATCATCTATATTCTGTAATACATCATCTCACATTGTATGTTCACCACCCAGAGTCAGTTCTCCTTCCATCACCATATATTTGATCCCCTGTACCCTTATCTACCACCCTCTTTCCCCCTTACCCACTGGTAACCACTAAACTATTGTCTGTGTCTATGAGTTTTTGTTTCTCATTTGTTTGTCTTGTTCTTTTGTTGTTTTCAGTTTTATATTCCACCTATCAGTGAAATCATATGGTTCTCAACATTTTCTGTCTGACTTATTTCGCTTAGCATAATAATCTCAAGATCCATCCATGTTGTCACAAATGTTACTACTTCATCTTTTCTTATGGCAGAATAGTATTCCATTGGATATATATACCACAACTTCTTTATCCGTTTTTAATAGGAAACTCTGTTGAACGGATGATTCATCAGTCAGAATTGTGTTTGGCTGCAGGTAACAAAACCTTATTCCCGTGGATTGATCAAATCGCCATACCCAGTAGTCTTCTTCCATTTCTTTGCCTAGAAGTATATTATGGTCAACTCCAGCTTCAAGGGAATCTGCTAATTTCAATTTTATTTTGTTTGGCACAGCACTTACCTGAGCAGAGTTGTGGTTCTGTTAGTAAGCAAAAAAGCAGGATTGGGAGAAACAAGAAATTGGGTTGGCATCTGGCAGTGTCTGCAATAAATTTTATAAATTTTTCAAGTTGATCTAAACTTCGTGCTTTTAACCAGAGTTCTCATAACAGTCTTATATCTGTCTGCATTTTTAAAAAGGCTCACAGTCTGGACAGTTATGGTTATATTATTGAGGTTGTAATAAATTGATAGTTAAATAAGTTGATGTCACTTCTCCAAAGAATTTTGTTAAAGATGATAAATTACTGAGAGCAGTACCCCTAATAAAAATCTTAACTTCATATTATGCTGCTAATCATCTCAAATTAAGAGAAGTACTGGCTGCAACAATGTTGGGTATGTATAGACTATTGGCTTTAATGTATACATGTAGAAAAATTATTGTTAGTGTCCTGTTTGTAGTCTGGGTATGAAATAAAGCAATATGCATTAGAACATACACAAGCGGTGTGCATACTTTCATTTTCAACTTAAAATTTTGCTTCACATTTAGTAACCTTTTTTCTTATATAATGTATCAATATGAAAGGCTAAAATTGAAATGTTTTTCTTCCTTGTGATTTTTTCATCTTTTCTTCCCACATTTTTGGAGTAAAAAGTGGGAGAAAGGTCAAATTATAAAGGTGTAATAAGATACAAGAAGAAAAGAAATCCTAGTGATTTCTGCACTGGCAAAAATGTGTTGCATAATTGCATTAGGTATCTAGTCCAATGTAGCATGCATTAAAGGTTCAGATTACTATAATCTCAATAATTAATATTAGACCCCAGAAAATGTCCCATATCTACAATAGCTATGCTTCAGTTATTTGCATATTACTACTGTTCTACTTAAAAGGAAAAATAATTAATTGCTAAATTTGAAATTATGAATCATTTTCTTTTCTACTCTTTCTTTTTTTTCTATTCTTTCTTTCTTTTAACAACAGCTACTGTAGAATGTTACAATCCAAGAACAAATGAATGGACCTATGTAGCCAAAATGAGTGAGCCCCACTATGGCCATGCTGGAACTGTGTATGGAGGAGTAATGTATATTTCAGGTAAACAATTATGATGTCAATGCAATTAATATAATACATAAACTTTTAACTATGTGACTATCTTTCTATATAGTGTTGATAAAAATAATCCATAAAATAGATAATCAAAATATAATTTATGATGATTTTAGAAGATGTATTGTGTGTATACATTTATATATGAGTATTTTGGTAATCTATAATTTCATAAGACTAGCAGCAAACTAATCCTACTCAATATACATAACTTAGAAGAAATGTGAAATTGTTCAGTTTCGATTATGGCATATGAATGGCGGCATGAGGTGAGCCTCTTGAAATCTCCCCTGGAATTTGCAAAAAACTGAAGAACTATAATTCTGCAAAGGACTCCCTGCATAGCAGGAAAGCAAGACTAATAAGTACCCAACTGAAATCATCTAAAGGTGGGCAAATTGGGCGAGTAGAAGAGGGAAGTGGGAAGAGGAAAATGCAGAGATGCGGCTGCGCGGGTGCAGGACACAGACCAGAGCTCAGACATCCGAGCTCACTGCACTCCGGCACTACTGCAGTAGCAGGAGAGGGAAGAACTCGGGCTGCTAGCTCTCTGTTTATGGCCCACAGTCCCGTCTGAGGGATCAGCATATAAAATAGCTGAAGCAAACACTCTCAGCAGAGACCTTGGAGCGAAGACTGAGGGAAGAAGGTGAAAACGGCGGTTTAAGCCCTCACTGCCTAGCAGAGGATGGAAGGCTTAGACACTGAGCCTAGCCGCCCCCTCCCCAACTCCCAATGCTAGAAGCAGAACAGTAGCAGAGCCAGGCCAAAAGAACAGAATATTTGGAGTTCTGAGAACTGTGGCCCACAGCCACAGACTCACAGTCCAACTTCTTCCGGCAAAGGGGAGGGAGCCTTGGGTAAAGGACCAGCTGTGGTGGTGGTCACCGCCATTGCTCTGGGCCACCTCTCACAACCCACCCCACCCCTGTCTGAGCCTACCTAGGGGGATATCTGGAGGAGGAAACAGAGCAGCTGAAACACACAGGCTCTGACTCGGGAGTAGGAAAAGATTTGGATCTTCAGACGCTCTCCAAATCCCCCCACAGAGGTGATGCCATATGATAGAGGCGAACTGTTCACAGAGGAAAAGCCCACCTTCCAGGGATCCCCCATTGTGTAAAAAGCTGGAACAGTGCAGAGAAAATATAACACTACAGTGTGAGAGAGAATAAAAGGCTGCAGTCAGAGAGAAAATAAACATTCTACCAATACCACTAGAAAACAAAAGAAATACCTCTTTCTATCAACCTGTTGCAGAACCCACTCCGTAGATGCCTGGAAAGAAAATAATTATTCATTAATTGTCATGAATGACCAAGGTAACAAGACAGCTTAGAAAGAAAATGAAAATTTTCCAGACATGGAAATGTGTGACTTCAATGACAGAGAATTCAAGATTGCAGTTCGGAAAACACTCAACGAGATGCAAGAAAACACATACATCCAGGTTAATGAACTCAGAAACACAATCAAAGAACAAAATAAACATTTCCCCAAAGAGATTGAAATTTAAAAAAAGAACCAAAGAATTTCTGGAGATGAAGAACTCAATAAAAGAAATGAAAAATGAAATAGCCAGCTTAGGTAGTAGAGTGGACGAGATGGAGGAGAGAATCAGCGACATCGAATACAGAATTCTGAAAATGACACAGATGGAAGAAGAGAGAGACTTGAGAGTTAAAAGAAATGGGAAAACTCTACAAGAACTTTCTGACTCCATCAGAAAGCGAAATATAAGAATAATGGGCATACCAGAAGGAGAATAAAAGGGAGAAGGGAGCAGAAAGTATATTAAAACAAATAGTCTACGAGAACTTTCATAAATGTGGAAAGAACTGGATCCTCAAATCCAAGAAGCAAATAGAATACCTAATTACCTCAATCCCAACAGGTCTTCTCCAAGGCACATTGTAATGAAATTGTCAAAAATTAACAACAAAGAAAGAATCCTCAAGGCAGCCAGGAAAAATAAAATGATAACCTACAAAGCAAAGCCCATTGGATTGTCATCAGATTTTTCAGCAGAAACTCTACAAATCAAGAGGAAATGGACTCAAATATTTAAACTATTGAAAGAGAAAAATTATGAGTCAAGAATAATATATCCAGCAAAGATATCCTTTAGAAATGAAGGAGGAAAAATGACCTTTCCAGACATACAAAAGCTGAGGAAATTTTCTAATACACGACCTGCATTACAGGAAATACTGAAGTGAGCTGTGCGACCACCATAAATTGGGATAATATTTGACAACAAAAACATAAAACAGGGGGTGTAAGTGCCTGAATCGGAATATGGGAATGGAGAAGGTAAGCATTCTGAAGAAAATGGAATACTCTAAATGTGAAACTGGCTTTTACATACACTTAATGGTAACCGCTCAACAAACACCCAGAACTGAAATACATAACATAATAAAAGAAGAAACACAGGGGGAAATCATAGAATACCACCACACTGAAATAATAGACAGCAACAAAAAGGGAAAGAAACAATGGAGACACAGACTTACCAGAAAACCAGATAGAATGATAGGAAATCCTCACATATCAATAATCACCCTAAATGTAAATGGACTGAACTCACCAATAAAAAGGCACAGTCTAGCAGATTCAATGAAAAAACTAACCCGACCATACGTTGCCTGTAAGAGACACATCTCAGCTACAAGGACAAATACAGACTCAAAGTGAAAGGGTGGAAATTGACAGTCCAGGCAAATAGTATCCAAAGAAAAGAGGTGTAGCTATACTGATATCAGATAAAACAGACTGCAGAATAAAAAAAGGTAACAAGAGACAATGATGAAAATTTCATAATGATAATGAGGACTATAAAACAAGAGGACATAACAGTCATCAATATTTATGCCCCCAATTAGGGACACCAAAATATACCAAGTAACTACTAACAGAACTAAACAGAGAAATTGACCAAAGCACAATTATAGGAGGGGACCTAAATACATCATTGACAGCTATGGATAGATCATCCAAACAGAAAATAAATAAATATCAGCCCTAAATGACACATTAGATGAAATGGACATAATTGAGATTTATAGAGCGCTTTATCTTAGAACATCAAACTACACATTGTTTTCTAGTGTACATGGAACACTCTCAAGGATAGCGCATATATTGGGACATATAACTAGCCTCAGCAAATTTAAGAAGATTGAAATCATACCAAGCGTTTTCTCTGATCACAAGTCTTTGAAATTGGATATCTACTGCAAAAAGAAAGAAGAAAAAAACACAAATATGTGGAGATTAAATAACATAATTTTAAAGAACGACTGGGTCAAAGAAGAAATAAGAGATCAAGAGATATATAGAAACAAATGAGAATGAAAATACATCCTACCAAAATTTCTGGGATGCGGCAAAAGTAGTTTTAAGAGGGAAATTTATATCATTACAGGCCTATCTCAAGAAACAAGAAAAATCCCAGATAAATAACCTCACATTACACCTTAAAGAACTAGAAAAAGAAGAACAAATGAAACCCAAGGTCAGCAGAAGAAAGGAAATAATAAAAATCAGAGCAAAACTAAATGAAATAGAGAACAAAAAGGCAATAGAAAAAAATAATGTGACAAAGCTGGTTCTTTGAATAGATTAATAAAATTGACAAACCCGTGGCTAGACTTGGGAAGATAAAAGAGAAAAGACTCAAATAAACAAAATCAGAAGTGAAAAACGGAATGTTACCACGGATGCCACAAATACAAAGGATCATCCAAGAATACTATGAAGGATTATATGCCACAAAATTCAGTAACCTAGAAGAAGTGGACAAGTTATTAGAAACATATAGCCTTCCAAGTCTGAACCATGGAGAACTGGAAAAACTAAACAGACCGATTACCAGTAATGAAATTGAATCAGTCGTCCAAAACCTTCCCAAAATTAAAAGTCCGGGACCAGATGGCTTCACTAGTGAATTCTCCCAAACCTTCAAAGAGGATCTAATACCAATCCTGCACAAACTCTTCCAAAAAATTGAAGAAGAGGCAGTACTCCCTAACTCATTTTATGAGGCCAATAGTACCCTGATACCAAAACCTGATAAGAATAAGACAAAAAAAGAAAATTACAGACCAATAGCTCTGATGAATACAGAAGCCATAATCCTAGAGATAATTCTAGCAAATCGAATACAACAATGCATTAAAAAGATTATTCATCACAACCAAGTGGGGTTCATCCCCGGGGCACAAGAAAGGTTCAACATATGCAAATCGATCAAGGTGATACTCCACATAAACAAAATAAAGGACAAAAATCATGATTATATCAATAGATGCAGAAAAAACATCTGACAAGAAACAGAATCCATTTATGATTAAAACAATAAAAAAGATGTAGAAGGAAAATACCTTAACATCATAAAGGCCTTATGTGACAAACCCTCAGCTAATCCCATAATTAACGGTGAAAAACTGAAGCCCTTTGCTCTATGTTCAGGAACACGACAGGGCTGTCCCCTATCACCTCTGCTTTTCAACATAGTTTTGGAAGTCCACGCCAGAGCAATCAGGCAAGAGAAAGAAATAAAAGGTAACCAAACTGGGAATGAAGAAGTTAAATTGTCACTTTTTGCAGATGACATAATGGTATGTATCGAAAACCCTAACAACTCCACCAAAAACTTATTAGAAACAATAAACAAATACAGCAAAGTTGCCAGCTACAAAATCAATGTACAAAATTCCATTGCATTCCTATATACTAACAATGAAATCTCAGAAAAAGAAATAAGAAATAATCCTGTTGCAATTGCAACAAAAGGAATAAAATACCTAGGAATAACTGTAATCAAGTATGTTAAAGACCTATATACTGAAAACTAGAAGACATTTTTTAATAGAAATTGAAGAAGACACAAAAATAGAAAGATATTCCATGTTTATGGATTGGAAGAATTTACATAGTTAAAATGGCCATGTTACCCAAAGCAATATACAGATATAATTCAATCCCCATGAAAATCCCAATGACATTCTTTAAAAAAATAGAACAAAAACCCATCAGATTTGTATGGAACCACAAAAGATTCTGAATAGCCAAAGCAATCCTAATAAAACAGAACAATGATGGAGGTATCACACTCCCTGACTTCAGCTTGTACTACAGGACAACAGCAATCAAAACAGTGTGGTTTTGGCAGAAAAACAGACACACAGACCCATGGAAAAGAATTGAGAACCCAGAAGTAATCCCACCTAAATATGGACAAATATTTTTTGACAAACAAGTCAAAAACATACAATGGAGGAAAGACAGCCTCTTCAATAAATGGTGCTGGGAGAATTGAAAAGCCACGTGCAAATGAATGAAACTGGACCTTCTATCTGTCACCATGTACAAAAATTAACTCAAAATGGATGAAAGACCTAAACATAAGACCTGAAACAATAAACTGCCTAGAAGAAAACATAGTTACTAAAGTTATGGCCTTTGGGTTCAAAGAGCTTTTTATGAATTTGACTCCAATGGCAAGGGAAGTAAAAGCTAAAATAAATGAATGGGACACTATCAAACTTAAAAGCTTCTGAACAGCAAAAGAAACCATGAACAAAATAATGAGGCAACCAACCTAATGGGACATTTTTGCAAACAACGCCTCCAATAAGGGGTTAATATCCAAAATATATAAGGAACACATACAACTCAACAACAACAAAACAAACAATCCAATGAAAAAATAATCAGAGGACCAGAGGAGACATTTCTCCAAAGAGGACATACAAATGGCCAACAGACATATGAAAAATGCTCAACATCACTAGTCATTAGAGAAATGCACATAAAAACCACAATGAGATATCACCTCACCCCAGTCAGAATGGCTATCATCAACAAGACAAATAGTAACAAGTGTTTGAGAGGCTGTGGAGAAAAAGGGACAGTCATGCACTGTTAGTGGGACTACAGATCTGTGCAGCAACTATGGAAGGCAGTGTGGAGGTTCCTCAAAAGATTAAGAATGGAATTACCATATGACCCAGCAATCCCTCTCCTGGGTATCTACCCAAAAAATCTGAAAACATTTATCCATAAAGACATGTGTGCTCCAATGTTCATTGCAGCTTTATGAACGGTGATCAAGACATGGAAACAACCAAAGTGTCCTTCGATAAATGAATGGATAAAAATGTTGTGGTATATATACACAATGGAATACTATTTTGCCATAAGAAAAGATCAAGTAGTACCATTTGGGACAACATTGATGGATCTTGAGATTATAATGCTAAGCGAAATAAGACAGACAGAAAATGTCGAAAACCATAAGATGTCACTGATATGTGGTATATAAAGCTGAAAACAACAAAAGAACAAGACAAACAAATGAAGAAATTAAAACTCATAGACATAGACAATAGGTTAGTGAGTACCAGAGGGTAAGGATGGTGGGGGTTTGTAGCTGAGGGTAAACGGGGTCAAATGTATGATGATGGAAGGAGAACTGACTCTGGGTGGTGAACACACAATGTGATATATAGATGATGTAATACAGAATTGTACACCTGACATCTATGTGACTTTACTAAGAATTGTCACCTCAATCAGTTCTCTAACTTGCCTTTCCATGCTCATGCTCAATTCTCTAATAAACTCTGTACTCTTATAATCACCATTCATATTCTTTTAGCAACCCTTAATTCATTTTTATTTACAATGTAGCTAATATCTTTGAGGAAATATGTCATTATTAACATATAGGTTCTATTGTGCATAAACTTGCTTTTCGTATACTCATACATATAATACAGAACAATATTCATTCTCTTATTTAGTGCAACTTATATTTCCCTGTTCCTTAGCATTATAATGAGATTCTATCATGGTGTCATTGTGTAAATAATTCTGTGCTGTTATCCTATATTTTGGCCACATGCACATATATTTTTCTAATAAAGTCTGAAAGGACTATAGTTTGCTCCCAGTGTCCCAATAATAACTTTCATTCTCAAATTTTTGGTGTTTAAATCGTCCTTCTGTTGAATTTAGAAAGGAGTCCTATTTTAGTGTAATGTTTACCTCTGTTATCGATATTTCCCTTTGTTAAGTAGTTTCTTATCATTCGGGCCTGACACAGTCTACCTCTGACAGTGTGTTCCCCTTTTGAAGGCCTGCCTGTGCCAGGACAGCAGTTACATGATTAGAGAACAAAGGCATTAAGGTGACATTTGTGGTCTGAATCTCTGAACATTGCCTTATTAAATCTGTAATCAAGAAGGATCAGTGAAAAGCCTGTAGTATGTGATTGTCAGGTTTCTGGTGTTAAATTTATGAGCAACTATGGGATGTCTTATATTGAAAGAGCCATCCTGAATATCATATGCTTCAGTAGTCAATGATTTATACTGTCTACTTATTTTCTGTGTGTAGATGCTATGTCGTTATAATGAGAGCTCCAAATCCTCTGGGGGAGGGGGAAGATGACATCTGAATTGTTAGTGGTGATTTAGCATAACTAGCACATATTGTACAAGTGACCTTCACAATCAAGAGTAGGATAGGAAGCATAGCTGATTTTCAAATCAAAGAACACTGTTTTGTTTCTGGGAATTCTGTAAAGCACAGGAAAAAATATAAAAAAGCAGACAAAAAAACAGTGATTTTCATCTGGCCACCAGATAGTAGAGCTTTGAATGACACCGTTGAAAATTAGTTTAGTTCTCTCCTTAATCTGCAGAACATGTAGTCTGATTCTTTTAATGTAGAGACCAATTTATTTGTGTTCTAAAAATACACTTTGTAGATGATATAGACACAATAGATCAACAACCGATTGCTGCACATATAAAATTCCATATATATTCAGCATTTTAATTCTTTAGCTTTTTAAATATCCATGCTGATAGAAGATATTGCCCACCCTTACCTCATCCACTCAAAACTCTACAAAAAGAAACAATTCTGAATACTCTTATAAGCTTGAATATTTGCATGACACTTTCAACTTTTCCAAAGTATTTTGATTTATTTCAACTCATAGTCATAGTCACAGTTCTAATGAAATAACTAGAGTAGATATTCTTCTTCAGCAAGTGAGGAAATGGGCATCTAGAATTTAAAGTGCCCTAGCCCTGTGCTCAGCACCTAGAGGGTACCTGCTAAAAAGCAGTGGCAGTGAATGATGTTTTGTAGTTGGGATTTACGGAAGACCCAACTCAAAAAGTGACCAAAATATATATTTTCATTCAGTTAAGCCTATTAAATCCCATGGGTCTCTGAGAAAGTCATTGCAATAATATAAACGATATATATATATATATATATATATATATATAAAATTTATTGGGGGGACAATTGTTAGTAAAATTACATAGATTTCAAGTGTACAATTCTGTATTATATCATCTATAAATCCCATTGTGTGTTCACCACCCAGATTCAGTTCTCCTTCCATCACCATATATTTGATCCCCCTTACCCTCATCTCCCACCCCCCAGCCCCCTTACCCTCTGGTAACCACTAAACTATTGTCTGTGTCTATGAGTTTCTGTTTCACATTTGTTTGTCTTGTTCTTTTGTTGTTTTTGGTTTATATACCACATATCAGTGAAATCATATGGTTCTCTGCTTTATCTGTCTGACTTATTTCGCTCAGCATTACACTCTCAAGATCCATCCATGTTGTAACAAATGTTGCTATATCATCTTTTCTTACCGCTGAATAGTATTCCACAGTGT
This sequence comes from Rhinolophus sinicus, assembly GCF_036562045.2. Classification (NCBI taxonomy): domain Eukaryota; kingdom Metazoa; phylum Chordata; class Mammalia; order Chiroptera; family Rhinolophidae; genus Rhinolophus; species Rhinolophus sinicus. The sequence goes on along the minus strand of NC_133768.1, from coordinate 80,756,394 downwards.
ACATACACTACAACTTCTTTATCCATTCATCTATCGAAGGACATTTTGGTTGTACCCATGTTTTGGCCACTGTAAACAAAGCTGCAATGGACATTGGAGCACACGTGCCTTTATGATAAGCGTTTTCAGGTTTTTTGGGTAGATACCCAGGAGAGGGATTGCTGAGTCATATGGAAATTCTATTTGTAATTCTTTGAGGAACCTCCACACTGCCTTCCATAACGGCTGCACCAGTCTGCATTCCCACCAACAGTGTATGAGGGTTCCTTTTTCTCCACAGCCTCTCCAACATTTGTTACTATTTGTCTTGTTGATGATAGCCATTCTAACTGGGGTGAGGTGATATCTCATTGTGGTTTTGATTTGCATTTCTCTGATGATTAGTGATGTTGAGCATTTTGTCATATGTCTATTTGCCATTTGTATGTCCTCTTTGGAGAAATGTCTCTTCAGGTCCTCTGCCCATTTTTCAATTGGATTGTTTGTTTTTACGTTGTTGAGTTTCATGAGTTCCTTGTATATTGTGGATATTAGCCCCTTATCGGAGACACTGTTTAAAAAAATCTTCTCCCATTCAGTTTGTTGCCTCTTTATTTTGTCGATGGTTTCTTTTGCTGTGCAGAAGCTTTTAAGTTTCATATAGTCCCATTCATTTATTTTAGCTTTTACTTCCATTGCCTTTCGAGTCAAATTCATAAAATGCTCTTTGAACTCAAGGTCCATAAGATTAGTACCTATGTTTTCTTCCATGCAGTTTATTGTGTCAGGTCTATGCTTAAGTCTTTGATCCATTTGGAATTAATTTTGGTACATGGTGACAGATAGCACTCCAGTTTTATTCTTTTGCACGTGGCTATCCAATTCTCCCAGCACCATTTATTGAAGAGGCTGTCTTTGCTCCATTGTATGTTTTTAGCTTCTTTGTCAAAAATTATCTGTCCATATTTATGTGGTTTTATTTCTGGGTTCTCAATTCTATTCCATTGGTCTATGTGTCTGTTTTTCTGCCAATACCATGCTGTTTTGATTATTGTAGCCCTGTAGTACAAGCTAAAGTCAGGAAGTGTGATACCTCCATTATTGTTCTTTTTTCTTAAGATTGCTTTGGCTATTCGGGGTCTTTTGTGGTTCCAAACAAATCTGATGATTTTGTGTTCTATTTCTTTAAAAAATGCCATTGGGATTTTGATGGGGATTGCATTAAATCTGTATATTGCTTTGGGTAATATGGCATTTTAACTATGTTGATTCTTCCAATCCATGAGCACGGAAAGTCTTTCCATTTCTTTGTGTCTTCTTCAATTTCTTTGAAAAGTGTCTTATAGTTTTCAGCATATAGGTCTTTCACATCCTTGGTTAAGTTTATTCCTAGGTATTTTATTCTTTTTGCTGCAATTGCAAAAGGAATTGTTTTTTTTTTTGTATTTCTTTTCCTGAGATTTCATTGTTAGTATATAGGAATGCAGTGGACTTTTGTACATTGATTTTGTAGCCAGGAACTCTACTATATACTTTGATTGTTTCTAATAGCTTTTTGGTGGAGTATTTAGGGTTTTCTATATATAGCATCATGTCATCTGCAAAGAGGTGATAATTTAAATTCTTCATTCCCAATTTGGATGCCTTTTATTTCTTTCTCTTGCCTGATTGCTCTGGCAAGGACTTCCAACACTATGTTGAAAAGCGGAGGTGATAGGGGACAGCCCTGTTGTGTTCCTGAATGTAGAGCAAAAGGCTTCAGGTTTTCACCATTATTTAGGAGATTAGCTGAGGGCCTGTTTTATATGGCTTTATTATGTTAAGGTATTTTCCTTCTATACCTATTTTATTAAGTGTTTTAATCATAAATTGATGTTGTATCTTCTCAAATGCTTTTTCTGCATCAATTGATATAATCATATGATTTTTGTCCTTTATTTTGTTTATGTGATGTAACACTTTGATACATTTGCAGATGGTGAACCATCCTTTTGCCCCGGGGTAGAACCCCACTTGGTCGTGATGAATAATCTTTTTAATGCATTGTTGTATTCAATTTGCTAGAATTTTGTTTAGGATTTTTGCACCTGTATTCATCAGAGATATTGGTCTGCACTTTTCTTTTTTTGTGCTGTCCTTACCAGGTTCTGGTATCAGGGTAATGTTGGCCTCATAAAATGAGTTAGGGAGTACTGTCTCTTCTTCAATTTTTTAGAAGAGTTTGAGCATGATTGGTAATAGATCCTCTTTGAAGGTTTGGTAGAATTCACTAGTGAAGCCATCTGGTTCCGGACTTCTGCTTTTGGGAAGGTTTTGGATGACTGATTCAATTTCGTTACTGGTGAACGATCAGTCTGTTTAGATTTTCCAGTTCTTCATGGTTCAGCCTTGGCTGGCTATATGTTTCTAATAACTTGTCCATTTCTTCTAGGTTATTGAATTTGGTAGCATATAGTCCTTCATATTATTCTTGGATGATCCTTTGTACTTCTGTGTTGTCCGTGATAACTTCCCCTTTTTCATTTCTGATTTTGTTAATTAGTGTCTTCTCTCTTTTTATCTTAGTGAGTCTAGCCAAGGGTTTGTCAATTTTGTTAATCTTTTCAAAGAACCAGCTCTTTGTCACATTAATTTTTTCTATTGTCTTTTTGTTCTATATTTCATTTAGTTCTGCTCTGAGTATTGTTATTTCCTTTCTTCTGCTGACCTTGGTTTCACTTGTTCTTCTTTTTCTAGTTCTTTAAGGTGTAACATGAGGGTATTTATTTGGGATTTTTCTTGTTTCTTGAGATGGACCTGTAATGATATAAATTTCCCTCTTAAAAGTGCTTTTGCTGCATCCCAAAAATTTTGGTAGGATGTCTTTTCATTGTCATTTTTTTTCTATGTATCTTTTGATCTCTCCTCTAATTTCTTCTTTGACCCAGTCGTTCTTTAAAAGTATGTTGTTTCTCCTTCTATCGCCATATATTTGAACCCCCTTACCCTCGTCTCCAACCCCCCACCCCCTTACCCTCTGGTAACCACTAAACTATTGTCTCCATCTGACTCTGGGTGGTGAACACACAATGGGATTTATAGATGATGTAACACAGAATGGTACACCTGAAGTCTGTGTAATTTTACTAACAATTGTCACCGCAATCAATTGAAAAAATAAATTAAAAAAGTGTATGATAGAAAAATTAAAATTCATTGTAATACTAAAAAAAAAAAAAAGAAAAAAAAGTATGTTGTTTAATCTCCATGTATTTACATTTTTTCCTCCATTCTTTTTGCTGTTGATATCCATTTTCCAAGTCTTGTGAACAGAGAATATGCTTGGTATGATTTCAATCTTCTTAAATTTGCTGAGGCTGATTTTATGTCCCAATATATGGCCTATCCTTGAGAATGTTCCATGTACACTAGAAAAGACTATATAGTCTGATGTTTTAGGATGAAGTGCTCTATATATGTCAGTTATATCCATTTCATCTAATGTGTCATTTAAGGCTGCTATTTCGTTGTTTATTTTCTGTTTGGATGATCTATCCATAGCTGTCAATGATGTATTTCAGTCCCCTAGTATTATTGTGTTTTGGTCAATTTCTCCCTTTAGTTCTTTTAGTAGTTGCCTGGTATATTTCGGTGCTCCCTGATTGGTGGCATTAATATTGATGACTGCTATGTCTTCTTGTTGTATAGTCCCCTTCACCATTATGAAATGTCCATCTTTGTCTCTTGTTATCTTTTTCACCCTGACGTCTATTTCATCTGATATCATTATGGCTACACCTGATTTTCTCTGGGTACCAGTTGCTTGGAGTGTCAATTTCCACCCTTTCACTTTGAGTCTTTGTTTGTCCTTGTAACTGAGATGTGTCTCTTAGAGACAGCATATGGTTGGGTTTAGTTTTTTGATCCAATCTGCTACTCTGTGCCTTTTTATTGGTGAGTTCAGTCCATTTACATTTAGGGTGATTATTGATATGTGAGGACTTCCTGTCATTCTATCTTTAGTTTTCTGGTAAGGCTGTGTCTCCATTGTTTCTTTGCCTTTTTGTTGTTGTCTATTATTTCTGTGTGGTGGTATTCTATGATATTTCCCTCTCTTTCTTCTTTTATTACAGTATGTATGTCAGTTGTGGATTTGTTTTTGCGTGGTTACCCGTAAGTTTATGTAAAAGAAAGTTTGGTATTTAGAGTATTCCGTTTTCTTCAGCACGCTTACTTTCTCCATTCCTGTATTCCAGTTCAGGCCTTTACTCTCCCCCTTTTTACGTTTTGGTTGCCACAAATTGTACCTGTTGATGGTGGTCGAATACCCTCCTTTAGTATTTCCTGTAGTGCAGGTTGTGTATTAGAAAATTTCCTCAGCTTCTGTATGCCTGGAAAGGTTTTTATTCCTACTTCATATCTAAATGATATCTTTGCTGGATATATTATTCTTGGCTCATAATTTATTTCTTTCAATAGTTTGAATATTTGTTTCCACTCCCTCCTGGCTTGTAGAGTTTCTGCTGAAAAATCGGATGATAATCTAATGGGCTTTCCTTTGTAAGTTACCATCTTGTTTTCCCGGGCTGCCTTGAGGATTCTTTCTTTGTCGTTGATTTTAGACAGCTTCAATACAATGTGCCTTGGAGAAAGCCTGCTGGGATTGAGGTAGTTAGGTGTTCTATTTGCTTCTTGGTTTCGAGGATCCAGTTCTGTCTACCAGTTTGGGAAGTTCTCATCAACAATTTGTTTGAATATATTCTCTGTTCCCTTATCTCTTTCTTCTCCTTCTGGTATGCCCATTATTCTTTTTTTTTTTTTTTTCAATTTTATTTTATTAAATTTATTGGGGTGATAATTGTTAGTAAAATTACATAGATTTCAGGTGTACAATTCTGTATTACATCATCTATAAATCCCATTGTGTGTTCATCACCCAGAGTCAGTTCTCCTTCCATCACCATATATTCGATCTCCCTTACCCTCTTCTCCCAGATATGTGGTATATAAACCAAAAACAAGAAAAGAACAAGACAAACAAATGAGAAACAGAAACTTATAGACACAGATAATAGTTTAGTGGTTGCCCATTATTCTTATATTGCTCTTTCTGATGGCGTCAGAAAGTTCTTGTAGAGTTCTTTCATTTCTTTTAAGTCTCAAGTGTGTTTCTTCTTCCATCTGTGTCATTTCCAGGTTTCTATCTTTGATGTCACTGATTCTGTCCTCCATCTGGTGAACTCTAGTACCTAAGCTGGTTATTTCATTCTTAATTTCTTCTATTGTGTTCTTAATCTCCAGAAATTGTATTTGATTCTTTTTTAAAATTCAATGTCTTTCGTAAAATGCTCACGTTCTTCTTTGATTGTGTTTCTGAGTTAATTAAACTGCCTTTCTGTGTTTTCTTGCATCTCGTTGAGTTTTCTCAGAACTGGAATCTTGAATTCTCTGTCATTTAAGTCACATATATCCATATCTTTAAGATCTTTATCTGGAGACTTTTCACTTTCTTTCTGAGCTGTCTTGTTGCCTTGATTATTCATGGCAATTACTGATTTATTATTTCTCTTCCTAGACAACTACAGCAGTGGCTTCTGCAACTGATTGATAGGAAGAGGTCTTTCTTTTGTTTTTCAGTACTTGTTGGTAGAATGTTTTATTTTTTCTCCAACTGCAGCCTTTTTTTTTTTTCTCTCTCACACAATAGAGCTATGTTTTCTCTGCACTATTCCAGCTTCTCACACAATGGGGAATTCCCTGGGAGATGGGCTTCTCCTCTGTTTATAGTTCACCTGGTTCACAGGGCTCAGAGTCTGTGTGGGTATGTGGGGAGCTTTTGACCTTCCAAAGCTTTTCCTGCGCCACATTCAGAGCCCGTATTTTTCAGCAGTTCTGTTTACTCCTGCAGGGATCTGCCCAGATAGGTGGGTTGGGGCGGGGTGAGTTGTGAGAGGTGGCTCAGAGCAATGTGGGCAACCACCACCACAGCCAGTCCTGCTTCCACAGCTCCCTCCCTTTGCCAGAACTAGTTGGGCTTCGAGTCTTTGTCTGCGGTCTACATTTGTCAGAACAGCAAATAGTCTGTTCTTTTGATCTGACACTTCTACTCTTCCATTTCTAGCACCCGGCAGGTGGGGATGGGGCGAAATCTGGGAGGGTAAGGAGGGGTTGGCTAGTCTCACTGCCTAAAGCTTCCATTCCCTGCTTGGCAGTGAGGGCTTAAACCACTGTTTTCAGCCTTCTTCCCTCAGTCGTTTCTCCTTGATCTCTGACGTGAACGTTGGGTTAAGCCATGTTATCTGCTGCCTCCTCAGCCCTGTGGGCCATAAGTGGAGCCCTAGCTGTCAAAGTTCTTCCCTCTCCTGCAGCTGCAGTAGTTCCAGGATGCAGCAATCTCGGAGCACTAAGCTAGGTCTGCGTCCTGCACCAGTGCGGCTCTATCTCTGCACTTCTCCCTTCCTTCCTCCCCCGTTCGTGCTCTTCGCCCACCTGTAGGTGAATACAGTAGTGGGCCTCTTCGTCTTGCCTGTCTGCTGTGCAGGGAGTCTTTGTGGAGTTATTGTTTTTCTATTAGTTGTAAATTCCATGGGAGTTTTACAGAGGCTCACCTCACGCCGCCATTTTGATGACGTCCTCTATAAACTATATTTTTGTCCTTTAAGAAGATGAAAATGTTATTTTGTTTATTTTTAATCCAGGGAAATTATTTATAGAGAGTAGACATTTCTAATAATACTATTCATAAACTAAAATATCATAATTGTGGCTAGAAGTTAATTATCTGTGACAGAGAGCCTTTTACTTACTTTTGCATTTTTATGATGATCTGTTTAGCTCATGCCTATTATTTTCATTCTTTAGGAGGAATTACTCATGATACTTTCCAAAAGGAGCTCATGTGCTTTGACCCTGATACTGACAAATGGATCCAGAAGGCGCCGATGACCACTGTCAGAGGTCTGCATTGTATGTGTACAGTGGGAGAAAGGCTCTATGTCATTGGTGGCAATCACTTCAGAGGAACAAGTGATTATGATGATGTCCTAAGCTGTGAATACTACTCACCTATCCTTGACCAGTGGACCCCAATTGCTGCCATGTTAAGAGGGCAGAGTGATGTTGGGGTTGCTGTCTTTGAAAATAAAATCTACGTGGTTGGTGGGTATTCCTGGAATAATCGTTGTATGGTGGAGATAGTGCAGAAATATGATCCAGATAAAGATGAATGGCATAAGGTTTTTGATCTCCCCGAGTCCCTGGGTGGCATCCGAGCTTGCACACTCATGGTTTTTCCACCAGAAGAAACAACACCATCACCTTCTAGAGAGTCCCCTCTTTCTGCACCTTAAGATCACCCCTATAACTAAGATGCTGTAGTCCTATATTTGCAATGTTTCATGGATTCTCCTCTTTTGCCACTCCCTCTTAATTAGTGTATGTTAAGATTAGCCTTTAGTAATTGATACAGATATTGGAAAAAAGCAACATTGATATTATTTGTGCTGTGTGACCTAGAGTGTTAATAAGTGGTAACAAAACCATTCTGGAAATGTATCCCATAGAAGCTGATGTTTAACATACAAAAAAGAAAAAGAAAAATAGCCAACCAAGGTATTGTCTTTAAAATGTTTCTTCAGTACTTTTTTGGTACTGTGTACTGAGTATAAGGTATTTGTCATCTTACATTAGAAAGTCCAACCAAGTTGAAGGTGGATTATAGTAAATGTACAACTGTGCTAACTGAGCTTCAAAGTAAAAAGTATTCCTTTCATCTTCACAGTAATATGTCAAAAGGAGGCAGCCTGCTCCCACAGAAAACAATAGACAAAAGGTTGCTAACTCGCATGAGCTACATTACTCATTTCATAAAGTATTTTTGACATATCTGTCAACCCACCTGTCTGTGTGGGTGCATTGAAAACACATGAAGTTTCTTAGATGCACAGGAGAAATAATAACTAAAATTCACTGATATTAATTTTTTAAAAGCAGCATGACCCTGTATTTATAAACAAGGGTTTTAAAGTGTGTATACATACATAAACACACATACAAATATCAAATACAGAATTTTAAAAATTGAGTGGCATGTCAAATAAATGTAAAAAAAAATAAATTTATTCCAAAATGCAGCTTCATTTAAAATGGGAATTCAGTATGTACTGAATGCACATATGTGGAATCGTACTGAATTAAGTGGATAAGGGCTAGGAATTTTGAGCAGCTAAATGTGTCACTTGACCAAATTTTACCTTCCCGAAGTATAAACTACACCTTCTCCTTTGCTGTTGAGGTAACTTCCGTACTAAATGTCTTCTGTATACTCTCAGTTCATAAGGTTATTTAGCACAAAGTATAGCAGCTTCACCTGGCAAGCTGCTTTTGCCCAGTGAATTCTTTGCCCAGATAAAACTTCCATGTTTTATCTTTTTGTTCAATAAAAAGCATTTAATGCCATTTTGGTCTGAAGCATCCCATTACTGTCTAATTTGACTCCCTTTTATTAATATATTTGGGGGGGGGTGTTAGCAAAATTCAAGTGAGTAGAACCTAGAGCACTGAACAACTTGGATTTATTCATATTAATGACTCTCATTCAAGGAAAAAAAAGAATTTGACCAGATCTAACGTAATTGGTTAAAACTCATTGCTGGTTGGTTGTCTTTGAGGAATTTGTTCATGGAGAATGCTAATTGGCTCTTCTTCATTCCTACAGAAGAACTGCTAGACATTTCTAAACCATAAGGTCAGTTTTTCAGATCTTCAAGAATATCCGTCTTTCCTAATGAGAAAGGATTGTGTAAAATGACTTAAGATATTTGTTCTGGAGCTAGGATCACACACAAAAAAATGTTTTTGTAAAATATTGTTTGAGAAGTATGTTAGGGCATCTGCATGATCTTTTCTACTTTATCTGCAAATGACCAGATTAAATCTGAACCCAAAATGTCAAGCTATAATAAAACAACTAGAGTGTCACCAGATTTCTTCACCAGTGGGTAATTATCAGTGCAGGTGTCACTACCTCTGTCTTGAGTTAAATAAAATGAAGAAAATGCTTTTCCCATCAGCGGTACTTTTGAATGTTGGAAGAAGACTGTTGTGAATTTGAAAGACCTCCTTTGGCAAGTTAATTTTGAAGGAAGGGCAACTGGTCAAGTGACTTCAATTCTCTGCTTATAGGCAGAGCAGATTTAGCCATTTGCACATAATGAACCTGCCTAAACATGGCAGACTATACAGGACAGAATAATGGTCCTGCCACAGTCCAGTATGGGTGTTCTTGGTCAGGTGGCTCTCCTCCAAGCAGTAGTTGTTCTTTCCGTTTTGTGGCCTCTTCCACCTCTTAGGTCCTCAGCATCGTCTCTATTCAATCAGCAGAAGAAAAATGGAGCATTGCAGGTATGAGGGCTGTAGGGGTCAGGCGTGAAAGAGTCACATCACTCCTACCCACATTCCACTGGTCAGAAGTCCTGTGGCATATAAAAACAGAGGGGACAGAAAAATACCAGGTAGCTGTGTGCCTAGAAAAAAAGAGGAAATAGGGTTGGTGATCTGTTAGCAGCAGTTTGCCACAGGGAATACCACAGAGCGCACAGTTCTCTTTGACAGCTTACCTTTTATGCTTCTGTGCCATATGTTATTTAGAATAGCAATTAATGTCACACGAGTGCTATTATTAAACAATTCCAACAGCTAGTAAGTTATTCCACATTTTCCTTCACAGCAAATTAACTATTATTCTTTATAAAAAATATCTGCCAGTCATTGGCTTTACAAACAATTCTCATGTTTGCCTTCTTCAGTTCTTGATCTACTTAAAAAAGGAGTTATGGGATACATTAAATCTCAAAAGTTTCATAATTTTCCTTCTTGGTCAAGATTGGTAGGGTGGAAAAAAATGATGAAAAAATCTACTTTGCCTATCTCTAGAATTAAAAAATGCATCCAACAATCAGGTTTTGCCCTGAAAATTGAAATCATGACGTGCGACTGGGACAGCTAAGATGGCGCAGTAGGTAAATGCAGTGTTTACCTTCTCTCACAACCACATGAAAATTACAACTAATCTACAAAACAACGATTATTGAGAATCGCCTAAAGTCTTGCTGAACTGAAGCCTTTCAACTAAGGACAGGCAGAAGAAGCCTGGTAGGAGGAGTAGAGACGCTAAACGGGCTGGTCCCACACCTGTGTGTGACCATTAAAGATCGAGAGGGATAGTTCAGCTGTGGAGGTCCCCCCAACCCCCAGAGAAGTGAGAGATCCCAACCCCTCCCTCCCTCCCAGCCCAGGGTTCCAGTGCTGAGGAGTGAAGTCCCCCTCATTTCTGGTTGTGAAAACCGGCAGAGATTGTGACTGCGTGAGACTGAGTGCAGCTGCGCTCCCAGGCACTCCTCTTACAGGCACTCTGCATGGACTTACCCACCAACGGACACTCGCTCTGAGCTCCAGTGCTGGGCAACAGCTGGAAAGGCGGCAGGGACATATGATAGGGAACTGAGTTGTCTGACTTGGGACGGGGGCTGGTGAAGTAGCTTTGTCCTGGACGGAGGACCTGGTGGAGGCCATTGTTTCTTTGTTGAGCCCTCCCCCTTCAACACGTGCAGATGCAGGAGGCCACCATATCTGAGTTTCCACTATTCTTTTGCCATGACCTGGAGAGTGAAGACCCAGCCCTGCCCAACTTTCGAGCACACCCAGATTGCTTCCAGTGGCTCTTTCCCGCAGACCATGTGCTGACAGTCTGCAGCTTAAGCTGCAGACTTTCGCAAAGTCTCTTAAAGGTTTGTGGAACACAGACAAGCAGCATCTAGCTTGAGCATGTCCTGTACCTCTGGCTGAGCAGCTATAAGAGCGGCACTAGTGGCAGCCGGCCTTGGTTCTCAGCGTAGCCTCTGAAGGTGCGTCCAAGCACAGCACAGGCATCAGCCATCTTCAAATTTCTTTGTGGCTCATGCCAAATGGCCCTAGGTGGGGCAAGGTCTGTGGTTGAACTTGACCTACAGCAGGTCCCCTCCAAGGAGGTCCTGGGGCTGGCACTCTCAGTGGCCAGCTTCAAAAAGAGCTGGAGCATTGTCCAGCTGCCTCCAGGTATGACAAGCCCACGAGGCTGATGGAGCAAGCACCAGAGTCCTGCTGAGGCAGATCCTGCTCTGTAGGGTCTGCCCCTGCACAACAGCTCTTCTGCTGTAGTCAAAGCCTGTCCTCACAACCAGTGAGCACAAGGGCCAGTCCCTCACACTGATGTGAAATTATCAACCAAGGCTCAAATACAAGAGGACGGTACACACAACCCACACAAGGGTCACAACTGGAGCACGTGGCTCAGGTGACCAGAAAGACTGAGCCACTGAATCCCATAGCACACCTACTACATAAGGCCATTCCACTAAGACCAGAAGACATAGCAGCCTTACCTAATACATAGAAACAAACACAGAGAGGCAGCCAGAATGGGGAGACAAAAAAAGGTCTCAAATAAAAGAACAGGACAACGTTCCAGAAAAAGAACTAAGTGAAAAAGAGATAAGCAATCTATCAGACACAAAGTTCCAAATACCAGTTATAAGAATGCTAAGGGGGATCAAATATATGGTGATGGAAGGAGAACTGACTCTGGGTGATGAACACACAATGGGATTTATAGATGATGTAATACAGAATTGTACACCTGAAATCTATGTAATTTTACTAACAATTGTCACCCCAATAAATTTAATAAAATAAAATTAAATATATATATATATATATATATATATATATATATATATATATATATATATATATATATATAAATTTTAAAAAAAGAGGATTTTCAGTGAAGATTTTCCTAACTGTTTCTCTATCAATGTTTACTTGGTCTGCCATGCTTCACACAGTCAGCTGTTGAATTTGATGCATGGTTTGAAGCATTTTTGCAATTCTTTTTTCAGTTCTGCTGGTTACTGTCCACCCTCACCTCTCTTCATCAGTGATGCATTCTCTCCCCTCAGAAAAACATTAATCCATTTGTACACTGCTGTTTTCTTCATGGCATTATCCTCATAAACGTGGACTAACATGTCTCTGATTTCACTTCCACTCTTGCCAAGTTTAACAAGAAATTTAATGTTTGTTCATTGCTCTAATTTAAGCTTAGACATTCTTGTGGCAGCACACAAAATCACACAACAATAATGAACGCCACTCAGCAAGACACCACCATATATTGACACAAACACAGCTGTGAGACACTTATATACCAAGGTTGTGAAACCTTACAAAGCTGTTTGTATAGTGTTGCCAGTATAAGCTCACAGTGGCTAGTTCACGAACATAATTGTCAGACCTCATTTATTACAATATTATTGACAATATTCCGTATGCTATAACCTACATCCCCATGACTACTGTGTAACAAGAAATTTGTACTTCTTAATCCCGTCCCCTTTTCACCTACTCCCAAGCCTCCTCCAATCTGGCAACCATCAAAATGTTCTCTGTATCTATGAATTTGTTTCTGCTTTGTTTGTTTACTTTGTCCTTTAGATTCCACTTATAAGTGAAATCACATGACATTTGTCTTTCTCTGTATGACCTACTACACTCAACACAATAGCCTGTATGTCCATCCATGTTGTTGCAGATGGCAAACTTTCCTTCTTTTGTTATGTCTGAGTAATGTTCCATTGTACATACCGGTATATACCACCTCTTCTTTATCCATTCGTCCCTTCAGGGACACCCAGGTTGCCTTCATGTCTTGGCTTATGTAAATAGTGCTGCAATGATCATATGGATAGGCACAGCCCCTCGAATTAGCATTTTGAGTTTGTTTGGATAAATACCCAGAAGTTAGATTACTAGTTCCTGCTTTGTCTCTTATTATAATCTTTTTTTAAAGTCTATTTTTTCTGGTATGAGTACTACTACCTCAGCTTTCTTTTTGTTTGTTTGTTTTTTTCTATTTTCATGAAATATCTTTTTCTATCCCTTTACTTTCAGTCTGTGTGTGTCTTTCAATCTGAAGTGAGTCTCTAGTAAGCAGCATATGCAAGGGTCTTGTTTTCTTATCCATTCAGTTGCTCTATCTTTTGATTGGAGCATTTAATTCATTTACATTGAAAGCAGTTGTTGATAGGTATATAGTTACTGTCATTTTAATATTCATTTTTCAATATATATATATTTTTCTGTCCTAAAGAAGTCCCTCTAAGATTCTTTGTAATATTGGTTTGGTGGTCATGAATTTCTTTAGCCTTTTCTTTTCTGGGAAGCCTCCTTATCTGTCCTTTGATTCTAAATGATAGCTTTGCTGGGTAGAGTAATCTTAATTGTAGGTCCTTTTTTTTTCTCACTTTGAATATTTTGTGCCAATTCCTTCTGGCCTGCAAAGTTCTGTTGAGAAATCAACTGACAGTTTATGGGAGCTCCCGTATAACTAACTAACTGCTTTTCTCTTGCTGCTTTTAAGATTCTCTATTTGTCTTTACCTTTTGGCATTTTTAATTATAATGTGTCTTGTTGGGCCTCTTTGAGTTCATCTTGTTTGAGACTGCGTTTGCTGAGCTTGAATATCTATATACTTCTTCAGGTTAGTGAAGTTTTGCATTATTATTTCTTCAAACAGGTTTTCGATTCCTTGCTCTTTCTATTCTGCTCCTGGTACCCCTATAATGTAAATATTGGTATGCCTGATGTTGGTCCCAAAGGCCCCTTTTGAAAATCTGTCCTCATTTTTTAAAGTTCTTTTTGCTATTTTGATTGGGTGTTTTATGCTACCTTATCTTCTAAATCGCTAATTCGATCCTCTGCTTCATCTAATCTACTCTTGATTCCCTGTAATGTATTCTTCATTTCAGTTATTGTATTCTTTATTTCTGACTGGTTCTTTTTAACGTTTTCTATCTCCATTTTTATCTTTCCCATCTCTTTGTTGAATTTCTCCCTGAGATCATTGAGTTTCCTTATAACCAGTGTTTGGAACTCTGCATCTGGTAGATTGCTTGTCTCCATTTTGTTTAGTTCTTCTCCTGGAACCTTGTTGTGTTCTTTCATTTGGGACATGTTTCTTTGTCTTCCCATTTTGGTTGTCTCCCTGTGTTTGTTTCTATGTATTAGGTAGGGCTGCTATTTCTCCTGGTCTTAGTAAAGTGGTCTTATGTAGTAGGTGTGCTGTGGGGCTCAGTGGCACAGTGTTCCTGGTCGCTCGTGCCATGCATTCCAGGTGTGTCCTTTGTGTAGGTTGTGTGTGCCTTCCTCTTGTAGTTGAGCTTTGGTTGTTGTTTTCCCATCAGTAGGAATGATTGACCCTTGGGATCATTGGTTTTGAAGACTGGCTGTGACTACAGTGGAGGAGTTTTCATAAGGGGGCTGACCCAACAGAGCAGGATTTGCCTCAACAGGGCTCTGGTTCCTGTCCAATCTGCCCTTTGGGTGTTGTCCTTGGTGGCAGCTTGCGATGCTCTAGCTAATTTCAAATCTGGACACTGGGCCATCCAGCTCTATGGCCACCTGGAGGGGACCCACTGCAGACCAAGTTCGGCCACAGCCAATGCCTCATTCAGGGTAGTCCGGAAGGAGCCACAAAGCAATCCTCAGATTCCTGCTGACCATGCTGTTCTTGGAAGTGCTTCCCAAGGCCAAGCTATGGACCAAGGCCCACTGCTGCTTGTGCCAGGCTTACAGCTGCTCAGCCAGTGGTATGGGGCATGCTCAAGCCAGATGCTGCATGTTTGGGTTTTATGAACCTTTGAGATACCCTGGAAATTATGCAGCATGTGCCAAGGCAGGCGGTTTGTACAAACCAATCCACTGGAAGTGGCTTTGCTGTGCCTGGAAGTTGGGCGGGGCACAGTCTCAGAATCACCAGGTTGTGGCCAATGAATAGTGTCAACCAGCTTGATGGAGACTCAGATATGGTGGTCGCCTCCCACTGCACACTGGGAGTCAGGAGTGCTCAACAAAAAAACAATGGGTTCTACCAGGTCCTCCATCTGGGAGAAAGTTGCCCCTCCAGCCCTCGTACTGAAGCCAAACAACTCAGTTCCTTCCCCATATGTCTCTGGCACCTCTCCAGCTGCTGTCCCCGTGCTGGACTACAGAGCCAGTGATTCTGTTTGGTGAGTAAGTCTGTGCACTGTCCTTTTAAGAGGAGTGCTTGGAACTCCTACTGCCCTCAATCTCACTCAGCCATAATCTTCACTGGTTTTCGGAACCAGAAATTATGGGGACTTCTCTCCCTGACACTGGATCCCTGGGTTGGGGAGACTGGTGTATTTCTGGGACCCCTTACTCCTTCAAAGATGACCTCTACAGCTGAGATATCCATCCTAATTTTTAATGGTCACTCATGGGTGTGGGACCTGCCTGTTCTGCATCTCTGCCACTCCTACCAGTCTCGAGATGACTTCTTCTGTAGTTCCTGAGTTGTAGGGCTTCAATTTAGCAAGATTTAAGGCAATTTTCAATGACGGTTGTTCTGTAGTTTAGTTGTAATTTTGATGTGTTTGAGAGAGAAGGTATGCACAGTGTTTACCTACTCTTCTATCTTGACTGGAACTCTGGACAGCCTAGTTTTAAGTGATACCTTCTGTTCTCTAGTTTTTACAGCCATTTTCTAAATCTAGTTTATTGAGGTATGATTGACATACAAAAAGCTGTACATATTTAATACATGCAACCTGATGAATTTGGAGATAAGTATACATCCATGAAACCATCACCACAATCTATGCCATAAACATATCTGTCACTTCCAAAAATTTCCATCCACACTTATCCTTATTTTTTATTATTATTATTATTATTATTATTATTATTATTATTATATTTTTTCTTTGCTGTGGACAATAACACAGGTCATGGGCTCAGCCAAGTTCATCCCCCATGAGTTCTAAAAGGTCAGAGATTTCCTCATACATGTCTGTTTGTTCTGCTACCTTCTGGGTCAGGCCAGCTACGCTCCTCAGTGTGGCCTTTGCACCCTTGGGTGTCTAAGTAGGAAGATCACAGAGGCTTCCCTAAGCCCCCTAAGACTTGCAGTCTTCTGGATTCATACATAGGAACATATGTTATCACCTTGTGTTATCATCCCTGAAAGGGATTTTAAAAATTATCTCCCTCTTTTAAATGGAGGTGTTTTGTTTTTTTTAATTTTATATTACTAAATTTATTGGGGTGACAATTGTTAGTAAAATTACATAGATTTCAAGTGTACAATTCTGTATTACATCATCTATAAATCCCATTGTGTGTTCATCACCCAGAGTCAGTTCTCCTTCCATCACCATATATTCGATCCCCCTTACCCTCATCTCCCACCCCCCACCCCCCCACCCCCCTTACCCTCTGGCAACCACCAAACCATTGTCTGTGTCTATGAGTTTCTGTTTCTCATTTGTTTGTCTTGTCCTTTTGTTGCTTTTGGTTTATATACCACATATCAGTGAAATCACATGGTTCTCTGCTTTTTCTGTCTGACTTATTTCGCTCAACTTTACACTCTCAAGATCCATCCATGTTGTCACAAATGTTCCTATATCATCTTTTCTTACCACTGAATAGTAACCATAATGAGATATCACCTCACCCCAGTCAGAATGGCTATCATCAACAAGACAAATAGTAACAAGTGTTTGAGAGGCTGTGGAGAAAAAGTAACCCTCATACACTGTTGGTGGCAATGCAGACTGGTGCAGCCGTTATGGAAGGCAGTGTGGAGGTTCCTCAAAAAATTACGAATAGAATTGCCATATGACCCAGCAATCCCTCTCCTGGGTATCTACCCCAAAAATCTGAAGACATTTATCCATAAAGACACATGTGCTCCAATGTTCATTGCAACTTTGTTTACGGTGGCCAAGACATGGAAACAACCAAAATGTCCTTAGATAGATGAATGGATAAAGAAGTTGTGGTATATATACACAATGGAATACTATTCGGCGGTATATGGAGTTTTTAGGAACATGTTTTGTTTACATTGTCAACTCCAAGAAAGAAAATACCTATTAAGAAGGGCTCCTAGTGGCTAATTGGGCTCAAAGTTAAAAACAGAGCCTAACAGCCATTGCTGAACATTGGCCTCTCACACAAGCCGTGCTTCAGGGAGAAGCCTGCACTAAACTACCTGCCTCCTGCACTGAACTGCCTGTCTGCCTGCATTTTGTTCCTTCCCACCAAGCCAACCTTTATAAAGGAGTTCCTGGAATTGTATTTCAATCAATAGGACTGAGAATTTCCCCTTCCAATCGGAGCTGTGCAGCTCTATCATCATTAGCATCTTCACCAACCATTCAGAGCAGCTCCATTCTGACCAATCAGGACAATACTTTTTGGACCAAACTGTGAAAATTTGTAATCCTCATTTGCATGAGAATAGACCAATCAGGGACCAGAGGTGGAGACTTCTTTCTATATAAGTCAGTTCCCCTCTTGCTTGGAGAGCACCGTTTCCTTTTCCATCGAAGTCTATGGTTTCCCGAAGACATCTTACCTTGCCATCTTGCCTTGATGTCTTGCTTGAGCTGAGCAGAGCTGTCCTTTCTTGAGGGCCTGGAGCAGGTTACAACAGATCAGAATGGACTGGAACAGAGCTGTCTAGCCAGAGAGGGGCTGAGCTACAACACCAACTGGAGGGTCACCTCACAGCAATGCTGTTCCATAGCTGTGCTGTAACTCAACTGAGCTGTTTGCATTGAAAAAAGTCTCCCCCTTCACCACACCCCAAACAGGGAATTCCCATTGGTGTTGAATTGGTGCCAATGACCATCAGTTGGCATCATTTTCCATTTCAACAAGAGTTAAGGTGACACTCCTGTGGGTCCCTCAAGCAGAGAGACTCCCTCAACAATATCTAGTTGTTTGGAAATCTTTAAATAACTGTCCACAACTAGCCCGTGGGTCCCTCGGTCAAGCCAACTGAACTTCCTCTGGGCAGCCTTCATACTCATGGGCTACCTACTTATGAGGATCTTACCAAAGCTAACGTAGAAATGATTCCTCTTCAAAGTTAATAAAAATTCCTTTGCATGATGTTATAAAGGCTTCTTGTGTTAGCCTGTTTGTTCCCATCCCCTCTCCATTCCCGCTACCATTTTTGGTGAGAGTAAAGAATTTGTAGCTTATAGTGGTGAATAATATTTTGTAGTTAGCACCTGGCATGCATTACACAGTTCTAGATATCTCCCCACTGATGTCTGCACATTCAGTAACCTTAAGTTTTGTACTAAGGGCCCACTTGTTTTCCCAACCTTGAATCTAGTCCACAGATCTTCTAAACAGGGAGTGCTGCCTTTCCAAGAGGTCTTCTGCTTGTCAGCTTTTCCTTTACCAGAAACCAGTGTCTTGGGTGACTCCTTTCCTCAATCTCTGTCCACTTGTCCTGGTTAAATGTGTGCCTAATTTTTCTTTCCATCTTTGGGTCCTCCAGACCTGCACTGACCTCCTTCTGTTGATATGCTTCTCCTTCCTAGTACCTACCCTTAGGACCAAATGACAGCCATGAAGTCCAAGGAAAGAAGCCTAACACTATTATAAATGACTGTGAGCTGCATGTGCCATGCCTCAAAGCTTAAAAAACACACACACAACAATTTGCTAGATTTACTTTCCCTGATCGACTTTCCTTTTCCCTAGCACCACCTGCAGTTGTGTGGTCACGCAGGGTGTAAACTCCCTAATAAATGTCTCCTTGTGCTGCAATCCTTAAATGACAGTGCCCTGCAGCCCTTGTGTCCAGCTAACTAACCTTCCTCCAGACTGCCTCCTCAGTTTTTGGAACAAAGCCAGAAAAGGAAAATCCCAGGGCCTCAAGGAAGACTTTTGGGTACCACTTGACTAGGAAGACCCATACCAGGGCTGTCTCCAGGTGCTACACATGTGCTAATGGTCAAGGCCAAGCCTTCAGGTGTCTCTGTGAACTAAGACAGAACCTTAAACATTGCATGCCTGCTCTTACTTGTATTCCCCAAATTTGTAGTAATTACACATTGATGAATAGACCAGAACCTTCCCGTGACCAGATCTGAGGTGAATGCCTGTGCAGGAGGGAGTCATCATTCAGAAGGCAGCAGCAATTCCATATCTGTCTTTAAAAAGGACTCTTTTTGTTTGGAGAGCAATGTGTAATGTGAGTGGCCCTGACCACTATGACACACATTCCCACGAGTATGGCAGAGTTTACACAAGCATAGATCTGTCAAGAGAACCCATACCCTCAGGAAGGGCAGCCAAGGGCAGCATTACTGGGGATGAGGCCCTCAGATACTTGGTACCTGGGAGCCCCACTCCCTTGACAAAGGAGACCCACCTGTCCCATGGACCCAGCAAATTCTGGTCAGGGGAGGAATGAAAAACGGTTTGATCCCCAATAGGTTTACAAAAGGATGGCCCTCAGGGGGAAAATGCACCTGTGTGATGAGAAGGGACAGAATTATTACATGTCATATTGGGAGACTCCATCTGCTACATGCCTGTGTGGGGTCAAAGTGTTGCTGGATGTGAAGGAAAACTACAAATGCCCTGGGGAGACAAGCTGTCTGGGACCAGGCTCTGCTCTTACCAGACCAACAACCTACATTTCCAATTTTATTTTATTTTGATTAAACGAATATTTATTAACTATGCCAGGCACTATTGTAGATGTTGGGGACAAAGCAGTGATCGAACTCCCTGCCTTCATGTAGCTGATATTCTCTAGGTATGCATTGAATAGGCTAGGCAAAATTAAACACGATATTAAATTTAGAATTAACATCGGATAACATGTCTAATGGAGTCATCTTGAGATTTTAAAAATAAATGTAACGTTTATCCAGCTTTGCAAATTATCTGTGGGATACATTATTGCAATAACTAGTATTTTCTCACAAAGGTGTATTCTGAACAAATTAGGTACAAAAGCCCCCCAAAAAGTTTAACATAGACAAAATATAAAATCATTCATTTTGAAAGAGACTCCAGTCTTAGAGAATAATCTGCCCTACTTTTGTAGTTCTATAAAACAATAAGAGGTTGGTCTGCAGACTATTAGTATTACAGAGCATTAGTCTTTACTGAAGACTATTTCTGACCACATGTATTCATTTCCTTTGGCTGCACTAATAAATTACCACAAATGATGGTTTAAAACAACAGAATTTTATTATCTCACAGTTCTGAAGACCAGAAGTCCAAAATAAGTTTCAGTGAGCTGAAATCAAGGTGTCAGCAGAGCCGTGCTCCCTTTGGTGGCTCTAGGGGAGAATCTGTTTCATGCCTCTTCCAACTTCTGGTGGCTGCCCTTGGTGTATGGTAGTATTACTCTAAAGTCTGTCTATCTTCCCATTGCCTTCTCCTCTGAGTGTGTCTATGTATATTTCTCCTTTCAAAGGCCTGTCTCTCTTGCTCAAATTTTCATTCTCTGGTGCTGGATCTGCTTGAACACAGCCATACTATTCTTTTAATTTTCGTTTTCCTTTTTTTTCCTTTTTTTTTTTTGCAAATTTAAGTTTATTGGGGTGAGAATTGTTACTAAAGTTACATAGGTTTCAGATCTGCAATTATGTAATACATTATCTATATCTCACATTGTGTGTTCACCACCAAGAGTCAGTTCTCGTTCCATCAACATATATTAGACACAGTTTACCCTCTTCTAGAGCCCCCTCTTACCCTCTGGTAATCCCTAAACTATTGTCAGTGTCTATGAGTTTTTGTTCCTTCATTTGTTTATCTTGTTCTTTTGTTATTTTCAGTTTTATATACCACATATCAGTGAAATAATATGGTTCTCCACTTTTTCTGTATGATTTACTTCGCTTAGCATTAAAATTTCAAGATCCATCCATGTTGTCACAAATGGTACTATTTCATCTTTTCTTTACTCTGAATAGTATTCCATTGTGTATATATACCACAACTTCTTTATACATTCATCTATCAAACGACATTTTGGTTGTTTCTATGTCTTGGCCACTGTAAATACAGCTGCAAAGAACATTGGAGCACACGTGACTTTATGGATAAATGTTTTCATAATTTTGGGGTAGATACCCAGGAGAGGGATTGCTGGGTCATATGGTAATTCTATTCTTAATTTTTGAGGAATGTCCACACCGCCTGTCATAGTGACTGCACCTATCTGCATTCCCACCAACAGTGTATGAGGGCTCCTTTTTCTCCACAGCCTCTCCAACACTTGTTACTATTTGTCTTGTTGATGATAGCCATTCTGACTGGGGTGAGGTGATATCTCATTGTGGTTTTTATTTGCATTTATCTGATGATTAGTGATGTTGAGCATTTTTTCATGTCTATTTGCCATTTGTATGTCCTATTTGGAGAAACGTCTCTTCGTGTCCTCTGCCGATTTTTGTGTGTTTTTTTAATTAAAGTTTATTGGGGTGACAATTGTTAGTAAAGTTACAATTCTGTATTACATCATCTATAAATCCCACAGTGTGTTCACCACTCAGAGTCAATTCTCCTTCCATCACCATATATTTGATCCCCTTTACCCTCATCTACCACCACCCTTTCCCCTTACCCACTGGTAACCACTAAACTATTGTTTGTGTCTATGAGTTTTTGTTTCTCATTTGTTTGTCTTGCTCTTTTGTTGTTTTTGGTTTATACATCACATATCAAAATTGGGATGTTTGTTCTTTTGTTCTTGAGTTGTATGAGTTCCTTAAACATTTTGGATATTAACCCCTTATCGATGGCGCTGTTTGCAAAAAACCTTCTCCCACTCAGTTGGTTGCCTCTTTATTTTGCCGATGGTTTCTTTTGCTGTGCAGAAGCTTTTAAGTTTGATATAGTCCCATTCATTTATTTTAACTTTTACTTCCCTTGCCTTTGGAGTCAAATTCCTAAAATGCTCTTTGAACCCAAGGTCCATAAGTTTAGCTCCTATGTTTTCTTCTATGCAGTTTAATGTTTCAGGTCATATGCTTAGGTCTTTGATCCTTTTGAATTAATTTTGGTACATGGTGATAGACAGCAGTCCAGTTTAATTCTTTTCCACGTGGCTTTCCAGTTCTCCAAGCACCATTTATTGAAGAGGCTATCTTTTCTCCATTGTATGTTTTTTGCTTCTTTGTCAAAAGTTATCTGTCCATATTTAGGTGGGTTTATTTCTGGGTTCTCATTTCTATTCCATTGGTCTCTGTGTTTGTTTTTCTGCCAATACCATGCTGTTTTTATTATTGTTGCACAAACTAAAGTCAGGGAGTGTGATACCTCCAGCATTGTTCTTTTTTCTTAGGATTGCTTTGGCTATTTGGGGTCTTTTGTTGTTCCATACAAATCTTATGATTATTTGTTCTATTTCATTAGAAAATGTCATTGGGAATTTTGGTGAGGATTGCATTATATCTGTGTATTATTTTGGGTAATACAGCCATTTTAACTATGTTGATTCTTCCAATCCATGAACATAGAATGCCTTTCCATTTCTTTATGTCTTCTTCAATTTCTATTTAAAATGTCTTATAGTTTTCAGCATATAGGTCTTTCACATCCTTGGTTAAGTTTATTCCAAGGTATTTTATTCTTTTTGTTGCAATTGCAAAAGGAATTCCTTTTTTTATTTCTTTTTCTGAGATTTCATTGTTAGTATATAGGAATGCAATGGACTTTTGTACATTGATTTTGTAGCCAGCAACTTTACTGTATTCGTTGATTGTTTCTAATAGCTTTTTGGTGGAGTCTTTAGGGTTTTCTATATATAGCATCATGTCATCTGCAAAGAGTGACAATTTAACTTCTTCATTCCCAATTTGGATGCCTTTTATTTATTTCTCTTGCCTGATTGCTCTTGTGTGCACTTCCAACACTATGTTGAAAAGCAGAGGTGATAGGGGACAGCCCTGTCGTGTTCCTGAACGTAGAGCAAAGGGCTTCAGTTTTTCACCATTAATTATGAGATTAGCTGAGGGTTTGTCATATATGGCCTTTATTATGTTAAAGTATTTTCCTTCTATACTTATTTTATTAAGTGTTTTAATCATAAATGGATGTTGTATCTTGTCAAATGCTTTTTCTGCATCAATTGATATAATCATATGATTTTTGTCCTTTATTTTGTTTATGTGATGTATCACATTGATGGATTTCCATATATTGAACCATCCTTGTGTATCTGACATGAACCCCACTTGGTCGTGATGAATAATCTTTTTAATGCATTGTTGCATTCGATTTGCTAGAATTTTGTTTAGGATTTTTGCATCTGTATTCATCAGAGATATTGGTCTGTAGTTTTCTTTTTTGTGTTATCCTTTCCAGGTTTTGGTATCAGGGTAAAGTTGGCCTCATAAAATGAGTTAGGGAGTACTGTCTCTTCTTCAATTTTTTGGAAGAGTTTGAGCAGGATTGGTATTAGATCCTCTTTGAAGGTTTGGTAGAATTCACTAGTGAAGCCATCTGGTCCCAAATTTTTGCTTTTGGGAAGGGTTCAGATGACTGATTCAATTTCTTTACTGGTGATCGGTCTGTTTAGATTTTCCAGTTCTTCATGGTTCAGCCTTGGAAGGCTATATGTTTCTAAGAACTTGACCATTTCTTCTAGGTTATTGAAGTTGGTGGTATATAATCCTTCATAGTATTTTTGGATGATCCTTTGTATTTCTGTGACATCTGTGATAATTTCCCGTTTCATTTCTGATTTTGTTTATTAGCGTATTTTCTCTTTTTATCTTAGTGAGTCTAGCCAAGGGTTTGTCAATTTTGTTAATCTTTTCAAAGAACCAGCTCTTTGTCACATTATTTTTTTCTGTTGTCTTTTTGTTCTCTATTTCATTTAGCTCTGCTTTAATTTTTATTATTTCCTTTCTTCTGCTGACCTTGGGTTTCACTTGTTCTTCTTTTTCTAGTTCTTTAAGGTGTAACATGAGGTTATTTATTTGGGAGTTTTCTTGTTTCTTGAGATAGGCCTGTAATGATATAAATTTCCCTCTTAAAACTGCTTTCGCTGCATCACAAAAATTTTGGTGGGATGTATTTTCATTCTCACTTGTTCCTATATATCTTTTGATCTCTCCACTTATTTCTTCTTTGACCTGGTCATTTTTTATAAGTATGTTGTTTAATCTCCACATATGTGTGGTTTTTCCTGCTTTCTTTTTGCAGTTTATATCCAATTTCAAAGCCTTATGATCAGAGAATAGGGTTGGTGTGATTTCAGTCTTCTTAAATTTGCTGAGGCTAGCTTCATGTCCCAATATATGGTTTATCCTTGAGAATGTTCGACGTACACTAGAAAAAAATATATAGTGTGATGTTCTGGGATGAAGTGCTCTATAAATGTCAGTTATGTCTATTTCATCTAAAGTGTCATTTATGACAGGTATTCCGTTATTTATTTTCTGTTTGGATGATCTATCCATAGGTGTTGATGATGTATTTAGTTCCCCTAGTATAATTGTGTTTTGGTCAATTTCTCCCTTTAGTTCTGTTAGTAGTTGCTTGTTGTATTTCACTGCTTCTTGATTGGGGGCATAAATATCGATGACTGTTATGTCGTCTTGTTTTACAGTCCCTTTTATCATTATGAAATGTCCATCTTTGGCTCTTGTTACTTTTTTCATCCTGAAGTCTGTTTCACCAGATATCAGTATGGATACACCTGATTTTCTCTGCATACCATTTGCTTGGCGTGTCAATTTCTACCTTTTCACTTTGAGTCTATATTTGTCCTTGTAGCTGAGATGTGTCTCTTTGAGGCAGCATATTGTTGGGTATTTTTTTGATCCAATCTGCTATTCTGTGCCTTTTATTAGGGAGTTCAGTCTATTTATATTTAGGGTGATTATTGATATGTGAGGATTTCCTATCATTCTATCTTTGATTTTCTGGTAAGACTGTGTCTCCATTGTTTCTTTTCCTTTTTGTTGTTGTCTATTATTTCTGTGTGGTAGTATTTTATGATTTTTCCCTCTGTTTCTTCTTTTATTACGTTATATATTTTAGTTCTTGATTTTTTTTGAGTTGTAGCCATTAAGTTTATATATAAGAAAGTTTCATATTTAGAGTATTCCATTTTCTTTAGCATGTTTACTTTCTCCATTCCCATATTTTGTTTCAGACTTTTACTCTCCCCCCTTTTATGTTTTGGTTGTCACAAATTATCCCTATTTATGCTGATTGAATAGCCTCCTTCAGTGTTTCTTGTAGTTCAGGTCGTGTGTTAGAAAATTCCCTCAGCTTCTGCATGTCTGCACGGGTCTTTATTCCTCCTTCCCATCTCAGAGATATCTTTGCTGGGTGTATTATTATTGTCTCATAATTTCTCTCTTTTAGTCGTTTGTAGATTTGATTCCACTCCCTCCTGGTTTGTAGAGTTTCTGCTCAAAAATCTGAGGATAATCTTTGAGGGTTACCATCTTTTTTTTCCCTGGCTGCCTTGAGGATTCTTTCTTTGTTGTTAATTTTTGACAGCTATTTTTTTTTCAATGACAGCTGAATCTCCTTTTCCTGTGCCGTTATACAATGTACACCACTATACACTGTAGACCATCGGTGTACATTATGCACTGTACACCATTATATTATGCCCACCAGTACACACTGTGTATCGGTATACACTAAACATCATAAGACATTACACACCACTATACTATCCACTCACTACACACTGAGTCAGACTGTGTTTGCCCAGCTTTCCCAGTAGAATGTGTGCGATCCACTAATTCTATATAGAGGAAAAGAAGCAGTGAAATCCCATTTGCCCCACTAGTGTCTTCTGGTGTGTTCGGGGTACAAGTTGCAGCCTTCGCACATTGGGCTTCCTAATTATGAGCACCCTGCTTCCAGAGAAAAAAATAATCATTGTCTCAGAGAACTAAATAAAATGTCAGTCACATGAAGATATAAATGAAAGGGCAGTTTGCCTATGATAACCTGACTGTTTTGCCTTCCTTCCTTTTGTGGTGTGGGGGGAAATCCTATTTTTTATGAAGAATAGAGCTTTGTAGTTAGCTAAAGCATACACTTGGCCTGCATTAAGAGGTTTTAGAGATTTCCTCACTGATGGTTGCGTGTTCTGCAACAGAAAATTTAAAATCTGACCTCAGTACTTATTTGACCTTCATTCTTGCTATTGAACCTTCTAAACTCTCCAAATAACACCCCTACCCATTAGCAGTCATTCCCTATTCCTTCCCCCCAGCCGCTGACAACCACTAATCTGTTTTCTGTCTCTGTAGATTTGCCTATTTTAGATATTTCATATAAATTAAATCAAGCAGTATTTGGCCTTTTTTGTTTGCTTTCTATCACTTGGCATAATGTTTCCAAGGTTTTCCGATGTTGTAACATGTATTGGTACTGTGTTCCTTTTCATTACAGAATAGTATTCCATTTTGTGGATATAAACCACATTTTGTTTATCCGTTCATTAGTTGATGGACAATTTGGTTGCTTCTACATCTTGACTACTGTGAATAATGCTGCTATGAACATTTGTACAGGAGTTTTTATATGGATATTTGTTTTCATTTCTCTTGGATATATGCCTAGGAGTGGTATGTGTCTGGTCATATGGGATATCTATGTTTACCTTTTTGAAGTACTGTCAAACTGTTTTTACTGGAATTGATTTTGGTGGTAGCAGTTTTCTGTGTCTGCTTCAGATAAACATTAACTTATATGGATAATACAATACATTAAGTAGTTGTGAAACAAACATCACTGGATATAATTAGAGGGTGACATTTTACCCTCTTCCTTCAGATCGGCATTTATGTATGTTGATCAGACCCCACAAATACTACTTCCAGGATCAAATACCACTGGAATTGATTTTAATGGTGACCAAGAGCCTGTGATTTCCCCTGGGATTTGTTTTTGTCAGTTTCTTTGCCCAGTCCCAACCTCACATCTTGCCTTATTTCTAGTCCCATTCCCATTATTTCCCTTTTCCACTCCATTTCCCCATCCCTATCCCCACAAGAATAGATTCTTTGATTTGGTGTCCATAATTTACTTAACTATCTGGTCTAAGGAGTCTCTGAGCTCTGATAACTCTACCCTGGAGGCTGAATAAATCAATCATATTTAAAAATGTAAAAAGAGAGAAAGAAGCAGAAGAGCAAGATAGCACAATAAAGTTGGTCTCACAACTGTCTTAAAAATTAGAAAGTGCTGAAAGAGTCTCATCTTTGAAATAGGAGAGAAATAAAATCCCCAAAGAAAAGGAGTTGGTCCGCCACATGTTTAAAACCTTGAGACCCATGATCCTGTATGAGATAACCAGTTTCTCTTCATCCAGCACCAGCTCTGCTAGGCTCTGCCTTCTGTGTAATGGCTCTTTTCCAGAAAGTTCTGTATTCATCCTTCTGCCCTCAGAGAAGCACCTATGGGAGGGGGATTAGTTGAGGTCTTCTTCAAGCAATCATATTCTGACACTATCTTCTCCCCCTACCCCATTTTGCTTCTTCCAGAATGTTCTGTTCTTATGCCCTTGCCCTTGAATAAATTCCCAGAGAGGGGAGCTCTACCCAGTTTTCCTGCAGTCAATCATTTTTTGAGCCTGACCCTGATATTTTCCTCTGACTGGCCCGCACAACCATTTCTACTCAGACTCCTCCTTGTTTCACAAATCAAGTGGTCTGGTTGCTTGTTCAAAGCCCTGAGCTCAGACAAGGTCCTGAAGAAATCCTGCTTAGGAGCTACAGCAATGCTGTGCAGTAACAGATCAGAACTCCCATCATCCTTCTCCTCAAGAGAATGACACCGATCATTCCAGCTCCAAAATGTAAGGACTATGCAGTTCTCCTTAAATGTGAGCATGCATAGGGCTCTAATGACAGAATAGTGTGAATAACAAGTAAACATGCTCAGAGTGATTATTTATAAGATGTAAGTTTGTTCAGACACCACTGACTGACAATAGGCACATGTTGCCAGAATTTTCAAATAATTCCTTCGGCAGGCACAGTGATGAGGTAACAAAACTATGAACTGGGCATTGGGAGATTGGGTTGTGGTACCAGCCCTACAATTAACTGTCTGTGTGACCAAGTCACTTTACCACTGTTGTCTCATCTGTAGAGTGAAGGGTTTGGACTGGAGAACTAAATTTCCAAAGTGAATTTTTATTTTTTTTATTTTATTTTGTTTTGTTTTTACTGTATCTACAACTTTTACAAAATAATGCCACTACTCATCGGTGAGGGACTCTGTTATTTTCTATTACTATTTTAATGGCCTGTTGTGATCCAAGAAATTGATTTAATGACCCAGTAAAGAGAGAGAACTGGTAGTTTGAAGAACACTGCACTGAAGAGTCTTTAAGATATTTTTCTGCTTAATGTTCTTTAAAAATAAAAGAAGCTAAATTGGAAACATGGCAAAACAAAATAAAATTCATCCAGTCCCAGTTTTGCTCTCTGACCTTCCTCAGCTTTGTTAGCAGTTATAAAAGTCAGATGCTCTTTGTCTGCAGGGGACAAGGTCCCCTAGATAATGGGCCAAGCTTGATCCCCCACACCATAGGGGTTATCTCAGGCACTTGGCATCACAAAACCCCAGCACCCTCATCTGTAAATGGGGGATGGTAGTGCAAACTTTACAGGTTGTGAGGAGGGTGAATGAAACTTTGGGTGTGAAGGTGCCCACAGGGGCCATGATTTTTAGTTCCCTCAGGCTGAACTTGACCTGTAGGCATCATTTGTTTGTCTTGCACCATGCACACCCTCCACTTTGCCACTGTCCCTACCACATCTATTGTCTTACACTTTCTGCACACAATTAGATGACTAGCCGGACTTGTGAAAGCATGTAAGTTTGCTACTCTTGCCTTAGAATAAGGCATGGGACAAATTTGGCATTTAATTCGGGTCATTCTCTTTATTTTCTCTGATCCTAGCACTATGGAGGTCACTTAAATCATGCAACCTCAGGCAGGTCATTTAAACTCTAAGTCTCATTTCCTTCATTGAAATGGAAATAATACTTGTCCTACTTGCTTTTCTGGCTTATGGGGAGGATCAAATTAGATACAGTTTTTCATTGATTTGTCATTCATTAATTCATTTGACCAACATTTATTGATCACCGTATGTCCCACTAGCAGCCTTGCCCATTGTTTCTGAGAAGCCTCCAGTGTCAAGAAGATAACAGACCTGAAAAAGGTGGACCATGCCAAGGAGACCATGTCAAGGGCTGAAGAACCAGAGGAGGGAGGACAAGTAGCCTGATAATGGGGCCAGAATTCACTGTCAGAAACTTGGGGTTATTTGGGGGAAGGGGGATTTTATCAGAAGAGCATCATATTGGTGCCAGAGATAATGATATCAAAGCATCCTCATTTTAACTGCCATGGTAGCTCCTTATGATGTCTGATACCCTTTCCTTTATATATATTGTCTCTTTTTTCCTTTCTCCTCTACTCCCACTGCTGATATTTCAGAGACATTAAGGGATTCACCCAAGATCAATTATCCAGGCAGACCTCTTCCCAGCTGCCTTCCATAGACACACATCCTGTTTTTGATGGACACTCAATTTTATGATGGGAACATGATATATGAAAGGATAGAGTCAGGTATGGAGTGTTTATTGCTGTCTATCATACTCAACATTCCCCAGAACTTGAAGGTTCTGGTGCTTTGGGAGATGACTGGCTCGAGTTAACATTGCCTGGCTCTCCTATAGTTTGTACCACACGTCATCTCTTCATGGCTTTTGATGGTACTACTGTGCCCAGTTGTTCAGCTTCCCACAGTACTCTGTCATAATTAAACCAGGCAACATAACAACCCAGACTCATGATTAAACCATTAATCAACTTCACATCAACCTTCCTGACAGGGTTTCTCATTACTCATGATGCATCACAGAGTGATTCTCTAGAGATACTGAAGAAGAGTTAGTCCAATTTTGGCAAATGAGTGATGATAAATTTGACTTCATTCATCAAGGGAATGATCGTAAGTGAAAAAAAAAACAACCCAGGCACTACTTAAGTAGAGGTGACCAAGATGTAAACTGAAGACTCCACATTATTGAACCATGAGATTTGGACATCTCTGAAATGATCTAAAATAATTGAAAGGCATTTAACAAAATAACTGACTGATACTCATCACAAATGTCAAGATGATGAAAGACAAAGACTAAAGGACCATCACAGACTGGAAGAGACCAGAGACACAACAACTATTACAATATGGGACCTGGTTTGGATACTAGAACCCAAAAAAAAAGAGCGGGGGACATCAGTGCAGGAAACCTAGTGAAATTCAAATAAGGTCTGTATTTTAGTTAATAGTATTGCACAAATGTAATTTTACTCAGGTTATGGAAGGTATTTACACTAGGGAGAGCTGGACAAAGGGTACATGTGAACTCTCAGGACTACTTTGGCAGCTGTTCTCTAAATCTAAAATTACTTAAAATAAGAAGTTTAAAATGATCTGAAATATATAGCCATAATCTTAGTGGACAGCATGAAATGGATAAACTGGTGATGCTGAAGCTAAACTCATCATTTGCTGCCAGGCATTGGCCCGATCCATGTTTCTCTTTTGGCCTTATGAATCAGTCAAATTTGTGTAAGCTTTTGTACAAATGGGTAGTGAGAAGTTTAAACCAGGCTGAGGGATGATTCTGAATAGGTGAGTGTCATCATGAGTGTGATCATAGGACTGAGTTCTATGACCCTAACATCTTTGTACCTCAGTTTCCTCATTTAAAAAAGGTTGGATTGGACTCCATTTTAAAGAATGCTTTAAAGTTTTGAAATTTTACGGCATCATTTCTAATACAACTGTTAATACTGAGGAAACACAACCTTGGGGAAAGCAGAAACAGGAATGTCAAAGAAGGGACAGCTTTTTAGGAGATAGCAGGACTTGGCAAACATTCTGGAGGTACTGGTGTCCTATGAAAGTCCTTTGCCAAATAGTCAGAGCTAGTTCTGTGGTATTACTTCTGTAAATAGGAATGACATCTTGTTGGATGTTGGTGATAAGGGATGTTGGGAGTAGATTAAGAGTAGAAGGTCAGCGTACACTGTTGGAAATAGTAATCAAGGATCCCTCCTTCGTCTGGGTATCATTCACTCAGAGTGTGCTTGTGGACTTTTTTCACTCAAAGCAACATTTTTGTCTGGGAAAATAGAAAACCATGTTAATTGTAAATCATGTTTTATTCTAGAATTGTTTACACGTATATCATCTTCACTTTCAAGATGAGAAAATTGCAGAGCAATATGTTGCTGTGGTTTTGCCTGAAGTTATAGGAATTCAGTGACGTAGATTCCTTCTCTGTTCCATGAACTAATAGTAATCATTGTTCAAGGGGTACTTGCAAACTGAGTAAGTTCTGGAGATCCTGTGAACAGCAATGTGGCTACAGTTAACAATACTGTGCTGTGAACTTGAAATTTGCTAAAGAATAGATCTTGAGTATCTGATCACACACAAAAAAAAGGGGGGGAAGGTAACTGTGAGGTGATTATGTTAATTAGCTTGATTGTGGTGATTCTTTTACACTGTATACATGTATCAAAACATCAAGTTGTACACTTTAAGTATATACAATTTTTATTTGTCAATTATACCTCAGTAAGGCTGGAGGAGGGCAAAAAAGCACATTTGCCCCATTGTTGTTTCGTTCCTTCCTATCCACCCTATGTTCCTGACGTGGGTAATGTAGATAATGACTCGTACTGCATTTTACAAAGAAGGGAAACATGCTGCAAAACATTGATCCATGGATGGCAAACAGACCTATGAGATATGTTTTGGATATTTCCCCCAATTGTTATTTTTGGCTGGGAGAATGTTATCATTGGCTTACTATTTGAACATTTTCCTACTTAGTAGGATTCAAACTTTTTAGACTATCACCCCACTGCTTGTAATATGTCCCAAGTCCTCATAGCTGTCTTTTCTATGAAGCCACAAAGGAGGAAAATATTTTTGTGAAACTTTGAAGAATAGCAAGGGCATTTTGAAGAATAGCCATGGTAATCAAGTGACAGTAATGGAAAAGTCATCACTTTATATTAGTATTAAATGTAATGTTTTGTGAACCCTTTTCTAAGGCCACTGCCTGTACTAATTTTGCTTGATTTGCTGTGTTAAATTTTTAATTATTAAAATCTGCTATATTTCCTCTTGGTAATTTTCACGTTTTAGACAAACAAAGCCAATCCCATTAAACTCTCTTGAACTCAGGTTTTTCAATTAAACACTAGTTCAGCACACCATAATATCATTAAATGAGTAACTGTGATCTCCTAGTTTGTTTAAAATGGTGAATTGATGGAAAAAGATCTTTACTTCTGGATTTTGATTACATTGCTGTGGTTGATTGCTCATCTCTAGGAGGCTTCAAATTGCGCATATGCACCTTAACAACGTTTTGGTTGAAATTCAATTTTAGAAATGTTTCCTGCCGAGGTAGTACCTCTATTTTTTGGTAGAACTCAAAGGAAGAAATGACCTGGGTCCAACAGCTCTTTATTTAGACTTTTTAATTGGAATATAATTGATATATAACATTGTGTAGGTTTAAGGTGTACACCGTGTTGATTTGGTACATATATGTATTGCAATATAATTACCACCGTAGTGTTAGTTAACATAGTCATTTTTTTGTGTGGTGACAACAATTATGATGTAGTCTCTTAGCAACTTTGAAGTTTATAATACAGCATTGTTGACTATGATCACTATGCCTACAGCTCCTTAGGAAATGTAAGTATCATAGCCATGATTAAATAGTTATAGGAAATCATTCGTGGTAGGCCAAATTGTAAGATGGCTCTCCAAGGTTTCCCACCCTAATCCCCAGACTGTGAATATGATGACATATCTGCAAGTGGGATTTTGCAGGTTACTAACAAGTTGACCTTAAGACAGGGAAATTATCCAAGTGGGATGAATCTAATCACACGGGCCCTTTAAGAATGGTTTTCTCTACCTCCTAGCATAATACCGTGTTTCCCTGAAAATAAGACCAGGTCTTATATTAAGTTTTGCTCCAAAAGACACATTAGGGCTTATGTTCAGGGGATGTCATCCTGAAAAATCATGCTAGGGTTTATTTTCAGGTTAGGTCTTATTTTCAGGGAAGCAAGGTAGGAAATTCACAGGGACTGGAAGCATGAGAAAGATTTGATGCACTGTTGATGGCTTTGATGATGGAGGGAATAGAGGGGTCCATGTGCAAGGAGTGAGAGTAGCCTCTAGAAATGGCATCTTTGGTAGACAGACAGGAAGGAAATGGGAGCTCATTTCTAGAGCCACTCATTTCTAGATTTTGTATGTTGACTTTTTGGATTCTGTCAATAACCTGAAGCAGCTCACCCCCAGCACCTCCAAATAAGAGCCCAGTCATTTTAAAAATTCGATTTTGACCTTGAGAGACCAGAGCACAAAACCCAGGTGAGCCTTTTGACTTCTGTCCTCTAGAACCATGAGATAATAAATGAATATTGTTTTAAGCCACTGCATTTGTGGTAATTGTTATGCAACAATAGAAAACTAATACACTATGCCCCAAAGTTAAAGGAACTAGTGCTATTTATTCTAGATGAGAAACGACTGAGGGAGAACATTTTGATAAATTTTCACGTGGAAGAACTAGTAGATATTCTATTTTGCTATACAGTAGTGCTATCCAATTAAACTTTTTGAGATGATGGTAATGTTATGTAGCTACACTGGTCAATAGAGCAGCCACTAGCCACAGTGGCTGTTGAGCACTTGGTATGTAGCTATTCCATTTGAGGCACTGAAATTTAATTTTTTACATTTTAAATTTTATTTAATAGTAATGACTTACATTCAAATAGCCATATATGATTACTAACTGCTGAATTGGACAGACCAGCTTAGAAGGTTAAAGAAAGAAAATGCACAGAAGCACCAGGGCAACAGATTTAATTCAACATAAGCAAGACCTTTCCACTAATTGGGTCTACTTACAAATAGAATGGCAAGCTTTTAAGTAGCGGGTTCCCAATCTCTGGAAGTATTAAACAGAAGCTGGAGGATTATGATCAAGGATGATTGTGTGTGTGTGTGTGTGTGTGAGTGTGTGTGTGTGTGTGTGTGTGTGTGTGTGTATGGAGAGAGAGAGAGAGAGAGAGAGAGAGAGAGAGAGAGAGAGATCCTGCTTTGAGAAGGTTGCCTGTATGATCTTTTCCAATTCTGAGATTCTAGGTTCTAAAAAGTGGAAATAGCTTTACTGAGCTTCTCCATATGTAATCAGGAAATTACCTTCAAGGAAATTATCTCTCTATTTCTCTCTCATATATTTACTTTTTTCAAAATACAGGGAAAACATTTAAATTATTCTGTGGGGGAAGAAAATTTCCCATAAATAAAAATATCTTAATTTCCTTCTCTGATAGTTTGTCGTTGGTATTTACAAACATGACTGATTTTGCATGTTGAGTTTTGTATTCTGCAACTTTACTGAATTTATCAGTTCAAACATTCTAACAACTTTTCTGTGGATCCTTTAGGGTTTTATGTGTATATAACATTTCATCTGCAAACATAGATAATTTTACTTCTTCTTTTCCAATTCAGATGCCTTTTATTTCTTTTTCTTGTCAAAGTTCTCTGACTAGGATTTCCAGTACCATGTTGAAAAGAAGTCGTTAGAGTGGGCATCTTTGTCTTGTACCAGATCTTAGAGGGAAAGCTTTCAGTTTTTCCCCATTGATTATTATGTCAGCTGTGGGTTTTTCATATATGGCCTTTATTGTGTTGAGGTATGTTACTTCTAGACCAATTTTGTTGAAAATTTTAATCATGAATAGATGTTGAACTTTATTAAATGTCTTTTCTGCATCTATTGATATCACCTGTTTTTTTCCTTCCATTTTGTTAATGTGTACACATTGATTGATTTGCATATGTTGAACCATCC
Organism: Rhinolophus sinicus; assembly: GCF_036562045.2. Lineage (NCBI taxonomy): Eukaryota > Metazoa > Chordata > Mammalia > Chiroptera > Rhinolophidae > Rhinolophus > Rhinolophus sinicus. The sequence goes on along the minus strand of NC_133768.1, from coordinate 80,721,579 downwards.
TTGCATCTCAGGAATAAATTCCACTTGGTCACGATATATGATCCTGTTTCTATAATGTTGAATTTAATTTGCTAGTATTTTATTGAGAATTTTTGGCATCAGGGATATTGGCCTGTATTTTTCTTTACTTATACTGTTTTTGTCCAGGTTTAGTGTCAGGGTGATGTTGGTCTCATAAAATGACTTTGCAAGTGTTCCCTATTCTTCTAGTTTTTGGAAGAGTTTAAGAAAGACTGGTATTAATACTTCTTTGAATGTTTGGTAGAATTCATCCGTGAAGCGATCAGGTCCTGGGCTTTTCTTTGCTGGGAATTGTTTTTTAAGTTTTTAAATAAATGGATTTATGATTTTTCTTTTTTAAAGCATAGTCCATAAATGTAATGTGGTTTCCTAGATGGGATCCTGGGACAGATAAAGAACAATAGGTAAAAATCAAGAAAACCTGAATAAATATGGACTTTAGTTAAAACACACACACACACACACACACACACACACACACACAAACTTTACTCTTTTAGGTCTCTTTAAATTTCTCTTTTTATCCAATATTATATTAATTTCAGGTGTACAACATAGTGATTAGACGTTTATATATCTTACAAAGTGATGCTCTCAATAAGTCTAGTACCCATCTCACACCATATATAGTTATTATAATATTATTGACTATATTCCCTATGCTGTACTTTACATTCCCATGGCTATTTTTATAATTCACAATTGTACTTCTTAAACCCTTTCACCTTTTTCAGCCATGTACCCAACCCCCCTCCCATCTTGCATTTTCTTCTCTGTATCTGTGACTTTGTTTGTTTTGTTTGTTCATTTATTTTGTTTTTTGGATTCCACATATAAGTGAAATCGTATGGTATTTGTCTTACTCTGTCTGATTTATTTCACTTAGCATAATACCCTCTAGGTTCATCCATATTGCTTTAAAAGGTAAGATTTCATTCCCTTTGATAGAGGAATAATATTCTATTGTAATGATGTGCCATCTCTTCTTTATCCAATCATCTATTGATGAGGACTTAAGTTGCTTCCATATCTTGGCTATTGTAAATAATGCTGCAGTGGACACAGGAGTGCATATATCTTTTTGAATTCGTGTTTTGGATTTCTTTGGATAAAAACCCATAAGCGAAATTTCTGGGTCATATGTAGTTCTATTTTTAATTCTTTGTGGGATCTCCATACTGTTTTCCATAGTAGCTGCATCAATTTACAATCCCACCAAAAGTGCATGAGGGTTCCCTTTTCTGTTGGGAGAGTTTTAATTACTGATTCCATCTCTTTATTTGCTGTTGATCTGTTCAGGTTTTATATTTCTTGATTCAGTTTTGGTAGCTTGTGTGTTTCTAGGAATTTATCCAATGAAATTTTAATTTTATTTATTTTTTCCAATGAAATTCTTTACAAAAATAGAAAAAAATTTTTTTTTACTGTTTCTGATAATAAAAATAAGACGTAGGATTTATAGAATGATACTTATTTGAAAGATATTTTGAAAATGGTTTATGCCAAAATCAATATGGATTTTACAATAAAAATAAAAGGCAGTCAGTGAAAAAAAATCTTAAGATTTATATGAAACCACAAAAGAACCCAAATAGCCAAAGTAATCTTGAGCAAGAAGAAGAAAGTTGAAGACACCACACTTCTTGATTTCAAAATATATTATAAAGCTACAGTAATCTAAATAGTGTGGTGCATTAAAACAGACATATATACCAATGGAACAGAATAAAGAACGCAGAAATAAATTCATACATCTACAGCCAACTGATCTTTGACAAGGGTACCAAGAATGCACAGTGGGGAAAGGATAGGCTCTTTAATAAATGGTATTGGGAAAACTGGATAACCACATGCTGAAGAATGAAATTAGACCCTTATCTTCCACCATATTAAAAAATCAACTCAAAATGGATTAAAGACTTAAACATAAGACGTGAAACTGTAAAACCACTAGAAGAAAACACAGGAAAAATGCTTCTTGACATTAGTCTGGGCAATGATTTTTGGATGTGACACCAAAAGCACAGGCAACAAAAGCAAAAATAGACAATTGGGATTGCATCAAACTAAAAAGCTCTTGCAAAGCAAACAATCAACAGAGTGAAAAGGCAATTTATAGAACAGGAGAAAATATTTGCAAACCATTTGCTAAGGAGTTTATGTCCAAAATATATTAGGTTAGTTCAAAAGTAATTGCAGTTTTTGCAATTATTAACATTTGAAACCGCAATTACTTTTGCACCAACCTAATATAAGGGATTCTTATAACTTTACAGTAAAACCAGATTTAAAAATGGTCAAAGGATCTGAATAGACTGTCCTGAAAAGAAGGAATACAAATGACCAAAAGTTATACGAAAAGGTGCTCAACATAATGAATCATCAGGGAAATGCAAATCAAAATCACAATGAGATATCACCTCACATCTGTTAGAACGGCTATTATCAGAAAGACAAAGATGACAAGTGTTGACAAGTATGTTAAGAAAAGGGACCCTTGTACACCCTTGGTGGGAATGTAAACCAGTGCAGCCACTGTGGGAAACAGTGTGGAGGTTCCTCAGAAATCTAAAAATGATTATTATTGACTACATTCCCTACACTGTATTTTACATCCTTGTGGCTATATTTATAACTCACAATTTGTACTTCTTAATCCCTTAATGCCATTTGATTCAACAATCCCATTTCTGGGTTTATATCCAAAGGAAGTGAAATCACTATCTCGAAGAGATATTTGCATCCCCATTTTTATTTCAGCATTGTTCACAACAGCCGAGATATGGAAACAGCCTAAGTGTCTGTCGATGAATGGATAAAGAAAATGAATAGAATAGAATATCATTCAGTCATGACAAAGAAGGAAATCCTGTGGTTTGTGAAAACATGGATAAAGCTGGAGGACATATGTTGAGCAAAATAACCAGATGCAGAAAGACAAATACTGCATGAGTTTACATGTGGAATCTAAAATAGTCAAACTCATAAAAATAGTAGAACAGTGGTTACCAGGGTCTGGGGAAATGGGGAAATGGGAGATGTTGGTTCAGGAGCACAAAGTTTCAGTTATGCTAAATGGCTAAGTTTTGGAGAACTGGTATACAACAATGGTGATCATAGTTGACAATATGGCATTTTGTATTTGAAACTTGCTAAGAGGGTAGACCTTGAGTGTTCTCACCACAAAAAAAGGAAAATGGTGAGATGATTTGTGGTGACTATTTCACAATGTGTGTGTGTGTGTGTAGTCATCAAGTAGTGTAACTTAAAACATACACAATTTGTGATTGTCAATTATACCCACATAAAGCTGGAAAAATACTAAAAAATCTTTCTCAAATACAGGTGTTATTTTTATTGAGGTGAAATCCACATAACAAAATTAACCATTTTAGAATTTGCCTTCTAGCCCTATTCCTGGAGCCAGCGCTTTTAATTTATTAACTAACATCTGTTTCTCCTCATCTGGGGCCATCAGGATACTAGTTGTGTTTCAGTGAAGCTTCCAGTATAAGCCAACCAAGGCAGATATGAGACCCCCTCTTATTTATTTAAGAACAGATAGAGCAAGAGTTTCATGAATCCCTATTAGGTTTGGACAATTCTACCCCTCTTCTCAGCTTGAAGCAGATACAGAAAAAGAGACCTCCTGTCCCTCAACTCCCCACAGAGATTTATGAGGATTACATCTCTCGGGAAAAGTAAGGCAGGCAGGTAGAAACAGGTAATTAGGTCTCTGCATTCCTGCAGGTCCAACATAATCTATGGGGAACACCGCCTGGAGACTTCCCCAAATTTTTCCCTTATCTACCCTAGCCATTAACCACTGTGAGGACCTAACTAAATTGAACTGGTGACTCACACCTGCAGGATAGAAAGTCACCATGACCTCAATCTCACCCTAGCCTCATTATACCATCATTATAATATCAAACATATGCCCAGCAGTTCATTAATATCATTATAACAGACTGAACTCTGGGAAGGGATATGCACAGTCTAAGATGGTGAGGTAATGGTGCCTTATCAATCACAGGTGTCAATCTAGCAGTTCTGCCCCCTGGAGGAGAGCAGCCCATCCCAGAGTAAAAGAATAAAACTGTTGTTTTTGGTTTATATAATAAATTTTTTTAAAAAAAGAATAAAACTGCCAGACTCCTGCTTACAAAAGGCCTTGAGCCACTTTTCTTAGTGCTCAGCCTGCTATTATTTGGAGTGTACTATCTGTTCTAATAAACTTTTCTCTTACCATTTTAACAAACAAACAAACAAATAAACAAAAACTAACCATTTTAAAAAGTGGCATTTAGTACATTCACAATGTTATTCAACTCTATATATAGATATCTATAAAGATATAAAGATACAGATAGATATAGACATATAGATATATCTATAAAGGTATAAAGATATAGAAATCATATATATGATAATCTGTTAAAAAAGAGATCCATTATTTGCAAGAACCATCAGAGGGGATGTTTTGTGGAGACAGTGTGTGGAATCCTATTAGCAATCTTTGTTTTATGTCTTTGCTCCTAAGCTTGAGTTATTACCTTCCTTTAGGTTATATAGGCTTTTAACCTGTAATACCAAAAACAAATAGTTAAGAAGGTAGGCTCTGCAGTTATATTATCTAGGACCCAATTCCTACTCATTACTCACTAGTCCTATAACCTCAAGCAAGTTGCTTTATCTCTTTGAGCCTGTTTCATTATTTGTATAAGTAAGATATAGTAGTATTTACCTCAGAATGCTATAAGGATTAAATAAGCTGGTAGGAGTTACCTTGTACACAGTAAAGTGTTCAATAAGTATGATGTAGTATTACTGTGATCAGCATTATTATAACATTCATCACCAGCATCAGAAATGACATGATTTTTTTTTTTTGTCTTGGAGATCATGGTCTTTGGATAGTACACAGGCCTGTTGATTAGTGAGTGGAGCAGGATGGAAGCATCATATGGGCTAGGGTCATTTTTTCCCTTTGGTTCTACTCAGAAGACATGCTGCCCCAGCAGAAAACGTTTCTAAAATTTAATATAGTTAGGTAGCTGGAGAATGTCAGTCTCTTGAATTGTTGAGCTAGTACTATATTTCTAGGAAAGACAATAAATTGTTTCTGTGAGTTTCTGTTAGTGTCTTGCTGTAGACCAATCTCACACTTCACTGACCTCTTCACCTTTGCAAAGCCTTTTAGATGATGTCATTGGAACTTCATAGGAGGTTGAATCTGGCTTTGTAGTGCAGTCTCCATTGAGTGTGCTGTGCTGCAAATTCCTTAGAGACCATTTGAGGAAGCCTCCGTTCATTATTTTCCCACAGAATGATGTCATTAGGGAAACCCATAGCTGTGACTCAAGTGCTTCCAGGGCTTTGGAAGAAAGTGTCAAGTGAGATGACAAGTCTTGTCTTTCCATATGGTGCTAAATGGTGCTTCCTATTATTCTGCATAATAATCCTTATATTTGGCCGGATACTAAGCTTTGCTGTTTCTGAGTGTGTTAGAATTTTTCTCGAAATTTAACCCATTTGTGGGTTTTAATGGTCGTTGGTTTACAAAGCCACCTGTTTCTTTCTTTCTTCTGTTATTCAAATACGATATTTATAAGGGTAAGAGGGATTTTACTGTAGTCTGTATAAATAGTCCCAGAGAAATAAATGTATAATTGAATGAAGTCCAACTGTAGGAAATGTTTCAACTACCACCATGAACTATTATGGGGGATTTCCAATAGGCCACTTTCATATGTACATGTGGCTACAATCAAATAAGGAAACATAAATGTTTTATTTATGAAAAATACCTAAGGAGTGCATTTTGTAAACAAAGACCCTTTCAAAATGCAATAAAATAAGTGGGATTGAGACCTAGAAACAAAATGGAACAGAGAAAATTCCTATAACATGAAGAGCACTGGAGGGAGTCAGGAGATCTGATTTTGCTTCTGGATCCCTCACTAACACACTGTGAGGATTTGCAAGGCAGTTTACCTTTCTGGGCCTCAATTTCTTTAATTGCACAAATACAGGATTGGACCAGATGAACTCTAACCATTCTAGTTATAAGTGTCAGTGTTCCAATAACTCCATATAGGAAAAAAATGAAGAAACAATTTTGTCACATGTGTGACTAGAAAAATTAAGAATGAGTGCTACAGACAACAATTTAGTGGTTACCAGAGGGTAAGGGGGCAGGGGAGTGGGGGGTGGTAGATGAGGATAAAGGGGATCAAATATATGGTGATGGAAGGAGAACTGACTCTGGATGGTGAACACACAATGGGATTTATAGATGATGTATTACAGAATTGCACACCTGAAATCTATGTAACTTTACTAATAATTGTCACCCCAATAAACTTTAATTTTAAAAAAAGGATGAGTGCTAAAGAGGAACTGAGTTGCCTGCCTTTGTGATTTTATAAAAATTAACTTAGAATGGCTATCTGTGTTGCCAAGTATCATTCAATACATGATCCTGAGGCTTGAGCCAATACAAGATCTCAGATCACATCTTATTCACATTCTCTCATCTAATTGAAAAAAACAAAAATAAACCCTAAATATTTAAACTCTACTCTACAATTCTAAATTTTTAAAACTGTAACAAGTGACAGGCAAGGAGGAAAAAATGACGCCGTGAGGTGAGCCTCTGTAAAGCTCCCCTGGAATTTACAAAGAATCGAACAACAAAAACTCCACAAAACACTCCCTGCACAGCAGACAGGCAAGACGAAGGGGCCCACTACCGAAGTCACCTACAGGTGGGAGAATCACGCAAGCGGGGAAGGAGGAAAGGGAGAAGTGCGCAGACGGAGCCGCACAGGCACAGGACGCAGACCTAGCTCAGTGCTCCGAGCTCGCTGCTTCCCGAAACTACCACAGCTGCGGCACAGGGAAGAACTCCGACTGCTAGGGCTCCGCTTATGGCCTACAGGGCTGAGGGGGCAGCATATAACACAGCTGAACCCAATGCTCATGGCAGAGACCTCGGAAAAAGACTGAGGAAAGAAGGCTGAAAACGGTGGTTTAAGCCCGCACTGCCGAGCAGAGAACGGAGCCTTAGGCACTGAGACTAGCCGCCCCCGCCCTCCCCTTCCAGAGCTCGCCCTGCCCAAACCTGCCCGGTGCTAGAAGCGAAACAGTAGCAGTGTCAGATCAAAACAACAGAAAATTTGCTGTTTTGAGAACTGTGGACCGCAGACACAAATTCACAGCCCAACTAGTTCCAGCAAAGGGGAGAGAGCTGTGGAAGCAAGACCGGCTGTGGTGGTGGTCACCACCATTGCTCTGGGCCACCTCTCACAACTCACCCCGCCCCTGGCCCCACCTATCTGGGCGGATCCCTGCAGGAGTAAACAGAACTGCTGAAATATACGTGCTCTGAATCAGGAGCTGGAAGAGCTTTGGAACATCAAAAGCTCTCCGCATACCCACCGGGACACTGTGCCCTGTGACCTAGATGAACTATTAACAGAGGAGAAGCCCGTCTCCCAGGGAATCCCCCCATTGTGTGAGAAGTTGGAATAGTGCAGAGAAAACATAGCACTACCGTGTGGGAGAAGAAAAATAAGTTGCAGTTGGAGAAATAATAAAACATTCTACCAACAAGTACTGGAAAACAAAAGAAAGACCTCTTCCTATCAACCTGTTGCAGAAGTCACTCCTGTAGATGTCTAGGAAGAGAAATAGTAAACCAGTAATCGCCATGAATAACCAAGGCAACAAGATAGCTCAGAAAGAAAGTGAAAAATCTCCAGAGAAGGCACTTAAAGATACAGAAATATGTGACTTAAATGACAGAGAATTCAAGATTGCAGTTCTGAAAAAACTCAACGAGATACAAGAAAACACAGATAGGCAGTTAAATGAACTCAGAAACTCAATCAAAGAACAGCATGAGCATTTTACGACAGAGATTGAATTTTTAAAAAAGAACCAAATAGAATTTCTGGAGATTAGGAACACAATAGAAGAAATGAAGAATGAAATAGCCAACTTAGGTAGTAGAGTTGACCAGATGGAGGAAAGAATCAGTGACATCGAAGATAGAAACCTGAAAATGACACAGATGGAAGAAGAGACTTGAGACTTAAAAGAAATGAAAGAAGTCTACAAGAACTTTCTGACTCCATCAGAAAGAGCACTATAAAAATAATGGGCATACCAGAAGGAGAAGAAAGAGAGAAGGAAACAGAGAATATATTCAAACAAATTGTCGATGAGAACTTCCCAAATTTGTGGACAGAACTGGACCCTCGAATCCAAGAAGCAAATAGAACACCTAGTTACCTCAATCCCAACAGGCCTTCTCCAAGGCACATTGTATTGAAGCTGTCTAAAATCAACGACAAAGAACCAATCCTCAAGGCAGCCAGGGAAAAGAAGGCGGTAACTTACAAAGGAAAGCCCATTAGATTATCATCAGATTTTTCAGCAGAAACTCTACAAGCCAGGAGGAGTGGAACCAAATATTCAAACTATTGAAAGAGAGAAATCATGAGCCAAGAATAATATATCCAGCAAAGATATCCTTTAGATATGAAGGAGGAATAAAGACCTTTCCAGACATACAGAAGCTGAGGAATTTTCTAATACACGACCTGCACTACAAGAAATACTAAAGGAGGCTATTCGACCACCATCAACAGGGACAATTTGTGGCAACCAAAACTCAAAAAGGGGAGAGTAAAGGCCTGAACGGAATATGGGAATGGAGAAAGTAAGCGTGCTGAAGAAAATGGAATACTCTAAATATCAAACTTTCTTTTACATAAACTTAAGGGTAACCACTCAAAATAAATCCAGAATTGAAATATATACTGAAATAAAAGAAGAAACAGAGGAAACATCATAGAATACCACCACACAGAAATAATAGACAACAACAAAAGGCAAAGAAACAATGGAGACACAGCCTTACCAGAAAACTAAAGATAGAATGACAGGAAATCCTCACATATCAATAATCACCCTAAATGTAAATGGACTGAACTCACCAATAAAAAGGCACAGAGTAGCAGATTGGATCAAAAACTAAACCCAACCATATGCTGTCTCCAAGAGACACATCTCAGCTACAAGGACAAGCATAGACTCAAAGTGAAAGGGTGGAAATTGACACTCCAAGCAAATGGTACCCAGAGAAAATCAGGTGTAGCCATAATGATATCAGATGAAACAGACTTCAAGGTGAAAAAGATAACAAGAGACAAAGATGGATATTTCATAATGGTGAAGGGGACTGTACAACAAGAAGACATAACAGTCATCAATATTTATGCCCCCAATCAGGGAGCACCGAAATACACCAAGCAACTACTAACAGAACTAAGGGGAGAAATTGACCAAAACACAATTATACTAGGGGACTTAAATACATCATTGACAGCTATGGATAGATCATCCAAACAGAAAATAAATAACGAAATAGTAGCCCTAAATGACACATTAGATGAAATGGACATAATTGACATTTATAGAGCACTTCATCCTAAAACATCAGACTATACATTCTTTTCTAGTGTACATGGAACATTCTCAAGGATAGACCATATATTGGGACATAAAATCAGTCTCAACAAATTTAAGAAGATTGAAATCATACCATGCATATTCTCTGATCACAAGGCTTTGAAATTGGATATCAACTGTAAAAAGAAAGCGGAAAAACACAAATACATGGAGATTAAACAACATACTTTTAAAGAAGGACTGGGTCAAAGAAGAAATTAGAGGAGAGATCAAAAGATACATAGAAACAAATCACAATGAAAATACATCCTACCAAAATTTTTGGGATGCAGCGAAAGCAGTTTTAAGAGGGAAATTTATCTCATTACAGGCCTATCTCAAGAAACAAGAAAACTCCCAAATAAATAACCTCATGTTACACCTTAAAGAACTAGAAAAAAGAGAACAAGTAAAACCCAAGGTCAGCAGAAGAAAGGAAATAACAAAAATTAGAGCAGAACTAAATGAAATAGAGAACAAAAAGACAATAGAAAAAATTAATGTGACAAAGAGCTGGTTCTTTGAAAAGATTAACAAAATTGACAAACCCTTGGCTAGACTTACTAAGATAAAAAGAAGACACTGATTAACAAAATCAGAAACGTAAAAGGGAAGTTATCACGGACACCACAGAAATACAAAGGATCATCCAAGAATACTATGAAGGACTATATGCCACCAAATTCAACAACCTAGAAGAAATGGACAAGTTCTTAGAAACATATAGCCTTCAAGGCTGAACCATGAAGAACTGGAAAATCTAAACAGACCGATCACCAATGTAACGAAATTGAATCAGTCATCCAAAACCTTCCCAAAAGCAAAAGTCCGGGACCAGATGGCTTCACTAGTGAATTCTACCAAACCTTCAAAGAGGATCTAATACCAATTCTGCACAAACTCTTCCAAAAATTGAAGAAGAGACAGTACTCCCTAACTCATTTTGAGGCCAACATTACCCTGATACCAAAACCTGGTAAGGACAGCACACAAAAAAAATAAAAACACTACAGACCAATATCTCTGATGAATACCGATGCAAAAATCCTAAATAAAATTCTAGCAAATCGAATACAACAATGCATTAAAAAGATTATTCATCACGACCAAGTGGGGTTCATCCCCAGGGCACAAGGATGGTTCAACATACGCAAATCCATCAATGTGATACATCACATAAACAAAATAAAGGACAAAAATCATATGATTATATCAATTGATGCAGAAAAAGCATTTGACAAGATACAACATCCATTTATGATTAAAACACTTAATAAAATGGGTATAGAAGGAAAATACCTTAACATAATAAAGGCCATATATGACAAGCCCTCTGCTAATCTCATAATTAATGGAGAAAAACTGAAGCCCTTTGCTCTACGTTCAGGAACACGACAGGGATGTCCCCTATCACCTCTGCTTTTCAACATAGTGTTGGAAGTCCTTGCCAGAACAATCAGGCAAGAGAAAGAAATAAAAGGCATCAAATTGGGAATGAAGAAGTTAAATTATCACTCTTTGCAGATGACATGATGCTATATATAGAAAACCCTAAAGACTCCACCAAAAAGCTATTAGAAACAATCAACGAATACAGTAAAGTTGCTGGCTACAAAATCAACACACAAAAGTCCATTGCCTTCCTATATACTAACAATGAAATCTCAGAAAAAGAAATACAAAAAACAATTCCTTTTGCAATTGCAGCAAAAAGAATAAAATACCTAGGAATAAACTTAACCAAGGATGTGAAAGACCTATATGCTGAAAACTATAAGACATTTTTGAAAGAAATTGAAGAAGACACAAAGAAATGGAAAGACATTCCGTGCTCATGGATTGGAAGAATCAACATAGTTAAAATGGCCATATTACCCAAAGCAATATACAGATTCAATGCAATCCCCATCAAAATCCCAATGGCATATTTTAAAGAAATAGAACAAAAAATCATCAGATTTGTTTGGAACCACAAAAGACCCCGAATAGCCAAAGCAATCTTAAGAAAAAAGAACAATAATGAGGTATCACACTTCCTGACTTTGGCTTGTACTACAGGGCTACAATAATCAAAACAGCATGGTATTGGCAGAAAAACAGACACATAGACCAATGGAATAGAATTGAGAACCCAGAAATAAAACCACATAAATATGGACAGATAATTTTTGACAAAGAAGCTAAAAACATACAATGGAGCAAAGACAGCCTCTTCAATAAATGGTGCTGGGAGAATTGGATAGCCACGTGCAAAAGAATGAAACTGGACTGCTATTTGTCACCATGTACCAAAGTTAATTCAAAATGGATCAAAGAGTTAAGCATAATACCTGACACAATAAACTGCATAAAAGAAAACATAGGTACTAAACTTATGGACCTTGGGTTCAAAGAGCATTTTATGAACTTGACTCCAAAGGCAATGGAAGTAAAAGCTAAAATAAACGAATGGGACTATATGAAACTTAAAAGCTTCTGCACAGCAAAAGAAACCATTGACAAAATAAAGAGGCCACCAACTGAGTGGGAGAAGATTTTTGCAAACAGTGCCTCCGATAAGCGGCTAGTATCCAGAATATACAAGGAACTCATGCAACTCAACAACAAAAAAACAAACAACCCAATTGAAAATATGGTGATGGAAGGAGAACTGACTCTGGGTGATGAACACACAATGGGATTTATAGATGATGTAATACAGAATTGTACACCTGAAATCTATGTAATTTTACTAACAATTGTCACCCCAATAAATTTAATAAAATAAAAATTAAAAAAAAAAAGAAAGAAAGAAAAATGGGCAGAGGACATGAAGAGACATTTCTCCAAAGAGGACATACAAATGGCAAATAGACATACGAAAAAATGCTCAACATCACTAATCATCAGAGAAATGCAAATCAAAACCACAATGAGATATCACCTCACCCCAGTCAGAATGGCTATCATCAACAAGACAAATAGTAACAAATGTTGGAGAGGCTGTGGAGAAAACGGAACCCTCATACACTGTTGGTGGGAATGCAGACTGGTGCAGCCGTTATGGAAGGCAGTGTGGAGGTTCCTCAAAGAATTACGAATAGAATTGCCATATGACCCAGCAATCCCTCTCCTGGGTATCTACCCAAAAAATCTGAAAACGTTTAGAGATAAAGACACGTGTGTTCCAATGTTCATTGGAGCTTTGTTTACGGTGGCCAAGACATGGAAACAACCAAAATGTCCTTTTCTCGATGAATGGATAAAGAAGTTGTGGTATATATACACAATGGAATACTATTTGGCAGTAAGAAAAGATGATATAGGAACATTTGTGACAACATGGATGGATCAAAATGGCCACTTGTATACATTTTTTTGGCACCCCCGGTATCCCACTTGTACAAGATTTCACTGATATGTGGTATATCCACCCTGAAGACGTTTCAGTTTGGGACAAAATTTAAATCCTGCTCATTGTTTAGGGTTAAATGCCTTCTCTCATAAAAGTCTTCCTTGATCTGATGGTAACCTGATTTCTTGGATCTTTTTTCTCCTAAACTAATGAAATTTACTCCTTCCTCATTTTGTAAATGTGTGTCAGTCTTATAATGCACTTACTAATGACTAAGCTCCCTGAGGATAGATCTTGAGTTTTCATCTTTGCAGCTTTCTCAGTAATTAGTAGCTCTTTTGCTCATGTTAGGCAGCTACATGCTTACTGATTGGTCAGTGGAATAAATTTAACCAAGGAAGCAGAAGATGTACTCAGAAAATTATAAGACATTGAAGAGAGAAATTAAAGAAGATACGAATAAATGGAAACATATACTATGCTCATGGATAGGAAGAATTAATGCAGTTAAAATGTCCATACTACCCAAAGCAATACATAGAGTCAATTCAATCCCTATCAAAATACTAATAACATTTTCTCAGAACTAGAACAAGTAATCCTAAAATTTATATGGAACCACAAAAGAGAATAGCCATGGAAATTCTTAAAAGAAGGACATGCTGGAGGTATCAGCTACCTCATATCAAACTATAATACAAGGCCATAGTAATAAAACAGCATGGTGTTGGCATAAAAACAGACACGTAGATCAATGGAACAGAATAGAGATCCCAGAAATAAATCCATGCCTATATGGTAATTTAATCTATGGCAAATGAAGCAGGAATATACAATGGAATAAAGACAGTCTATTCAATAAATGGTGCTGGGAAAACTGGACAGATACATGCCAAATAATGAAACTAGACCACCTTCTTACACCATACACAAGAGTAAATGCAAAATGGATTAAAGACTTAAATGTAAGACCCGAAACCATAAAATTCCTAGAAGAAAACATAGGAAGTAAACTCTCAGACATAACCCTTAGTAATATTTTTATTAATATAGCTCCTTGGGCAAGAGAAACAAAGGAAAAATAAACTAATGGGACTACGTGAAACTAAAAAAATTTTGCACAGCAAAGAAAACCATCAACAAAAAGTGAAATCATACTAAATGGAGAATTATTTCAATGATATATCAGATAAGGGTTAATATCCAAAATTCACACACACACACACACACACACAGACACACACACACACATATAGTCATACAAGTCAACAAAACAAAACAAAACAAAAAAAAAATAATCCAATAAAAAGTCAAAGGACCTGAATAGACATTTCTCCAAAGAGGACATATAGGTGGCCAATAGACATATGAAGAGATGCCCAGCATCACTAATCACCAGAGAAATGCAAATGAAAACCATAATGAGTTACCACATCCAGTCAGAATGGCTATCACCAATAAATCAACAAACAACAAGCTGGTGAGGATGTGGAGAAAATGGAACCCTTGTGCACTGTTGGTGGATTTCAGATTGGTGCACCACTATGGAAAACAGTATGGAAGTATCTCAAAAGACTGGAAATGGAACTACCTTATGACCCAGCAATTCCACTCTTAGGTATCTACCAGGAGAAATCCAAGAAGCTAATTCAAAAAAAAAAATGCACCTTTATTTATTGCAGCACTATACACAATAGCCAAAACTTGGAAACAACAGAAATGCCCATCAGTAGACGACTGGATTAAGAAGCTGTGGTACATTTATCCAATGGAGTATTACTCGACTATAAAGAAGAATGAAATCTTACCGTTTGCAATGATATGGATGGACCTGAGAGCACTATGCTAAGTGAAATGAGTCAAGTGGAGAAAGACAAATACCATATGATCTCACTTATATGTGGAATCTAAACAACTGAATAAATGAGCAAAGTAAATAGAAATTGTCTCAGAGATATAGAGGACAAACTGATGGTTGCTAGATGGGAGGGGGTTGTGGATGAGAAAAACAAACAAACAAACAAACAAACAAACAAACAAGCGTTGGAGATGTAGAGAAAAGGGAACTCTTGTGCACTGTTGGTGGGATTGCAAATTGGTGCAGCCTCTATGGAAAACAGTATGGAAGTGTCTCAAAAAATTAAAAATAGAACTACGTTATGACCCAGCAATTCCAATCCTGGGTACTTATCTAAAGAAATCCAAAACACTAATTCAAAAAGATATATGTACCCCATATGTTTACAACAGTCCTATTTACAATAGCCAGGATATGGAAACAACAAAAATGCCCATCGATAGATAACTGGATGAAGAAATTGTGGACATATGTACAATGGAATATTACTCTGCCATAAAAAGTATGAAATCTTACCATTTGTAACAACATGGATGAACCTAGAGGGTATTATGCAAAGTGAAATAAGTCAGAATGAGAAAAACAAATACCATACGATCTCACTTATATGTGGATTCTAAAGAACAGAATAAAGAACATACATAAAGAACATACAGAAATAGACTCATAGATACAGAGAACAAACTGATGGTTACTAGATGTGCGGAGGGTTGGGGGTTGAGTGAGAAAAGTGAAGGGATTAAGAATTACAAATTTATAGTTACAAAATTTTCACAGGGATGTAAACTACAGTATGGGGAATATAGTCAATGATACTGTAAAAACTATGTAGTGTCAGATGGATACTAGACTTATGGGGGGATCACTTCATAAATCATATGAAGTGATCATCTAACCACCATACTGTACACCTGAAGCTAATATAAAATAATATTGAGGGTAAGGGGGATCAAATATATGGTGATGGAAGGAGAACTGACTATGGGTGGTGAACACACAATGGGATTTATAGATGATGTAATACAGAATTGTGCACCTAAAATCTATGTAATTTTACTAACAATTGTCACCCCAATAAATTAAAAAAAATACTTCCAGTTTTTCACTGCTACAAAAATACTGCAGTGAAGATACTTTACATATCTCCCTATGCAATTGAGCAAGATGTTCTAGATCAGTTAGATCTAGATCAAGAGAATCTTAGGTTATAACTTCACTAGATATTGGCAAATGTTTCAAAAAGTGGTGGGAACTGTTAACATTTTTAGCAACAGTAGATAAGATCTTTTTTACACACATTTGAGTTTTTGATGTGTGTGAAATGGTGTCTCATTTTAATCTTTTCCCCTGATTACTAGCATTGTCTTTATGTTTATTATCTATTTGGTTTACCTTTCCTTTGATCTGTTGGTTTCTATCTTTTGTCCATTTTTATACTTGCTTGTCATTTTCCTCCAGAGTTCATTATATACCACGTGTCTAGACTTAAGGTGACTGCAAATATGAGGCTATGTGCCAGTGTTCCAAATGAAAAAATTTAAAAAAAGCTTTGTACAACTTAAAAAAAACTAAAAAAACAAAACAAAAAAACAAAAAAACAAAAAAACAAAACAACAAAAAATAATATTGAATGCCAACTATAAATAAAATAATATTCATAAGATAAAGTACAGCAGAGGGAATATAGTTAATACTATTGTAATAACTATGTACAGTGTCAGATGGGTAAATTGTCACTTTGTGAGGTATATAAATGTCTAAACACTATGTTGTTTTGTACACCTGATTAATAATAAATCAATAAATTAATTAAATAAATAAAAAGAAGAGCTCTGTATGAACATTCATGGATTTTTGAGGTATATCATTGAGCGATCACAATGAATTGTAGAATACACTTTTGTAAAAAAAAAAAAAGTGTGTGTATGCACACACTCACATGTATGCCTATATACTCACAGAAGGCTGGAAGGATGTTTAGGAAAGGCCATCAGTTATTTACCTGGTGGCAGGTGTGGGTTGGGTTTGTAGGGGGAAAGGTCCCTTTTTATTTTATATTTTTCCTTGTTATGTTCTTATAAAAAGCGTGCCAAACATTGGTGATCGATAAAAACATTAAGTAGATATACTTTTCTTAAAAAGGAAACAGAAAGAATCCTTTTTGATGTCTTCTATTCACACGGAAATATGAATCACTGACAAGAGCTCCAAATACCACCCTTCTGAAGGAGGTATAGTATAGGGTTTCTTCAGGTATCAAAGCCTTAATCTGGTGAGATATGGCTTTAATTATGGAATTTCAGGTAACTGGAAAACTGAAACTAGAGATTCCACGTTCAACCTCCTGACTCCTACCTTGAGTGTTCTTTCTCCTGGGTCAAATGATTTTCAAACTTCTTTCTACCAGGCCAGTTATGGGCAGTGGGACCCAGCAGGTGTGTTCCTAGGTGCTCCAGGGCTGCTTTGACTGGAGCAGCTCCACTTCTGCCTGCTTTTCTGGTATCAGGGTTTCAACTAGAATTTCGTTTGGGAGAAAAAATGATTCTGCTACTTAATGAAAAGTTTTAAACTACTGTTCTATACCGCACTTAACTATAAAATAGGTAGAAAAAAATCCCTTTTATGGATGAAGCATTGAGGGTCAGGAAGTTAAGTGAGTTGCTTCAGGATAGACACAGAGAAAGTGGTAAAGTCCAGACTTGAACCCAAATCTTTAGTTTGACTATCTTTTCACCATGTCATATTGCCTCCCATTCGTGGCCTGGAGGAGGTCTTTTAAGTGAGCTCAGGGATACAACTGGATTAAGAAACATAGTGAAATATCCAGGTGGGTTTTAAAAGCATAATCTAATTATTACCATAGTGCCTAGATTTATCACCTTTTCACAACTCTGACCTGGAGGTGGGCAGGGCCCAGGAGCCCAGCAGAGAACATTTGCTTTGGGTGCATATCTGTACTTGAATTACCAAGGAAAGCTAATAGGCAGAGGGTAAGGGGGGTGGGGGGGGGAGGTGAGGGTAAGGGGGATCGAATATATGGTGATGGAAGAACTGACTCTGGGTGATGAACATACAATGGGATTTATAGATGATGTAATACAGAATTGTACACCTGAAATCTATGTAATTTTACTAACAATTGTCACCCCAATAAATTTAATTTAAAAAAAAAAAAAAAAAAAAAGAAAGCTAATAGGAAGTTCTCATTTTGGGTTGGTAGCCTACACTGGGATGTAATTCCCTTCCCCTTTATCCATACCACTGGGCCACTTTTTGCCCTGGGTGCACAAAAACAGTGTCCCATGGCTGTACTTTGTAGATACCCTATTTTTGGGTGGTTGATGCCTTTACTTCCAAATTTCTCAACCAGCACCTAACATTCTATAAATATGTCTTAAATCATTGCTAAGGCGTAAAGGCAGAGACAGGAATAGTTTTTCATTATAAGAGAAGAGTTATGAATGTACAGATCTGAGTGACTCCTTTAAGACATTAAGAGGTCAAAAGACTTAAATTTATTGGGGTGACAATTGTTAGTAAAATTACATAGATTTCAGGTGTACAATTCTGTATTACATCATCTATAAATCCCATTGTGTGTTCATCACCCAGAGTCAGTTCTCCTTCCATCACCATATATTCGATCCCCCTTACCCTCATCTCCCACCCCCCCCCCCCCCTACCCTCTGGCAACCACTAAACTATTGTCTGTGTCTATGAGTTTCTGTTTCTCATTTGTTTGTCTTGTTCTTTTGTTGTTTTTTGTTTTTATACCACATATCAGTGAAATCACATGGTTCTCTGCTTTTTCTGTCTGACTTGTTTCGCTCAGCATTACTCTCTCAAGATCCATCCATGTTGTCACAAATGTTCCTATATCATCTTTTCTTACTGCCGAATAGTATTCCATTGTGTATATATACCACAACTTCTTTATCCATTCATCTATCGAAGGACATTTTGGTTGTTTCCATGTCTTGGCCACCGTAAACAAAGCTGCAATGAACATTGGAGCACACGTGTCTTTATCTCTAAATGTTTTCAGATTTTTGGGTAGATACCCAGGAGAGGATTGCTGGGTCATATGGCAATTCTATTCGTAATTCTTTGAGGAACCTCCACACTGCCTTCCATAACGGCTGCACCAGTCTGCATTCCACCAACAGTGTATGAGGTTCCTTTTTTTCCACAGCCTCTCCAACATTTGTTACTATTTGTCTTGTTGATGATAGCCATTCTGACTGGGGTGAGGTGATATCTCATTGTGGTTTTGATTTGCATTTCTCTGATGATTAGTGATGTTGAGCATTTTTCATATGTCTATTTGCCATTTGTATGTCCTCTTTGGAGAAATGTCTCTTCAAGTCCTCTGCCCATTTTCAATTGGGTTGTTTGTTTTTGTTGTTGAGTTGCATGAGTTCCTTGTATATTCTGGATACTAGCCCTTATCGGAGGCACTGTTTGCAAAAATCTTCTCCCATTCAGTTGGTGGCCTCTTTATTTTGTCAATGGTTTCTTTTGCTGTGCAGAAGCTTTTAAGTTTCATATAGTCCCATTCATTTATTTTAGCTTTTACTTCCATTGCCTTTGGAGTCAAGTTCATAAAATGCTCTTTGAACCCAAGGTCCATAAGTTTAGTACCTATGTTTTCTTCTATGCAGTTTATTGTGTCAGGTCTTATGCTTAAGTCTTTGATCCATTTTGAATTAACTTTGGTACATGGTGACAAATAGCAGTCCAGTTTCATTCTTTTGCACGTGGCTATCCAATTCTCCCAGCACCATTTATTGAAGAGGCTGTCTTTGCTCCATTGTATGTTTTAGCTTCTTTGTCAAAAATTATCTGTCCATATTTATGTGGTTTTATTTCTGGGTTCTCAATTCTATTCCATTGGTCTATGTGTCTGTTTTCTGCCAATACCATGCTGTTTTGATTATTGTAGCCCTGTAGTACAAGCCAAAGTCAGGAAGTGTGATACCTCCATTATTGTTCTTTTTCTTAAGATTGCTTTGGCTATTCGGGGTCTTTTGTGGTTCCAAACAAATCTGATGATTTTTTGTTCTATTTCTTTAAAATATGCCATTGGGATTTTGATGGGGATTGCATTGAATCTGTATATTGCTTTGGGTAATATGGCCATTTTAACTATGTTGATTCTTCCAATCCATGAGCACGGAATGTCTTTCCATTTCTTTGTGTCTACTTCAATTTCTTTCAAAAATGTCTTATAGTTTTCAGCACATAGGTCTTTCACATCCTTGGTTAAGTTTATTCCTAGGTATTTTATTCTTTTTGCTGCAATTGCAAAAGGAATTGTTTTTTGTATTTCTTTTCTGAGATTTCATTGTTAGTATATAGGAAGGCAATGGACTTTTGTGCGTTGATTTTGTAGCCGGCAACTTTACTGTATTAGTTGATTGTTTCTAATAGCTTTTTGGTGGAGTCTTTAGGGTTTTCTATATATAGCATCATGTCATCTGCAAGAGTGATAATTTAACTTCTTCATTCCCAATTTGGATGCCTTTTATTTCTTTCTCTTGCCTGATTGCTCTGGCAAGGACTTTAACACTATGTTGAAAAGCAGAGGTGATAGGGACATCCTGTCGTGTTCCTGAGCGTAGAGCAAAGGGCTTCAGTTTTCTCCATTAATTATGAGATTAGCAGAGGGCTTGTCATATATGGCCTTTATTATGTTAAGGTATTTTCCTTCTATACCCATTTTATTAAGTGTTTTAATCATAAATGGATGTTGTATCTTGTCAAATGCTTTTCTGCATCAATTGATATAATCATATGATTTTTGTCCTTTATTTTGTTTATGTGATGTATCACATTGATGGATTCGTATGTTGAACCATCCTTGTGCCCGAGGATGAACCCCACTTGGTCGTGATGAATAATCTTTTTAATGCATTGTTGTATTCGATTTGCTAGAATTTTATTTAGGATTTTTGCATCGGTATTCATTAGAGATATTGGTCTGTAGTTTTCTTTTTTGTGCTGTCCTTACCAGGTTTTGGTATCAGGGTAATGTTGGCCTCATAAAATGAGTTAGGGAGTACTGTCTCTTCTTCAATTTTTGGAAGAGTTTGTGCAGGATTGGTATTAGATCCTCTTTGAAGGTTTGGTAGAATTCACTAGTGAAGCCATCTGGTCCCGGACTTTTGCTTTTGGGAAGGTTTTGGATGACTGATTCAATTTCGTTACTGGTGATCGGTCTGTTTAGATTTTCCAGTTCTTCATGGTTCAGCCTTGGAAGGCTATATGTTTCTAAGAACTTGTCCATTTCTTCTAGGTTGTTGAATTTGGTGGCATATAGTCCTTCATAGTATTCTTGGATGATCCTTTGTATTTCTGTGGTGTCCGTGATAACTTCCCTTTTACGTTTCTGATTTTGTTAATCAGTGTCTTCTCTCTTTTTATCTTAGTAAGTCTAGCCAAGGGTTTGTCAATTTTGTTAATCTTTTCAAAGAACCAGCTCTTTGTCACATTAATTTTTTCTATTGTCTTTTTGTTCTCTATTTCATTTAGTTCTGCTCTAATTTAATTATTTCCTTTCTTCTGCTGACCTTGGGTTTTACTTGTTCTTCTTTTTCTAGTTCTTTAAGGTGTAACCTGAGGTTATTTGTTTGGGATTTTTCTTGTTTCTTGAGATAGGCCTGTAATGAGATAAATTTCCCTCTTAAAACTGCTTTCGCTGCATCCCCAAAATTTTGGTAGGATGTATTTTCATTGTCATTTGTTTCTATGTATCTTTTGATCTCTCCTCTAATTTCTTCTTTGACGCAGTCCTTCTTTAAAAGTATGTTATTTAATCTCCATGTATTTGTGTATTTTCCCGCTTTCTTTTTACAGTTGATATCCAATTTCAAAGCCTTGTGATCAGAGAATATGCATGGTATGATTTCAATCTTCTTAAATTTGTTGAGACTGATTTTATGTCCCAATATATGGTCTATCCTTGAGAATGTTCCATGTACACTAGAAAAGAATGTATAGTCTGATGTTTTAGGATGAAGTGCTCTATAAATGTCAATTATGTCCATTTCATCTAATGTGTCATTTAGGGCTACTATTTCGTTATTTATTTTCTGTTTGGATGATCTATCCATAGCTGTCAATGATGTATTTAAGTCCCCTAGTATAATTGTGTTTTGGTCAATTTCTCCCTTTAGTTCTGTTAGTAGTTGCTTGGTGTATTTCGGTGCTCCCTGATTGGGGGCATAAATATTGATGACTGTTATGTCTTCTTGCTGTATAGTCCCCTTCACCATTATGAAATGTCCATCTTTGTCTCTTGTTATCTTTTTCACCTTGAAGTCTGTTTCATCTAATATCATTATGGCTACACCTGATTTTCTCTGGGTACCATTTGCTTGGAGTGTCAATTTCCACCCTTTCACTTTGAGTCTATGCTTGTCCTTGTAGCTGAGATGTGTCTCTTGGAGACAGCATATGGTTGGGTTTAGTTTTTTGATCCAATCTGCTACTCTGTGCCTTTTTATTGGTGAGTTCAGTCCATTTACATTTAGGGTGATTATTGATATGTGAGGATTTCCTGTCATTCTATCTTTAGTTTTCTGGTAAGGCTGTGTCTCCATTGTTTCTTTGCCTTTTTTGTTGTTGTCTATTATTTCTGTGTGGTGGTATTCTATGATGTTTCCCTCTGTTTCTTCTTTTATTTCAGTATATATTTCAATTCTGGATTTTTTTTGAGTGGTTACCCTTAAGTTTATGTAAAAGAAAGTTTGATATTTAGAGTATTCCATTTTCTTCAGCACACTTAATTTCTGCATTCCCATATTCTGGTTCAGGCCTTTACTCTCCCCCTTTTCGTTTTGGTTGCCACAAATTGTCCCTGTTGATGGTGGTCGAATAGCCTCCTTTAGTATTTCTTGTAGTGCAGGTCGTGTATTAGAAAATTCCCTCAGCTTCTGTATGTCTGGAAAGGTCTTTATTCCTCCTTCATATCTAAAGGATATCTTTGCTGGATATATTATTCTTGG
Source organism: Rhinolophus sinicus (assembly GCF_036562045.2). Classification (NCBI taxonomy): domain Eukaryota; kingdom Metazoa; phylum Chordata; class Mammalia; order Chiroptera; family Rhinolophidae; genus Rhinolophus; species Rhinolophus sinicus. The sequence goes on along the minus strand of NC_133768.1, from coordinate 80,698,841 downwards.
CTCATGATTTCTCTCTTTCAATAGTTTGAATATTTGGTTCCACTCCCTCCTGGCTTGTAGAGTTTCTGCTGAAAAATCTGATGATAATCTAATGGGCTTTCCTTTGTAAGTTACCGTCTTCTTTTCCCTGGCTGCCTTGAGGATTCTTTCTTTGTCGTTGATTTTAGACAGCTTCAATACAATGTGCCTTGGAGAAGGCCTGTTGGGATTGAGGTAACTAGGTGTTCTATTTGCTTCTTGGATTCGAGGGTCCAGTTCTGTCCACAAATTTGGGAAGTTCTCATCGACAATTTGTTTGAATATATTCTCTGTTCCTTCTCTCTTTCTTCTCCTTCTGGTATGCCCATTATTCTTATATTGCTCTTTCTGATGGAGTCAGAAAGTTCTTGTAAGTTCTTTCATTTCTTTTAAGTCTCAAGTCTCTTTCTTCTTCTATCTGTGTCATTTCCAGGTTTCTATCTTCGATGTCACTGATTCTTTCCTCCATCTGGTCAACTCTACTACCTAAGCTGGTTATTTCATTCTTAATTTCTTCTATTGAGTTCTTAATCTCCAGAAATTCTATTTGGTTCTTTTTAAGATTTCAATCTCTTTCATAAAATGCTCATGCTGTTCTTTGATTGAGTTTCTGAGTTCATTTAACTGCCTATCTGTGTTTTCTTGTATCTCGTTGAGTTTTTCAGAACTGCAATCTTGAATTCTCTGTCATTTAAGTCACATATTTCTGTATCTTTAAGTGCCTTCTCTGGAGATTTTTCACTTTCTTTCTGAGCTATCTTGTTGCCTTGGTTATTCATGGCGATTACTGGTTTACTATTTCTCTTCCTAGACATCTACAGGAGTGACTTCTGCAACAGGTTGATAAGCGGTCTTTCTTTTGTTTGCCAGTACTTGTTGGTAGAATGTTTTATTATTTCTCCAACTGCAACTTATTTTCTTCTCCCACACGGTAGTGCTATGTTTTCTCTGCACTATTCCAACTTCTCACACAATGGGGGGATTCCCTGGGAGACAGGCTTCTCCTCTGTTAATAGTTTGTCTAGGTCACAGGGTGCAGTGTCCCAGTGGGTATGCGGAGAGCTTTCGATGTTCCAAAGCTCTTCCAGCTCCTGATTCAGAGCCCGTATATTTCAGCAGTTCTGTTTACTCCTGCAGGGATCCGCCCAGATAGGTGGGGTCAGGGGCTGGGTGAGTTGTGAGAGGTGGCCCAGAGCAATGGCGGCGACCACCACCACAGCCGGTCCTGCTTCCACAGCTCTGTCCCCTTTGCTGGAACTAGTTGGGCTGTGAATTTGTGTTTGCAGTCCACAGTTCTCAAAACAGCAAATTTTCTGTTGTTTTGATCTGACACTGCTACTGTTTCGCTTCTAGCACCGGGCAGGTGGGGGCGGGGCGAGCTCTGGGAGGGAGGGTGCGGCTAGTCTCAGTGCCTAAGGCTCCGTTCTCTGCTCGGCAGTGCGGGCTTAAACCACCGTTTTCAGCCTTTTTCCCTCAGTCTTTTCTCCAAGGTCTCTGCTGTGAGCGTTGGGTTCAGCCGTGTTATATGCTGTCCCCTCAGCCCTGTGGAGCCCTGGCGGAGCCCTAGCATTCCGAGTTCTTCCCTCTCCCGCAGCTGCGGTGGTTCCGGGAAGCCGCGAGCTCGGCGCACTGAGCTAGGTCTGCGTCCTGCACCTGCGCGGCTCTGTCTCCGGGCACTTCTCCCATTCCTCCTCCCCCACTCGCGCGAATCTCCCACCTGTAGGTGATTTCAGTCGGTAGTGGGCCTCTTCGTCTTTCCTGTCTGCTGTGCAGGGAGTCCTTTGTGGAGTTTTTGTTGTTCGATTCTTTGTAAATTCCAGGGGAGCTTTACAGAGGCTCACCTCACGCCACCATTTTTTTCACTTTTTGTTTTCAAGCGTCAATATTCAATGTCCTGTGGACCCTTTAAATGCCATTTTTTCGCATAAATCTTTTTGATATCTCCCTTGGGGACATCTGTTTGGCAAGGATATTTTGAAGGGCTAAAGCATTGCATAATAGTTCTATTCATTTTTTTCAGCAGTGTTTCTTGGATAAAAAGGGAGGGGTGAATACTCCTATTTTGGTGAATCAAATGTTTCCCACCTCCTGTTCTTCCTAGAATCTCTTCCCTCCTCCCATCTTGAGTTCCTGCTCTTTCAGTTCATACTTGTTTCCACCAGAGACACTCAAGCTGGGGACTTTTATTGGAACAAACATGATGTGTTTCAACATTGCTCTGGAAAAAAAATGGTGTCAGTCCGTTGGCCTGGCACACTAGCACACACGAAAAAATTTTAATCACTGTGATTGCTCTCTCTTCTATATTTTTCCAGTATTTTGTGCCACTCTTCAACCACTGTCTTGCCTTCCTGACTCCTTCATGCACACATCTTCCTCTCTAGACTTTAAGTTTGTTATGGCCAGTGATCTTTTCTTGTTAATCATTTTGCCCCCCCCCCCATAGTACTTATGGTGCTCAGTCAACGCCTGGTGACTTGAGTTGACAGTGGATGGCGAAGGAGATTTTGAGTGTGTTTTTATTTTTCCTGTTAGAAGACAGAAGGCACAAAATAAAGGACTCTTTGACCCTATCCATCCTCTGTGACACTAGCCTTTGTGAAGCTTCCATCTGTGACTGGGCATTAATAACCAGTCTCCCATGGTGAGAGAGGGACTTCAATTTCTGGCAGAACAGATCTTGGCTTTGAGCAGCAATTCCACTGAGCCCCTCGGAGAGAGTAATTTCAGAAATTTTTTGTTTGGTCTCCATTCTTATCAGGGAAAACAAATAGCAATAAAGCATAGTATAGCCATGACCCTTTCACTAGGGATCCCGACACATAATTTCAATAAAATCCTATGAGCATGGATGGGGTGCAACTAGCAGCCACCACAGAGATCCGAGATAACCATCAACCTGACAGTCTGGAGAAGGGAACCATTAGAATTAGCAAAGATGATCTAATGGAGCCTGCTTTAGAAGACACACTTTGCAGGACAGTATGAGAGTAACTGGAAGAGTAGCCACATAATGCATGGAAACCAAGGGTAGTTTCTATGAAGAAATCTGGAAGCCAAGTTCATTGGGTAACCCGTAGCTCTGATCACTGGTGCCAGTTCTCTTTCTCCTTTTTTTCATTTTTTCAATTCCTCTCTTTCTCTGAATCCTGGAGGGTAAGGGAAATGCCCAAGAGAGCAAGGACACATCAGATCTCAGATCTAAATTCTCTCTCTCTCTCACTCATATGTGTATGTACGTGTGCATACCTCATTTTATTGCACTTCACTTTATCGTACTTCTCAGATGTTGCATTTTTTGTAAGTTGAGGTCAAGACCCTCCACCAGCATAAAGAGTATGACTTGCTTTATTGTGGTGGTCTGGAACTGGAACTGAACCCATAATATCTCCAAGGTGTGTGTGTGTGTGTGTGTGTGTGTGTGTGTGTGTGTGTACGTATATGGCTCAACAGACACCAGTTTGAAATACTGAATTTTTTAATTATTAGTTTCAGGTGTACAAAGCAATGTCCTAGCTAGACATTTACCCCCCTCACAAAGTGATAACCCTCCTCCCCCAATCTACTACCCCTTTGACATTGTATATAGCTGTTACAGTTCCACTGACTCTATTCCCTATGCTGTACTCCACATTCTATGAATAGATATATAGATATATAGATATAGATATATCTTTATATATATCTATATGTGGATATAGATATATAATTATAGTTGACATTCATTATTATTCAGCTTCAACTTTAGGTGTGCACTGCAGTGGTCAGTCACTTATACTGTCCATGAAGTGGTCTCCCTAATAAGATAAACATCCATCAAATACCCAAAAAAATCTTTATAACATTATTGATTATATTCCCCAAACTGTCTTTCGTATCCCTGTGGCAATTTTGTGGTTACTGATTGTGCTTTCTAATCCTCTCACCTTCTCCCTCATGCCCACCTCCTCCCAACTAACAGCCCTCAGGTTTTTCTCTACATCTCTGAGACTGTTTCTGATTAGCTTGTTCATTTATTCTTTTATTTAGATTCCACACATAAGTGAGGTCATAGGGTATTTGTTTTTTTCTGTCTGACTTATTTCACTTAGCATAATATTCTCTAGGTCCATCCATATCGCTGCAAATGGTAAGATTTCATTCTTCTTTATGGCCGTGTAATACTCCACTGTGAAATGCTGAACTTTTAAATTGGGTTGAAGCCCATACATGGAGGTAATAGTAAAGAAACCTCAGATTGATACAATATTGACTCATATGCATATAACCAGCACATAGTAGTTAGGGACAGATGGTTGGGGGTCAGACTACAGGTAGAGAGAAAAGACAACTCTAGTAGAATCAGTGGTATCAATGGAAGGAAAGAATAAGCCAACAGGAAAAGGATAGTCAGCATGGAAGCTTAGAGTGACCAGGGCCAGAAGGACTCAGACATAGATTCTGGGAATGACATATATTTTAAACACTCAAATGGCTTTTTTTTCAGTTAAGGAGCTGGCCTTACTATATATAGTTCATGTGAAATATCCTTGAGGAACAGCATCTTCTCCTTTGAGCTTTGAGTTCATGCACATCCTGCAATTTTATGATGATGAATTTGAGTCTGTAGTACCTTAATATCAGGAAGAGGATTGGACAGAACACACACACACACACACACACACACACACACACACACCACTTTGGTCTCTGTAAAGGAGTAACCTCTAAACGAATACAGAGATATTCTGGTTTCCACAGCAATCTCTTGTGAATTTGGTAGCATTAGTCAGTCTTCCTGAATCTGACCCACTTTGAGTACACATAAGACTGAGTTTCTAGACATGTAAGGGAACAAGCTCCCTAAAAAGCCTTTTGGCTGGCTGGCTTGTAATTTTGTGTCGCGTCCTGCACAACAAAGGCTGTAGGGAGGTGAGAAGGGGCGGCTTTGGGTTAAGCTATAATAAAGAGACAGAGACTCAATACAGTTAAATTACAGAGGACCAGGGGACCCGCAGTATCAGAGACTGGGGCCCCGAATCGGGCCGACTTTCGGTATTTATTGATTTTAGACAAAGAAGTCACATGATTTAAGGATTTAAGGATTTAAGGCATGGTCTGTGAAACTTTTACACCACATAGAAAGAATGATCTCAAAATCCAATTATTTGTCCCAAAACAGCCGAGGTATCCAGTCCCATGATAACTAAGGTGTGGTATGTACCTCCCTGGGGCGGGGGAAAGTCTCTGGAGGTAAAACAATGCCTTGAGCTGAGCAGAAAGAGCTTGATCTTATGCTCTAATGATCCTCTCTCACAATTAGGTGAGAGGGAGAGGCAAGAGTCAGCAGCAGCTTTTCTCAAGCAGGGGGAAGGAATGACAAAGCCTCTTCCCATCAATCTTCATGCAGCTCATCGGGGGTCTCAACGGGGTCCCGTCTGGCTTAGGTTGTTTCTCCCGTGAGAAATCTTACACGTCTTTGACTGCAAACCCTTCATCTGAAGACCAGGCAGAGAGACACAAGGTGTAACAAACTCAATCCCAGAGAGGCACAGTTCCACAAATCCTTCCTTTCCTAGGGAAAGGCATGAGGGGACAGAAATTTAGGCTGTGGTGTGACCACAATTTTCTCCCTTGGACACTCCTCACCTCATTGCCTCCCTTCTCAAATCACAGCAAGGGGGAATTGATTAGCTTTGCACCACCTGATAGCAGACTGTAGTGTCTTCAGATTCCAGTAAATATCTCCTTGACACTCTCCACCCCAATTCCATTGCTGTTGGGGGTGTCCATCTTGTTTGCCCATTTCCTCTTGCATTTTGCAAATGCCTCAGTTGTGTTAGTGTTTTTTCCTTCTTTCAGTTCGGAGCAACCTGTTCATTTTGAAGAGCCAGCAGCTTCCACAATGTGCCAGTGTTTTGAGCACCTGGAAGGGCAGTCGCCACATTTCAGTCTATTCCTGAAAGTCAAGGGGACATTAACCCCTCAGCAGGGCCCTACGTCCCTGTGTGGTACTCGAGACATGAGTGGGGAACAAAGTCCTGACACACAGGTTCAGATAGAGTGAGTAACACAGCTTTATTTGGGAACCAATGTCCCTCCAAAGGCCAATGCTCTGGTAAGCACAGGAGGTTATACAAGATAAAATAGAATTTAATAGTGAACCAAGTCCGAGAGTCAATCGAGGTGGAGAAGGTCCCTGGTCCAGGAGAGACGACTGGGCCCATGACGGGTCTGAGGCAAGCTGGTCCTGCAAGGAAGAACTTCAGAGAGTCCTGGAGTATCACAGCTTGCACTTCGCAGAGGGTCCTAGCCGGAGAGCCCAGTCAGACCACTCATGGCATTTCTCTGGAGTTCTGCATTTATCCTCTTTTCCTTGGACTTGTTTACCTCTTAAGTGATAACCACAAGCTGTTTTGGTGAATGTGTTTATCACTCAATTTTGTTATGCCCAGTTTCACACAAAAACATGTTTTTCACTTCACTCTTATCACTCTCACACATGTGTGGTCATATTCCTAGCTGGCGTCCCTACTAGTAAACAACTTGTTTTTCAAACCTCAATACAACATATATAATACATTTTATATGCTCTACACAGCCAGGAAACAGGGTCTCAGTAACCAGGGACTTGGTTTTTCTCTTGTTGCCAGTATCTCAGGGAGGGTGGAAGGTTGGTAGACATCCATTCACTTCAATCCAGTGTGTTTTATTCTGCTAAACCATCACTGTCTTCTCTTTATTCCTCTAACTTATTGTTACAATAAGAAAAACACTACTTCGTATTCACATTCTGTGCTTTTTTCATGTTTTTACTATAATAAAGCAACCAGTTTTTCCTTAATTATGCCATTTGAAAATGTTTGCTACAAAAAAGAAAGTGTTTACTACATTATCTAATGTAATCTGTATTATCTATTGAATTGACAATTATACCTGAATGGAACCATTGAGAATATTTCTGTGAAAGTTAGTGGGGAAACAAAAGGTTTCTATTTAGATACTTGATGCTATGTATTGAAGTGTGTCCTCACAAAATTCAAGTACTAACTTTCAGTACCTCAGAATATGACCTTATTTGGAAACAAGATCATTGCAAATGTAATTAATTAAGATGAGGTCGTATTGGAATAGGGTGGGCCCCAATCCAATATGGCTGGTGTCCTTATGGAAACGGGAATTTTGGACACAGACACAAACAGGGAGAATACCATTTGAAGAGGAAGGCAGGGATCATGGTGCTGTTTTTTTTTTTTTTCTTATTAAATTTATTGAGGTGACAATTGTTAGTAAAATTACATAGATTTCAGGTGCTCTTTTTATGCCAAGGAATACCAAAGATTGCCAGCAAACCACCAGAACCTAGGAAACAAGCATGGAACAGATTCTCCCTCACAGCCCTCAGGAGGAACCAGCCCTGCTAATGCCTTGATCTCAGACTCCAGAACTGTGATATAATAAATATCTGTCATTGTCATGCAGGGTCTCAGCTCCTGCTCCCTGCACAAGAATGCAGGATATACTGAGGCCAAAAAGGAACACCAATGGAGCCATAGATACGGGAGTCATACCACTATATTCTCTCTGATGGCTGGGTGGAGACACAGGAAACAGGCTCCACACAATGCACAATCTGCTGTCTGCTTCTCTGCCCACCAACCAACCAACCCGTTAGTGTAGCCATGGCAGTTATATCAGTGGCTAATGGCTAACTGGTAACAGCTGATGGCCAACTAGCCACAGCTGACAGCCATCTACTACCCGAGCCAGCACCTTTCCACGTGAGGCCGAGAGCCTGGAAACTGCTCTCCGAGACTGTCCCCACACTCCACCCTTGCAGGGTCTCACCTCACAATCTACATGACAAGCATCTTCCACAAGGGGCCCTATGTCATATTAGCCTATCAGCACCTACGGGTGGAAATAAATAGTAGTCATAGGAACCAATAATAGCAAATCCCTTCCATCTGGGAGGATACACGCTAGCTTTTTGTCCTGGGAAAGGAGGGTTGCTGCCACTGGCACCTTTCCCAGTTTGTGGTACCAGACCTTCATGGTAGTGTTTGGGGTCCCTTGCATAGTTTCAACAGGTAACAGAACAGGGGACCCCATAGTAGGCCATATAGAGAGCACATAGTTTCCCCACAAAATCGTCCCAGCATCGGGAAACCCGTATACCACAGTCACTTACGGTGGCCACTCGGCCAGCACCCCTGGTGTCACTTGCAAATCATGGCTCAAACCAGCCCCCCATGAGGCTATCAGGCCCAGCCACCGACAGTGGGGCCTTTTGACCCGCCAGGGCCAAGTCCATTGCTGCCGTTCCCCTGCTTTCAAGCATGTGCGTGCTGGCAGCAAAATGTTTCCATTTCTGCCATAGCCTGGCTTTAACAGAGTCTCACTTCTGGTAACCTGTAACTGAATGGGAGAGGTCGTTCGATGTAGCAGAGCTTCTACTGGTGCAGGCCTTCTCTTCCACGGTGTCTCATTCAGGCTTTTCAAGATGTCTCACAGACAAGAAGCCCAGTCAAGCATCCTGGGAGGGTGTTTTGACACCTGGAGGCCTTGCTTCAAAAGGCTATTGTAGTGTTCAATCATGCTATCTGCTTGTTAATTGTACAAGGTATGAAACAACCATTGTATGTTCATGCTAGCACCCCAGTACTGCACTTCTTGTCCTGTAAAATGAGTACCCCTGTCACTTTCAATGACACAGCCGTGTAAGAATGACCACTGTATGCCGCTGGTCCGCAGCCAGACATGGCCAAGCAAACATCAACCCCGTAGCAGTGTCCACTGCTGTGAAAGCATACATAGCATTGCGGGCCTTAGGTAGGGGCCCAATATAATCCACTTGCCAGCGAGTGAGGGGTAGCCTTCCTCGCATAATCTGCTGTGTCTCCCAGGGGAGCCTCCACCTTTGGGGGCTGTCCTGGGCAGACACGACACAGTCATAGCAGGCATCTACTATCTCCTGGCATTTCGAAGGCAGACCCCAGCGTCTGCTCACCTACCACGTGGTTCAGCTTCCAGGATGCTGCAATTTCCTATGCAGCCAATGGGCCACATCAATGGCAGGGGCCTGTTCTAACCATCGGACCTGTGCTAGGGCATCTACTTCATCATTACCTAGGCACACTGAGGGGGAGTGACCTGTGACATGCATTAGGGTCACTTCCTTTCTCTGCCCTAGGTCCCAGAGGTCCTGCCACAAGGATTGACCCCACAGTGGACGGTGCCCTACCAACGAGTTTTGGTGTTTCCATGTGTGGAACCACAACGTTAGGCCCCGGAACACCGCCCAGCTGTCAGTACAAATAACTAGGGGCCCGAGCTCATGGCTAATTACCATCCACACAGCCCGTAGCTCAGCCCACTGGCTACTCTGGCCCATCCCAGTATCAAACCAAATGTTGTCTGTTTTGGGCTGCACATCGATAGCCATCCAAACAGCTGCAGCTCCTCTGTTAAAAACATCAGTAAACCAGGCATCCTCAGGTACTGGGGACTGTTCTTCTTTGTAGGGTGAGGGCTCCAAGTCCTCCCCTCTAGGCAGAGCACTTGGCTCAGCCTGGGCTACAAGCTCCACAGGCCCCAGGACCTGTTGTAGCTCTGTGCTCAAAGGGCTTGAACTAAGGGTGCTACGTTGCTCCAAGTAGGCACCCCACTTGGCAAGGGTGGTGGTCTGTGCCACCCGTTTTGGGTCCCTGGGTCCATGTACAGATCCACCCCTAGACGGGATAGGTTGTTTGAACCAACACCCATGCCGTTCCTGTGATGGCTTCTGTGGTCACTAGGGCTGTGTACACAGCAGCCAGCTATTTCTCTATTAGAGAGTAGCGGACTTCTGCTCCTTTCCACAATTAGGACCAAAATCTCATTGGCCGCTGGAGATGATCCTGTTGCTGCCAGAGGCCCCATCCGTACCTCTCTTGGGTTATGTTAACATCAAGTTCAAATGGGTGACCAGCAACTACTACTTGCAGAGCCTGTGCCTGCTGCACTGCCCGTTTTGTGGCAACCAAGCCTTGCTCTATAGCCTCTGTCCAATCTCATGAGGCCACTTTTTTATCATGTTATACAAAGGCCTTGCCATTTGTGCTACATGGGGTACAAACACCCCAGCAGACCTAAATATGTCTGCAGTTGGGAGACCTTGGTCGGCCTGGGAAATGCTTGTATTTTGTCAATAATCACCTCATGTATGACCTTTGTCTTACCTGACCACACAACACCCAAAAACTTGACGGATAAGCCAGGGCCTTGGACCCTTTCCTCGTTCATTGCCCAACCATGTGACTTCAAGTGACAGAGAAAACAGGGAGCTGCTTGTTCTAAATCTGAAAGAGAATCAGAAGTTAGTAATATGTCATCAACATAGTGAAACAAGGCCACAGAGGACGGGCGATCCCACTGTGCCAAATCCTGGGCCACGAGCCGGTGGCAGATAGTGGGGCTGTGCAAGTGTCCTTGCGGAAGGACTTGAAAAGTCCACTGCTGCCGTCCCAAGTAAAAGCGAACTGCTCTTGACACTTAGGTGCAATGTCAGTAGAGAAAAAAGCATTGGCCAAGTCCACTACATAGTGATATGTTCCCAGGCGGACAGTCAGATGATTCATCAAATTGTGAAATGAAGGCACTGCAGCATACAAAGGTGGCATCACCTTATTCAACTCCTTATAGTCCACAGTCATTCACCATGTCCCATCTGGCTTCTTGACGGGCCATACTGGGGAGTTAAAGGGACTGTGCATTGGCCTCACAATATGTGCCTTCTCCAATTCCAACATTGTACAACCAATCTCCTCCTGCCCTCCTGGCAGGCGGTACTGTTGCACTGTAACCATATGCCAGGGCTGCGGCAACCATTGAGGGTGGTGAGTATGCCCGCGTGTCACCGCTTTCACCACCCGGATCTGGAGATGGAACTCTCCAACTGACGTCTGTAAGCTGAGGCCATGTAGCATGTCCACCCCTAGAATATATTTCGGAACGGGGGAGACATAAACCTTGTAGGTAAGAGGGGGAAGCCTTCTTATACCCAGTGGTAAGGAAACAGCTTTCACAGTCACAGTCTTTCTCCCATAGTCATCAGAGCAGATTGCTGGTCTGGGGAACAGTTCTGGGTTCCGATAAATAAGACTGCAGTCTGCTCTGGTGTCAACTAGGGCCAAAACCCTCTGCACATTAGAAGGGGACCAATGTATGGACAGTGACAAGTGGGGCCTCCGGTCCCCACTCAGCCGTTCTGACCAGGTACTTTGCCCGCCCCCTCCCAATCAAGCTGAAAGGAGTCAGCCTCAAGCGGCAGTATGAAGTCTTGGAGGGACACAGGTCGCGCTTTCCCAGACTTCTCCTTTAGGCTTCGCTGGAATTGCTATTCTGGACACAGCTGTTTCCAGAGTTCCAACAAAAGTGCATTGGGTTGCCGGTCTATTTTTTCCTGAATAACCCCTGCTGCCACGAGATCACGCCACATCTGCATGCCTGTTACTCTCTGAGGCCCACGACATTGTCCTCTTACTTTGATTTGGGCTTCCAGGTCTCAACTTCTGTCTTAACTTCCTTCACCTCCGGCTTTCAACATCCCTTAGGGTGGCCATGGCAGTTGTAACTTCATGGATCCGTCACCCCACATACGGTGTAAGAATAGCAACCAAGGATGCAAAAGCACTCGCAGGGGCAGTATCCAAAACCAGATCTCTCATGCTGGCTGTAAAAAGCTCGTCATCCGGCCCCTGCACATTATGGTTGAAAATAGCATGTCTCATACCCATTTCACGGATGATTTGAGTAAGTTCCGTATGTGACTGCCATTGACTCACAGTGTCTGGCAGCTCGCCAGCCTGGCCCCATACTGTGCGACCTGCAGCAGTGAGCCACGCCATTAGAGAATGGTTGCCCTGGTTGTTGACCAACGTATGGCAGTTCTGTAACCTTTGTCGCAGGGATGGATGCACTGTCACGAAGGCTAGCTTTCCCATTTTGCCTGGGGAGCAGAGAATGTTGTCTGCTCCCTCATCCCATAAATGTAGTAGCCAAGCCGAGACTGGCTCTCCAGGGCGCTGTCGGTACCGTGTCCCCAGCTCCTGCAACTCAGTGGGAGTGTATGGGGTATAGGTCGTGAACTCAGTCACAGCTGAGTTGCCGGCAGCAACACCCCCGGGGCCCAAAGGTTGCTCATGTTTCACCCTTTGCTTCAAGATGGGCCGGGCTTGGGGGTTGGGAGCTACATTGTCTCCACTCGCTTCCTCCGCCTCTGCCTCAGAGTCTCCACTGTGGGGGTCTCTCTTCTAACAGGTGGACCCGAGCTTCCAGAGCCTCCCACTGGAATACCTCATCCTGCATCTGGGCTATTCTAGCAAGTACTTCCTCCAAGTATGACACAATGCATTGAGGACCTCCTCTAACTGGTGGTCCCGAGCTTCCAGTGCCACCTGCTGGGGCTGCTGGTCCTGCACCTGAGCTATTTCATTAAGCTCATCTTCTGTATTATGATGCAATGCAGTGAGGAACACCCACTGTACCCTTTGCCGCCTGTACCCTTTGCCTCCTCTGGCAACTGCTCAGCCAGAACCTGCAGGGCCCTCTCCACACTGGCCAGAGAGCCACCCATGTCCTCCCACCCGTACTCGGGGGTCCAACTCCTGAGAACAGTGGCTACTGGATACCACACATTGTGTGGGGGTCACATGTCCTCCTGCTCAGAGTCAGACACCATTCCTACCTGGCCGGTATCCTGCTCGCCACACCAGGTGTCTGATTGGTTGGAGGCCTCGATGTAAGATGTCTGCAACACTTGGAGCCTATGGCAGCAGCAGAGTACCAAAAGGAAGGTGACGCCCGTCACGGCCAACAGGGTGGCATGCCATGCGGAGGCTAGAGAGGACAACCAATTCACCGAAGGGTCACGTTTCTCCTAGACAGATTGCATTTCCTGCTCCTGGCGCTACTCCTCACAGGCTTCCTAAGACTGAGTTTTCAAACGCACAAACTGCTCAACCATCCTTCAGAGAGTTTTGGCCGGCACCGTACCATGCTTGCAAAACTGAGCCTTCATATCTATAAACTGCTCCATTACTCTTTTGGGGATTCTGGCCAGCACCGTACCCTTCTCCCTGTGCCATGTGTCATGCTGGGTATCATGCGGGGTTTCCGGTCCCGCTCCTCACATAAGAACGCAGGATATGTTGAAGCAGTCATACCACTATAATCTCACTGGCGGCTGGGATGGAGACACAGGAAGCAGGATCCACACGATGCTCAATCCACCCTCCACTTCTCTGCCAACCAACCAAACCCCCACGGTAGCCATGGCAGTTATGTCAGTGGCTAATGGCTAACCAGTAATAACTGATGGCCAGCTAGTCACAGCTGATGGCCATCTACTACCTGAGCCAGCACCTTTCCACGTGAGGCCAAGAGCCCGGAAACTGCTCTCTGGGACTCTGTCCCCACAATCATTTAAGCCACCCAGTTTGTAGTACTTTGTTACAGCATCCCTAGCAAACTATCCTATTTGAGCTACTAAAAATTCCAGCTACGCATGTGTTCTGTAGAGTGAAGAACAAATGGATTGTAAACTCAAAAAATGTTATTTACACATTTTGTAAGAATACTGATAATCTGAAGTTTACTGGAAAATGGAAATAGTTTTTCTTCAAATCCATGGGCTAGCTGAGAAAGTAAAGATGGTGAAGAGAGCTTGGAGCTCCCCCAGAAAGACTTATGAAACTGTACACATGTTCTTTTACATCTTTATAATGTCACATATGACCACCTCTCCCCTCATTCACAAGGTGGAGTGTGTGTGTGTGTGTGTGTGTGTGTGTGTGTGTGTGTGTGTGTGTTTGGTGGTGTCTGGTGTATAAATGGGCTGAAGAATGTACCCCTGCCCAGTTCTATAGACTGGAAGTTATTCAGCCTTCCAATGTGGAGCCTGAAAACTTAACTTGCCATGCTTTCAGCTGTATCAAATGAGTCATCTTGTGAAAGACCTACCCAGATTAATTCAATTGTTAATGTTAGGACTCTGCTCTGGGAGGGCCCTGCTAGATGCTTTGGGATAAAATAACTCAGCAGAGGTCTGGTGAGGGTTAGCAAGACCTTCCCAAGAGACACCAGTTCTGTCAAGTACCTACTCTTTGGTGGGTATGTGAGGGCAAACCCTTGTTTCTCCCTGCTATTCCTGCCTCAGTCCCCTGAGTTCCTGCACTGAGGTGGCATCCTGTGGTGACAGAGCCAGGTGTGTAGTTTCCAGCCTCTCCACCTCATGTGGAAAGGTGCTGGCTCGGGTGGTAGATGGCCGTCAGTTGTGATCTGATGGCCATCAGCTGTGCCTAGTTGGCTGTAAGCTGTAACCAGTGGGCCATTGGCCACTAGTATGGCTGCTGTGGATATGCTAGCAGTGGATGGTGGCTCGCAAGTGTGGATAGTAGTTAGCACAGCAGATTGCAGTTAGCAAGGCAGATTGCAGTTAGCTAGTGAGGTGGGTTGGCAGAGAAGGGGACAGCAGGTTGTGGATCGTGTGGCTCCTGCTGCCTGTGTCTGTAACCCAGCCACCAGCTAGAATATAGTGGTATGACTCCCCTATCTATCGCTCCACGGGTGTTCCTTTTTGGCCCCACTATATCCTGGGTTTTCTTGCAGGGAGCGCGAGCTGAGACCCTGCATGACAAATGGCGCAGTGAGCAGGGTATCGTGCCGGCCAGAATTTTCAAAGGGGTAATGGAGCAGTTTATATGTATGAAAGCTCAGTTTCATGAGCAGGGTACAGTGCCGGCCAGAACTTTCCAAAGGGTGGTGGAGCAGTTTGTATATATGAATGCTCAGTCTCGGGAAGCTGGTGAGGAGAGGTGCCAGGAAGAGGAAACGTGATCTGCTTTGTAGAAACGTGACCCCTCGGTGAATTCGTTGTCCTCTGAAGCCTCCAGATGGCACGCTGCCCTGTTGGCCATAGCGAGCGTCATCTTCCTCTTGGTGGTCTGTTGCTGCCGTGGGCTCCTAGAGTTGTGGATGTTTTCCACTGAGGCCACCACCCACTCGGACACCTGGCATGGTGTGGGGACAGAGTCTGAGAGAGTAGTTTCCAGGCTCTCAGCCTCACGTGGAAAGGTGCTGGCTCGGGTAGTGGATGGCCGTCAGCTGTGGCTAATTGACCCTCAGCTGTTACAAGTTAGCCAATTAGCCCCTGGTATAACTTCCATGGCTGCGCTCATTGGTGAGTCGAGAGTTGGTTGGTTGGCAGGCAGAGAAGTGGACAGCAAGTCTCATGTCTTGTGGCTCCAGCCTCCAGTGAGACTATAGTGGTATGACTCCCCTACCTATGGCTCCATGGGTGTTCCTTTTTGGCCATGTCCTGCGTTCTTGTTTGGGGAGCGGGAGCTGAGACCCCGCAGGTTGCCTCGCACGACAAATGGCGCAGCGAGCAGGGTGTGGTGTCTGCCGAAACTCTCCGGAAGGTACTGGAGCAGTTTATACGTATAAAAGCTCAGTTTCATAAGCAGGGTATGGTGCCCGCCAAAACCTACCAAAGCATGGTGGAGCAGTTTGTGCATGTGAAAGCTCAGTTTTGGGAGGCCCATGAGGAGCGGCACCAGGAACGGGAGGCATGGTCTGCCTGGGTGACTCAAGTCTCTAGATGACATACCACCCTCTTGGCCATGGAAGGCATTGACTTCATTTTGGTAATCTGCTGTGGCCTTAGGCTCTGAGGGTTGTGGACATCTTACACCGAGGACACCATCCACTCAGACAAATGGCACAGCGAGCAGGGTCTCCCACATGACACATGGCGACCAGGATTCTGGCCAGGTAGGAATGGAGTCTGACTCTGGGCAGGAGGACATGTGGCCCCCACACAGATTGTGGTACCCGGTAGCCACTCTTCTCTGAAGCTGGACCCCCGAGGAGGGGTGGGAGGACATGGATGGCTCTCCGGCCAGTGTGGAGAGGGCCCTGTGGGTTCTAGCTGAGCGGTTGCCAGAGGAGGGGAAAGGTACAGCCGGCGGTGTGGGCTGGATGTTTCTCACCGTGTTGTGGCATAACACAGAAGACACGCTTAATTAAATAGCTCTGGTGTGGGACTAGCAGCTCCGGTGGGAGGGGCTGGCACCTCAGAACTGCCGACTGGAGGAGGTTCTCACCATGGTGCATCATAACTCAGAGGAAACTCTTGCTGGAATAGCCCAGGTGAGGGAACAGGTGTCCCGGTGGGAGACGTTGGAAGCTCAGGTCTGCCTGTTACAGGATGAACCCCACAGTGGAGACTCTGAGGCAGAGGCAGAGGATGCGAGTGGAGACAATGTAGCTCCCAACCCCCAAGCCTGGCCCATCTTGAAGCAAAGGGTAAAACGTGAGCAACCTTTGGGCCCTGGGGAAATTGCTGCAGGCAACCCAGCTGTGACTGAGTCACAACCTACACCCCTTATACTCCCACTGAGTTGCAAGAGCTCGAGGGCGGTACCGACAGCGCCCTGGAGAGCCAGTCTCGGTTTGGCTACTATGTTTATGGGATGAGGGGGCAGACAGCATTCTCTGCTCCCCAGGCGAGATGGAAAAGCTACCCTTCATGACGGGACATCCGTCCCTGCGACAAAGGTTACAAAATTGCCGTAGGTTGGCCCATGACCAGGGCAACCACTCTCTAATGGAGTGGCTCACTGCTGTGGTACGCACAGTATGGGGACAGGCTGGCGAGCTGCCAGACACTGTGAGTCAATGGCAGTCACATACGGAACTTACTCAAATCATCCGTGAAATGGGTATGAGACATGCTATGTTCAACCCTAATATGGGGGGGGGCACGGATGATGAGCTTTTTACAGCCAGCATGAGAGATCTGGTTTTGGATACTGCACCTGCAAGTGCTTTTGGATCCTTGGTTGTTGTTCTTATACCGTATGTGGGGCAGTGGATCCATGAAGTTACCATTGCCATGGCCACCCTAGGGGATGTTGAAAGCCAGCAGCAAAGGAGGTTAAGACAGGCGGTCTGAGAAATGGAGACCTAGATGCCAAAATCAAAAGTAAGAGGGTGAGGTCGCGGTCTCATAGAGTAACACTCATGCAGATGTGGCGTGATCTTGTGGCAACAGGGTTTGATCAGGAAAAAATAAACCGACAACCCAATGTACTCTTGATGGAATTTTGGAAACCGCTGCATCTGGAACAGCAATTCCGGCGAAGCCTAAAGGAGAAGTCTGGGAAACTCGATCCGTGTCACTCCAGGACTTCATGCGGCAGCTTGAGGCCAACTCCTTTCAGCTTGATTGGGGGTGGGGCAAGGTACCTGGTCAGAGGGGATGAGCGGGGTTTGGAGGCCCCACATGGAACTGTCCATACATTGGTCCCCTTCTAATGTGCAGAGGGTTTTGGCCCTAGTTGACACCGGTGCAGACTGCAGTCTTATTTATGAGAACCCTGGCTGTGCCCAGAAAGACTGGTGGCACCCTGAGAAACTCTGGTTGTGCTGAGAGAGAGCCTGGCTGTGTCCAGGTTATTGCATTCACCTCCAGGCTCCTTGCACAGAGCCCCTCATGGAAGACACTTGTCGTGTAGATTGTGAGGCGAGACCCTGGAGGGGTGAAGTGTGGGGACAGAGCTAGGAGTGCAGTTTCCAGGCTCTCCACCTCACGTGGAAGGGTTCTGGCTCAGGTATAGATGGCCGTCAGCTGTGATCGGATGGCCATCAGCTGTGCCTAGTTGGCTGTCAGCTGTAACCAGTGGGCCATTGGCTACTACTATGGCTGCCGTGGTTATGCTAGCAGCGGATGGTCGCTGGCAAGCGCAGATTGCAGTTAGCATGGCGGCTTGCAGTTAGCACAGCAGATTGCAGTTAGCAAGTGAGGTTGGTTGGCAGAGAAGGGGATGGCAGGTTGCGGATTGTGTGGCTCCTGCTTCCTGTGTCTCCAACCCAGCCGCCAGCGAGACTATAGTGGTATGACTCCCCTATCTATGGCTCTGTGGGAGATCCTTTTTGGCCTCACCATATCCTGTGTTCTTGTGCAGTGAGTGGGAGCTGACACCCTGCATGTCACATCCTGATCCCAGTCATCTAATATTCTGCACTTAGCTTTCCATGGCAGCAGGTGCCAAAAAAGAAGCAAGTGACAGAGCCTTTCCTAGGCCAGACTGGTCTTTCCAGAGGCCAGCCATGGAGGGCAAGCCCTGAGTTCTCAGCCTGCTTGGCTTGTAGACAGAAAATGAGAGCAGCTCCAGTTGGAAAGACTTTCTAGAGAGTGGAAATTGTAGCTGGCTTGCTTGCTTTTAAGCTGCTTGTGTTTTCAAAGCTAATTCTTGGCTTATTAGTCAAAATTCAGTGGGTATGTGTTCTTAAGAAATTACCATGTTTCCTAAGCCAAAATTTGATTAGTTGGTTTAGCAACAGGTTTGGGGGAGAGGAATTGATATATGTGAAAAGTCTTACAAAGGTATAAAAATGAGCTAACATGTACTTAACAAATTTGACAAATCACCTTTACTGAAAAGAATAGTGATATGAGACTATAAGAAATTAGGACAGGCCAGAATAATTCAGAACAAACATTTACTGAGCCTCAATTATGTACCAGGCACTGGTCTTGGTCCTTGAAATATATCAGAGTAGAAAATAAAAACCAGTATCTCTGCTCTTGTGTAGCTACGTTCTAGAATCAGGGCTGTATATCGCCAACGTTTCAAACATACTTCTTTTTTTAAATTTTATTTTATTAAATTTATTGGGGTGACAATTGTTAGTAAAATTACATAGATTTCAGGTGTACAATTCTGTATTACATCATCTATAAACTCATAGACACAGACAATAGTTTAGTGGTTGTCAGAGGGTAAGGGGGGTGGGGGGTGGGGGGTGGAAGAAGAGGGTAAGGGGGATTGAATATATGGTGATGGAAGGAGAACTGACTCTGGGTGATGAACACACAATGGGATTTATAGATGATGTAATACAGAATTGTACACCTGAAATCTATGTAATTTTACTAACAATTGTCACCCCAATAAATTTAATAAAAAAAAAATTCCCATTGTGTGTTCATCACCCAGAGTCAGTTCTCCTTCCATCACCATATATTCGATCCCCCTTACCCTCATCTCCCACCCCCCACCTCCTTTACCCTCTGGCAACCACTAAACTATTGTCTGTGTCTATGAGTTTCTGTTTCTCATTTGTTTGTCTTGTTCTTTTGTTGTTTTTGGTTTATATACAACATATCAGTGAAATCACATGGTTCTCTGCTTTTTGGCAAATAGACATATGAAAAAATGCTCAACATGACTAATCATCAGAGAAATGCAAATCAAAACCACAATGAGATATCACCTCACCCCAGTCAGAATGGCTATCATCAACAAGACAAATAGTAACAAGTGTTGGAGAGGCTGTGGAGAAAAAGGAACCCTCATACACTGTTGGTGGGAATGCAGACTGGTGCAGCCGTTATGGAAGGCAGTGTGGAGGTTCCTCAAAGAATTACGAATAGAATTGCCATATGACCCAGCAATCCCTCTCCTGGGTATCTACCCAAAAAATCTGAAAACATTCAGAGATAAAGACACGTGTGCTCCAATGTTCATTGCAGCTTTGTTTACGGTGGCCAAGACATGGAAACAATCAAACGTACTTCGTGGGAATTTAAAAATATTTTTATTAAAAAATATAGCTAACATACAACGTTATATCAGTTTCAGGGGCACACCATAGTTATTCAACATTTATATACCTAAATAAGTGATTAGCATGATAAGTCCAGCGACCATCTGACACATCACCATGCTGTCACAATATTATTAATATTGACTGTATTCCCTATGCTGTACATTACATCCCCATGACTTATTTGTTTTGTACCTGAAAATGTGAACCTCTTATTCCCTTCACCTTTCCTATGCCCCTTTCTATTTTTTCAACTATAGTTGACAATATTGTTTTATATTAATTTCAGGTGTAGAGAATAGTGGTTAAATATTTGTACAATTTAAGTAAGGGGGGTGGGGGGGGAGGTGAGGGTAAGGGGGATCGAATATATGGTGATGGAAGAACTGACTCTGGGTGATGAACACACAATGGGATTTATAGATGATGTAATACAGAATTGTACACCTGAAATCTATGTAATTTTACTAACAATTGTCACCCCAATAAATTTAATTAAAAAAAAAAAAAAAAAAAAAAAAAAAAAGAAGTGATCCCCCTAACTAGTCTAGTACCCACCTGGCACTATGCATAGCTATTGCCATATTATTGACCGCATTCCCTATGCTTTACTTTACATCCCCATGACAATTTTGTAACTACCAATTTGTACTTCTTAATCCCTTCACCTTTTCCACACTTCCCCCCAATTCCCTTCCCATCTGTCACCCCAAATCTAGTACCCATTTGGCATCATATATGGTTATTACAATATTATTGACTGTAATCCTTATGCTGTACATTACATCCTTATAAGTATTTGTAACAACACATGTGTACTTCTTAATCCCTTCACTCATCCCTAAACCCCCCTCCCATCTCGCAACCATCAAAATGTTCTCTGTATCTATGAGTTTGTTTCTGTTTTGTTTGTTCTTTGGATTCCACATATAAGTGAAATCTCACTGCATCTGTCTTTTTCTGTCTGACATACTCCACTCAGCACAATACCTTCTAGGTCCACCCATGTTGCTGCAGATGGTAAGAACCCATTCCCTTCCATGGTTGAGCAATATTCCATTATATATATGTACCACCTCCTCTTTATCTACTCATCCATCAATGGACACCCAGACTGCACCACATCTTGGCCATTGCAAACAATGTTGTAACGAACATATAGATGAACACATCTCTTCAAAGTAGCATTCTGGGTTTCTTCAGATAAATACCCAGAAATGGGATTATTGAGTCCTTCTTTGTCTTTTGTTATAGCCTTTGTTATAAAGTCTATTTTGTCCTGTATAAATATTGCTACCCCAGCTTTTTCAGTCTCTGTTGTATCTTTTCATCTGAAGTGACTCCCTTGTAGGCAGCATATGTAAGGGTTTTGTTTTTGTATTCATTCAGCCTCCCTATGTTTTTTGTTGGAGCATGTAATCCATTTACATTTAAAGTAATTGTTGATAGATATGTTGTTATTGCCATTTTATCCATACTTTTTTATCTTTTCTTTTTTCCATCTTAAATAAGCCCCTCTAACATTCCTTGATACTGGTTTGGTGGTGGTGAACTCCTTTAGCTTATTCTTGTCTTGGAAGCTCTTTGTCTGTACTTAAATTCTAAATGATAGCTTTGCTGAGTGGAGTAATGTTGGTTGTATGTCCTTGCTTTTCATCACCTTGAATATTTTGTGCCAATCCCTTCTGACCTGCAAAATTTTTCTTGAGAAATCAGTTGACAATCTTTTTTTTTTTAATTAAATTTATTGGGGTGACAATTGTTAGTAAAATTACATAGATTTCAGGTGTACAATTCTGTATTACATAATCTATAAATCCCATTGTGTGTTCATCACCCAGAGTCAGTTCTCCTTCCATGGGAGTTCCCTTGTATGTAACCCTCTGTCTTTCTCTTGCTGCTTTTAGGATTCTCTCTTTGTCTTTAACTTTTGCCATTTTAATTATAATGTGTCTTGGTGTGGACTTGTTTGGGTTCATCTTGTTTGGGACTCTGCACTTCCTGGGCTTGTGTGTCTATTTCTTTTGTCAGGTTAGGAATGTTTTCAGTTGTTATTTCTTTAAATAGATTCTCAATCTCTTGCTTTCTTTCTTCTCCTCCTGGTACCCCTATTATGCAAAATGTTGTTATCCTTGATGTTGTCCCAGAGGTCTCTTAAACTCGGCTCAATTTTTTGGATTCTTTTTTTTTTCTTTTTGCTCTTCCAATTGGGTGTTTTCTGTTACCTTGTTTTCCAAATCGCTTCTGCTTCATCTAGTCTGCTGGTGATTCCTTCTAGTGCATTCTTCATTTCAGTTATTGCATTATTCACTTCTGATGGTTTCTATGTCCTTTTTTATGCTTGCCATCTCTCTGTTGAAGTTCTCACTAAGTTCCTTGAGCATCCTTATATCCATTGTTTTGAACTCTGTCTCTGGTAGGTTGCTTCCCTCCATTTCATTTAGTTCTTTTTCTGGAGTTTTCTCCTGTTCTTTCACTTGGAATGTATTTCTTTGTTTCTTCGTTTTGGCTGCCTCCCTGTTTTTGTTTCTATGTATCAGGTAGATTTGCTATGTTGGCCAGTCTTGCTGGCCAATTGGTGGCCTTAGGTTGTAGGTGTCCTTTGGTGGCCCAGTGGCACAGACTCCCTGGTCAGCTGAGTGGGGTGATCCAGGAGTGTCCTTTGTGTGAGTTGTGTGTGCCCTCCTGTTATAGTTGAGCCTTGATTGTTGTTGGCATATCTGTGGGTGGTATTAACCCTCAGGCTAACTGAATGTGGGGTCTGGCCACATCCACAGCTTACAGGCTGCTGTGCAGGTGGCTTAACCATGGAATGGGATTCATCCCAGTGGGCTCTGGTGCCTGTTGAAATTGTCCTCTGGGTGTTCCACTTGTGGAGCTAATTGGATGGTGCTCTGCTGTGGTTTGAAGGCAACCTTCAATTATATTGGTTATGGGACCTCTTGGGAGGGGCCAGTGAAGGCCTAGGTCACCCACTCCCTGTGACTGGCCAGGGACTACCTGGTAGGTGCTACAAAGTGATCCATGGTTGATCACTGCCTGTGCTGTACATGGAGGCCCGTGGGAGAGGCCACGCTGTGAACTGAGGACGGCTGCCACCAGTACTGGGTCTGGAGCAGCTCCACAAAGAGCCAGGACACTCCAAGGCCTGCTGTCACCTGCCAGCTCCTGTAAGGTTGAAGTGCTGATAAAGCGTCCTGTGTACAGAGCTGGATGTGGCAGGGTCTCAGTGAGTCAGCTGGGTGGAGTGAGCAGAGCTCACCAGACCAATTCAGATTCAGATTTGGCCATTAGAATGGGGAAGGGGCTCGTCACAGGAAAGATGGCACTAATCTGCCAGCTGCATGGGAGGAGGATTTCACACAGTGAAAATGGTGACTGTCCCTCTAGTCATCACATCGAAGTTACATAACTCAGTCTCTCCTCATGTCTCCAACATCCCCTGAGTCACTGTACCTCTACCAGAGCTCATGGTGAGTGCCTGTGCATGCCCTTTAAGAGGATTCTGCATTGTACACCTGAAGCTGAAACTGAACAATAATGAATGTCAACTACAATTTTACATTTTACAATGTCACACTACAATTATGTTTACAATGTCAAATATAATTTTACATTTTACATATATATATACAAGAAGTGGAGTACAGCATTAGGAATAGAGACAGTGGAAATGTAATGACTGTATGCGATGTCAGAGGGGTAGTAGATGGGGAGAGGGGTTATCACTGTGTGAGGGATATAAATGATAAATGTCTAACTATTACATTGTTTTGTACACCTGAAACTAATAAAAAAATAAAATTAAATGAAAAAAAGAGGATTCTGCATTTTCCTCAGCCTTCCATCCCATCTGGGGAGTCAGAATTCCCACTGTTTTTCTCAGCCAGATGTTGTGGGGATATCTCTTCCCAGCACCAATACTCTGGGCTGGGGAGCCTGCTGTAGGTTTGGGTCCCTTGCTTCTATGTGGGGAACCTCATTGGCTGAGATATCTCTCCCAATTATTAAGTACCATACATGGGTGTGGGGCCAGCCCATTTTGCATCTCTGCCTCTGCTATCAGTCTCGAAGTGGCTTCTTTTTTATATCCTTTATTATAAAACTGTTCAGCTGGACTTCAGACGGTTCTACAGGTTGATTGTTCTATAATTTAGTTGTGATTTTAATGTGTTCATGAGGCAAGCACAGCATTTGTCTACTCTATGATCTTGGATTTCAACCAGGAGTATTCTTTCTGAGATGTTTGTAAAATGTCTTTTCAGGTGTCAGCCTTTTAGTGAATGAACTTTGAAGTAAAATTAGCTGTTATGGGAGTAGTTGTCTGTATGCTACCTGAGAGATACGGGAAAAGCCATCTGGAAATTGACTCTGGCTGGCACTTGACCGAGGAATATAGAATTGAATTTTAGTCTTTGGGTGACTTTATCTCATGCTCCAGGCACACCTTTGTTGGGACTCAGTAATTAAAAGAACAGTGTGTTATTGTTGTGTAGTTATAATTATAAGATTTCATTACCTGAGTCTTTACAAGTGATGTAGACATAGCTTATATCGAGTTATATAGCCTTTTAAGTGGTCAGTGCTCTCACCACATCTCAAGGTTCAGTCCCATATGCTGTGTGATTTTCTGTATATGGTCATCATTATGTACTTTTTACGTATCCTCAGTATGTAGCACCCAACACATGAGAGGTTCTTAAATCCCTGAGGAATGAGTGAATAAATGAATGGAGGAATTAGTGAATGAACAAATAGATACCTAGATGGTAGTTTCACTTATCAGCAAGGGGAACATTTGTCAGTTCTTATTGCACTTGTGAAAGAAGTATCTTTTAAAATAAGAAAAGGAGTGAACCATGAGGGACAATGGGCCACCCTGGGCTTTGAGGTTATACTTCATCCATAGGGAAGTTGTGCTGACAATATATTGAGTAGCCAGAGTTGATCAGTTGAATCAGTTTCTAAGACTCAGAATTCCATAGACCATTCCCTGAGTACTTCTCAAACTTTAGTGTACAAGAGAAGCAGCTGGAGGGCTTGTGAAAACACATTGTATGGCCCCATCCTCAGAGTTTTGATTCATTATATCTGGCGTGAGGCCCAAGAATTGGAATTTCTAAGACGTTACCAGGTAATGGTAATAATGCTGCTGGCCTGGGGACCGCTTTTTGAGAACCACTAATCCATAACTAGTGCTAATAGAATTGACAATGGAGTGGTTAAGCATGTGTGCTCTGACCAGTGGTCAAATCCCAGTTCTACCCCCTTACTGTGTGGCCCTGGCCATGTTTCATCACCTTTCTGGGACTATTAGTTTCATCACCTTTAAATGGGACTATTAGTACTCACTTTCTAAGATTGTTGTGCAAACAAGATAATGCACACAGAGAGATCAGTACAACACCTGGAACTGAATAAATGTCAACTATTATTATCATTGCTTTGTATCTCAATATAGCTTGGTACATAGTAGACTCTCAAATGTCTGAATGATGAAGCAGGTATTAGTTGGGGGGGGGCTAAAAAAGAAAAGACAACTTTGAGTTTAAAAACATTAAAAAAATTCTTATCTTTACTATTCAAATTAAAGTCGAGGCAGATGCCTTAATGCTGCTGCAGGTGACATGTTGAAGCTAGAACAGCACAAATTATTTGTTGGTATTTTTCTGAACCCAAGTATGTGTTGACAGGCATCCAACGTATTAGAATCTGCAAGAGAACCAAGAGCCAAGAGTTGGTGGGGATGTTGCAGTTTGTGCATGAGACCTGCAAACCTGGTGTCAAATGTCCTTAGTTTAACATTGCATGCCATCTCTAGGCCAGTGGGCAAACTAAATCCAGGATTTAGAGTACTTTTGTGGTTTTGTTTACAATCCACATTCTGCAAAAAGACCTAATGGGCTTGTTTGAAATAAGGAATTTCTCTTTTGTTTTCTGTGAGTACACATGGCAGTATTTTCCAAAGTTTTGTCCATAGGCCATTTGCATCAACCTGGGGTGCTTGGTGAAAATGGAGATTCCTAATCTAGAACTAATGAATTAGAATCTGTGGATGTGGGGTCAGAAAATCTGCATTTGAAAAAGAATCCTGCTATTCTGGTGCACATTAAAGCTTGGAAAACACCACCACAGAAGTCTATCTATCTTGTATGACAGCAAGACTGGTTATATTTGTCAATGGCAATTAATCATTAGAGGAGTTTATAATATTGACTCCAGGATCCCCAGTAGGTCCATAAAGTTCATTCCAAGGCCACACATATTTTGGAGCTTGGCTTATGCCACCCAGTTCCAATATTCAGCCTTTGTACAATAAAGAACAGCTAGGAATAAAATGTTATTCAACAACGATTTATTGATAATTATCACTATAGTTGTTTTGATATGTGCAGAGCTGAATGCTTTGAAGATATAAATTGGAAAATAATGTGATTCCTGATTTCAGGTGACTCTCACTGTAGTGAATTGGTTCAACCAAGAGCCTCACTCCTGTGTGTCTTTTTTGCAAAATTGAATGAGTGCTCCTGGAGTCTATTCTCTGGGTTAAAGCAAATCACATGTTCCACTCTGTTATCTCTTTGATTCTAAGTCCATAGCCAGTAAGCCCAGATGTACTTCATTAATTGGGAGAGATAGAAATTAATAGTTAGAATTCAAATAAGCCAATATCAGTGCCCAACCTATGGAAGGGCATCAATGACTGAGAGCAATTAACATTCTGTGTTAGGTGTCTGTATATGGCTCTTTCTTGTTGGTCAACTCAGTAGTGCTCAGAGCTGCTCCCCATTCCACCTGCCTGACTTGGCCTGGCCAAATGACTCTGGTTTCTGTTTTTGGCCTTCCTTTGGCACCTTACTCTGTCATCTCCTGTTTCTAATCCTGACCTGGTAACCTATGCTCATCCAGAATCCTTTACTGCATCTGCCACCTTCTTGCCAAATCTGCTTATCCACAAAGGATAAATGACTTCAGAGCCTCTATGAAGAAAGAACCAGCATCCTCTCTCTGTGCTGCATAGGTCTATAAATAGCACACCCATTGTGCTCATTGGCACACTATGATATCTTGCTATTGAAATACTACAAGCATTGGTTACCCTTGTGTTCAATCATTTAGTCCATCTCTTTGAAGAGCATGTTGAAGAATAAACACTAATATCTGCACCACAAAGAAAAAGCAGCAAATCCTTTAATGATAACCTCATCTATGACTTTATAGAGAGCAAGTAAAACTATACAACTTGACTTTTGGTGTCAGAACATTAAAATTTTGCCCTGTTATGAAGGGGAATAAAGAAAGCTAATATCTATTGAGCACCAACAATCTGTAACTTACACAGGTTTACAAGAGGCCCAGATGGGATTTGAGCAGAGGTCTATTGGATGTTACGCTAGATTTTGGTAATTCAAATATTTCCGTTTTCCATGACTCTGGGTGATGAACACACAATGGGATTTATAGATGATGTAATACAGAATTGTACACCTGAAATCTATGTAATTTTACTAACAATTGTCACCCCAATAAATTTAATAAAATAAAATTTAAAAAAAATTAAAAAAAAAATTTCCGTTTTCTCATGGCCAAAAATGACCTCCTCCAAGGAAAACCTTCTTACTTTAACAATTAATTATCTAGGGCAACAGCAGTATATATGGAATGTCATCTGATAAACGTGTTTGTCCTTGATTATGGGTGTAAATTGTATTTGGTCTTTAATTCTGATGATCTGTGTTTATGTACTTTTGTTTTTATTGCATATTTTCTGCCCACCAGTTTCTAAAGCAAGCAAGCATTAGCTCTGATTGAAGAGGACAACAGCAAATCAATCTCATGTGATTTTTACTGTAAATATTTGAATTGCATTTATTACATGTCTCTATCACTTTATGCTGTCTGTTGAGATGAAGTCAAATTGGTCCTGTGCCAACGTGCTAGTTTAGAATGCATTGACTTTTTGGGAGGTACAGTCTGATTCTGACTGTGATGAGAAAGGAAGATACTGATAAAGGCTTTGGAGATAGACAGCTGTTCTGACAAGTCTTGTGAGAGAAATATGACAGTGCAGTCAGAGTGAACATAACTCTGACCTGAATACGGAGATCTTAATTTCGAGAAATGAACTACTAAAAAGAGTCAGTTAAAATGAGGAATTAACTGAGGGAATCCTTTTTTATGTGAGTATATTTAAAACTTTAGGAAGCTTTCTGTCTGACACTGAGAGAGACAGAGCAGTTTGAAATGAGCTTGGGAAGAAAGTATGGCAACTTCGAACACAGCAAGATATCTGAGCTTTAAAGGCTGAGTTTTAACTGAAAATAAGTCTGTCTGGTTTGGTTAAATTTGGTTAAAATTTAACTTGGATAAAAATATATCAGAATCTAGGCAAACATATTTAAATTGAAGGTACTAATTAAAAAAAAAGCCCAGTTATTGAGGGTCCCCTATGTGATTGTCTGCGTACATAGACTTCTTTTAATTTTCTATTTATTTACTTATTTGTTTATTTATTTATTTATTTAAATTAAAGTTTATTGGGGTGACAATTGTTAGTAAAGTTGAATAGGTTTCAAGTGTACAATTCTGTATTACATCATCTATATTTCATTTTGTGTGTTCACCACCCAGAGTCAGTTCTCCTTCCATCACCATATATTTGGTCCCTTTTACCCTCATCTACCACCCCCCACCCCCGTTACCCTCTGGTAACCACTAAACTATTGTCTGTGTCTCTGAGTGTTTGTTTCTTCATTTGTTTGTCTTGTTCGTTTGTTGTTTTCAGTTTTATATACCACATACCGGTGAAATCACATGGTTCTCTACTTTTTCTGACTTAATTCACTTAGCATTATAATCTCAAGATCCGTCCATGTTGTTGCAAATGGCACTGTTTCATCTTTTCTTACGGCAGAATAGTATTCCATTGTGTATATATACCACAATTTCTTTATCCATTCATCTATCGAAGGACACTTTGGTTGTTTCCATGTCTTGGCCTCCGTAAACAAGGCTGCAATGAACATTGGAGCACACATGTCTTTATGTATAAATGTTTTCAGATTTTTTGGGTAGATACCCAGGAGAGGGATTGCTGGATCATATGATAATTCTACTTTTAGTTTTTTGAGAAATCTCCACTATATCAAACTAAAAATCTTCTGCACAGCAAAAGAAACCATCCACAAAATAAAGAGGCAACCAACCAAATGGGAGAAGATTTTTGCAAACAGCGCCTCCAATAAGGGGCTAATATTCAAAATATATAAGGAACTCATACACCAAAAACAACAACAACAAATAATCCAATTAAAAAATGGGCAGAGGACTTGAATAGATATTTCTCCCAAGAGGACATACAGATGGCCAATAGACATATGAAAAAATACACAACATCACTAATCATCAGAGAAATGCAAATATAAACCACAATGAGGTATCACACTAGTTAGAATAGCTATCATCAACAAGACAAATAATAACAAGTGTTGGAGAGGCTGTGGAGAAAAAGGAACCCTCATACACTGTTGGTGGGAATGCAGACTGGTGCATCCGCTATGGAAGGCGGTGTGGAGGTTCCTTAAAAAATTACGAATAGAATTACCATATGACTCAGCAATCCCTCTCTTGGGTATCTACCCAAAAAACCTTCTGCTAATTTTCACACTACCACCAGAGCATATTCTTATTCCCATTTTACAGATGAGGAAACTGAAACTCAGTAAGGTGCAGTGACTTGTGTAGCACTATACAGATAACAAGTTGCAGGCTTTGAATTCAGCTTGGCCTAACTCTTCAATGTGTACTCTTCCCACCTGTCTTAGTCGACTTGGACTGCCATAAAAAATGACCACAGACTGGATGGTTTAAACAAAAATTGTTTTTCTCACAGTTCTAGAAATTAGAAGTCCAAATTAAGGTGCTGGCAGGTTTGGTTTCTCCTAAAGTCCTTCTACTTAGTGTGTAGATAGCTGACTGCCTTCTCACTCTGACCTCACATGGCTATTTCTCATGCATGCACCTTCCTGATGTCTTTCCCTCTTCTTATAAGGATGCCAGCCAGACTGAATTAGAGCTCCGTCCTTTCGACTTCTTTTTATTTTTGTTACCTCCTTAAAGGCCCTATCTCCAAATACAGTCACATTGGGGGTTAGGACTTCAGCATATGAATTTGGGAAGGACACACATTATGAATTAGTCCATAATACCACCTTACCTGACTGTCCCTTAGATGCAGTTTCAGGGACATCTGAGATGGGACTTGTAATAAAACAAGATCATGGGAGGCCCACTTGGGTCAGATGGCTGGGTATACTGAAGTGACTATGTTTACCCTGATGAAATTGTAAGAATTCTTAAATATGTTGAAAGGAAAACCAAACAGCTTTGTACATAACAGACCTTATGGAGCAGGTCAGTTATTGACAATGCCTGGGGTTTGAAAAGAAATCTATCTTTGCGAGGTTGGTTATAAGTTAATGCAAAAATTATTAGCAGATACAAGATTTTACGTTTTTGGACTTGCTCTAATGGATATTTGTTAACTCACTTCAATTTCATTTACTAATTAGATTATCGTTTTTGCTTATAAATTGTTTAGTCTCTGAGTTAAACTATCTCTGTTTTATACTCATTCCTTGGTTGACAGTTAGTTGTGCAGTTACAGGTGGGAAATATTAGGTTCCTTCCAGCACTTACTGACTGTGAAAGCTCAAGGCTGAGGTCAAATTCCTATGCAAGACCTTCAAAGCCTGTGTAAGAATTCCCTTAAATACTAAACAATAGTAACAGAACTTGAAGGACAAATGCCATTTGTGGTAGGCATTAAGTGACCATGCAATTGCAGCCCCTGTGCTTGGGGTTTGGCTCTGGCTCAGTTCTGGGGTACCTCTATTGGCAAGCTGTTTGAAGACTTCACTTCCCTTACCATGGGGGCAGAATATAAAGGCCCATCAAATGCATACTACATTTGTTACTTCTTCCAAACTACTGGACTTGTCATTCTGTCAGAGAAGGAATTTAGGTTTGTCTGACATCCTATTCTTCATTGTTAGGTTGATAGAGTGCCCTGTGTATCTCAAAATCTTTATCAATTGATTATCTCCCCCCCTTTTTTTTGTTCCAGGATTTTTCTTGGCATAAAAGTTGACAAGTCTCTAATTTCTGAATGTTGTTTCTCCTATTTTCAATGCTGCTTTCTGTTTACCCTTTCTCATTTATCAGCCTTCTTGTAGTTTTCCATGAGCAGGATTCATATGCAGCAAAACTAGAAGTTAGCCAAGCTGATTTTGACACCTGCCTACTTCTTATTCCTCTGTCTCCTTGAGGAACTCTTCTTACCTCCACCAGGAATTTAAATTCTGCTCCCATTCCACGGTGGGCTTATATTCTTACCTGGAAAGCAATTTTGCTTTCCTATCCACTTCCAAGTTTAAGGTATTATTATCCTTTCATACTTTTTTACCATTTTAATAGGGACCTCTTTGAAAACTTGAAGCTCTTCAAAGACTGAGGGACTGAGTCTTCATTGGTAGAATGCCATAAAAGAGTGTACATGGAGGTTGGGAGCTTCATTTTGTCTCAGCACCTCTCCACTCATAGGCAGTCACGTACTCCACCAGTTTTCAATGGTAAAAAAAAGCATTTGTAATGGCTCGGTTCCCAGGGATTTAAAATTTTCTCTCAAACCAGAAATCTGTTCCAAAACAGGCACTTCACACTATCTCCTGATTGAATGAAAGGGCTAGGGTTTTAGAAAGATGCAAAAGTATTCGAGTTCATTTTGCTAAGAATTAAGTGATCAAGGTCTTCAATACAAATGTGAGCAATCTTTTAGAAAGAGAATAAAAATGTCATGATAATATAAAGGGGCAGGGCTTGCATGGACTGTGCAATTTGTTACGTATTAAGTGAGCCTGGCCACATAATTACTGGGGTCATAAAATACTGGAATTCAGACTTGGAAGGGACCTTAAAGTTCCTCTAGTTTATCTAATTGGAGGTAAAGTAGAACTATGGGGAGGGAAGAGGAAGACACATGTTTTGGAGTCATAAGGTCCTGGGTTTGAATTCAACTCTTATTGGGTAAATTTGGGAAAGTGAAGACCTTTTTGGGCCTTAGCTTCCACTTCTGCAAAATGAGGATTATAATGCCTTCTAATGAGGGATGCTTCAGATCATGCATATCTGAAATACTGGGAATAATACCTGGCCCATAGTAGGTGTTCAACCAATGGTAGCTGCTACTATATTTTCATCATCATTAAATTACAGATGAGAAAACTGAAAAACAGAGGTTAAATGACTTATTCAAGGTAATTTAGCATTTACCCATGTCTCCCAAGTCTCTGACTCCTTGGCCTGCCAAAGCATACTATACTGCTCCATCAACTGTCACATATGGTATATGTCCCTTTATAAGAAAATGCCAAATTGGGGTAAGAATTAAAAACTCAGTCTAGCAATCTGAATGCAGGGGTTAACTTTTCTTGTTTTTTGTACTCTAAAAAAGGTTTGCTCAGGACAAGCTTGCCAGACTAACAGGAGTCTCCGTGGTGTCACCTTCTAGAAAGAGAATGATAAATGGTGAGTGGCTGTGGGGCTTGTTTTAAAGAACGAACCATTAGTATTTTTATGAAGTGATACAATCACCATTTTAAGTTGAATAATTTGGAGTTCTTTGATTCTAAGTACTTTTGATATCTCCTGTCTATAAGTATTCACTCCATTTGATAGCAAAGCTAATTGAGATCTACAGAGGTGAGGGATTGCCAAGTGTCACAAAGCTTGTAAGTGGCAGAATCATAATTAGAAATAAAATCTCTTGACTCAATTCACAGGACTTTCTATTCCACAATAATTCCCCAGCCTAAAAAATCCCCTTTATTTTTTCTCAGGATTGTACATTTTATGGATTTG
Source organism: Rhinolophus sinicus (assembly GCF_036562045.2). Taxonomy (NCBI): domain Eukaryota; kingdom Metazoa; phylum Chordata; class Mammalia; order Chiroptera; family Rhinolophidae; genus Rhinolophus; species Rhinolophus sinicus. The sequence continues at coordinate 80,666,273 of NC_133768.1, read as the reverse complement.
GACAAATATATAATGCCACATATCCATCATTATAATGTCATTTTTTATTTCCCTAAAAAGTCTCTATGCTGTGCCTATTCATACCCCAACTCCTCCATGGCAATCACCGATCTTTTTATTGTCTCCACATTTTGGCCTTTTCCAGAATTTCATATATTAGGTTAGTGCAAAAGTAATTGCGGTTTAAAAGGTAAAAAGTAATTGCAAAAATCACAATTACATTTGCACCAACCTAATAGTTAAAATCAATCATGCAGTATACAGTCTTTTCAGATTGGCTTCTTTCACTTAATAATATGCATTTAAGTTTACTCCATGTCTTTTCATGGTTTGATAGCTCATTTCTTTTCTGGCTCTGAATATTATTCCAATTCTGTACCACCGTTTATTTATTCATTCTCCTACTGAAGGACATTTTGGTTGCTTCCAAGTTTTGGCAATTATGACTAATGCTGGTATAAACATCCAAGTGCAGGTTTTTGTGTGGACATAAATTTTCACCTCTTTTGGGTAAATACCAAAGAACGTGATTGCTGAATTGTGCGGTAAGAGTATACAGTTTTGTAAGAAACCACCAAACTGTCTTCCAAAGTGGTGGTACCATTTTGCATTCCCAACCAGCAGTGAATGAGAGTTCCTGCTGCTCTTAATCCTTGTCAGCATTTACTATTGTCAGTGTTCTGGATTTTGGCCATTCTAATAAGTGATCCTTTTATTTTTTCTTGCTCTTTTAGATGTCAAATTCTTGAATAATAACTGAATAAGGACATGAAGTCCTGTTAGGACTATTTTAAGCACTGTTACCCAGATATTGCTAACCAAGTGGCACTATCAAATTGGTTTTTTAAAACTGATTTTGCATGTTTTTGATATAGCTGGATGATGACCCAGATTCCTTCCTCTGTATTCCACTGGTTCCCCTACAGATTTAAGCTTCTATTTTGGTCTTTCTGCTCTGTCTCTTGGTCTAGTTGTGGACATATTTCATTCCACAAGAAAGTTCGGCCTTCACCTAACCCTTAAGATCCTGAAATTGACCCAATTTAATGGGACATTGAAATTCATCAAGGGTGTTTTCCCCATCTGGCTGGTTTTCCTTTCTGGTCAGTTCTTGACTGGCTCTAGGCTTGCTTCCTGGGAACTGGATCCTCTGCTTCCTATTTCTAGTGTTGGAAACTTACTGGTGATTTCTAGAACTTCCTCTTATCATGGTAATTAATCTTGTTATGCTCCTGGTAAGAGTTTTTAGAGACTGTCAGAGGAATTTGATGCTATCCCAGGACAAGGCTGAGGATTGTAGAACTGTGCTAAGGATCATAATAGAAAACATGTTTTCCTATAGCAAGCAAACAAAGGCTTGCTGTAACCAAAAGATTGACTGAAAGAGATCCTGCCACCCATATAGCTTGTAGAATCTTTAAGAATAGCTTTACCGGAGGTGGCTGGTTATCTTAGTTGGTTATAGCATGATGCTCTTAACAACAAGGTTGCCAGTTCACTCCCTGCACGGGCCACTGTGAGCTGTGCCCTCCACAACTAGATTGAAACAACTCGTTGACTTAGAGCTGATGGGTCCTGGAAAAACACACATAAAATAAATAAAAGTTAAAAAAAAAGAATAGCTTTACAAATGACTTCATTATTGCTTGGTGGCAACCCAATCAAAAATACCACTAATAGCACTTAGCCAAGCTGAGAAAGCTCCAACAGTATTTCATAATCTTATTCTTAGAAGTAGTAAATCTTCAAGTTAAATCACATATCATTATTATGACAAAAAGGGACATTGTTAAACCTCTTGCCTTGGTATCTTTTCTTCCAAGCACCAGGCGGGTGAGGGCTAACTGGGAGGGCCCCTGTGTCTGGCCTCTACTGTGTGTCCTTGGGTTGGAAGGTTGAGATGGGAGGGAATAGAAGTAAACAAGGTCTCCTGGAACTTCTTGGTCCCATCTATATGCAAATCACTTAACATTATGCAATTATTTTTCTGAAATTCAATTAGACTCCCAAGAGTAAACAATTTCCTCTCCCACCACTGTACTTTCTGCCTCCTGATTCTTATTTGTAAAAGGAAGAAAGGTATGGTATTGTATGTCCTGCTACAGAACAGGAATGGAACAAACAACAAATAGACTCTTACTGAGGCAAAAACAATTCTGGACAACCATGTTGTGAATCACTGCTGGATGCAGCTAGGGAAACTTGAAAGGAACAAACTTCACACTGAGCCATACTCGCACTGAGCTGTAGCTCCCCAGGCATACTGCTTTCTCTGGATTCCATATTCTTGATGGTTTCAAGAGGCTTATATTTCAGTTATGAGGACAATGACTGCAAATACTTTCTGAACCAAAGGCCTACAGTCCTTTTCTCTTTGCCCCAAGCGCGCGCGCGCGCACACACACACACACACACACACACACACACTTAACACTCTCAGATCTTATTACCTTAAAGTTTCCATTTACCTACACCTCTAGTTTAGGATGGATCCTGGAGAACTGGGGCCAAGGACTGATCATTTATTCATTCATCCATTCATTCACTCATCCACTGATTCAACAAATATTTCAGTGCTTAGTTTTCCAGGCACTTTAGGTGACATTGAGGGTGGATACACAGATGTGTTAGGTGCTAAAAAGAAATGTAAAGTATTATGAGAATATAGGATACTGGAACCTAATGAGGGATAGGAGAGGGTGGCTGGGTTATGGAAGGTTTCTCTTGGACCTGCATAATAAATGGAAGTTAGCTAGATGAATAGGAGTGAAACAAGTACCTGCAGAAAGAAGGCATGTGTGAAGTCTCTGAGTATAAAGGAGTGTAATGTTTTGTCACAAATGGGAGTGAGAGTAGGGTAATATTAGGTGGAGAGGGCAGCCAGGACCAGATCATTCAAGGTCTCACAGACTAAAGTAAGTATTTGCCTCCACTCACTTATTCTCCCCACACTTCAGGCCTTGAGTCCTTTATTGACCAGGCTTTAAAGTTCTTCTACCCTTATATTAGCTCCCTACTTTCCAGGTCTTAAATTAAGAGACTACCAGATTGGCAGAAAAACTGACACACATGCCAATGGAATAAAAATTAAGAATTTAGAAATAAACCCACATGTATATGGGCAGATAATTTTTGACAAAGAAGCAAAAAACATACAATGGGGAAAAGACAGCCTGTTCAATAAATGGTGCTGGGAGAATTGGAAAGCCACATGCAAATGAATGAAACTAGACTGTGGTCACCATATACCAAAATTAACTCAAAATGGATCAGAGACCTAAAACATAAGACCTGGAACAATAAACTGCATAAAAGAAAGCATAGGTACTGAACTTATGGACTTTGGGCTCAGAGAAGATTTTATGAATTTGACCTCAAAGGCAAGGGAAGTAAAAGGTAAAATAAGTGAGTGGGACTATGTCAAACTAAAAAGCTTCTGAACAGCAAAAGAAACCATCAACAAAACAAAAAGACACCTAACTGAATGGGAGGAGAACATAAGTGCAAACAGCACCTTCGATAAGGGGCTAATATCCAAAATATATAAAGAACTCGTACAACTCAATAACAACAACAACAACAATCCAATTAAAAAATGGACAGACACTTCTCCCAAGAAGACATACAAACAGCCAACAGATGTGTGAAAACATGCTCAACTTCACTAGCTATCAGGAAAATGCAAATCAAAACCACAATGAGATTCTACCTCACACATGTTAGAATGGCTGTCATCAACAAGACAAATGATAACAAGTGTTAAAGAGGCTGTGGAGAAAAAGGAACCCTCATACACTGTTCGTAGGAATGTACATTGGTATAGCTTCTATGGAAAACAATATGGAGGTTCCTCAAAAAATTAATAATAGAATTACCATATGACCCAGCAATTCTATCCCCTGGGTATCTACACAAAAAAATCTAAAAACATTTATCTGTAAACATATATGTACCCTTATGTTCATTGCAGTATTATTCACAGTGGCATGAATACAACCATGGAAACAACCAAACTGTCCTTCAATAGATGATTGGATAAAGAAGATGTGGTACATATATACAATGGAATGTTACTCGGTCATAAGAAAAGTTGAAATAGTGCCATTTGCAACAACATGGATGGATCTTGAGATTATTATGCTACACGAAATAAGTCAGACAGAAAAAATCAAGAACTATATGACTTCACTCATATGTGGCATATAAAACTGAAAGCAACAAATGAACAAGACAAAGAAACAAAAACTCATAGACACAGACAACAGTTTCATGGTTACCAGAGGATAAGGAGGGAGGGGGCTGGTAGAAGAAGGGAAGGAGAGTCAAGTATATGGTGATGGAAGGAGAACTGACTCTGGTTGGTGAACCCACAATGCAATACAGAAATGTACACTTGAAACCTATATAATTTTACTAATCAATGTCACCCCGATAAATTTGATAAAAATTTGAAAAAAAAAAAAGACACTATAAGTATCCAAGGACCAATGGTGACTGTGAGATAGGATTTATCAATTTTGTGAAGGGGGAACAATTTAGAATTGGTTCTTTTAGGACAGGCAAGCCAAAGTACTCTGTATATCACTGAAAGTAAACTTAGAGACTGTTATTTGCTGTCAAGAAATGGTATATGTAAATAAATTTTATGAGGTGGGCCTAATTGTTACAAAATCAAGGAGGGAGTCATAAAATTCCTGGATTATTTCATCATAACTTTGCCTTATTTTGTCTTGTATACTCAGCGCTGCTGTTTAGCACATTTCAGCCAGTTAATAAGTATTTGTTGAATGAATTAATGGATGTTTATAATCTTATATTAATAGAAACCTGTGTGGACAGCTGTCATAAATCCACATACTGGCTCCTGGGGCAATTGTTAGAGAAATGGTTTGACTAGAGGAATGTTGATAAGAACCAGTACTGTTTTTCTTAAATAAAGCAGGGTGGGGTTAGGGTTCATCTGAGAACTGGAAACACCAGGTTTCATGGTTTCAAGGACTCCTTGAATGCAGCAACTCAGATTCCAGATTAAAATACAACATGCCATCCAAATTGGCTATGTCCGTAATGATTGCCCTGGAACAGTTGCAAAATAATTTGGTGTGTGTGTGTGTGTGTGTGTGTGTGTGTGTGTGTGTGTGTGTGCATTTTTGTGAAGGAAAACTTATTCAGGTGGTACTAAGAAACATATATGTGTTAGAGCCTTCAAATTTTGCTTCCAAATGACTCAAAGAACTTTCATTTTTAAAGATAGAAGAGGAAACTGGGGATCAGAAAAGGATAATACCAAACAATGGTCTTTTCACTGGGCAGTAGAGTGTCCTAAAATCTTTTTTTTTTTAAATTAAATTTATTGGGGTGACAATTGTTAGTAAAATTACATAGATTTCAGGTGTACAATTCTGTATTACATCATCTATAAATCCCATTGTGTGTTCATCACCCAGAGTCAGTTCTCCTTCCATCACCATATATTCGATCCCCCTAAAATCTTTTTACTCAACATTTCTCTAGGTGCTGCGTGCTAATCATCTAGTAAAATCAAGTTACTCTTTTTGAGTCATACTATCCCATTTATTTGTTAAGAGACAGATGAGTGATTAGTCTTAACCTGTATGGAGACGATAGAGGAGTAAGAGCACCAGATCTGAACTCAGCTTAAACTTATTGGCAAACAGACTTCCAGAAATTGGACTCATCTTTTCATAACCTCTGACCAAAGGATCTTCTAGGACATCTTGAGAAGTTACCATATTTACTGGAAAAAGGCAAGATGATTTGTTCAGGAAAGAAGAAATACAGCGTGATTGAGGCAAAACTGACCTTGTATGGATGGAATAGGGGCTTCTTTTGTGGTGTTGTTTGAGGGTTTCCCTGACAAAAAAAGAATGTCTTTCACCGGCTGACAGCAGGAGCCTGATATTCCAGAAGCCAACCAAACAACTGACAGTCAATTCACTGAAAATTGTCTTGCTCAGTGATTAATTTGACAAGTCACCAATTAATTGACTGATTGTTTTTTGGAGTTTTACTATGTTTCGCTACAGCCATCTTGCAGCCAGTATGAGGTGGGGGAGAGGCCTACAATGGTTGTATCTGTACATCTCTAAATAATACACATAACAATTCTTTACATGGTATTTACATATATATATATATATATATATATATATATATATGTAAATTTTATATATATATATATATATATATATATATATATATGTAAATTTTATATAGGTATATATATATATATATATATATATATATATATATATATATAATTTTATTTAAAAAAACAGATTTAAAAAGTATGCCTATTGTAATAATATAAAATCATACTTATTGTAATCATATAAAACTGTCTTAATAAAAATCCAAACCTATTAAAAACTGGGCAAAGGACCTGCATAGACATTTTCCCAAAGAAGACACACAATGACCAACATGTACGTGAAAAGTTGCTCAACATCACTAATCATCAGGGAAATGCAAATCAAAACCACAATGAAATATGACCTCATGCTTGTTAAGATGGCTGTTAGCAGAAAATACTTTTGTTCAACAGTATAGGTATTTAGAAGAGACCACCATAGTAATTTTGTCCAAAGTTTATACAAAGATTTAGATAAAATTGTTTTTGGATCCTCTATATGTCTGGAGTTGTATCTCAAAATTTATTTTCTAGAGTAAACCATATGAAACTACTGATTAACTGTTTTTTGAGATACAAGTTTGAGCCCTTATTCTATTGCTATTGATCTATCCATAGCTTTGTATAATGTAAAGATAAATGGATGAGGAGTCAGGAGACTTTGCTCTAGTCTGAGATCTGGCAATATCTCAGAGTGACTTTAGACAAGTCAATTAACTTTTGACCATTGGAGAGTATAGTTTTCTACCTATCTTATATCCATTAATTCTTTCAACAGTTACACACTGAATGTCTTCTAATTGCCAGGCATTTTGCTAGGCACTGGGGGTGTGGTGAATAAGAGGTATGGCCCCTGCCCTCCTGAATCTTAGACTTCTATAGTTGATTACTGGGACATTTGCATTATTATCCCCTTCAGCAAGCATTCCAAGTAACTCTAACATTTTCATTAATTTAGGGTAAAGTCTGGTAAATGCTTTTTCCAGTTAACTGAATCAGTTTAACCAAGGTGAACACACTGGTGGGACACTGACATTGACATCAGCCAGTTGAAAGGATCAAGTCTGATCCATATCCATTTTGCCTATAAGCAGCAGCTGTTTTGCCATCTTCTCCAGCTTCATTATAGCCTGTAGTATCTCTGCAACAATCACACAGGGATCTCGGCTTGGCAGCAGGCCCTCCTTTAAATTATCCACCCACATGCAAAGTGTCAGGGAGACACTCTGCACTAGCATGCCATGGGAGCTGCCCAAGGAAGGATGAGCTTGACTGAAGTGGAGCCAAGTTATGGGGAGGGTGCTTGTTTTATTTTGTTGAAAGTGAAATTTTGCTTAATTTAAAAAGTATTACAAGCATACAGCACAGATTTCAAAAGGAACAAACAGGTCTGCAATGAATATTAATTCTCCTTTTAACTCCTCTCCCACAGCCTCCTTGATTCTGTCCTCAGAAGCAACAATTGTTACCAGTATTTTTGTCTCTTTCTAGAGATAGTCTATGAGTATACAATTTATTTTAAATCAACTTTAATGTTTATTACTTTTACAGTTATTTAGCACAAAATTTCAGTTGACCTCACCTACCAATTGACCTTGGAGCCTTGCTTGCTCTCGTAGTTAAATACATCTCTTTGATTGCTCCCCATTATATACATTTCCTGAGTTCTTGTGGGAAGGCAGCCCTTCCCTAAGACCAAATATAAAGCAAAAGTAGTTTCTTGTCAGAAGATTATAGGTTCCTAATTATATAGTAAATATAAACCAAAATTATTCTCAACCTAGTCCACTATGTGGAACATTTAAAGAAAAATTACAATTATTTTTATGTTCACTTAATTTGTGAGGATGGGGATGGACACTATAAGGAGAATAATGAGGTTTCTCTCAAACTTCCTTGGGAAGGGTGCACAATAAGGTGAAGAGAAGCTGCCTTACCTTGAGGGGAAAAAATATCTATGTCAATGCTCTGTCTCCTTAGTAGTCATGAGAAAGCCAGAAGTAAAGTGAGGATGTACTCAGTTAATGACTTCATGATTTATTCTTTGCATGCTTTTTAAAAGGATTTGAAGTGTGGGTAAGCCTATGTAGTGTGGAATGAGCTTATTTTCCCAAGCAGCCCTAGGGCTTTGGTTTGTATCTGTAACCCTGGAAGAATTTTAATATCTGTTAAGATCTCCTAGGGACCACCTTGGACCCCTGCTCCTGTGGCTGAGGATACAGCCACCTCCTAAAGATTCAGCCCTACCCTAGGATTTGGGACCAAAATATTTTTATGCATTTGGAGACTTATATCAACAGCTTGGAGACTCAGCATGATCGACCTGGTTGCTAACCATTGTCTGACTTTGTATCAGAGATGCTGCTCATGACTAAGCTCTCCCTTATATTGAAATCTGTATTTGGGTTCATTGCATGTTTCCCCAGTTTTTATAGGATTGAGACTCCTTGCCTTCCCTCCCAGCTCCCCGCTCCAGTCTTTTAAAGGATTCACTCACTCATTCAAAAAGGTTTATTTTTTTACAATAATTTACATTTCCATTGGTCAGATACTTTGTTAGATGTTGCCCAGTCCTGATGGAGCTTATCTTTCTAACAAGGGAAACAGAATAAGTGAATAAGTAACTGCAATACAGTGCAATGTATTATGATCACATATAAGAGTGAGCACAGAATGTTATGTATTGGAGCACATAGTTGGGTTGGTTAATCCAGTGGGTCAGAGACTTTATAGAGGAGGTGATGGTGAATCTGAGATTTAAAAGATGGGTACAGAAGTTAACCAGACAGAACATGTTAGAAGAGCATGGTAGAGATTTCTTGAACTTAGATGTTCTACTGCCCAGGTTGAATCTACCCAATTCTAGCATCTTGGTGTCTGCTATTTAGCACCATAATAGTGTATTGTGTCCCTTCCTCTAAAGGCATCTACTTGGTCCACAGCTTGATACCTTGTTGACAAAGTCCACTTATAGACTTTTTCCAAGCATGTACCCTGTGAGTCTCTCTGCTCTTAAGGCCTCAGCCAGCCCCACTTGGGCTCTACAGCTCGGGTTAAGACAGCACAGCAGAGATATATCTTGTGTTCCTGGACAAAGGGGCATTATAAGCTCTTGAGAAACCATAAGGGTCATTTAAGGGTATGGTAACCAAGGCAATCTTCAAAGGTGTCAAATTGGTGGTGATGTGGAGAGTTATTGTAGTTGCTGCCTGCACCAGAGCCAGGAGGAAGGGAATAGTTAGAGCTATCGATGGATCTGAGGTAGATGTATTAGTAGGAGATCATGGATTTAGGCTTGGGAATTGGGTTGGCAGGATGCTGGAAAGAAGTAAGGCAAATGCCAACTGATGCTAGCAGGTGTGGATCAGATTGGCCAAGACAGAGAAAGGAAGGATTTGGATTAGTGGTCAAAGCAGAAACATGGACAAAAATCAAGTCCAAATTCTTTCCCGGAGCTAGCAGCCCAACTTAAAATGTTTTGAATCATAAACTTGTACAGACAGATGATGAACAGGCAACCAAGTAGTCTGGAAGTCAAGGTTGGTTTGTTACCAGGGAAACAAAAGAAGTGAGGAGAAGACGTGAGGTGTTTGGATGTGATAGTAAAGGGCTCTGCTTGGGAGTTGTGTTGGCAGTGCTTTTCGAATGTTTCTTTTTACAGAGATTAACTCAGTGTTTCCCAGATAATGTTAGGGGTTTGAAGGGAGGTAGTGCCCCTGTCAGGAATTAAATTTGCCCTTATTCCTTCTTGTCCTGCCTGAAGTTCTGCCTCCAAAAGAGATGGACTTGGTCATAATGAAGTTGTCTGTGTCATCTTCCTGGAAGTCAGTTTGTGAAACATTCAGGTTGATCCTTTTCATGTGCACAGATTGACATTAAGATTTTTTTTTAATTTTTATTTTTCAATTACAGTTGGCATTCAATATTATATTAGTTTCAGGTGTATTGCACAGTGGTTAGGCACTTATATAACTTAAAAGTGACCCCCGATAAGTCTAGTACCCACCTGGCACCATACATCGTTATTGCAATATTATTGACTATATTCCTATGCTGTACTTTACATCCCCAGACATTAAGATTTCTAAGGACAGGAATAACAAAACATTAGTTCCCAAAAGGTTGATCAGTGCCATCTCTGATCAAGTTTGCACAAATGTTGAAAAATGAGACCAGTGTATAGTGAGTGTTTTTGGGGGGAGAAAGGTAAGACTCATCCACATGGATATTATGTAGCATATTCATTATGTTTTTACTTTGAAATACTATATAATAAAGCATATAAGTATAGCTTGAAGAAGAAAAATATTGCTCTAGATAAATAGAATATTGCCACAACTTTAGGGCTCCCCTGGTTGGCCCCTCCTTCATAGCTCCTTCATCCCCCTTTCTCTACCCCCGGTCCCAGAGGAAAGCAGTGTACTGACTTGTTATCATCATTCCTTGCTTTCCTTTATCATTATAGCAACCAGGTACGTATTCCTAAATATGTAATATATTGTTTAGTTTGGCTGTTTTTAAAACTTTACATGGATGGAATCATACTCCATATATTCTTCTCTGACTTGCTTCATTGACTCAAAAGTATGTTGGTGAGATTTATCCATGTTGATTCATATTGCTGTAACTTTTTTCCATTGCTGTTTTGTATGTAATACACCACAATTTATTTACTCATTCTATTATTAGTAGATGTTTGATTTTTTCCCAGCTGTTTTATATTACAAGCAAATACCATTATAGACATTATTTTTTCTTGTTTCTTACTACATATGAGTGAGGATTATCTTAGGTAGAAATTGCTGGGTTAAAGAATATGTTCACATTAAACTTCACAATGTAATGCCAATCTGTTTTCTAAAGTATCTAGAGTTTTCTAAGGTATCTAAGAATTACAAAGCATCACATACTCATTAATAGTTGATATTTTGTTCGACATTATTATTATTATTATTATTATCGCCAATTTGGTGGGTATATAAGTAGGGTTTCATTTCACATTATCCTAATTATTAATGAGGCTGTCATTAAGATTTCTCATTTTTTTCTTTTCTTTCTGGATTCTTTTTATTTTTTTTATTTTTTATTTTTTTTATATTTTATATCTCTTTTTTTTTTAATTAAATTTATTGGGGTGACAATTGTTAGCAAAATTACACAGATTCCAGGAGCAAAACTCCGCATCACATCATCCATAAATCCCACTGCGCGCCCATCACCCAGAGTCAGTTCTCCTTCCATCACCATACATTCGATCCCCCTTACCCTCATCTCCCAACCCCCACCCCCCACCCCCCTTACCCTCTGGCAACCACCAAACCATTGTCTGTGTCTATGAGTTTCTGTTTCTCATTTGTTTGTTTGTCTTGTTCTTTTGTTGCTTTTGGTTTATATACCACATATCAGTGAAATCACATGGTTCTCTGCTTTTTCTGTCTGACTTATTTCGCTCAGCATTACACTCTCAAGATCCATCCATATTGTCACAAACGTTCCTATATCATCTTTTCTTACCGCTGAATAGTATTCCATTGTGTATATATACCACAACTTCTTTATCCATTCATCTATCGAAGGACATTTTGTTTGTTTCCATGTCTTGGCCACCGTAAACAAAGCTGCAATGAACATTGGAGCACACGTGTCTTTATCTCTAAATGTTTTCAGATTTTTTGGGTAGATACCCAGGAGAGGGATTGCTGGGTCATATGCTAATTCTATTCGTAATTTTTTGAGGAACCTTCACACTGCCTTCCATAATGATTGCACCAGTCTGCATTCCCACCAACAGTGTATGAGGGTTCCTTTTTCTCCACAGCCTCTCCAACACTTGTTACTATTTGACTTGTTGATGATAGCCATTCTGACTGGGGTGAGGTTATATCTCATTGTGGTTTTGATTTGCACTTCTCTGATGATTAGGGATGTTGAGCATTTTTTCATATGTCTATTTGCCATTTGTATGTCCTCTTTGGAGAAATGTCTCTTGAGGTCCTCTGCCCATTTTTCTTTTTTTTTTTTTTTTTTTTTTTTTTTTTACTGTTAATATTATGGCATTTCCCTTTTTTTTTTTTTTTTTTAATTAAATTTATTGGGGTGACAATTGTTAGTAAAATTACATAGATTTCAGGTGTACAATTCTGTATTACATCATCTATAAATCCCATTGTGTGTTCATCACCCAGAGTCAGTTCTCCTTCCATCACCATATATTTGATCCCCCTTACCCTCATCTCCCACCCCCCACCCCCCGCCCCCGTTACCCTCTGGCAACCACTAAACTATTGTCTGTGTCTATGAGTTTCTGTTTCTCATTTGTTTGTCTTGTTCTTTTGTTGTTTTTGGTTTATATACCACATATCAGTGAAATCACATGGTTCTCTGCTTTTCTGTCTGACTTGTTTCGCTCAGCATTACTCTCTCAAGATCCATCCATGTTGTCACAAATGTTCCTATATCATCTTTTCTTACTCGAATAGTATTCCATTGTGTATATATACCACAACTTCTTTATCCATTCATCTATCGAAGGACATTTTGGTTGTTTCCATGTCTTGGCCACCGTAAACAAAGCTGCAATGAACATTGGAGCACACGTGTCTTTATCTCTAAATGTTTTCAGATTTTTGGGTAGATACCCAGGAGAGGGATTGCTGGGTCATATGGCAATTCTATTCGTAATTCTTTGAGGAACCTCCACACTGCCTTCCATAACGGCTGCACCAGTCTGCATTCCCACCAACAGTGTATGAGGGTTCCTTTTTCTCCACAGCCTCTCCAACATTTGTTACTATTTGTCTTGTTGATGATAGCCATTCTGACTGGGGTGAGGTGATATCTCATTGTGGTTTTGATTTGCATTTCTCTGATGATTAGTGATGTTGAGCATTTTTTCATATGTCTATTTGCCATTTGTATGTCCTCTTTGGAGAAATGTCTCTTCAAGTCCTCTGCCCATTTTTCAATTGGGTTGTTTGTTTTTTGTTGTTGAGTTGCATGAGTTCCTTGTATATTCTGGATACTAGCCCTTATCGGAGGCACTGTTTGCAAAAATCTTCTCCCATTCAGTTGGTGGCCTCTTTATTTTGTCAATGGTTTCTTTTGCTGTGCAGAAGCTTTTAAGTTTCATATAGTCCCATTTGTTTATTTTAGCTTTTACTTCCATTGCCTTTGGAGTCAAGTTCATAAAATGCTCTTTGAACCCAAGGTCCATAAGTTTAGTACCTATGTTTTCTTCTATGCAGTTTATTGTGTCAGGTCTTATGCTTAAGTCTTTGATCCATTTTGAATTAACTTTGGTACATGGTGACAAATAGCAGTCCAGTTTCATTCTTTTGCACGTGGCTATCCAATTCTCCCAGCACCATTTATTGAAGAGGCTGTCTTTGCTCCATTGCATATTTTTAGCTTCTTTGTCAAAAATTATCTGTCCATTTTTATGTGGTTTTATTTCTGGGTTCTCAATTCTATTCCACAGGTGTATGTGTCTGTTTTTCTGCCAATACCATGCTATTTTGATTACTGTAGCAATGTAGTACAAGCCAAAGTCAGGAAATGTGATACCTCCATTATTGTTCTTTTTTCTTAAGATTGCTTTGGCTATTCGGGATCTTTTGTGGTTCCAAACAAATCATTATTTTTTGTTCTATTTCTTTAAAAAATGCCATTGGGATTTTGATGGGGATTGCATTGAATCTGTATATTGCTTTGGGTAATATGGCCATTTTAACTCTGATGATTCTTCCAATCCATGAGCATGGAATGTGGAATGTCTTTCCATTTCTTGGTGTCTTCTTCAATTTCTTTCAAAAATGTCTTACAGTTTTCAGCACATAGGTCTTTCACCTCCTTGGTTAAGTTTATTCCTAGGTATTTTATTCTTTTTGCTGCAATTGCAAAAGGAATTGTTTTTTGTATTTCTTTTTCTGAGATTTCATTGTTAGTATATAGGAAGGCAATGGACTTTTGTGCGTTGATTTTGTAGCCAGCAACTTTACTGTATTCGTTGATTGTTTCTAATAGCTTTTTGGTGGAGTCTTTAGGGTTTTCTATATATAGCATCATGTCATCTGCAAAGAGTGATAATTTAACTTCTTCATTCCCAATTTGGATGCCTTTTATTTCTTTCTCTTGCCTGATTGCTCTGGCAAGGACTTCCAACACTATGTTGAAAAGCAGAGGTGATAGGGGACAGCCCTGTCGTGTTCCTGAACGTAGAGCAAGGGCTTCAGTTTTTCTCCATTAATTATGAGATTAGCAGAGGGCTTGTCATATATGGCCTTTATTATGTTAAGGTATTTTCCTTCTATACCCATTTTATTAAGTGTTTTAATCATAAATGGATGTTGTATCTTGTCAAATGCTTTTTCTGCATCAATTGATATAATCATATGATTTTTGTCCTTTATTTTGTTTATGTGTTGTATCACATTGATGGATTTGCGTTTGTTGAACCATCCTTGTGCCCCGGGGATGAACCCCACTTGGTCGTGATGAATAATCTTTTTAATGCATTGTTGTATTCGATTTGCTAGAATTTTGTTTAGGATTTTTGCATCGGTATTCATCAGAGATATTGGTCTGTAGTTTTCTTTCTTTGTGCTGTCCTTACCAGGTTTTGGTATCAGGGTAATGTTGGCCTCATAAAATGAGTTAGGGAATACTGTCTCTTCAATTTTTTGGAAGAGTTTGAACAGAATTGGTATTAGATCCTCTATGAAGGTTTGGAAGAATTCACTAGTGAAGCCATCAGGTCCCGGACTTTGGCTTTTGAGAAGGTTTTGGAGGACTGATTTGATTTAGTTACTGGTGATCGGTCTGTTTAGATTTTCCAGTTCTTCATGGTTCAGCTTTGGAAGGCTATATGTTTCTAAGAACTTGTCCATTTCTTCTAGGTTATTGAATTTGGTGGCATATAGTCCTTCATAGTACTCTTGGATGATCCTTTGTATTTCTGTGGTGTCCGTGATAACTTCCCCTTTTACGTTTCTGATTTTGTTAATCAGTGTCTTCTCTTTTTATCTTAGTAAGTCTAGCCAAGGGTTTGTCAATTTTGTTAATCTTTTCAAAGAACCAGCTCTTTGTCACATTAATTTTGTCTATTGTCTTTTTGTTCTCTATTTCATTTAGTTCTGCTCTAATTTTTGTTATTTCCTTTCTTCTGCTGACCTTGGGTTTCACTTTTTCTTCTTTTTCTAGTTCTTTAAGGTGTAACATGAGGCTATTTCTTTAGGAGTTTTCTTGTTTCTTGAGATAGGCCTGTAATGAGATAAATTTCCCTCTTAAAACTGCTTTCGCTTCATCCCAAAAATTTTGGTAGGATGTATTTTCGTTGTCATTTGTTTCTATTTATATTTTGATCTCTCCTCTGACGTCTTCTTTGACCCAGTCGTTCTTTAAAAGTATGTTGTTTAATCTCCATGTATTTGTAATTTTTCCCGCTTTCTTTTTGCAGTTGATATCCAATTTCATAGCCTTGTGGTCAGAGAATATGCTTGGTATGATTTGAATCTTTTCAAATTTGTTTAGGTTCATTGTATGTCGCCATACATGGCATGTCCTTGAGAATGTTTCATGTGCACTAGAAAAAATGGATAGGCTGATGTTTTAGGATGAAGTGCTCTATAAATGTCAATTATGTCCATTTCATCTAATGTGTCATTTAGGGCTGCTATTTCATTATTTGTTTTCTGTTTGGATGATCTATCCATAGCTGTCAATGATGTATTTAAGTCCCCTAGTATAATTGTGTTTTGGTCAATTTCTCCCTTTAGTTCTGTTAGTAGTTGCTTGGTATATTTCGGTGCTCCCTGATTGGGGGCATAAATATTGATGACTGTTATGTCTTCTTGTTGTACAGTCCCTTCACCATTATGAAATGTCCATCTTTGTCTCTTGTTATCTTTTTCACCTTGAAGTCTGTTTCATCTGATATCATTATGGCTACACCTGATTTTCTCTGGGTACCATTTGCTTGGAGTGTCAATTTCCACCCTTTCACTTTGAGTCTATGCTTGTCCTTGTAGCTGAGATGTGTCTCTTGGAGACAGCATATGGTTGGGTTTAGTTTTTGATCCAATCTGGTACTCTGTGCCTTTTTATTGGTGAGTTCAGTCCATTTCCATTTAGGGTGATTATTGATATGTGAGGATTTCCTGTCATTCTCTCTTTAGTTTTCTGGTAAGGCTGTGTCTCCATTGTTTCTTTGCCTTTTTGTTGTTGTCTATTATTTCTGTGTGGTGGTATTCTATGATGTTTCCCTCTCTTTCTTCTTTTATTTCAGTATATATTTCAGTTCTGCATTTATTTTGAGTGGTTACCCTTAAGTTTATATAAAAGAAAGTTTGATATTTAGAGTATTCCATTTTCTTCAGCATGCTTAATTTCTCCATTCCCATATTCCGGTTCAAGGCTTTACTCTCCCCTTTTTTATGTTTTGGTTGCCACAAATTGTCCCTGTTGATGGTGGTCCAATAGCCTTCTTTAGTATTTCTTGTAGTGCAGGTCGTGTATTAGAAAATTCCCTCAGCTTCTGTATATCTGGAAAGGTGTTTATTCCTCCTTCGTATCTAAAGTATATCTTTGCTGGATATATTATTCTTGGTCCATAATTTCTCCCTTTCAATAGTTTGAATATTTGTTTCCACTCCCTCCTGGCTTGTAGAGTTTCTGCTGAAAAATCTGATGATAATCTAATGGACTTTCCTTTGTAAATCATCGTCTTCTTTTCCCTGGCTGCCTTGAGGATTCTTTCTTTGTCATTGATTTTAAACAGCTTCAATACAATGTGCCTTGGAGAAGGCCTGTTGGGATTGAGGTAATTAGGCGTTCTATTTGCTTCTTGGATTCAAGGTTCCAGTTCTGTGTACAAGTTTGGGAAGTTCTCATCGACGATTTGTTTGAATACATTCTCTGTTCCCTTCTTTCTTTCTTCTCCTTCTGGTATGCCCATTATTCTTATATTGCTCTTTCTGATGGAGTCAGAAAGTTCTTGTAGATTTCTTTCATTTCTTTTAAGTCTCAAGTTTCTTTCTTCTTACATCTGTGTAATTTCCAGGTTTCTATCTTCCATGTCACTGATTCTTTCCTCCATCTGGTCTACACTACTACCTATGCTGGTTATTCCGTTCTTAATTTCTTCTATTGAGTTCTTAATCTCCAGAAATTCTATTTGGTTCTTTTTTAAAATTTCAATCTCTTTCTTAAAATGCTCATGCTGTTCTTTGATTGTGTTTCTGAGTTCATTTAACTGCCTATCTGTGTTTTCTTGCTTCTCGTTGAGTTTTTTCAGAACTGCAATCTTGAATTCTCTGTCATTTAAGTGACATATTTTTGTATCTTTACGTGCCTTTTCTGGAGATTTTTCACTTTCTTTCTGAGCTATCTTGTTGCCTTGGTTATTCATGGCAATTACTGGTTTACTATTTCTCTTCCTAGACATCTACATGAGTGGCTTCTGCAACAGGTTGATATGAAGTGGTCTTTCTTTTGTTTTCCAGTACTTGTTGGTAGAATGTTTTATTTTTTTTCCAACTGCAGCTTATTTTTCTTCTCCCACATGGTAGTGCTATGTTTTCTCTGCACTATTCCAGCTTCTCACACAATGGGGGGATTCCCTGGGAGACGGGCTTCTCCTCTGTTAATAGTTCATCTAGGTCACAGGGCACAGTGTCCAGGTGGGTATGCGGAGAGCTTTTGATGTTCCAAAGATCTTCCAGCTCCAGATTCAGATCCTGTGTGTTTCAGCAGTTCTGTTTCCTCTGAAGGAATCTGCCCAGATAGGTGGGTCAGGGGCAGGGTGAGTTGTGAAAAGTGGCCCAGAGCAATGGCAGCGACCACCACCACAGCCAGTCCTGCTTCCACAGTTCCCTCTCCTTTGCCAGAGCTAGTTGGGCTGCGAATCTGTGTCTACGGTCCACAGTCTCAGAACAGCAAATTTTCTGTTCTTTTGATCTGACACTGCTACTGTTCTGCTTCTAGCACCGGGCAGGTGGAGGCGGGGCGAGCTCTGGGAGGGTAGGGAGGGGTCGTCTAGTCTCATTGCCTAAGGCTTCCATTGTCTGCTTGGCAGTGAGCACTTAAACCACCGTTTTCAGCCTTCTTCCCTCAGTCTTTTCTCCGAGGTCTCTACCGTGAGCGTTGGGTTCTGCTGTGTTATATGCTGCCCCCTCAGCCCTGTGGGCCATAAGCGGAGCCTTAGCAGTCCGAATTCTTCCCTCTCCTGCAGCTGCTGGAGTTCTGCGAAGCAGCGAGCTCGGCGCACTGAGTCAGGTCTGCGTCCTGTGCTCACGCGGCTCGGTCTCCGCACTTCTCCCTTCCCTCCTTCCGCACTCGCGTGATTTTCCCACCTGTAGGTGACTTCGGTATTCGGCCTCTTCGTCTTGCTTGTCTGTTGTGCAGGGAGTTCTTTGTGGAGTTCTTGTTGTTCGACTTGTTGTAAATTCCAGGGGAGCTTTACAGAGGCTCACCTCGCGCCGCCATTTTTCCTCCTTGGATGAATTTCTTCTATTTCGTTCTTAATCTCCAGAAATTCTATTTGGTTGTTTTTTGAAATTTCAATCTCTTCTGTAAAATGTTCATGTTGTTCTTTGGTTGTGTTTCTGAGTTCCTTAAACTGCCTTTCTGTGTTTTCTTGCATCTGGTTGAGTTTTTTTGGAACTGCAATCTTGAATTGTCTGTCATTTAAGTCACATATTTTCATATGTTTAAGTTCATTTTTTGGAAACTTTTCACTTTCTTTCTGAGCTGTCTTGTTGCCTTGGTTAGTCATGGCAATTACTGGTTTACTATTTCTCTTCCTAGACATCTACAGGAGTGGGTTGTGCAACAGGTTGATAGGAAAATACTTTCTTTTGTTTTCCAGTACTTGCTTGTAGAATGTTTTATCTTCTCTCTCATAACACTGTAGTGTTATGTTTTCTCTGCACTATTCCACCTTCTCATACAATGGGGTTATTCCGTGGAAGGCGGCTTTTCCTCTGTAAACAATTCACCTGGTCATAGGGCACCTTGTCCCTTTGGGGATGTGGAGAGCTTTTGTTGTTCCAATGGTCTTCCTGCACCAGATTCAGAGCTCATGTGTTTCTGCAATTCTGTTTACTACTTCTGGGATCTGCCCGGATAGGTGGAGACAGGTGTGGGGTTAGTTGTGAGGATTGGTTCTGAGCAATTGTAGCGAACACCACCACAGCTAGTCCTGCTTCCACAGCTACCTCCCCTTTTTCAGAACTAGTTGGGCTGAAAATCTGTGCCTGCGAACCACAGTTCTCAGAAGAGCAAATATTCTGTTCTTTTGATCTGACACTGCTACTGTTCCGCTTCTAGCACTGGGCAGGTGGGGGTGGGGCGAGCTCTGGGAGAGTAGGAAGGGTGCAGCTAGGCTCAGTGCCTAAGTCTTTCATTCTCTGTGGCAGTGAGGGCTTAAACCACCGTTTTCAGCCTTCTTCCCTCAGTCTTTGCTCCGAGGTCTCTTCCATGAGCATTGGGTTCAGCCATGTGACATGCTGACCCCTCAGCTCTGTAGGCCATAAACGGAGCCCTAGCAGTCAAAGTTCTTCCCTCTCTCGCCGCTGTGGAACATCCGAGATGCAGCAATCACTGATTAACTCTGCGTCCTTCACCCATGCATCTCTGTCTCCGCACTTCTCCCTTCTCTCCTCCCCTGCTTGCGCAATTTGCCCATCTTTTGGTGAATTCAGTAGTGAGACTCTTTGTCTTTCCTGTCTACTGTGCAGGGAGTCCTTTGTGGAGTTATAGTTTTTCAATTTGTTGTAAATTCCAGGGGAGATTTCCAGAGGCTCACCTCATGCCGCCATTTTGATGACATCCCCAATTTATCCTTCTTAATCCCTTCTCCCTTTTCCCTATCGCCCAATTTCCCCTCCCATCTGGCAACCATCAAAATGTTCTCTATATCTATGAATGTAGATATTCTGTTTGGTTGGTAAATTTATTTTGTTCTTTATGTTATATATATAAGTGAATTCATATGGTATTTGTCTTTCCCTCTCTGACTCACTCCGCTCAGCACAGTACCCTCGATGTCCACCTATGTTGTTGCAGATGGCAAGATTTCATTCATTTTATGGCTGAGTAATATGCAAGAACTGGTTATCTTTTAAGACCATGTTTGCAGAACTTTGACTCTATGAGACCTGTGAAATTTTACTTGAAAAATGAGGGGTGGTGGCGAACTGTAGATATGGATTGGCAGCTTTTAAAGAATCAACTATTATCCACATCCTTTCTTTAGAGAAAACATGTTAAAACATGAACTGAAAAAATATTAAAGACATGATTTCAGACTAAATAGTCAATCAAATTAAGTACATTTAACTATATGAAATATTCACTATATACGAGTCGACTTTTTTAGAGTACTATGACAGGTTAGGCACTTAGATCAATTTTCCTGTTGAAAACAAGGAAATTCTGTACAGAATGTATTGTAAAAATTCCCTTAATTGCATCAGTAAGTCGCAAAAAAAATATTTCTTAGGCCAAAACAGTAAGTTAGAGTCAGAACCTAAGAAAGGTAAACAGAGCTGCAGTTACCATTCACCATGAGAGCATTTCTCAAGCCAAAGAAACTGGAGGATGTGTTGGAGGATGGGTCATCTTCATTTGTGTGAATGCTTTTTGCCTTATAGTCTACCATGTTTCCACAAAAATAAGACCTAACCAAACAATTAGCTCTAATGTGTCTCTTGGAGCAAAAATTAATATAAGACCCGGTCTTATAGTAAAATAAGACCCGGTCTTATTTTACTATATAATAATATAATATAATATAATATAATATAATATAATGTAATGTAATGTAATGTAATGTAATGTAATGTAATGTAATGCAATGCAATGCAATGCAACGTAACGTAACGTAACGTAACGTAACGTAACGTAATGTAATGTAACGTAATGTAATATAATGTAATATAATACCCAGTCTTATTTTACTCTTATATAAGACCGGTTATAATATAGTGTAATATAATATAATACCCGGTCTTATATTAATTTTTGCTCCAAAAGATGCATTAGAGCTGATTTTCCAGCTAGGTCTTATTTTTGGGGAAACAGGGTCTTTCATCTGATTTTAATCTTGCCATAATTTAGTAATTTTGTGTAGAATTTGCCTGGTATATGTTGTTTCCATCTTTTTATTTTCACCCTTTTTATATTCCTATGGTTTGCATCTGTTTCTTGTAAACAACATAGAGCTGAAATTTTTCATTTTCCCATTCTGACAATTTTGCCTTTTTTTTTTAAATTAAATTTATTGGGGTGACAATTGTTAGTATAATTACATAGATTTCAGGTGTACGATTCTGTATTACATCATCTATAAATCCCATTGTGTGTTCATCACCCAGAGTCAGTTCTCCTTCCATCAGATCGAATTTTGCCTTTTAATAGGAATATTTAGATTAGTGACATTTATTGAGATTGCTGATGTGGTTGAATTTATATCTATTATTTTATTTTGTGCTACCAGCTTGCTTGGGACTATTATTATGGTAGTGGAAATAACAATATGTATTTTACCTAATATTTTATTCTTGAGTCAACAAGTAGCTCTGTTAATGGTATCTCATATTGTTTAACCATTATTGTCCAAGAAAGAATGATAGCATCTGTAAGTAAAATAGAAAGGCTGGGGTAGATTCTAGCCACTAGGGTAAGAAAACAAATGCTAAGGGAAAAGTCAAGCATTATTGCAGGGATGAGCTTTCTTACAAGGAAACCTTCATACCAGCTATGGCTCATAGCAGAATGTGTTATACACTATTGTTTTATATATGAGTGGGCTGTTGTGACTTTTATTGTGACATTATTGTGTCTCTGAACAAGAATGATTTATTTAATTGTTGATAGTAAAGACACCTATGTTATTTGTTCTCTAATACCAGTAGTTTTTGTCAGGGAAAATAATAAGAAGGGTTTATTTTTCTGATTTGGTTTACATTTCATATTCTTTCTTCTATTTTTGAATACATTGTTTCTACTCTCTTATATTGGTGAACACAGAATTATCACTTTCCGATAATGGGTTCCATAAACTAGTATGTGGGATGTAAGAACTGACATTTTAAACATTTTTAACAGGCAAAAATAATCATTTTTCTACTTTCCTTTGAAATTAATTGAATTTAAAGAGTATAAGGAAATGACTGGGTGATCATCCTTTCTGCCTCGTTTCTACCTCTAATGTAGTTAGCTAATCAATAAACCATATGAGCAGTGCCTACATGGTAATGTGATTTCAAGAACGCTAGATCTAATGCACAGTATAGTGAATATACACAAAAATATTGTATTATAATCATCAAACTTTCTGAGAGTAGATTTTAATTATTCCATTCACTAAAAAGAAATAATTAATGTGATGTGAGTGAGGTGCTAATTTAATCATGATAATGGCAATCACATTATAATATATAAATGTATCAATTCGTTATGTTGTACACCTTAAATTTACACAATGTTATATGTCAAATATACACAATGTGATATATAGATGATGTATTACAGAATTGTACATTGAAACCTATGTAACTTTACTAACCATTGTCAGCCCAGTAAACATTAATTTAAAAAATTGCAATAATAAAAAAGGACACTTGTAATATAGATTTTCTAAGAAACTTGCTTGCATGCTGCATTCAGAAACATTATACTGGTAAATGGAAGTGATAGCCATCCTGCAAAGCATGTAGAGAACTGTTTAAAACAATTGTAATAAAAATGTTTCTAAGAACATTAAAAAAATAAACCCTAGGTGGTCCTTTCTGCAGAAATCTCTCTTGTACATGTTTGAAATTCTACCATTAACAATTCCTTTTAGTTAAATATGGTGTTTTTCTTGTCATTTAAAAAAAATGAAATGATCTTCCTGGAAGATGTGACACTTGTGGTCTCTGACACCTATTGGTGTATTGGACCTCTTTTTTGTATGAACAATAGAGGTACCTAAGCATATGAACACATTGGGTAATTGAGGCGATGATGGAGGAAGGGTAAATGATGAGTAGTTTGGGGGCACTGAAGACAAGCTCTATGTACTACATAATGTCAGTGGAGGACTAGAAAGGCCTACCCACTAAAATTGTCCTTCAAATCCAATGGAAGCCTAGTGAAATTAGTTACACTGTGATATAACAGAAATAGGCAAGGAGAAAGATGGGACAGAGGTAAGGGATTAAAGGGAAAGGTGCAAGTTTAGGGCTGACTTGGGAACCAGATGAATGGAAGTATCAGATAGCCCTGCAACACTGTTTTGTAATGCAGAGGGTGCCAAAAAAATGTATGCACATTTCAAGAAAGGAAAACTGTAGTAAAATTGTAATTCTCAATACAGATTGATAACAAAAGTTGAATACGGGTCATGTTTGACTCCTGCAATTACAAGAGGTGCTCAAAGTGGTTACCATCAGCATCCAGACACTTCTTTTGTTGTTGTTTTTAAAAGTGTATTTTTTCCAGGACCCATCAGCTCCGAGTCAAGTAGTTGTTTCAATCTAGTTGTGGAGGGCACACCTCAGAATTGCCCATGTGGGGATTGAACCAGCAGCCTTGTTAAGAGCACCGCACTCTAGAGTGATGTCATAGGAATGGCGGCAGCGGGGCGCCCTTTTTGAGTTCTCCACCAGATCTTATCAGAAATGGGACATTTATAACCCATCAAAGGACTCTCTGCTCATCACGCAGAATAGCTAAGAGACTCACGCAAGGATTACTTGCAGGTGAAGAAGGAAGGAGTGGAGTGGAGACACCACATCTGCAGCTGCAGAGACACAGGGGATACTAGGACGGAAGAGAGAACACAAAAGCCAGGAGGTGGGCTCTTTGCCAGAACTCTCCGACCTCCAGTTAACCCTTAGGCCAGACAAAGGACACAAACTCCATACCTGGGCCCTTCCCCCCACTCTTCCAATCCTACCCTCACCCTTCCAGAGACTTGAACTGGTCCCTGAATTGAGGAGCAGTGTCAGATTACAGAGTAGCCTTGGTGCTCGGGCCCTTGGAAGATTGGGGGCAGCTCTGGCCCAGGGAGGAGGCTGGGAGGAGTGTGGTTTATGCTGGGCTAGGAGAGAGGGGACTCCTCCATCCCCAGCTACCACCATTTCTGGCCTGCAGGAAGAGTGTGACACAGCTGGGCTGGGAAAGAGAAGACCCCTCCTTCCATCCCCAGACCCCAACCTTTCTGGCTTGCCTAGGGTGGGGCAATTACATCGGCAGAGGCACCCCCAGGGATCAGCAGTAAGCAGCAGATGCAGGTCCCAGCTTTCAGCAGCTGAGAAATCTCACGCCCGCCACACACACACACACACACACACACACACACACACACACACACACAGGGAAGAAGAGCCCTAAGACTCAGGAGAACTGGACACAGGGCTGGTGGTGCTACTCTCTGTGCATATGTGCAGGCAAGGGCAGAAACTGCACTGGATTTGTAAAAACTACCATCCAGACCCCTCAGGCCCATGCATCTAAATCTGCAGTCCCAACGTCACTCTGGGCACCAGGTGACCGACTCTGCCTGCACAATACGCAGGGGACTCTGGTACAGCAGAGGAAAACCTGGAAATTACTTGGTGGGCTTAAGCCAAGACTGGCGCTGCTTTTTGTTTTGTTTTGTTTTGTCTTTATATCTTTGATATCTTTGCCTGTGTTGAGTGGGGGTTTTTGGTTGTTTTTTACATGTGAATGTATTTGATGTTTTCTTTGTTGTTGTTGTGCTTGGTGATTTGCTTTGTTCTGAAATTGCCCTACCAGGTCTCAGCTTAAGAGGCACAAGATTCAACATACCCAGAGGCCAACTCCAGACCAAACCAGAGTACTACCGGGTTTGACCTACAAGTGACACACCCAGAGGGGATTCTTTACAGGCACAAGAGCCCATAGAGGCCAAACCACATTTAAGCGGTCAACTCTCACGCAGCAGAACACCCTGCGGTGGGCAGAGCCAAGTCTCACAACTAGTCAGCCTAGGAGTTAACCCCACCTACTCACAAGTGAAAAGCAATTAAATATCTTCTTTAACAGGACAATATACACAACACAAGAGTCACCTTTTGGAGCACACACAGAGGAGTAGAAAGAAGTAGTGCAAGCCAAATATAAAGGACACATACCACATAAGATAACCCAGCAAGAACTAAGAACACTAGGGGATCTACCTAATACATCGAAGCAAACACAGAGAGTCAGCCAGAATGGGGAAACAAAGAAAGATGTCCCAAACAAAAGAAGAGAAGAAACCTCCAGAAATGGAACCAAATGAAACAGAGGTAACCAACCTAGCAGAGACAGAGTTCAGAACACTGATGATAAGAATGTTTAAGGAGCTTAGAGACGACATCAAGAAGGATGTAGAAATCATAAGGAACAACCAGTTAGAACTAAAGAACACAATTACCGAAATAAAGAACTCACTTGAAGGAATTAACAGCAGGTTAGATGAAGCAGAGGATCGAATCAGCAAAATAAAAAGCAAGTTAGCACAGATCACCCAAACAGAACAACAGAAAGAGAAAAGAATAAAAAACAATGAAGATGGTTTAAGAGACCTATGGGATAACATCAAGCACAACAACATGCACATCATAGGAATGCCAGAAGGTGAAGAGAGGAAGCAAAGGATTCAGAACATATTTGAAGTAATAATGTCCGAAAACTTCCCTAACCTGAAGAAGGAAACCAACATACAAGCCCAGGAAGTGCAGAGAGTTCCAACAAGGATAAACCCAAACATGTCCACACCAAGACACATTCTAGTTAAAATGGCAAAGGTTAAAGACAAAGAGAGAATCCTAAAAGCAGCAAGAGAAAGACAGAGGATTACATAAAGGGAACTCCCATAAGACTATCAAATGACTTTTCTGCAGAAACATTGAAGGTCAGGAGGGAGTGGCAGGAGATACTCAAAGTGATGGAAAACAAAAGGCTACAACATATTGCTTTATCCAGCAAGGCTAACATTTAAAGTTAGTGGAGAAATAAAGCGCTTCCCAGAAAAGAATAAGCTAAAGGAATTTATTACCACCAAGCCAGCATTGCAAGAAATACTAAAAGGACTTCTGTAAATAGAAGAAAGATGAAAACAATCTAACTACAAATTTAAAGATGGCAATAACTGTGTACCTATCAATAATCACTTCAAATGTAAATGGATTAAATGCTCCAATCAAGAGACATAGGGTGGCTGAGTGGATAACAAAGCAAGACCCTTGTATATGCTGTGTACAAGAGACTCACCTCAGATCAAAAGACACACACAGGCTGAAAGTGAAGGGTTGGAAGAAGATATTTTATGCAAATGGAAATGAGAAAAAAGCTGGAGTTGCAATAGTTATTTCTGACAATATAGACTTTAAAATGAAGAAAATATTAAAAGACAAAGACGGTCACTATATAATAATAAAGGGATCGATCCAACAAGAGGAAATAACCCTAGTAAACATCTATGCACCCAACATAGGAGCACCTAAATATATAAAACAGATATTGGCTAACATGAAGACAGAGATCAACAGTGGCACTATCATAGTAGGGGACTTCAACACACCTCTGACAACCAGGGACGGGTCTTCAGGACAGAAAATCAATATGGAAACAACAACCTTACTAGATACATTGGACCACTTGGATTTAATCGATATTTTCAGAGCATTTCACCCCAATGCTACAGAATAAATGTTCTTCTCAAGCGCACATGGAACATTCTCCAAGATATACCATATGTTAGGCCACAAAACAAGTCTTGATAAATTTAAGAAAATTGAAATCATACCAGTTGTCTTCTCTGACCACAGTGCTATGAAATTAGAAATGAACTACAGTTAAAAAACTGGAAGACATACAAATTCATAGAGGCTGAATAACATGACCTGAATAATGAATAGGCCAAGTAGGAGATCAAGGAAGAAATTGAAAGATATCTCGAGACAAATGAAAATGAAAATACGATGACCCCAAATCTAGGGGATGCCGCGAAAGCAGTCCTAAGAGGGAAGTTCGTAGCATTGCATGCTTACCTAAAGAAACAAGAAACATCACTAATCAACATTTTGTCTTCACACTTAAGGGATCTGGAAAAAGAACAACAAAATAAATCCAAAGGGAGTACAAGGAAGGAGATAATAAAGATCAGAGTGGAAATAAATGAAATAGAAACCAGAAAAACAATACAAAAAATCAATGAATCCAAGAGTTGGTTCTTTGAGAAGATAAACAAAATTGACAAACCTGTAGCCAGACTCATTAAAAAAAGAGAGAGAAGACCCAAATTAATAAAATCAGTAATGAAAGAGAAGTGACAACAGACACCGTAGAAATACAAAAAAAATTAAGAAATTACTATGAGCAACTGTATGCCAACAAATTTGACAATCTGGAAGAAATGGACAATTTTCTAGAGGCGTACAACCTTCCAAGGCTAACTCGAGAAGAAACAGGAAACCTGAATAGACTGATTACCACCAGGGAAATTGAATCAGTAATCAACAATCTCCCAACAAACAAAAGCCCTGTATCAGATGGCTTTACAGGGGAATTTTACAAAACGTTCAAAAAAGAATTATCACCTATTCGCCTCAAGCTCTTCCAAAAAATCCAGAGGGAGGGAAGACTCCCAAACACTTTTTACGAAGCCACTATCACCCTGATCCCAAAATCAGACAAAGACACCACAAAAAAAGGAAACTACAGGCCGATATCTCTAATGAACATAGATGCAAAAATCCTCAATAAAATATTAGTGAACAGAATTCAGCAATACATTAAAAACAAACACCATGATCAAGTGGGATTCATCCCTGTTATGCAAGTGTGGTTCAACATCTGCAAATCAATTAATGTGACACACCACATTAACAAAATGAAAAATAAAAATCACATGATCATATCAATAGACTCAGAAAAAGCATTTAATAAAATCCAGCAGCCATTTATGATAAAAAATCCTTAAGAAAGTGGGAATAGAGGGACCATATCTCAACATAATAAAGGCCATATATGATAAACCCACAGCTAACATCATACTCAATGGGGAAAAGACAAAACCATTCCCCTTAAGATCAGGAACAAGGCAAGCTTGCCCACTTTCTCCACTTCTATTCAACATAGTGCTGGAAGTTCTGGCCACAGCAATCAGACAAGAAAAAGAAATAAAAGTCATCCAAATCCGCAAGGAGGAAGTAAAATTGTCATTATATGCAGATGATATGATACTATATATGGAGAAACCGAAAGACTCCACCAAGAAACTATTAGAGCTGATAGATGAATTTAGTAAAGTAGCAGGATACAAAATTAATCTTCAGAAATCAGTTGCATGTGTATATACCAATAATAAAACATCAGAAGGAGAAATTAGAAAAGCAATCCCATTTACAATTGCTCCAAAGACTATAAAATACCTGGGAATAAATTTAATCCCAGAAGTAAAAGATCTATAATCAGAAAATTATAAGACACTGAAGAAAGGAATGAAAAAAGATACAAATAGATAGAAACATATACCATGTTCATGGATAGGAAGAATTAATATAGTTAAAATGTCCATACTGCATAAGGCAATATACATATTCAACGCAATTCCTATCAAACTACCAACGACGTTTTTCACAGAAATAGAACATATAATCCTAAAATTTACATGGAGCCATAAAAGACCCCGGATGTCCTCAGCAATCTTGAGAAATAAGAACAAAGTAGAAGGTATAACAATACCTGACATCAAATTATACTACAAGGCTACAGTAATCAAAATAGCATGGTACTGTCATAAAAACAGACACATAGATCAATGGAACAGAATAGAGAGTCCAGAAATAAATCCATGCCTATATGGCCATTTAATCTACGACAATAGAAGCAAGAATGTACGGTGGGATAAAGACAGTCTTTTCAATAAATGGTCCTGGGAAACCTGGACAGACACATGTGAAAAATGAAGCTGGACCACTTCCTTACACCATGTACAAAAATAAATTCAAAATGGCTTAAAGACTTAAATGTAAGATCTGAAACCATAAAATTCCTAGAAGAAAATATAGGAAGAAACTTCACAAACATTACCCAGAGTAAGATTTTTACTGATATATCCCCTGAGGGAAGTAAGAGAAAAAATAAACATGTGGGATTACATCAAACTAAAAAGCTTTTTCACAGCAAAGGAAACCATCAATAAAACAAAAAGAGATCCTACTGAATGGGAAAAGATATTTGCCAATGATATATCTGATAAGGGTTTAATATCACAAATTTATAAAAAAACTCACTCAACTCAACTCCAAAAAACAAACAACCCAATTAAAAAATGGGCAGAGGACATGAAGAGACATTTTTCTAAAAAGGACATACAGATGGCAAACAGACATATGAAGAAATGCTCAACCTCACTAACCATCAGAGAAATGCAAATAAAAACCACAATGAGATACCACCTCACCCCAGTCAAAATGGCTATCATCAATAAATCAACAAACAACAAGTGCTGGTGCGGATGTGGAGAAAAGGGAACACTTGTGCACTGTTGGTGGGAATGCAGATTGGTGCAGCCACTATGGAAAACAGTATGGAGTTATCTCAAAAATCTGAAAATGGAACTACTTTATGATCCAGCAATCCCACTCCTAGGTATCTATCCGGAGAAATCCAAAACTCCAATTCAAAAATCTTTGTGCACTCCTACGTTTATTGTAGCCCTATACACAATAGCCAAGGCATGGAAACAACCAAAATGCCCATCGGTAGATGACTGGATTAAGAAACGGTGGTACATTTATACAATGGAGTATTACGCAGCCATAAAGAAGAAAGAAATCTTACCATTTGCAACAACATGGATGGACCTAGAGAACATTATGTTAAGTGAAATAAGTCAGACAGAGAAAGACAAATACCATATGATCTCACTTATATGTGGAATCTAAAGAAAAGAATAAGTGAATGAACTAATCTGAAACAGTTTTGGAGACATAGAGGAAAAACTGAGGGTTGCTAGAGGGGTGAGGGGGTGGGGATAAGGGGGAAGGTGAGAGGTTTAGAAAATAATCGGTAACCACAAGATGGCCATGGGGTTTTGAAAATTATTTTGGGGAACGTAATCAATAATGTAAAGATGTTGTAGGGTATCCGATGGACATGTGTCCCATTTGGGAGACCACCTCAGGGATGATGTAGATGCCTGATCTCTGCACAGTACACCTGAAGCTGAACAATAATGAATGCCAACTATAATCATATATATATATATGTATGTTATATATGTATTTATATGTATATATGTATGTATATATGTATGTATATATGTATGTATATATATAAATACATATATGTATATATATATATGTATGTATATGTATATATTTGTGTGTATATGGTTACAGGAAGCAGAGTACAGCATTAGGAATAGAGACAGTGGAAATGTAATGGCTCTGTGCGATGTCAAAGGGATAGTGGACGGGGGGAGGGGGGTTCACACAGTGTGAGGGATATAAATGGTAAACGTCTAACTATTACTTTGTCTTGTGCACCTGAAACTAATAAAATTATATTTAAAAAAAGGGAGTACTGCACTCTAACCGATTGAGCTTACCGACTGCCCCCAGCATCCAGGCACTTCTAATTATAGCAAACTACTGCTTGAGCAACATTAACCAAAGTGTCTACTTGTGTACATTTTTTGGCACCCCCAGTATTTCTTCTTTGGAGAAAAATGCCTAAAGGCCAACTTCGTATTTTTGTCTGTCATGCAGGATCTCAGCTCCCACTCCCTGCACAAGAATGCAGGGTATGGTGAGAACAAAAAGAAACACCCACAGAACCACAGATAGGGGAGTCATACCACTATATTATCGCTGGCGGCTGGGTTGGAGACACAGGAAGCAAGAGCTACATGATCCGCAATCTGCCGTTCACTTCTCTGCCAACCAGCCTCACTTGCTAACTGCAATCCATGTTTGCTACCTTAGCCACGACAGTTATATCAGTGGCCAGTGGCTAACTGGTGACAGCTGATGGCCAACTAGTTACAGTTGATGGCCATTTGCTACCCGAGCCAGCACCTTTCCACGTGAGACCAAGAACCTGGAAACTGCTTTCTGGGACTCTGTCACCACAATGTCTCTGATCTTTTTTCAGTATTAAGTATAGGGACAACTAATTTTAAAATGAAGGCCTGACTACATTGTTTTAGAGGTGAGAAATGATTCTAAATTGTGATGGTGAATTATGCAATTTCTTGGTTTGAATTATCCTGTTAAGAATGATGGTTACATATAACTTCTGTGGAAGGTTTTGGAAACAAGCACAAAGCAGGTGAAAATCTAACTAACAAAATGTTATTATGCCTGAAGACTACTTCAGGTATAATAACATTTTGTTAGTTAGATTTGCTAAGGTACACTAATAAAATTAGACAATAAACAGATTTCTAAAATCCAAGTTACAAATTTGAGACCAGATGCTGGAATGAACTGTTGGCTTGAAAGAGGGGGTTTTAGGGATGGGTGGTATAAGAGCCTATACTTTTGTGTGTTAAGAAAGAATGCATGTGAAATTCATACATTTAGGCAGGGGCAGCAGAAGAGTCTCTGCTTTAGCAATTGTGTAATTGTTCCCACTTGGCAACAATTAGCTACAACTAAAGTGGGCACGCTGCTTTGTGAAGAGCCACTTTCAGATTGAGGTGGGATCTCATTCTGCGAAGGCATTTAACCAGAGCTTTGAAAAGGGATATCATTTGGTCTTTCTTTAAAATGATAAGGAACCAACTACTTAAATGGCCTAGTGACCCAGGTAGTGTTTCTCCAAGCAACTTAGAAGTTTACTCTGTGACAGCCAAGTATGGTAGAATTGCTGGGGAAAAAAAAGAAAATTGTGAGAAATTTACAAAGCTCTGTCATCTCCCTTTACTGAGATACCCATGACCTCACTGACTGTTCTATCCCCACAGAAGGAAAAGTTCCTGTATCCTTCAGAGTCCCAGCTGGAAGCCGGTGGTGCACTCAGAAGGAGTGATTGAAGGGAATTGGATGAAGGGCCTTATTACAAGTGTGTGGGTAGGGTTAATGGAAAAAGGGATGGTGAAGCACCCCCAACGAGCTGCTGCTACTTCTAGTACTGCAAGGGTTTGGGGAGGGAATCCTCCCTGAAACTCTGCAAGAGCTCTAAGTGTAGGAGAAGACCACCTGACAGGAGTTGTGGCCTACCACAGAGGGGCACAACTACTGCTATGTCCCTGCCTGGCAGGAAGAGAGCCAGGTCTCCTCCCGGAGACTTCCATGGGCCATACTCAACAGGAAGTCAGATGGCAAGAGAGGTTATTTGATGTAATCCATAAAGGTCAGTCTGTCAGCAAAGATTAAGAGGGGTAGAGGGTACATATATCTGGGTGGGCAAATAGAAAATCATCTTGTGTTTCTTTCACAACTTTGAAGGAGTAGGGAGGGCATCCTTTTTCTGCCACTTCCACCTAGGAGATATTTCCTCTTCATTTCCAGCAATGGACATTTGTCTGGGACCTGAAGAAAGTATGGTGAGTAAATGATGTTCTCTGTCTTAAAGGGCTCAGTTGAGAAGGTACTGTCTCCTATGGAAAAATAGAATCCTGGAAGTCATGGTGAATCATGGGTGAAAATGAGAATATGCCAATTAGAAGCAGTGATTTTGAGCCACTGCTTATCATCACACCGTATATTTCATTTTGCATAGAACATTAATTAAGATACCACTGTGTAGGGGAAAGAAAAATATAATAATTCTCATACAATTGAGGAAGGGCATATTTATCATGAAGAAAATAACTCATTTTGGAAGATAGCAAAAGGCGGAAAGAAAATAAATGATGACTTTAATCCTCTTTTTCTTTCTTCTCCCTTAAACCTTTCCTTACTGTTTATCCCTGCTTTCATTGACTGTATCTATTCAATAACGGTATGAAACCCAAACAAATATTGTATTGTCCTATCATAAAACATTTCTACATGAGAAACTTGAGTTCTATTACTGAGGCACATGTTTCAGACTTGGAAAAAACGTTTGTGTGTGCATATAAATAATATAAGCTTTATTGATATACAATTCACATACTAACAATTCATCCATTTAAAGTATACAATTAAATGGTGTGGGGACGGAGCCAGGAGTGCAGTTTCCAGGCTCTCGCCCTCACGTGGAAAGGTGCTGGCTCAGGTAGTAAATGGCCATCAACTGTGACTGGATGGCCATTAGCTGTGGCTAGTTGGCCGTCAGCTGTAACCAGTGAGCCACTGTCCATTAATATAACTGCTGTGGCTAGGCTAGCAGTGACTAGGGGTTAGCAAGAAGATGGTGGCTGAGCTAGCAAGAGCAGGTTGCAGCTAGCAAGTGAGGTTGGTTGGCAGAAAGAAGTGGACGGCAGGTTGCAGATCATGTGGCTCCTGCTTCCTGTGTCTCCAACCCAGCCACCAGTGAGACTATAGAGGTATGACTCGCCTATCTATCGCTCTGTGGGTGTTCCTTTTTGGCCTCACCATGTCCTGCATTCTTGCGTGGGGAGCAGGACCAGAGTCCCCGCATGACAGACCAGTCTTATTTTAATATAATATAAGACCCGGTCTTTATAATATATAATATAATATAATATAATATAATATAATATAATATAATATAATACCGGGTCTTATATTAATTTTTGATCCAAAAGACGCAGTAGAGTTGATTATCTGGCTAGGTCTTATTTTCGGGAAAACATGGTATAGAACCATCACCAAAACATTTTCATCAGAATTCTATTGTACATTTTGTTTATCCATTCATCATTTAATGGACATTGTGTTGTTTCCACTTTTTGGCTATTATGAATGATAGTGCTACGAATATTCCTGTACAATTTTTGCATGGACATACAGCTTCATTTCTCTTGGGTATAGACGTAGTACCATGTTTCCCTGAAAATAAGACCTAGCTTGACCATCAGCTTTAAGGAGTCTTTTGGAGCAAAAATTAATATAAGTCTCAGTGTGGGGACAGAGTCCCATAGCGCAGTTTCCAGGCTCCTGGCCTCAAGTGGAAAGGTGCTGGCTTGGTTATTAGATGACCATCAGTTGTAATCAGATGGCCATCCACTGTGGCTTGGTGGCATCAGCTGTTACCGATTGGCCATTAGCCACTAATATAACTGCTGTGGCTACACTAGGGGCTTGGTTGGGTGGCAGAGAAGCAGATGGCAGATTGTGGCAAGCAAATGGTGTTAGCAAGCGCAGATGGTGGATTGCAGATCATGTGGATCCTACTTCTTCTGTCTCACCCAGCCGCAAGGGAGACTGAGGTGCAGGAAAACCCCTCGTTGGGGTACTGGCGGATGTTTGCTTTTGTGTCTTGACCAGCCGCCAGCAAGAATATAGGTGTATGACTCCCCTATCCATGGATCCATTGTTGTTCCTTTTTGACCTCACCATATCCTGTATTCTTGTGTGGGGAGCAGGAGCTGAGTCCTTGCATGACACCCAGTATTATATTATACTATATTATATCATATCATATCATATCATATCATATCATATCATATCATATCATATCAACCCTGTCTTATATTAAAATAAGACCAGGTCTTATGTTAAAATTTGCTCCAAAAGATACATTAGAGCTGATGGTCCGGCCAGGTCTTGCTTTTGGGGAAACACGGTAGTAGAATTGCTGGGTCATATGGTAACTCTATGTTTAACTTTTTGAGACACTGACAAACTGTTTTCTACAGATGCTGTACCATTTTAAAATTCTATTGTCAAGGTATGAGGGTTCTAATTTTTCTATGTTCTCACCAACATTTGTTTTCTGTCTTTTAGATTTCAGCCATTTGGTGAGTTTCACACTCAATGTGGTTTTGATTTCTATATCCCTGACAGTTAATTATGTTGAGCATCATTTCATGCGTTTATTTGCCCTTCGTATATCTTTGGAGAAATGTCTATTCAGCTATGTTACCCATTTTAAATCGTGATATTTGTCTTTTTATTATTGAGTTGTAATAGTTATTCATATATTCTAAAACAAGTCATTTATTAAGTGTATGATTTTCAAATATTTTCTCCTATTCTCTGGGTTATCTTTTTACCTCCTTGATGGTGTCATGTGATGTAAAAAACTTTTTAATTTTGAAGAAATCAAATTTGTCTATTTTCTCTTTCATTGCTTGTGCTATTGGTATCATATCTAAGGAAATGCTGCCAAATCCAACATCACAAATATTTACTCCTTTATTTTTTTCCTAAGAATTTTATAGTTTTGGATCTTGTGTATAGATCTTTGATCCATTTTGAGTTAAATTGTGTATGTTACATGAAGGAAGAGTCTAACTTCATTATTTGCATGTGGATATCCATTTGTCCCAGCACAACTGATATATCTGATTTTGTAGATGTCATAAAAATAATCTGTCTAGAACATACAGGCAGTTGGGGAGAGGGCAGTTACTCACAAAATAAC
The DNA here is from genome assembly GCF_036562045.2 of Rhinolophus sinicus. Classification (NCBI taxonomy): domain Eukaryota; kingdom Metazoa; phylum Chordata; class Mammalia; order Chiroptera; family Rhinolophidae; genus Rhinolophus; species Rhinolophus sinicus. The sequence continues at coordinate 80,630,644 of NC_133768.1, read as the reverse complement.
TCATTTAGGAGGCATGATATGCAGTAGTCAAACAATACAGCAGTAAAGGGTGGTATTCAGCGTCCAAGTTAATGTTTCTTGGAAGATAAAGCAATTAGGGAGACCAACAGGATTAATTCAATGGTATGAATGTGTTACTGTTACCTGAAAGGTATTTGTACCCAGGCAATAGTTATTCAGTAATAGGTACTCTGATTATAGAAGTTTACCTGTGATGTAGCCAGATGCAGATGGTCTGTTTGGAGAGGTCTGGGGGAAAAATACAATGAGGTTTATTTTGGGGTATGATATACAAATCCCTGACCCTGTTTTTAAGAGGACAATTCTAACTCAATTGTTACAGAGAAGACACAGTGAAACAAAGAAAGGACTCTTGTTTTCCTTGTTTGAAGCGGACTCAAAACATCTGTAGGGAGGATATAGGCTTTAGAACCTATGTTCTGCCCTGCTAAAAAGGAGGCCACCATTTCTTCATCTCTTCTTTTAAACACAGTGAATATATTTGACAATGAAAAAAAGATTTGGAATGAGTAGGAGAGAGTAAAAACACAGTGTTTACATTCATTTTTCCCTGTGATTTCTCCTAATTTTCCTCCCTTCCTCATCTCATGGAGACCTTTTTTTCCCCTAAAAGTGAAGAAAACCATTTTCCTCAAGGGTGTGACAGAATCCCCGAATCCCGCACCTGGCCCGGGTTGGCCATTTGCAGCTTCAGTGCACTGTCTTCTCAAGTGCAAGACAAAGTGTCTGCAGTTGCTAGGCTGGGATGAAAACCATGTCCACCAGATACCTTTCAGGATCAAAGGTGAAGAACTTTGTCAGTGTTGGGGTAGCTTATCTTAAAGCTGGAATAATAATATATTCTCCTATTAAGAATTTTATTTTAATGGTTTTAGTATTTTTTATCTGCCAAAATAGAGATGGAGCTAATTTGAATCATTCAGAAACCTTAAATCAGATGTTATTCTTTATTGTGCTTGTTTACATTCTTCTTGCATAATTAATATAGCACATTATGGTCCAAATTAACATTTTTATAGCTTAGTCTGATATTTGGCTAGATGACATTTTCTTAATGTTATTGCCAAAAACTATAGTGGGTATTTTTTTTTAATTTGGTGAGTGATTCATGTGCACACTAAAATATTCTCCTTCTCTAATTTACAAACCAAAAGATGAAGGCCATCATGAAGTATATTTTCAGCCACTGACAGGTTTGATATGACAGCTGTCACATCCTCAGTGCTATATACCTTTAAATGCAATTGGCTATGATTTTGAAAATCAGAATTGCTGGTGCCTGAGTGGTCTCATGGGTCTCTGCCTATGTGGCTTGGCTGGGGAAAGAAAACAAAATCAATCTCTCATGAAAAAGCTGCACAATATGGGATTTCTCTGCTTAATGTGGAAGTGGAATTGAGTCCTCTGTTCAGGCCTTCACATTCATTAGGGTTGGCAATTTAATTTTTCTCCATTCGTGTGTCTTTAGTAAGAAAGATGATTAGAAATTATTTTCACAATGAGGAAATGCTGAAGATTTTATCATTAGCATTTGATGAAATGGGGGTGCACATATTTAAATTGACCCTCCTTTTGGGGTTACACATTCCAAGGACAGAGAAAAATCTTCCATAAACAGTTATCAACATTTTTAAAAAGTCAAGGTATGTTTTTTTATCAAGTTGGTCAAAACTGCTCAATTGGACAAATGCTTTTGATTTGGTGGACTGAGCTTTAGATTCCAAGGAAATTCGTACCCTTAGCAAATGTATCCTAATTTTCATATGATTAACTGTCAGTTGTCTCAGCAGTGAATGACTTGACGGCCACCTCTTGTGGTATCCAGTGTTCTTTTTTTAATTAAAGTTTATATGGGGTGACAATTATTAGTAAAGTTACATAGCTTTCAGGTGTACAATTCTGTAATACATCATCTATAAATCCCATTGTTCGTTCACCACCCAGAGTCAGTTCTCCTTCAATCACCATATATTTGATCCCCTTTACCCTCATCTAACACCCCTCTCCCCCCTTAACCTCTGGTAACCACTAAACTATTGTCTGTGTCTATGAGTTTTTGTTTCTCATTTGTTTGCCTTGTTCTTTTGATCCCAGGACACTAGTAATGCAAACATTTCTTTCAAATATAACAGGTATTTAGTTCCTCAGCAAAACATGTTACCTGGGGTAATTTATCAGTTCCAACCCCCTCCAAACAATGCATATAAAATGATTAAGCCTTTATTTTTATTTTTTTTTTTGGAACTGCCAACCCTGACTATTTACAGATCATTATAGTTTTATAGATCTTAAGTACATCTGCTGAATCAGCAAAGCAAAGAACTCCAGCAATTTCACTGATTATAGCTGCATCTTTTGGATATTGCAAACAATGATTGCCAAAACACTTGGGAGAGGGGGGATGGGAAGACTGTATTTTAAAGGAGTGTAAATATAGTGCAACATTTTAAAAATATTGATGTTATAAGCTGTAATAAAATGGAGCTCCAGGGCAGACCCACCTCTCTAAAAGTCCCCCTCAAAACAGAATAGATCCCCAAATGAGATTTCTGTATTTTAACTTTAAAACAGGAAGACAAGAGTTGGGGGAGGTGTGAGTAGGCTTTCTCCTCCAGGGATGCCATCTTTTTTCTTAAACCCTGTTCCCCTGGTGGCATTAGTCTCTCAGGACCGGCTTGTAGGTCTGTTCTATTTCAGCTACTATGATGATCACATTTCTTCTCAATGAGTCATCCTAACTCTGTCCATTAAATAATCCATCTTGCCTGCATCATCTGCTTCTTTCTATCAAAATACCAAAGATTCACATTTACTTTTTTTGCTGAAATGTTATCTTTCTTTTTATTATTTCTTTCAAGTGTACAAAACAACATAGTGGTATAAAGATTTTGTAGGCGGATGGAGGAAAAATGGCAGCATGAGGTGAGCCTCTGTGAAGCTCCCCTGGAATTTACAACAAATTGAGCGGCAAAAACTCCACAGAGGACTCCCTGAACAGCAGACAGGCAAGATGAGGAGGCCCACTACCGAGATCAACTACAGGTGGGAGATTCACGCGAGTGGGGGGGAGGACGAAAGGGAGAAGTGCTGAGACGTTGCTGCGTGGGCACAGGACGCAGAACTGGCTCAGTGCTCCAATCTCGATGCTTCCAGAAACTACCTCAGCTGCGGGAGAGGAAAGAACTCGGACTGCTAGGGCTCCGCTTATGCCTGACAGGGCTGAGGGGGCAGCATATAACACGGATGAACCCAACGCTCACAGCAAAGACCTCAGAGAAAAGACTGAGGGAGGAAGGCTGAAAACGGTGGTTTAAGCCCTCACTGCAGAGCAGAGAATGGAAGTCTTAGGCACTGAGACTAGCCGTCCCCTCCCTACCATCCCAGGGCTCACCCCGCCCTCACCTTCCCGGTGCCAGAAGCAGAACAGTGGCAGTGTCAGATCAAAAGAACGGAATATTTGCTGTTCTGAGAACTGTGGACCACAGACACGGATTTGCAGCCCAACTGGTTCCAGCGTGGGGGAGGGAGCTGTGGAAGCAGGACCGGCTGTGGTGGTGGTCACCGCCATTGCTCTGGGCCACCTTTCACAAATCGCCCCGCCCCTGACCCCACCTATCTGGGCGGATCCCTGCAGGAGTAAATAGAACTGCTGAAACATATGGGCTCTGAATCGGGAGCTGGAAGAGCTTTGGAACATCAAAAGCTCTCCGCATACCCACCTGGACACTGCGCCCTGTGACCTAGACGAACTATTAACAGAGGAGAAGCCCATCTCCCAGGGAATCCCCCCATTGTGTGAGAAGCTGGAATAGTTCAGAGAAAACAAAGCACTACCGTGTGGGAGAAGAAAAACAAGCTGCAGTTGGAGAAATAATAAAACATTCTACCAACAAGCACTGGCAAACAAAAGAAAGTCCGCTTTCTATCAACCTGTTGCAGAAGTCACTCCTGTAGATGTCTAGGAAGAGAAATAGTAAATCAGTATTTGCCATGAATAACCAAGGCAACAAGACAGCTCAGAAAGAAAGTGAAAAGTCTCCATAATATGAACTTAAAGATACAGAAATATGTGACATAAATGACAGAGAATTCAAGATTTCAGTTCTGAAAAAACTCAACGAGATGCAAGAAAACACAGATAGGCAGTTAAATGAACTCAGAAACACAATCAAAGAACAGCATGAGCATTTTACGAAAGAGATTGAAATCTTAAAAAAGAACCAAATAGAATTTCTGGAGATTAAGAACTCAATAGAACAAATTAAGAATGAAATAACCAGCTTAGGTAGTAGAGTTGACCAGATGGAGGAAAGAATCAGTGACATCGAAGATAGAAACCTGGAAATTACACAGATGGAAGAAGAAAGAGACTTGAGACTTCAGGAAATGAAAGAACTCTACAAGAACTTTCTGACTCCATCATAAAAGAGCAATATAAGAATAATGGGCATACCAGAAGAAGAAGAAGAGAGAAGGGAACAGAGAATATATTCAAACAAATTGTCGATGAGAACTTCCCAAATTTGTGGACAGAACTGGACCCTCGAATCCAAGAAGCAAATAGAACACCTAGTTACCTCAATCCCAACAGGCCTTCTCCAAGGCACATTGTATTGAAGCTGTCTAAAATCAACAACAAAGAAAGAATCCTCAAGGCAGCCAGAGAAAAGAAGACGGTAACTTACAAAGGAAAGCCCATTAGATTATCATCAGATTTTTCAGCAGAAACTCTACAAGCCAGGAGGGAGTGGAACCAAATATTCAAACTATTGAAAGAGAGAAACCATGAGCCAAGAATAATATATCCAGCAAAGATATCCTTTAGATATGAAGGAGGAATAAAGACCTTTCCAGACATACAGAAGCTGAGGGAATTTTCTAATACACGACCTGCACTACAAGAAATACTAAAGGAGGCTATTCGACCACCATCAACAGGGACAATTTGTGGCAACCAAAACTCAAAAAGGGGAGAGTAAAGGCCTGAACGGAATATGGGAATGGAGAAAGTAAGCGTGCTGAAGAAAATGGAATACTCTAAATATCAAACTTTCTTTTACATAAACTTAAGGGTAACCACTCAAAAAAAATCCAGAAAAATATATACTGAAATAAAAGAAGAAACAGAGGAAACATCATAGAATACCACCACACAGAAATAATAGACAACAACAAAAGGCAAAGAAACAATGGAGACACAGCCTTACCAGAAAACTAAAGATAGAATGACAGGAAATCCTCACATATCAATAATCACCCTAAATGTAAATGGACTGAACTCACCAATAAAAAGGCACAGAGTAGCAGATTGGATCAAAAACTAAACCCAACCATATGCTGTCTCCAAGAGACACATCTCAGCTACAAGGACAAGCATAGACTCAAAGTGAAAGGGTGGAAATTGACACTCCAAGCAAATGGTACCCAGAGAAAATCAGGTGTAGCCATAATGATATCAGATGAAACAGACTTCAAGGTGAAAAAGATAACAAGAGACAAAGATGGACATTTCATAATGGTGAAGGGGACTGTACAAAAAGAGACATAACAGTCATCAAATATTTATGCCCCCAATCAGGGAGCACGAAATACCAAGCAACTACTAACAGAACTAAAGGGAGAAATTGACCAAAACACAATTATACTAGGGGACTTAAATACATCATTGACAGCTATGGATAGATCATCCAAACAGAAAATAAATAACGAAATAGTAGCCCTAAATGACACATTAGATGAAATGGACATAATTGACATTTATAGAGCACTTCATCCTAAAACATCAGACTATACATTCTTTTCTAGTGTACATGGAACATTCTCAAGGATAGACCATATATTGGGACATAAAATCAGTCTCAACAAATTTAAGAAGATTGAAATCATACCATGCATATTCTCTGATCACAAGGCTTTGAAATTGGATATCAACTGTAAAAAGAAAGCGGGAAAAACACAAATACATGGAGATTAAACAACATACTTTTAAAGAAGGACTGGGTCAAAGAAGAAATTAGAGGAGAGATCAAAAGATACATAGAAACAAATGACAATGAAAATACATCCTACCAAAATTTTTGGGATGCAGCGAAAGCAGTTTTAAGAGGGAAATTTATCTCATTACAGGCCTATCTCAAGAAACAAGAAAACTCCCAAATAAATAACCTCATGTTACACCTTAAAGAACTAGAAAAAGAAGAACAAGTAAAACCCAAGGTCAGCAGAAGAAAGGAAATAGCAAAAATTAGAGCAGAACTAAATGAAATAGAGAACAAAAAGACATGAAAAAATTAATGTGACAAAGAGCTGGTTCTTTGAAAAGATTAACAAAATTGACAAACCCTTGGCTAGACTTACTAAGATAAAAAGAGAGAAGACACTGATTAACAAAATCAGAAACGTAAAAGGGGAAGTTATCACGGACACCACAGAAATACAAAGGATCATCCAAGAATACTATGAAGGACTATATGCCACCAAATTCAACAACCTAGAAGAAATGGACAAGTTCTTAGAAACATATAGCCTTCCAAGGCTGAACCATGAAGAACTGGAAAATCTAAACAGACCGATCACCAGTAATGAAATTGAATCAGTCATCCAAAACCTTCCCAAAAGCAAAAGTCCGGGACCAGATGGCTTCACTAGTGAATTCTACCAAACCTTCAAAGAGGATCTAATACCAATTCTGCACAAACTCTTCCAAAAATTGAAGAAGAGACAGTACTCCCTAACTCATTTTATGAGGCCAACATTACCCTGATACCAAAACCTGGTAAGGACAGCACAAAAAAGAAAACTACAGACCAATATCTCTGATGAATACCGATGCAAAAATCCTAAATAAAATTCTAGCAAATCGAATACAACAATGCATTAAAAGATTATTCATCACGACCAAGTGGGGTTCATCCCGGGGCACAAGGATGGTTCAACATCAAATCCATCAATGTGATACATCACATAAACAAAATAAAGGACAAAAATCATATGATTATATCAATTGATGCAGAAAAAGCATTTGACAAGATACAACATCCATTTATGATTAAAACACTTAATAAAATGGGTATAGAAGGAAAATACCTTAACATAATAAAGGCCATATATGACAAGCCCTCTGCTAATCTCATAATTAATGGAGAAAAACTGAAGCCCTTTGCTCTACGTTCAGGAACACGACAGGGATGTCCCCTATCACCTCTGCTTTTCAACATAGTGTTGGAAGTCCTTGCCAGAGCAATCAGGCAAGAGAAAGAAATAAAAGGCATCAAATTGGGAATGAAGAAGTTAAATTATCACTCTTTGCAGATGACATGATGCTATATATAGAAAACCCTAAAGACTCCACCAAAAAGCTATTAGAAACAATCAACGAATACAGTAAAGTTGCTGGCTACAAAATCAATGTACAAAAGTCCATTGCCTTCCTATATACTAACAATGAAATCTCAGAAAAAGAAATACAAAAAACAATTCCTTTTGCAATTGCAGCAAAAGAATAAAATACCTAGGAATAAACTTAACCAAGGATGTGAAAGACCTATATGCTGAAAACTATAAGACATTTTGAAAGAAATTGAAGAAGACACAAAGAAATGGAAAGACATTCCGTGCTCATGGATTGGAAGAATCAACATAGTTAAAATGGCCATATTACCCAAAGCAATATACAGATTCAATGCAATCCCCATCAAAATCCCAATGGCATATTTTAAAGAAATAGAACAAAAATCATCAGATTTGTTTGGAACCACAAAAGACCCCGAATAGCCAAAGCAATCTTAAGAAAAAGAACAATAATGGAGGTATCACACTTCCTGACTTTGGCTTGTACTACAGGGCTACAATAATCAAAACAGCATGGTATTGGCAGAAAAACAGACACATAGACCAATGGAATAGAATTGAGAACCCAGAAATAAAACCACATAAATATGGACAGATAATTTTTGACAAAGAAGCTAAAACATACAATGGAGCAAAGACAGCCTCTTCAATAAATGGTGCTGGGAGAATTGGATAGCCACGTGCAAAAGAATGAAACTGGACTGCTATTTGTCACCATGTACCAAAGTTAATTCAAAATGGATCAAAGACTTAAGCATAAGACCTGACACAATAAACTGCATAGAAGAAAACATAGGTACTAAACTTATGGACCTTGGGTTCAAAGAGCATTTATGAACTTGACTCCAAAGGCAATGGAAGTAAAAGCTAAAATAAACGAATGGGACTATATGAAACTTAAAAGCTTCTGCACAGCAAAAGAAACCATTGACAAAATAAAGAGGCCACCAACTGAATGGGAGAAGATTTTTGCAAACAGTGCCTCCGATAAAGGGCTAGTATCCAGAATATACAAGGAACTCATGCAACTCAACAACAAAAAAACAAACAACCCAATTGAAAAATGGGCAGAGGACTTGAAGAGACATTTCTCCAAAGAGGACATACAAATGGCAAATAGACATATGAAAAAATGCTCAACATCACTAATCATCAGAGAAATGCAAATCAAAACCACAATGAGATATCACCTCACCCCAGTCAGAATGGCTATCATCAACAAGACAAATAGTAACAAATGTTGGAGAGGCTGTGGATTAAAAGGAACCCTCATACACTGTTGGTGGGAATGTAGACTGGTGCAGCCGTTATGGAAGGCAGTGTGGAGGTTCCTCAAAGAATTACGAATAGAATTGCCATATGACCCAGCAATCCCTCTCCTGGGTATCTACCCAAAAAATCTGAAAACATTTAGAGATAAAGACACGTGTGCTCCAATGTTCATTGCAGCTTTGTTTACGGTGGCCAAGACATGGAAACAACCAAAATGTCCTTCGATAGATGAATGGATAAAGAAGTTGTGGTATATATACACAATGGAATACTATTCAGCAGTAAGAAAAGATGATATAGGAACATTTGTGACAACATGGATGGATCTTGAGAGTAATGCTGAGCAAAACAAGTCAGACAGAAAAAGCAGAGAACCATGTGATTTCACTGATATGTGGTATATAAACCAAAAACAACAAAAGAACAAGACAAACAAATGAGAAACAGAAACTCATAGACACAGACAATAGTTTAGTGGTTGCCAGAGGGTAAGGGGGGCGGGTGGGGGTGCGAGATGAGGGTAAGGGGTATCGAATATATGGTGATGGAAGGAGAACTGACTCTGGGTGATGAACACACAATGGGATTTATAGATGATGTAATACAGAATTGTACACCTGAAATCTATGTAATTTTACTAGCAATTGTCACCCCAATAAATTTAATAGAATAAAATTTAAAAAAAAAGAAAGTAATTATTGATAGATATGTGGCTATTGATACATATTATTGCTACAAAATTATTATTCATAGTTTCGATATCTTTTTTCTTTCCATCTAAAGAAGTTCCTTTAACATTCCTATACTGGTTTGGTGATGAACTCCTTTAGCTTTTCCTTGTCTAGGAAGTTCTTTATCTTTTTTTCGATTTCACATAATACCGTTGCCTTTCTATTGCTGTTTAGGATTCTCTCTGTCTGTTATTAACCTTTACCATTTTAGTTATAATGTGTCTCGGTGTGGGACTGTTTGGGTTCATATTGTTTGGGATTCTGCACTTTCTGAATTTGTATATCTATTTCCTTCACCAGGTTAGGAGTTTTCAGTTATTGTTTTTTTCAAATAGGTTCTCAATCCCTTGCTTTCTCTCTTCTCCTTATGGTACCCTGTGATGCAAATGTTGTTACACCTGATATTGTCCGAAAGGTCTCTTCAGTTTTTGGATTCTTGTTTCTTTTTGCTATTCCAATTGGGTGTTTTCTGCTACCTTGTCTTCCAAATTGTTTCTGCTTCATCTAGTCTGCTGGTGATTCCTTCTAGTGCATTCTTCATTTCAGTTATTACATTCTTCACTTCTGACTGGTTCTTTTTTATGGTTTCTTTTTCATGCTTGCCATCTCTCTATTGAAGGTCTCACTAGATTCTTTGAACATCCTTATAACTATTGTTTTGAACTCTGTCTCTGGTAGGTTGCTTGCCTCCATTTCGTTTAGTGTTTTTTTTCTGGAGTTTTCTCTTGCTCTTTTATTTGGGATGTATTTCTTTGTTTCTTAATTTTGGCTGCCTCTCTGTGTTTGTTTCTATGTATTAGGTAGATCTGCTACATCTCCCAGTCTTGGAAGGGTGGCCTTATATTGTAGGTGCCCTGTAGGGCCCAGTGGCCTAGTCTCCCTGGTCACCTGCTCCAGGTGCTCTAGGAGTGTCCCTTGTGTGTGCTCTCCTGTTATAGTTGTGTGTGCTCTCCTTATATAATTGAGCCTTGATTGCTATTGGCATGTCAGTGGGTGGCATTGGTCCTCAGGCTGATTGGCTGTGGGGTTTGGCCACAGCCACAGCTTACAGGCTGCTGTGTGGAGGTGGGTGGGGGGGCTTACCACATAGAGCAGGATTTGCTTCAGTGGGCTCTGGTGCCTGTTTGGACTGCCCTTTATGTATGCCACTTGTGGGGCTAATTGGGCAGTGCTCTGCTGTGTTCTGAAGCCAACCTCCAAGTATGTTGGTTCTGGGGCCTCTTGGGAGGGGCTCCAGTCCAGGCCTAGTTCGCCAACTGCTTGTGACTCTCTGGGGACTACTGGTAGGAGCTACAAAGTAATCCACAGTTGTTCGCTGCCTGTACTAAACTTGGAGGCATGTGAGAGGAGCCACATTGAGAACTGAGGATGGCTGCCAGCAGTATTGGGCCTGGCGTAGGTCTGCAAAAATCCAGGACACTCCAAGGACTGCTGCTACTTGCCAGCTCCCTTAAGGTTCAGCCACTGATAAAGCCACATGTGGTATGCAAGTTGGATGAAGCAGGGAGTCACTAGAGTGGGAAGATTTGTGGTTACCAGGTTAATGTCGACTCTGGTTTGGTGCCAGTGCTGAGCCTGGAGCTACTAGCAAAAGTCTCAAAACACACTGAGGTCAGTCACCACCTGCCTGAGGCCCGCTGACTCTGACTGTTTTTTAAAAAAGAGTGCAATGTGGGCGGGGCTGGCTGCTTGCCATGAAAGTGCCTCTGGCATTGGGAGAGTTGGGTGGGGCAGGGTCCCAGCAGAGCTCACCAGACCAGTTCAGATTCAGATTTGGCCATGGACATATGGGGGAGGGCTCAACACAGTAAAGATTGTGCCCACCTGCTGGCTGCATGGGAGAAGGACCCCACATAAGGTAAATAGCAACTGTCCCTCCAGTCCTTGCTCAAAAGCCACACACCTCAGTCTGCCCCCTGTATGCCTCTGATACTCCCCAAGTCACTGTCCCTCCATTGGATGCCAGGGTGACTGCCTGGGTGTGAGACAGTCTGTGTGTGGGCCATTTAAGAGGACGTCTAGGTTTCCTGCAGCCTTCCATCCTACCTGGATGGTCAAAATCCCCACTATTTTTCACAGCCATAAGTTGTGGGGGCTCTTCTTCCTGGCACCAGTACTTTGGGCTGGGGAGCCTGGTGTGGGGCTGGGATCCCTCACTCCTGAGGGGGAGTCTCTGTAGTGGAGTTATCCATCCTTATTCTCAACTGCCACACAGAGGTTGGGGCCAGCCCGTTTCAAGTCTCCTCCCTCCTACCAGTCTCGATGTGGCTTCTTTATATCCTTAGTAATAAAACTTCTGTTCGTCAGACTTCAGATGGTCCTCCAGGTTGACTGTTCTATAATTTAGTTGTAATTTTAATGTGTTCATGGAAGAAAGCACGTACAGTGTTTTCTCCACCATCTTGGATCTCCTCTATAATTTTTCAACTCTAAGAAATTCAGGAAAAGGCAAAACTATGGAGACAGTAAAAAGATCCTTAGTTGACAGGTTGAAGGAGAGAGGGAAGGATTAATAAGTGGAACACAGAGTATGTTTAGAGCAGTGAAACTTTCTGTATGATACTGTAAATGTGGATACATGTCCTTCTACATTTATCAAAACATATAGAATATACAACACAAAGAGTGAACCCTAACATAAATTATGGACTTTAGTATAATAATGTATCAGTATTGGCTCATCGATTGTAACAAATGTACCACACTAATACAAGATGTTAATAATAGGGGACACTGTGTTTGGGTGGGGGAGGGGTTGAGAAGGGGTATAGGACTTTGTACATTCCAGTCAAGCTTTTCTGTAAACCTAAAACTACTTTAATATACAAAGACTATTAATTATGAAAAGTTTCTGCTGAAATATCAGGCAACGCTGTCATTTTGAAGTTCTGCTTTTGTTATCCATACTGCAAATGGCACATCCCTTACATAAGGAAAAGCTTCATCATACATTTTAATTTATGTTTATAAATGTCTCAACAACCAAGCTGTACATGCATTTCACTAAAATATTCTGAGCATGCAAAGGTCATTTCTCCAGTTCTGCTGAAGTGTTTGAGGTGATGTGTTAATACAACTAGGGTCAAAATTCCTCACCCTTTTTCTCCAGCCTTTGATGAAGCAAAAGAGGCACTCTCAGGCTTTTTGGAGGGTGGGTAATCAGAGGTACACATGGCCTGAGGGACTGGAGCTTTCTAAAGGGCAGGAGCTTTCTAAGATGCAGTACTTGAGCTTTAATCAAACAGGCACAAGTACATGTGCTATTTTTTGTTCTCCAGGGCTGAGTGGGTTTTGATGTTGAAATTACTTTGGCAGCATGAGCAGTTGGGGAATTGGTATGTAGGGCTTTGTCTGTTGCCTTAAATAGAGGAAAAAGAGTGATCATAAAGAAAGCCTTTGGTGGGTTAGTTTTGTTCTGGGTCACTTCGAGTTCCAGAAGTATGCCAACAGCTTGAAACTGTGAATGACAGATCCTTTTTTCCACACTCCTATCTCTCAGACAAGGGATGGTGAAGTAAGGGTTCCATGATTTGGAACCCCTCTGTGTTTTGAAATTGTATGTATAATAAATAATCTGTGAGGAGTAATGAAAAACCTCAGTAATGTAAAGGTGTTACAGAAACACAAATTTTTATTTTTTTTTTTTACATCAACTCTCAAAGGCAAAATGAAGACAGCACTGCCTGGGATAACTGTATGCTGTCATAAAAAAATTGCTCCTGATTTTTAGTATATGTTTTATCTGTATTTGTCCTTACTTTTGAGATATGCTAGCCATGTGGACAAGCTAATTAACAGATGCACTGTTAGATTATAACAGATAACCAACCCACCGGAAGCACAGGTACACGCCGGAGAGTAGCTAAATGAGGATGCAAGCAGGACGAGTCCAATATTCAGTTCGATTTAGCAATCATGTATTAAGCACATACTAGGTCCTCACTTTTGGAGATGGTGACTTTTGTTACCTGACCAGACCCCACTGGTCATTTTGGTTTGGAGTTCTGAGATGCTCTAACTCATATCCTTGTTAAGCATGCAGAATGTTCCTTAGGTAAACTGATTATGTAGATAGTTTGATTTTGTGTCCCTCCCATCACTGGGTTCACATGCCACCTTTCAGCTGCCCCCTTTTATCTGATAGCTGGGCCTATCCTCCTCTGGCTCTCCCGGATCCAAAACCCCTAGTTTGGGAGTGCCCTAGAAAGATCTTATCTGTGACCTGCACTACAATTTATTGCTACCATGCTTCCTGACCCCCTGAAACATACAAGCTTCATTCTCATAGTCTCAAGACCAGACTCTGTACTTTCCTAAAGTGACAACTGGTTAATTTTAGGAATTAATGTGTAGTAGTCTTTTTAAAATATATTTTATTGGGGTGACAGTTGTTAGTAAAGTTATATAGATTTCAGGTGTACAATTCTGTATTACATCATCTATATATCACAGTATCTGTTCACCGCACGGAGTCAGGTCTCTCTCCATCACCATATGTTTGACCCCTTTTATTGTCTTGTAGACCTCCCCTTCCCGCTTACCCTCTGTTAACCCCTAAACTATTGTCTATCAGTTTCTGTTCCTTCATTTGTTTATCTTGTTATTTCATTGTTTTCAGGTTTATATACCACATATCAGTGAAATCATACGGTTTTCTCTTTTTCTGTCTGACTTACTTTGCTTAGCATTACAATCTCAAGATCCATCCACGTTGTTGCAAACTGTATTATTTCATCTTTTCTTATGGCAGAATAGTATTCCATTGTGTATATATACCACAACTTCTTTATCCAATCATCTATCAAAGGACACTTTGGTTGTTCCCATGTCTTGGCCACTATAAATAAAGCTGCAATGAACATTGGAGCACATATGTCTTTATGGATAAATGTTTTCAGATTTTTTGGATAGATAAACAGGAGAGGGATTGCTGGGTCACATGGTAATTCTATTCATAATTTGTTGAGGAACCTCCACACTGCCTTCCATAACGGCTGCACCAGTCTGCATTCCCACCAACAGTGTATGAGGGTTCCTTTTTCTCCACAGCCTCTCCAACATTTGTTATTATTTGTCTTGTTGATGATAGCCATTCTGACTGGGGTGAGGTGATATCTCATTGTGGTTTTGATTTGCATTTCTCTGAAGATTAGTGATGTTGAGCATTTTTTCACATGTCTACTGGCCCTTTGTATGTCCTCTTTGGAGAAATGTTTCTTCGGGTCCTTTGCCCATTTTTAAACTGTATTGTTGTTTGTTGTTGTTGTTGTTGTAGAGTTGTATGAATTTCTTATATATTTTGGACATTAGCCCCTTATTGGAGGCATTTTTCACAAAAATCTTCTCCCATTTGGTTTGTTGCCTGTTTACTTTGTCAATGGTTCCTTTGGCTGAGCAGAAGCTTTTTAGTTTGATATAGTCCCATTCATTTACTTTAGCTTTTACTTTCCTTGCCTTTGGAGTCAAATTCGTAGAATGCTCTTTGAACCCAACTTCCATAAGATTAGGCCCTATGTTTTCTTCTATGCAATTTATTGTCTAAGGTCTTATGTTTAGGTCTTTGATCAATTTGCAATTAGTTTAGACAATGGTGACAGACAGCAGTCTAGTTTCATTCTTTTGCACGGGGCTTTCCAATTCTCCCAGCACCATTTATTGAAGAGGCTGTCTTTTTTCCATTGAATGTTTCTGCTTCTTAGTCAAAAATTCTCTGTCCGTATTTATGTGTGTTTATTTCTGGGTTCTCAATTCTAGTCCACTGGTCTATGTTTTCTGCCAGTGCCATAGTGTTTTGATTATTGTTGCCCTGAAGTACAAGCTGAAGTCAGGGAGGGTGATACCTCCAGCATTGCTTTTTTTTCTCCTTAGGATTGCCTTGGGTATTCGGGGTCTTTTGCGGTTCCATACAAATTTGATGATTTTCGTTCCATTTTTTAAAAAAATACCATTGTGGAAGGAGAGGTGTTGTAACTGTGTGAGGGATATAAATGATAAATGTCTAACTATTACACTGTTTTGTGCACCTGAAACAAATAAAAAATGTTTTAAAAAAGTTAATACATGCAATTATGTACAGTCCATAATACTTCGTAATAAATGATTATGTTACTGGTTTACGTATTCAGCATAGTATAAAAATAAATACATACATACATACATACCATTGGGATTTTGATGGAGATTACATTAAATAAGCATACTGCTTTGGGTAATATGGCACTTTTAACTATGTTGATTTTTTGAATACATGAACTTGGAATGTCTTTCCATTTCTTTATGTATTCTTTAATTTCTTTTAAAAATTTAATACTTTTCAGCATATAGGTCTTTCACATCTTTAGTTAAGTTTATTCATATGTATTTTATTCTTTTTGCTGCAATTGCAAAAGGAATTGTTTTTTTTTTATTTTTCTGTGATTTCATTGTTAGTATATAAGAATGAAATGGACTTTTGTACGTTGATTTTGTAGCAGGCAACTTTACTGTATTTGTTTATTGTTTCTAATACCTTTTAGGTGGAGTCCTTAGGGTTTTCTTTATATAGCATCATGTCATCTGCAAAAAGAGACAATTTAACTTCTTCATTCCCTATTTGGATGCCTTTTATTTCTTTCTCTTGCCTGATTGCTCTGGCAAGGACTTGCACACTATGTTGAAAAGCAGAGGTGATAGGGGACAGCCCTGTCGTGTTTCTGAACGTAGAGCAAAGGGCTTTAGTTTTTCACCATTAATTATGAGATTAGCTGAGGGTTTGTCATATATGGCCTTTATTATGTTAAGGTATTCTCCTTCTATACCTATTTTATTAAGTGTTTTAATAATAAATAGATGTTCTATCTTGTCAAATGATTTTTCTGTATCCATTGATATATCATATAATTTTTTTCTTTATTTTGGTTATGTGGTGTATCACTATGACCAATTTACATATGTTGAACTATCCTTGTGCATCTGAGAAGAACCCCAATTGCACATTTTGTATAATTTTTAATGCATTGTTGCATTTTCTAGAACTTTGTTTACGATTTTTGCATCTGAATTCATCAGAGATACTGGTCTATAATTTCATTTTTTTGTTCTCCTTACCAGGTTTTGGTATCAGGGTAATGTTGGCCTCATACAATGAGTTAGGGAGTATTGTCTCCTCTTCAATGTTTTGGAAGAGTTTGAGCAGGATTGGTATTAGATCCACTTTGAAGGTTTGGTAGAATTCACTAGTGAAGCCATCTGGTCCCGGACTTTTGCTTTTGGGAAGGTTTTGGATGACTGATTCAATTTCCTTACTGGTGATCGGTCTGTTTAGATTTTCCAGTTCTTCATGGTTCAGCCTTGGAAGGCTATATGTTTCTAAGAACTTGTCCATTTCTTCTAGGTTATTGAATTTGGTGGCATATAGTCCTTCATAGTATTCTTGGATGATCCTTTGTATTTCTGTGGCATCCGTGATAACTTCCCCTTTTTCATTTCTGATTTTGTTAATTAGTGTCTTCTCTCTTTTTATCTTAGTGAGTCTAGCCAAGGGTTTGTCAATTTTGTTAATCTTTTCAAAGAACCAGCTCTTTGTCACATTAATTTTATCTATTGACTTTTTGTTCTCTATTTCATGTAGTTCTGCTCTGATTTTTGTTATTTCCTTTATTCTGCTGACCTTAGGTTTCATTTATTCTTCTTTTTCTAGTGCATTAAGGTGTACCTTGAGGTTAGTTATTTGGGACTTTTCTTGTTTCTTGAGATAGGCCTGTACTGATATCAATTTCCCTCTTAAAACTGCTTTCACTGAATCCCAAAAATTTTGGTAGGATGTATTTTCATTGTCATTGTTTCTATGATCTTTTGATCTCTGCTCTAATTACTTCTTTGACCTGGTAGTTCTTTTAAAATATGCTGTTTTATCTCCATGTATTTGTGTTTTTTTCTGCTTTCTTTTTGCAGTTGATACCAAATTTAAAAGCCTTGTGATCAGAGAATATGCTTGGTATGATTTCAATCTTCTTAAATTTGCTGAGGTTTGTTTTATGTCCCAATACATGGTCTATCCTTGAGAATGTTCCATGTACGATAGAAAAAAATGTATAGGCTGATGTTTTAGGACGAAGTGCTCTATAGATGTCAATTATTTCCATTTCATCAAATGTGTCATTTAGGGCTGCTATTTCATTATTTGTTTTCTGTTTGGATGATCTATCCATTGCTGTCAATGAAGTATTAAGACCCCCAATTGTGTTTTGGTCAATTTCTCCCTTTAGTTCTGTTAGTAGTTGCTTGCTATACTTCGGTGCTCCCTGTTTGGGGGCATAAATATTGATGACTGTTATTTCTTCTTGTTGTATAGTCCCATTTACCATTATGAAATGTCCATCTTTGTCTCTTGTTATCTTTTTCAGCTGATATCATTATGGCTACACCTGATTTTCTCTGGGTACCATTTGCTTGGAGTGTCAATTTCCACCCTTTCACTTTGAGTCTATGCTTGTCCTTGTAACTGAGATGTGTCTCTTGGAGACAGCATATGGTTGGGTTTAGTTTTTTGATCCAATCTGTAACTTTGTGCCTTTTAATTGGTGAGTACAGTCCATTTACATTTAGGGTGATTATTGATATGTGAGGATTTCCTGTCATTCTATCTTTAGTTTTCTGGTAAGGCTGTGTCTCCATTGTTTCTTTGCCTTTTTGTTGTTGTCTATTATTTCTGTGTGGGGGTATAGTATGATATGATATTTCCCTCTGTTTCTACTTTTATTACAGTATGTATTTCTGTTCTGGATTTTTTTTTGAGTGGTTACCCTTAAGTTTATGTAAAAGAAAGTTTGATATTTAGAGTATTCCATTTTCTTCAGCATGCTTACTTTTTCCATTCCCTTATTCCCGTTCAGGCCTTTCATCTCCCCCTTTTTATGTTTTGGTTGCCACAAATTGTCATTGTTGATGGTGGTTGAATAGCCTCCTTTAGTATTTCTTGTAGTGCAAGTCGTGTATTAGAAAATTCCCTCAGCTCCTGTATGTCTGGAAAGGTCTTTATTCCTCCTTCATATCTAAAGGATATCTTTGCTGGATATATTATTCTTGGCTCATAATTTCTCTTTCAATAGTTTGAATATTTGGTTCCACTCCCTCCTGGCTTGTAGAGTTTCTGCTGAAAAATCTGATGATAATCTAATGGGCTTTCCTTTGTAAGTTACCGTCTTCTTTTCCCTGGCTGCCTTGAGGATTCTTTCTTTGTCGTTGATTTTAGACAGCTTCAATACAATGTGCCTTGGAGAAGGCCGGTTGGGATTGAGGTAACTAGGTGTTCTATTTGCTTCTTGGATTCCAGGGTCCAGTTCTGTCCACAAGTATGCAAAGTTCTCATCGACAATTTGTTTGAATATATTTCTGTTCCTTTCTCTCTTTCTGGTATGCCCATTATTCTTATATTGCTCTTTCTGATGGAGACAGAAAGTTCTTGCAGAGTTCTCTCATTTCTTTTAAGTCTGAAGTCTCTTTCTTCTACCATCTGTGTCATTTCCAGGTTTCTATCTTTGATGTCACTGATTCTTTCCTCCATCTGGTCAACTCTACTACCTAAGCTGGTTATTTCATTCTTAATTTCTTCTATAGAGTTCTTAATCTCCAGAAATTCTATTTGGTTCTTTTTTAAAATTTCAATCTCTTTGGTAAAATGCTCATGTTGTTCTTTCATTGTGTCTCTGAATTCATTAAACTGCCTTTCTGTATTTTCTTGCATCTCGTTAAGTTTTTTCAGAAGTGCAATGTTGAATTCTCTGTCATTTAAGTCACATATTTCCATATCTTTAACTTCATTTTCTGGAGACTTTTCACTTTCTTTCTCAGATGTCATGTTGCCTTGGTTATTCATGGTAATTAATGGTTTGTTATTTCTCTTCCTAGACATCTGTAGGAGTACGTTCTGCAACAGGTTGATAGGAAGAAGCCTTTTTTTTTCCAGTACACATTGGTAGAATGTTTTATTTTCTCTCTGACTGCAGACCTCTTTTCTCTCTCACACTGTAGTGTTAAGTTTTCTCTGCACTATTCCAGCTTCCCACACAATGGGGGTTTCCCTGGAAGTCAGGCTTCTCTTCTGTTAACAGTTCACCTGGGTCATATGGAACCGCATCCCTGTAGGAATGCGGAGAACTTTTGAAGTTCCAAAGCTCTTCCTGCACCAGATTCAGAGCCCGTGTGTTTCAGTAGTTCTGTTTACTCTTGTAGGGATCCACCCAGATATGTGGAGCCAGGGACCGGGTGAATTGTGAGATTTGGCCCAGAGCAATGTCGGCGACCACCACCGCAGCCAGTCCTGCTTTCACAGATCCCTCCCCTTTGCCGGAACTAGTTGGGCTGTGAATCTGTGTCTGCGGACCACAGGTCTCACAACTGCAAATATTCTTTTCTTTTGATCTGACACTGCTAGTCTTCTGATTCTAGCCCTGGGTAGGTGGGGGCAGGGCGAGCTCTGGGAGCCTACGTAGGGGGCGTCTAGTCTCAGTGACTAAGACTTCCGTTCTCTGCTAGACAGTGAGTGCTTAAACCACCATTTTCAGCCTTCTTCCCTCAGTCTTTACTCCGAGGTCTCTGCCGTGAGTGTTGGTTTCAGCTGTTGTAAATGCTGTCCCCTCAGCCCTGTGGGCCGTAAACAGAGCCCTGGCAGTCTGAGTTCTTCCCTCTCATGCATCTGTGGTAGTTCCAGGATGGAGTGAGCTCGGAGCACTGAGCTAGGTCTGCGTACTGCGCCCGCGGGTCTCCGTCCTCTCCACACTTCTCCCTTACCTCCTCCCCTGCTTGCACGATTTGCCCACCTTTAGTTGAATTCAGCAGTGAGAGTCTTCGTCTTGCCTGTCTGCTGTGCAGGGAGTCCTTTGTTGAGTTAAAGTTGTTTGATTTGTTGTAAATTCCAGGGCAGATTTCCAGAGGCTCACCTCACGTCGCCATTTTGATGACGTCTCAGGGCTGCTATTTCTTTATTTATTGTCTATTTGATGATCTGTCCATTGCTGTCAACGATGTATTTAGGTCCCCTATTATAATTCGGCTTTGGTCACTTTCTGCATTTATTTTATTATTATTTTTTTAATTAAATTTATTGAGGTGACAATTGTTAGTAAAATTACATAGATTTCAGGTGTACAATTCTGTATTTATTTCTGTTAGTACTTGCTTGGTATATTTTGGTGCTCTCTGATTGGGGGCATAAATATAAATGAATGTTATGTCTTCTTGTTGTATAGTTCCCTTTACCATTATGAAATGTCCATGTTTGTCTCTTGTTATCTTTTTCACCCTGAAGTCTGTTTCACCTGATATCAGTATGGTACTCCTGCTTTTCTCTTGATACCATTTGTTTGGAGTGTTAATTTCCACCCTTTCCCTTTGAGTCTATGTTTGTCCTTGTAGCTGAGATGTGTCTCTTGGAGACAACATATGGTTGGGTTTAGTTTTTGGATCCCGTTTGCTACTCTGTGACTTTTTATTGGTGAGTTCAGTCCATTTTCATTGAGGGCGATTATTGATATGTGAGGATTTCCTGTCATTCTATCTTTGGTTTTCTGATAAGACTGTGTCTGCATTGTTTCTTTGCCTTTTCGTTGCTCTCTCTTATTTTAATGTGGTGGTATTTTTTTTATTTTTCCATCTGTTTCTTCTTTTCTTATGTTATATATTTCAGTTGTGGATTTTTTTTTTTTTGAGTGGTTACCATTATGTTTATATAAAAGAAAGTTTGATGTTTAGAGTATTCCATTTTCTTCAGCATGTTTAGTTTTTGCATTTCCTATTGCGGTTCATGCCTTTACTCTCACCCCTTTTTATGTTTTCGTTGTTGCTAATTAGCCTCCTTGTTGAATAGCTTCCTTCAGTATTTCTTGTAGTGCAGGTCTCGTGTTAGAAAGTTTCCTTTGCTTCTGTATGTCTGGAAAGTTCTTTACTCCTCCTTTATATCTAAAGGTTTTCTTTGCTGGATATATTACGCTTGGCTCATAATTTCTTTCTTTCAATAGTTTGAATATTTGATTCCACTCCCTCCTGCCTTGTAGAGATTTAGCTGAAAAATCTGATGATAATCTAATGGGCTTTCCTTTGTAGGCTACCATCTTCTTTTCCCTTGCTGCCTTGAGGAGTCTTTCTTTTCATTAATTTTTTACAGCTTCAGTACAATGTGACTTGGCGAAGCCTGTTGAGATTAATGTAATTAGGTGTCCTATTGGCTTCTTGGATTTGAGGATCCAGTTCTTTCCACAAGTTTGGGAAGTTTTTGTTGACTACTTCTTTGAATATACTTTCTGTTCTCTTCTCCCTTTCTTCTCCTTTCTGCTATGCCCATTATTTTTATATTTCTCTTTCTGGTAGAGTCAGAAAGTTCTTGTAGAGTTCTTTCATTTCTTTTAAGTCTCAAGTCTCTTTCTTCTTCCATCTGTGTCATTTCCAGATTTCTTTCTTCTATGTCACTGATTCTTTCCTCCATCTGGTCCACTCTATTACGTAAGCTGGCTATTTCATTCTTCATTTCTTTTATTGAGTCTTAATCTCCAGAAATTCTTTTTGGTTCCTTTTTTAAACTTTCAACCTCTTTGGGAAAATGTTCATTTTGTTCTTTGATTTGTTTCTGAGGTCATTAAACTTCCTGTCTGTTTTCTTGCATCATATTGAGTTTTTTAAAAACTGCAATCTTGAATTCTCTGTCATTTAAGTCACTTATTTCCATGTTTTTATGTTTATTTTCTGGAGACTTTTCATCTTGTTTCTGAGGTATCTTGTTACCTTGGTTATCCATGGCTTTAATGATTTATTATTTCTCTTCCTAGACATCTACAGGAGTGGGTTCTACAACGGGTTGGTAGAAAATGTTCTTTCTTTTGTTTTCCTGTATGTTTTTGTTGAATGTTTTATTTTCTTTCTGTCTGCAGCCTTTTATTCTCTCTCACACTGTATTGTTATATATTCTCTGCACTCTTCTGGCTTCTCTAACAATGGGTGGATTCCCTGGAAGGCAGGCTTCTCCTCTGTGAACAGTTTGCATTGGTCATAGGACACTGCCTCCGTGGGGGGATGTGGAGAGCTTCTGAAGTTCCAAAGTTCTTCCTGCACCAGTTTCAGAGCCTGTATGTTTCAGCAGCTCTGTTTTCTCCTGCAGGAATCTGCCCAGGTAAGTGTGTAGAGGGGTGGAGTGGGTTGTGAGAGGTGGCCCAGAGCGATGGTGTCAACCACCAGAACATCCCGTCCTGCACCCAAGTCTCCCTCCCCTTCACTAGTTTAGCTGTGAGTCCATGCCTGTGGGCCACAGTTGTCAGAACTGCAAATTTTCTACTCTTTTGATCTGTCATTCCTACTGTTCAGGTTCTAGCACTGGGCAGGTAGTGGTGGGGCAAACTCTGGGATTGTGGGCATGTGTCGGCTAGGTTCCGCACCTAAGTCTTCCATCCTCTGCTTGACAGTGAAGGCTTAAGCCTCTATTTTCATCCTTCTTCTCTGAGTCTTTGCTCCAAGGTCTCTGCTATGAGTGTTGGTTTCACCCATGTTGTATGCTGATCCCTCAAGTGGGACTGTGGGTCATAAGGGGAGCACTAGCAGTCCAAATTCTTATCCCGCCAATGCTACGGTAGCTCCAGAATGCAGCAATCTCAGAGCTCCAATTTCCTGTCTGTGTCCTGAATGCACTGGCCCCCGTCTTTGAACTTCCCGCTTCCCTTCACCCCCAGTCACCCAATTTGCCCACCTTTAGATGATTTCATTTGTGTATCTCTTAGTGTTGCATGTCTGCTGTGCAGGGAGTCCATTGTGGAATTATAGTTGTTAAATTTGTTGTAAATTTCAGGGGAGATTTCAAGAGGCTCACCTCATGCTGCCGTTTTTATGACATCCTCCTATGGTAGTATTTTTTTTAAAAAAAATTAACGTTTATTCGATTGACAATTGTTCATAAAGTTACGTAGGTTTCAGGTGTACAATTCTGTAATACATCACCTCTATATCATATCGTGTGTTCACCACCCAGTCTGTTGTCTTTTAATAGTAGAATCCTGAAGAGAAATAGTAGGGAGGATTTTTCCCTTCCCTGGTAGTATGCATTCATTTAATCAATAATTTTTGGAGAAAGTGGTTCATTCCTTTCTCCCTTTCATTAATCAAAAGGATAACTATGATTTTGGGAAGTATAGTGGACATAGGATGAGAAAGTGGTCAGCATCATAACAGTTCTGTGAAGGAGAGATTTTAAGCAAGGAGTGCTCCTCTCATCATCCCACAACTCTGATTATATTTTGAGTCAATATCCATGGGTAAAGTTAGTGAAGGCGTATTTTCAGGTGGGAGTGATATTGGCAACAAATGATACCCTTGGCTAATCCCAATAAATGTGACATTTCCAATCAAGTAAGTAAAAGAAGACTACAGAAATGTATAAAATTTGAGTCTAGAAGGCATGCTTAAATGTCATTACTGCGATGGACTGAATTATGTTCCCTCCCTAAATTCATAATTTGAAGCCTTAATCACCAATGTGTTTGTACTTATGTGTCGTGACTTTGTGAGGAAATTAAGGTTAAATAAAATCATAAGGGTAGGGCCCTAATCAGATGGGATTGATGTCCTTATAAAAGGAGGAAGAGATACGAGAGAGCTCTCTTTCTCTGTGTTCACGCACAGAGGAAAAGTGAGGACACAGTGAGAAAGCATCTGCCTACAAGCTGGGAAGAGAGCCCTCACAAAAAATCAAACTTACTGCCACCTTGAACATGGATTTCTGGCCTCCAGAAGTGTGAGAAAATTAATTTCTGTTGTTTCAGCCACCCAATCTGTGGTAATTTGTTTTGGCAGCTGAAGCAAACTAAACTAGAATACATTCTCAAATTCTCATTTCATGTCATGGAACATTTGTACATTTTTCACCTGCTTAACAGTGTCTTTAGTGTTCCTCTCAGTCCAAATATTTATTCTACACCAAGGTACTAGGCATTGATAGTTGTCTGGAGTTAGCAAAAGTCTCCTTCTTTGGACATCACAACCTCACACAGACCTGGATGATACAGGCAAACTAGACCAAAGACCATACATTGACTAGATTTCTATGGTGATTTGGGAGTAAATGTGGCAAAAATAATTATTTACCTATACCTTTCAACAAGTCCCCTGCAATTCTGATGCCAATTATCTGGACTTTGAAAAATTAATTTTAGGACATAGATCTTCTTTTAAAGTGTATACTATTTCTCTAAATGGTTGATGAGCCCTATTAAAGTTAACCAGTGGCCTGCGAAAGACAGCTTGATGTGGGGAGAGAAGTGCCTACTTGGGTTTAACTGTCATATCATGCTTTAGTATATGGTGGAACAATAATCAAAATGGAAAATCCCATCAAAACTGTACATTGATCAACTAATGGCTGGGGAGGGGAATATACACACACACACACAAATGTATACATATGTGTGTGTGTGTGTGTGTGTGTGTGTGTGTTTTCCAAATAATTATTTTTAGCTCTGAAACTTTTTGGTCACAACTTCCTCAGAACTTCAATTTATAAAATAGATATAAATGAAACAACTTTAATTAAATTACAGGTGGGCTACCTGTGCAGCATTGACTTTTAAGACACGGTTTAGAGTACTGAGGCTCTGAAATACTCACTTTGAAAATCTTTGCTTAGTTAAAGTATGTTGCTCTTTATAAAATTTGATTCTTTGGGCTAAGACTGAAGAATTCTTACCCTGAAACATGAGGTAAAGTGTACTAAGCTATCGCCAAGGCATTGCTAAAAGATATACAATATTATTTAAAATGGATGGGGAAAAAGGGAGAGATGCTGAAGATACTTGGAAAACAAGGCTTGCAGATTTACTCACATCACACAATGTTTCAAGGAATAGGAACCAACGAGTTGTAGCTTCCTTTAACAAGTTCCCTTCACACCCATCCTGGTGTGAGGTAGAATTTTTGGCCTTTTTCAAAAAAAGCCTAAGGGAAAAATAACAAACATTTTGGTTTTTAGATATAACCTCTCCTGGGAAGCAAGTAGGTGGAATTGAGAGGTGATTGACAGTATGAGTGGAGTAGACCAGATCCAAGCCCTTTTATGCATAATATTTAAAGTATTATTACATGAATGCCCATGGTTGTCATTTAAGTAGTATTCTCTCCTTCCCTCTCACCCCCACCATATTTTAAGTAGGCACTATGACTCTTTGGCCACTTCTAACAGAAACTGCAGTTAGTCCTATTTGGAAGGATTGTGGTTTGAAATCCTTATATAAAAATGAAATTGGTCAGTGAATTAATATCATTGATTTAGATCAACTGAAGAGGTGGCTGGTAAGTAAGCTAAAATGCAACTCATAGTGACATCAGGCCCCTCAAACACACAAAAAAGAGCTAGCATCTGGGAGATGGGAGTAGGGGAACCATACAAAGAATTTCAGAGCAGACTGTATGGGTCTTTCATTTCCCTGGCCCATCTAGGATTCTACTCCCAGCCCTGATACTGGGATGAACATGAGAAAAGTTACAGAAAGCTTCCCACAAATTATATTGTTTCCACTTTAAAAAACCAATATATTTGGCTGTCAGGTGGCTTTTCTGTTATCCAAGTTCTTCTAAGAAATGCAAATGCCTCCAAGAGAGAAACAGTAGAATTCATTATCGGTTAATATCTTGAAGAAATGATGATAGCCAGCTGAGAATAATGGCCAACGGAAAGAGGGAACTGAATTGGCACCTGGGAAGAAAAGTGGAGCCACTGATATGGGTGGCGGGAGGTAGCTATGTTTCTATCCATCTTGTTGGAAAGCATGGAATTAGGAATGGGAGTGAATTACTGAGTTATTGGTTAAAACCATATAGAGGGTACAAGTTCACCTTGCACTGAATCCATTTGCTAAATAATTGAGCTATTGTTTAGAAACTCGTTCTTTGAAATGTTTAGAATGTTTAGAAATTGTTTAGAAACTCGTTCTTTGAAAAGATTTAAGGACTGGTTTGAATTACCTTTGAAGTCAAGGAAAATACCACTTATTTCCTATTAACAGTTGATGATCTCACCGCGTTTTATATGTATTATTCTCATTGAACTTTCATGACCACCCTGCTAGGTAATTATTATTTTCCCTAGTTTATGCATGTAAAATGCTGAGTTCATTTTTTCCATCAGTCTAGCTGCAAAATTGTCAATTTGTAAAAGTCTAATCCGATTGCCCCAACAGCAGCCCGGCTTGGGGCAGGGAGGGGCGGGGCACAGCTGCTGCCACTCTCGCAGGAGCCGAGTCCAGAATCCAGCCCAGTGGAGTGCCCTGCTGCCTGCGCGCCGGGCCCTCCTCCCCCCACGCGCCTTATCTGGCCTCTAGTCTCTGGAGGTGGTGAAACGCAAGATCCAGGTGCTGCAGAAGCAGGTGGATGGGGCAGAGGACCACACAGCAGGGCCTGCGTTGGAAACTGGACGGTGAGTTCAAGAGGCATGAGAAAGCCCAAGGGGATGTGTCAGCTCTCAATCGACCCATCTAGCTCATTGAGGAGGAGTTGGACAGGGCTCAAGAATGGCTGGCCATGGCCCTGCAGAAGCTAGAAGAAGTAGAAAAGGCTGCTGATGAGATTGAGAGAGGAATGAAGTTGATAGAAAACTAGGCCATGAAATACGAGAACATGGAGAACCACGAGCTGCAGCGCAAAGAGGCTAAGCACATTGCAGAGGCCGACTGCAAACACGAAAAGGTAGCTTGCAGGTTGGTCACCCTAGAGAGTGAGCTGGAGAGGTGGGAGGAGTGTGCTGAGGTGTCTGAACAAAAATGTGGTGACCTGGAAGAAAAACTCAAGAATGTCACTAACAACCTGAAGTTGCTATAGGTTGCCTCTGAAAAGAATTCTGAAAAGGAGCATAAATATGAAGAAGAAATTAAACTTCTGTCTGACTAACTAAAAGGAGCTGAGACCAGTGCTGAATTTGCAGAGAGAATGGTTGCGAAACTGAAAAAGACAATTGATAACCTGGAAGAGAATCTTGCTGAGGCCAAAGAAGAGAATGTGGGCTTACATCAGACACTGGATCACAGACAACAGGAACTTAACTGTATATAACCAAATCAGAAGTCTTGCTCCAACAGAAGCTCCAGACCTCTGTGTCTTCCTCTTCCCTTTTAGGAAGTTCCTTTTGTTACAGCAGCTGCACTTTGCTGGAAATGTCAAGCAAATTATGAATGTAAGACAAAATATTTTGTATAAGAGAAGCTTTGACCACCAGTTAAATCTAATTCCTTCCTTTTTTTCCCCCAAATGGCACCAGCTTTTTCAGCTCTGTCTTGATCCTTAAATCGCATTATTTATTTATTTATTTATTTATTTATTTATTTATACTAGTTTCAGGTGTACAAAGCAACATAATGGTTAGACATTTAAACCCCTCATAATGTGATAACCCACCAACCCAAGCTTCCACCCCTTTAACATCTTATATAACTGTTACAATACCATTGACTATGTTGTACTCCACGTCCTGTAACTATATATAACTATACATTTGGTTATAGTTGACATTCAATATTATTCTACTTTAGCTCCTCAGGCATATAGCACTTTGGTCAGGCATGTACACAGTCTATGACATGATCTCATCTGGCATCTTACATGATCTTTACAACATTGTTGATTATACTCCCCATACTGTATTAACTATCAATTTGTATTTCTTTTTTTTTCTTCTTTAAAAATTTATTGGGGTGACAATTGTTAGCAAAATTACATAGATTTCAGGTGTACAATTCTGTATTACATCATCTATAAATCCCATTGTGTGTTCACTACCCAGAGTCAGTTCTCCTTCCATCACCATATATTTGATCCCCCTTAAATTTGTATTTCTTAATGCCTTCACCTTTTTCACCCTGCCCCCAACCCCATTTCCACCTATCACCCTGATAGATCTAGTACCTATCTGGCACCATACCTAGTTATTACAATACTATTGGCTATATTCCTTATGCTATATCCTACATCCGCATGACTACTGTGTAACAACCAATTAGTATTTCTTGATCCCTTCTCCTTTTCACCTACTCCAAAACCCCTCCCATATGACAGCCATCAAAATGTTCTCTGTATCAATGAGTTTGTTTCTGTTTCCAGTGTTTGTTTATTTTGTTCTTTAGATTCCACTTCTAAGTGAAATCACATGACATTTGTCTTTCACTGTCTGACTTATTACACTCACCACAATACTCTCTAAATCCACCCATGTTGTTGCAGATGGCAAGATTTTGTTCTTTTTTATAGCTGAGTAATATTCCATCGTATATATGTATCACCTCTTCTTTATTTATTCATCCATTCAGGGAGATCCAGGTTGCCTTCATATCTTGGCTTATGTAAATAATGCTGTGATGAACATATAGATTAGCATGTCCCCACAAAGTAGCATTTTGGGATTGTTCAGATAAATAGCCAGAAGTGGGATTACTAGGTCCTTCTTTGTCTCTTGTTATACTCTTTGTTTTAAAGTCTATTTTGTCTGGTATAAGTATGGCTACCTCAGCTTTTTTTTCTTTCCATTTTCATGAAATATCTTTTTCCATCCCTTTACTTTCCATCCATGTGTCTTTCAATCTAAAGTGATTCTTTTGTAGGCAGCATGTGTGGGTTGTGTGTGCCCTCTTCTTGTAGTTGAGCCTTGGTTGATAATTGCACATCAATGGGAGGGGTTGACCCTCAGGCTTATTTGTTGTGAGGACTGTGCTTTACTACAGTGGAGGAGGTGTGCTGCAGGGGCTGACCCTATAGTGCAGGATCTGCCTCAGCAGGTCTCTGGTGCCTGTTCAATCGGCTCCTTGGGTGAATTGTCCTTGGAGGCAGCTGGGTGAAGCTCTAGCTCATTTTGAAGCTGGCCATTGGGGGCACCAGTCCTAGGGTCACCTGGTAGGGGACTCGCTGCAGGTCAAGTTCAGCCACAGCCAGTGCCCCAAATGGGGCCACCAAGCATGAGCCACAAAGAAATCCTCCTGTGCTGTGCAATAGGCCAAATTGTGAACCAAGGCTGGCTGCCACTAGTGCCAGGTTTAGGGCTACTGAGCCAGAGGAGCAGGACACACTCAAGCCAGATGCTGCTTTTCTGGGTTCCACGAACATTTGAGACATCCTAGGAAACTCTGTAGCATGAGCCAAGGCAGGTGGTTTGTACAGAAAAGCCACTGGAAACAGCTTGGGTGTGTCTGAAAACAGGGCAGGATGGAGTCTTGAATCACAAGGGCATGGCAAACAAATAGTGTTAGCTAGCTTGATGGAGACTCAGATATGGCAGCTGCCTGTGTCTGCACCCTGCGAAGGGGGAAGGCTCAACAAAGAAACAGTGGACTCCACCAGTTCCTCCGTCCAGGAGGAAACTGTCCATCCAGCCGCCATCCTGAAGCCAGACAACTCAGTCCCCTTCACCCCCCGTATGTCCCTGCTGCCTCTCCAGTTTCTGCCCCAGTGCTGGACCTCAGAGCCAGTGATTCCGTCACTGAGTAAGTCCTTGCATGGTCCATTTAAGAGGAGTGCTTGAGACTCCAGCTGCCCTCCGTCTCAGTCACAATCTCCGCTGGTTTTCACAGCCAGAAATTATGGGGATTTCTCTCCCTGGCACTGAAACCCTGGGCTGGGGAGTGGCTGGAACCCCTCATTCCTCCAGGGGTACCACCACACCTGAGGTATCCCTCCCAATTTTTAATGGTCACATGCATATGTGGGAGGAGCCTGTTCCACATCTCTGTACCTCCTATGGGTCTCGAGGTGGCTTATTCTGCATGTCATTATTGTAGGGCTTTGGTTCAGCAAGACTTTAGAGGATTCACAATGATGGTTGTTTTGTAGTTTAGTTGTAATTTTGATGTGGTCGCCAGAGAAGGTAAGCACAGTGTTTACCTACTGTGCCTTCTTGACTGGAAATTTTTTTTTCTGTAACTCATTAATTCTTAATTCTCTCAGTGTTCTGGTTTAGATGATGTTAAAAGATCAATATTTATTAAAACATGTACTAGTTTTGTGTGTATATGTCATTTCTACCCATTAAAAGCTTTCATCTGTCTTAGAGGGACTCTGTCCTATTAGTATCCTCCATATAGTTATGTGTCCTCACTAAGTCTCTGACATAAAATTGGGGCCATCATTTGCTACCTACTTTTTCACTTCATTTGCTCCCACTTTTGGAATTTAAGCAATGAAATAGAAGCATTGATATTGTCTAGCTTAGTCTTATAATTCCTTGCCATACACATTGATATCCTCTATTTGATGAGCCAGATTTCCCTCTTTCTTTTAATTTCTAAGCAAGGTTAGGGCTTCCTGTCCACTTGCTCTGCTGGGCTTTCTTCCACCCAATTTCTCTGCCCTCCTCATGCTCCCACTGCATTATATGCACAACCAGATTAGAGCACCTAGCTTAATGAGGGCTCTGTATCAACATAATCTATTATATGTTCTCTATCCACTCCCCTAGATGTTGAGTTCCTCAAGAATAGCAGTTATATCATATTCAATTTTGTACCCACAGTAACCAGCATATAGCAGGCAATCAATCAGTTTTTCTCAGAGTAACTCATAATAAAGAGGGGGATTTTGACAAGGATGTAGACAAATGTAGATATCACCCTTGAAAACTTGACTGTTTTCAATTGCTGTTCTCCTGGAAAGGAAGTAATTCAAGAGTATAGTAGATAGTTTTAGAATAGGAATCTTAGAGCTAAAATATATTTATAAATTAACTAAGTTTTCCCTATTGAATTTAAAGATCATAGGTAGTAAACTCATAGATTAAATAAAGCCCTACTGAAAATGAAAACTTTGAAAACTTTAGGGGTTTAATTTTTCTTTAATTTTATATCATATTTCTCTTTTTCAGAAAATTTTCAGCATGCTTGATTTTAGTATCTATATTTTTTCAGCTGCAGTTTTTTTTATTGTGGTAAAATATACATAAAATTGGCCATTTTAACCATTTTTAAGTGTAGTTTGGTGGCTTTGAATCCATTCACATTGCTGTACAATCATTTCCACCATTCATCTCCAGAACTTTTTTCATCCTCCCAAACTGAAATTTCTACTCATTGAACAATAACCCCCTGTTTCTCCTCCCCAGCCTTGAGTAAAAGACATTTTACTTTATGTCTCTATGAATATATTCTATGTAC
Organism: Rhinolophus sinicus; assembly: GCF_036562045.2. NCBI lineage: Eukaryota > Metazoa > Chordata > Mammalia > Chiroptera > Rhinolophidae > Rhinolophus > Rhinolophus sinicus. Next base: position 80,599,134 of record NC_133768.1, on the reverse strand, counting down.
CCTGTATAAGTGAACTCATAGTCTTTTTCTGATGGGATTATTTCAGTTAGCATAATATCCTCAAGGTCTATCCATGTTGTAGCATGTATCAGATTTTCCTTCATTTTTAAGGCTGAGTAATATTCCATTGTATGTATATACCATTTTTGCTTATCCATTCATCTGTTCAAGAATGGTTGGGTTGCTCCCATATTTTAGCCATTGTGAATAGTGCTGCTGTGAACATGGGTATACAAATACCTCTTGGAGACAGTGCTTTCAATTTGGAGGAATATACCCAGAAATAGAATGGTTAGATCATGTGATAATTCTATTATTAATTTTTTTGAGGTACTGACATACTGTTTTCCACAGTATTTTACTTTCCCACTAAATAGTGCAGAAGGGTTTAATTTTTCTCCACATCCTTGCCAACACTTCTTATTTTCTGTGTTTTTTATAGTAGCCATCTTGGTGGATACGATGTGATTTATCCCTGAAGTTTTGATTTGCATTCTCCCAATGATAAGTGATATTGAGCAAGTATTTATGTGCTTTGATCATTTGTGTATTTCCTTTGGAGAAATGTCTATTCATGTCTTTTGCCCATTTTTGAATAAAAATTTTTTCTTGTTGAATTTTGGGAGTTCTGCATATATTCTAGATATTAATCCCTTATCAGATATACAATTTGCAATGATTTCTTCCATTCCATAGATTGCCTTTTCACTATGTTCATAGTGTCCTTTGATGCACAAATATTTCCAAATGTATAAAGTCCAACTTGATTATTTTTTGCTTTTGTGGCATGTGCCTTTGGTGTCATAGCTAAGAAATCATTGTTAAATCCAATGTTGTGAAGCTTTTGCCCTTCTAAGAATGTTTTCTTCTAAGATGTTTATAATTTTATGCCTTACATTTAGGTCTTTGATCCATTTTGAGTTAAGTTTTTAATATGGTTTAAAGGAAGGGTTTGACTTCATTCTTTTGCATGTGGATGTCCAGTTTTCCCAGCATTGTTTGTTGAAAAAACTATCCTTTCTGCACTGAACAGTTTGTCATGCTTCTTGAAAATCATTTGACTATATTTGCAAGGGTTTATTTCTGGGCTCTCTATTCTATTTAATTGTTCTATATGTTTCTTTGTATGGCCGTACCATACTCTTTTGATTACTGTAGCTTTTTAATAAGTTTTGAAATCAGGTAGCGTGTGTCCTCCATCTTTGTTATTCTTTTTCAAGATTGTTATTCAGGGTCCCTTGAGATTCCATATAAATTTTAGTATGCGTTATTTTTATTTCTGCAAAATATGTTAGTGGGGTTTTGATAGGGATTGCATTGAATCTGTAGATCATTTTGGGTAGCATTGATTTCTTAATAACACTCCATCTTCCAATCTATGAACTTGGAATGACTTTCCATTTATTTGTATCTCTAGTTTCTTTCATCAACATTTTGTAGTTTTCAATGTACAAGTCTCTTGTCTCTTTGGTTGAATTTATCCCTAAGTATTTCTTTTTTCTGATGCTATTGTAAATGGAATTGTTTTCTTAATTTTTTTGGATTGCTCCCTGTTAGCATATAGACATGCATCTGATTTTTACATGTTGATTTTATGTCCTACAACTTTGCTGAATTTGTTTATTTGTTCTAACAGGGGTGTGTGTGTGTGTGTGTGTGTGTGTGTGTGTGTATGTGCACATGTAGAATCTTTAGGGTTTTCTATCTGAGACCAAGTCATCTACGAATAGAGATAATTGTGGTCCACAGTCCCACCTGAGAGATCAGCATGTAACACGGCTGAATCCAATGCTCACAGCGGAGACCTCGGAGAAAAGACTGAGGGAAGAAGGGGGAAAACAGTTTTTTAAATGCTCACTGGCAAGCAGAGGATGAAAGGCATAGGCATGGAGCTTAGGGGACCCCTCCTCACCCTTCCAGAGCTCACCCCACCCCACCTGTCAGTGCTAGAAGTGGAACAGTAGCACTGCCATGTCGCGTCCAGCGCAACACGGGCAGTGAGGGTGCGAGAAGGGGCAGTTTGGGTTAAGTTTTTAAGAAAGAAACAGAGATTTAATGCAGTTAAATCTCTCCAAAGGCCAGGGGTCTCTCAGTCTCAGAGGACTGGAGCCCAGATTTGAGCCGACTGGAGGTTTTTATTGATAAGTAGACAAGGGAGTAGCAGTGTTTTTGGCACAGTCCGTGAGACTCACTTATCACGTTATAGAAATAACCCAAAACAATTATGTTGATCTTCAAACAGCAGGAGCAGAAAGTCCTTGAGGTGAGATATGCACCTCTTTTAAGGGACATATATCACATGTTGAAATTGTTTCACAGAGCTGAGCAGAGAGAGTTTAATCTTATCACTCTCAAGACTTTTCTCACAATTAGGTGAGAGGGAAAAGTCAGAGCCAGCAGCCGCTTTTCCCAGGCAGGGGGAAGGAGAGGCAAGGCTCCTTCCCATATTCTTCTAAGGCAGCTCATTGGGGGTCCCCACTCGGTTCCGCCTGGCTTAGGTTGTATCTCCCATGAGATATCTTACCCGTCTTTGGCTGCAAACCATCTTTTGGGGACCAGACAGAGAAACATAAGCTGTAAACACAAGGATGGAACAGAGTCCCAGAAAGGCACAGTCTTACAGACTCTTCTTTCCTTAAGGAAAGACACAGGGGGGACAGTTGGCTAGGCTGTTGTGTGACTACAGTGCCAAATCAAAAGAAAAGAATATTTGCAGTTCTGAGAACTGCAGCCTGCAACCAAGGGCTCACAACCCAACTAGTTCCAGGGAAGGGAAGAGAGCCTTGGGTGCAGAACTGGCTGTGCTAGTGGTTGCCACCATTGTTCAGAGTCACCTCTCATAACCCACCCAACCTCAGTCCCCAACTTTCTGGGCGGTTACCTTCAGGGGAAAACAGAGCTGAAAAAGACACAGGTGCTGGACTGTCACAGGAAGAACTTTGGAACTTCAAAAGCTCTCTATATCACCCCCACATGTATCACCCTGAGACCCAGGTGACCTGCTAACAGAGGAGAAGCCCACCATCCAGAGAATGCCCGCATTGTGTGAGAAGCCAGAACAGTGCAGAGAAAATATAACACTACACTGTGAAAGAAAATACAAGGCTGCAGTCAGAGAGAAAATAAAGCATTCTACCAACACCCACTGGAAAAGAAAAGAAAGACGAACCTGTTGCAGAACCCAGTCCTATAGATGCCCAAAAGAGAAATAATAATTCATTAATTGCCACGAATAACCAAGGTAACAAGGCAGCTCAGAAAGAAAATGAAAAGTCTCCAGAAAATGAACTAAAAGACATGGAATTATGGGACTCAAATGACAAAGAATTAAAGATTTCACTTCTGAAAAAATTCAACAAGATGCAAGAAAACACAGAAAGGCAGTTAAATAACCTCAGAAATAATCAAAGAATAAATGAACATTTTACGAAAGAGATTGCAATTTTAAAAAGAAAAAAATAGAATATCGGAGATAAAGAATTCAATGAAAGAAATGAAGAATTAAATAGTCAGCTTAGGAAAACACGGTGATCAAAATGGCAGCATGAGGAGAGACTCTGCAAAGCTCCCTTGGAATTTACAACTAATCAAACAATAACTCCACAAAGGACACCCTGCACAGCAGACAGGCAAGACGAAGAGGCCCACTACTGAATTCACCTAAAGGTGGGCGAATTGCGTGAGCAGGGGAGGAGGGAAGGGAGCAGTGTGGAGATGGAGCTGCATGGGCAGGCGCAGGACGCAGAACTAGCTCAGTGCATCCCGGAACTACCGCAGCTGTGGGAGAGGGAAGAATTCGGACTGCTAGGGCTCCGCTTATGGCCCACAAGGCTGAAGGGGCAGCATATAACACGACTGAACACAATGCTCATGGCAGAGACCTCAGTGAAAAAAATGAGGAAAGAAGGCTGAAAACAGTGGTTTAAGACCTCACTGCCGAGCAGAGAATGGAAGCCTTAGACACTGAGACTAGCCGACCCCACCGTACCCTCCCAGAGCTCGCCTCACCCCCACCTGCTCTATGTTAAAAGCGGAACAGTAGCAGTGTCAGATCAAACAAACAGAATATTTGCTGTTCTGAGAACTGTGGACCACAGACACAGATTCGCAGCCCAACTAGTTCTGGCAAAAGGGAGGGAGCTGTGGAAGCAGGACCCTTTGTGGTGGTGTTCGCCTCCATTACTCTCAGCCACCTCTCACAACTCACCCCGCCCCTGGCCCCACATATCTGTGCGGATCCCTGCAGAAGTAAACAGAGCTGCTAAAACATATGGGCTCTGAATGTGATGCAGGAAGTGCATTGGAACTTCAAAAGCTCTCCAAATACACAAATGGACACAGCGCTCTGTGACGCAGGAGAATATTAACAGAGGAGAAGTCATCTGCCAGGGAATCCCTCCATTGTGTGAGAAGTTGGAATAGTGCAGAGAAAACATAGAACTACTGTGTGACAGAGAAAAAATAGGCTGCAGTCGGAGAGAAAATAAAACATTCTACCAACAAGTACTGGAAAACAAAAGAAAGACCTCTTCCTATCAACCTGTTGCAGAAGCCACTCCTGTAGATGTCTAGGAAGAGAAATAATAAATCAGTAATTGCCATGAATAACCAAGGCAACAAGACAGCTCAGAAAGAAAGTGAAAAGTCTCCAGAAAAGGAACTTAAAGATATGGAAATATGTGACTTAAATGACAGAGAATTCAAGATTGCAGTTCTGAAAAAAACTCAACGAGATGCAAGAAAACACAGAAAGGCAGTTTAATGAACTCAGAAACACAATCAAAGAACAACATGAGCATTTTATGAAAAAGATTGAAATTTTAAAAAAGAGCCAAATGGAATTTCTGGAGATTAAGAACTCAATAGAAGAAATTAAGATGAAATAGCCAGCTTAGGTAGTAGAGTTGACCAGATGGAGGAAAGAGTCAGTGACATCGAAGATAGAAACCTGGAAATGACACAGATGGAAGAAGAAAGAGACTTGAGACTTAAAAGAAATGAAAGAACTCTACAAGAACTTTCTGACTCCATCAGAAAGAGCAATATAAGAATAATGGGCATACCAGAAGGAGAAGAAAGAAAGAAGGGAACAGAGAATATATTCAAACAAATTGTCGATGAGAAATTCCCAAACTTGTGGACAGAACTGGATCCTCGAATCCAAGAAGCAAAGAGAACACCTGATTACCTCATCCCAAGGCCTTCTCCAAGGCCCATTGTATTGAAGCTGTCTAAAATCAACGACAAATAAAGAATCCTCAAGGCTGCCACGGAAAAGAAGACGGCAACCTACAAAGGAAAGCTCATTAGATTATCATCAGATTTTTCAGCAGAAACTCTACAAGCCAGGAGGGAGTGGAACCAAATATTCAAACTATTGAAAGAGAGAAATTATGAGCCAAGAATAATATATCCAGCAAAGATATCCTTTAGATATGAAGGAGGAATAAAGACCTTTCCAGACATACAGAAGCTAAGGGAATTTTCTAATACATGACCTGTACGACAAGAAATACTAAAGGAGGCTATTCAACCACCATCAACAGGGACAATTTGTGACAATCAAAACATAAAAAGAAGTAGAGTAAAGGCCTGAACCAGAATATGGGAATGGAGAAAGTAAGCGTGCTGAAGAAAATGGAATACTCTAAATATCAAACTTTCTTTTACATAAACTTAAGGGTAACCACTAAAAAAAAATCCAGAACTGAAATATATACTGTAATAAAAGAAGAAACAGAGGGAAACATCATAGAATACAACCACACAGAAATAATAGACAACAACAAAAAGGCAGAGAAACAATGGAGACACAGCCTTACCAGAAAACTAAAGATAGAATGACAGGAAATCCTCACATATCAATAATCACCCTAAATGTAAATGGACTGAACTCACCAATAAAAAGGCACAGAGTAGCAGATTGGATCAAAACACTAAACCCAACCATATGCTGTCTCCAAGAGACACATCTCAGCTACAAGGACAAGCATAGACTCAAAGTGAAAGGGTGGAAATTGACACTCCAAGCAAATGGTACCCAGAGGAAATCAGGTGTAGCCATAATGATATCAGATGAAACAGACTTCAGGTGAAAAAGATAACAAGAGACAAAGATGGACATTTCATAATGGTAAAGGGACTATACAACAAGAAGACATAACAGTCATCAATATTTATGCCCCCAATCAGGGAGCACCAAATATACCAAGCAACTACTAACAGAACTAAAGGGAGAAATTGACCAAAACACAATTATACTACGGGACTTAAATACATCATTGACAGCTATGGATAGATCATCCAAACAGAAAATAAATAATGAAATAGCAGCCCTAAATGACACATTAGATGAAATGGACATAATTGACATATATAGAGCACTTCATCCTAAAACATCAGACTATACATTCTTTTCTAGTGTACATGGAACATTCTCAAGGATACACCATATATTGGACATAAAATCAGCCTCAGCAAATTTAAGAAGATTGAAATCATACCAAGCATATTCTCTGATCACAAGGCTTTGAAATTGGATATCAACTGCAAAAAGAAAGCAGAACAAAACACAAATACATGGAGATTAAACAACATACTTTTAAAGAATGACTGGGTCAAGGAAGAAATTAGAGGAGAGATCAAAAGATACATAGAAACAAATGACAATGAAAATGCATCCTACCAAAATTTTTGGGATGCAGCGAAAGCAGTTTTAAGAGGAAAATTTATATCACTACAGGCCTATCTCAAGAAACAAGAAAATTCCCAAATAAATAACCTCATGCTACACCTTAAAGAACTAGAAAAAGAAGAACAAGTGAAACCCAAGGTCAGCAGAAGAAAGGAAATAATCAAAGCAGAGCTAAATGAAGTAGAGAACAAAAGGCAATAGAAAAAATTAATGTGACAAAGAGCTGGTTCTTTGAAAAGATTAACAAAATTGATAAACCCTTGGCTAGACTCACTAAGAAAAAAAGAGAGAAGACACTAATTAACAAAATAAAAAATGAAAAAGTGGGAGTTATCACGGACACCACAGAAATACAAAGGATCATCCAAGAATACCATGAAGGACTATATGCCACAAAACACGACAACCTAGAAGAAATGGACAAGTTCTTAGAAAAATACAGCCTTCCAAGGCTGAACCATGAAGAACTGGAAAATCTAAACAGACTGATCTCCAGTAAAGAAATTGAAGCATGAAGGTAAGGGGGATCAAATATATGGTGATGGAAGGAGAACTGAATCTGGGTGATGAACACACAATGGGATTTATAGATGATGTAATAAAGAATTGTACACCTGAAATCTATGTAATTTTACTAACAATTGTCACCCCAATAAATTTAATTTAAAAAAAAAGAAAGAAAAGAAAAGAAATTGAAGCAGTCATCCAAAACCTTCCCAAAAGCAAAAGTCCGGGACCAGATGGCTTCACTAGTGAATTCTACCAAACCTTCAGAGAGGATCTAATACCAATCCTGCTCAAACTCTTCCAAACAATTGATGTAGAGACAGTACTCCCTAACTCATTTTATGACGCCAACATTACCCTGATAGCAAAACCTGGTAAGGAAACACAGAAAAAGAAAAATACAGACCAATATCTCTAATGAATAGAGATGCAAAAATCCTAAATAAAATTCTAGCAAATCGAATACAACAATGCATTAAAAATATTATTCATCACGGACAAGTGGGGTTCATCCCCAGGGCACAAGGATGGTTCAATATATGCAAATCCATCAATGTGATACACTACACATACAAATAAAGGACAAAAATCATATGATTATATCAATTGATGCAGAAAAAGCATTTGACAAGATACAACATCCATTTATGATTAAAACACTTAATAAAATGGGTATAGAAGGAAAATACCTTAACATAATAAAGGCCATATATGACAAACCCTCTGCTAATCTCATAATTAATGGTGAAAACCTGAAGGCCTTTGCCCTACTTTCAGGTGCACGACAGGGCTGTCCCCTATCACCTCTGCCTCTCAACATCGTGTTGGAAGTCCTTGCCAGAGCAATCAGGCAAGAGAAAGAAATAAAAGGTAACCAAACTGGGAATGAAGAAGTTAAATTGTCACTTTTTGCAGATCACTAATCATCAGAGAAATGCAAATCAAATCCACAATGAGATATCACCTCACCCCAGTCAGAATGGCTATCATCAACAAGACAAATAGTAACAAATGTTGGAGAGGCTGTGGAGAAAAAGGAACCCTCATACACTGTTGGTGGGAATGCACACTGGTGCAGCTGTTATGGAAGGCAGTGTGGAGGTTCCTCAAAAAATGACAAACAGAATTACCGTATGACCCAGCAATCCCTCTCCTGTGTATCTACCCAAAAAATCTGAAAACATTTATCCATAAAAACACGTGTGCTCCAATGTTCATAGCAGCTTTGTTTATAGTGGCCAAGACATGGAAACAACCAAAATGTCCTTTGATGGTTGAATGGATAAAGAAGTTGTGATATATATATATATATATATATATATATATATATATATATATATATATATATACACACACACACACACATACAATGAATACTATTCGGCAGTAAGAAAAGATGAAATAGGACCATTTGTGACAACATTGACGGATCTTGAGATTATAATGCTAGGTGAAATAAGTCAGACAGAAAAAGCAGAGAACCATATGATTTCACTGATATATAGTATATGAACCATAAATAACAAAAGAACAAAACAGACAAATGAGAAACAAAAACTCATAGACAAAGAATAGTTTAGTGGCTCCCAGAGGGTAAGGGGGGAGGGGTGTGGTAGATGAGCATAAAGGGGATCAAATATATGGTGATATAAGAACTGACTCTGGGTGGTGAACACAAAATGTGATTTATAGGTGATGTAATACTGAATTGTACACCTGAAATCTATGTAACTTTACTAACAATTGTCATCCCAATAAACTTTAATTTAAAAAAATGATTTAAACAAGAGGGAGGGGAGGGCATGATTTGAAAGATTTCTTTCTGAATATAAAAATAACTTGGGGTTGGTGTGTGGATGTGAGTAGACAAAGGCTACTCACAAAGGCTATAGCCTTCTAAAGTATTTCATGCTTTCATATTTAAGTATAATTATGATGGTAAAACTGGAAAGAAGTGAAAGAATTTGAATGCTTTTAGGAGGCAAATTTTATTTTAATTGCATATTGGAGGAGAGGAGAGATTCTTCTAAATGACACCTAGTTTTCCATCTTGCATAACTCACTGGTTAGTCATTCCATTCACTAAAAGAGGGAACACCAGAAGTGGACCAGGTAGGAGTGGGTTTGGGAGCTGTTACAGTCAATTCCATTTTAGAGATGTTGCCTTTAAAAGATCTAAGAGATGTCATGTAGGCATTTGGTTATACAAGTTTGGGTAAAAAATGTTAATAGCTGTGACTAGGGTATTGCCAGTGGAACTGGAGAAAAGTGGATATGAAGTCAAAAGATATAGAAGGTAAAATTAACACAACTTAGAACTGGATTGCGTATTGGGATTGAAGGAGAGGTAAATGTGAAAAATGACTCATAAATTTCTGTCTTCTGCAACTACGTGGGCAACCAAAATAAGTGATCACTGCTTGGATTAACAGAGCATATGCTTGACCCTTGATCCCACGGGTTTGAACTGTGTGAATCTATACGTGGATTTTTTCTCAATAAATACTGTAAATGTATTTTCTCTTCTACATGAATTTCTTAACATTTTCTCTGGTTTATTTTTATTGTAAGACTACAGTATATAATACATATAACATACAAAATGTTGTTAATTGACTTTTTGTGTTTTGGTAAGGCTTCCAGTCAACAATAGGCTATTAGTAGTTAAGTTTTCAGAGATTCAAAAGTTACATGCAGGTTTTCAACTGCATGAGGGTTTTCACCCTTAACCACTGCATTGTTCAAGGGTCAACTATATGTATATGGATAGTTTCCTTTATGCTGTAGCTCTAGGAAGCTGAGTGGAAGAAGGGGTGTATAAGGGAGAAGAGCTCCAAAATATGCATTTATGATAGAAATGCGTGTGTACTTTTGCTGTTTTTCAGCATTAATTAGGACCAAGGTGGATTCTCAATTGCTCATTGCTTGTTCTCCCAACCCTTTGGATGAATAAGTAATCATTGCTAAGGCAAGCACTTAAAAATTGGAAGTCATCACTTTGCTAAGAGGTGTTTGTATGTATCCTTTCAGCACAGATGCATATACTAAAGGGACAATTATGTAATCTGAATTCATTTTAGTGGGTAATATTTTTCGTTGCATTTCCAGGACTGTGGTTCTGCTTTATCAAAAGCAAAAAGGAAGAGTAGTCCTGAAGTTTGGAAATTACTTTGATTAAACACCTGTTATTGCTTTTACTTTCTATGCTAGTCTACCATAAGACTTGAGTTATTTTCATTAATTTTACATCACTGGAAATTATATAATGATCCTTCCTTCGTAATGAAAATCCACTTGGGTTTGCTACGTAGACCATGGAGATAATTAAAATGGATTAATCAAAGGCCCACATGATGAACAGTTTTTGACATTCCTGTAAATCTACTGTAGGCATCAAGTGATGACTGCTGGCAGAGGTTCTGTCTCCAGGACGGTTACCTTTTAAATATTGATTAAAGCAGGTTAAAAAATATTGTTTATGGAGAACCATCTGAAGAAAATCTGTAGATTTCAGTGGAATATTTTTTTTTTATGCAATGGAGTATTCCTTTTAACCCCTCATGTCTTCTACAAATTACCAAGTGACTGGTTTCCTCCTGCATCCTTTTTTCCAATGTGGACAGAAGTATCTGCCAAGATCCTTTGATATTTTTCAACAAATTATATCTGGAATGTGGAGGGAGAAAGCATGCCCATTTATAGGATTCACTTGAAGAGAGGCAGATGGAGCAGCTGACTAAAGTGACTTTGCTTGTGTCTCAATACAGACAGTCCCTTCACTTGACAGCATTCCCTATCTGCAAAAAGCTACTGCTAGAACGCGTGAATCTGTTTTCCTAAGATAGTGATCATTTTACAGTAGAAGTCTGAGAGATGTGTCTGATCTTGAAACACTTGCACACAGCAGGGATTACTTAGAGAGTGTGCCTGATATTTAATTTTTGAGATGTGTACTTGGGGTTCAGTTTTGGTGCCTTTCTGAGAATATGCCAGTAGAATTAATGCATCCAAGAAATCTGATTTCAGGGCATGGTTTGGGTCTCTTTGATTAGGAACATGCAATTTTGACATAAGAGCAAACCATTACATTTTTATCTTTTTTTAAAAAAAGGAACCAAGTACAGTGTGCCAGAGACAGTCACAATTTCTGTTGAAGCTCCACTCCATCTCTGAAGCTCATCTTGTCTCATTCTATCCCATAACTATGTTTCACTTTAGTTCTCATCCCATCGCTGATCCCTACCTCAAAAATTGTCCTTGTCAAAATGTTCTGTGTTATCTTGCTTCTACTGTGGCTTATTTCTCCTGACAATCTATCTGGGAAAATGTACTGTCAGGCTTTATTCCTACCTCTCCTCCACCATCTGTACTTGTCCAATACAATGGGAATTGCTATTTCCCAAAGCTTAGGGCCAGGAAGTCACTTAAAAATTCCCTTATGGATTAGGTAAAATGATAAACTCACATTTACAATTCAAATAATATAGAAAAGTACAAGGAAGAAAATTAAAATCACTTATAATCCCACCACCAATACACAAACATGCCATTTTATAACCTATCTTTTTTGTCTAAAAATATTGAACACATCTTTCCATGTAAATATAGAGAATTGTGCAATTGTTTTAATGGTTGTGCAGCAGTGCACTGTATATATTAAGATGATTTATTTAATTGGGTTGGCAACTAGAATAAGGTGGGCATTTGAGGTAGATGAAGCATGTCTTTAGTATCTTACTATTATCTTATATTTGCTCCCATCTCCCCTTCCTACTGTTTCCTTCTTTTTATTTTATTTTAAATTTTATTGGGATGACAATTGTTAGTAAAGTTACATAGATTGCAGGTGTACAATTCTGTAATACATCATATATACATCACATTGTACGTTCACCACCCAGGGTCAGTTCTCCTTCCATCACCATATATTTGACTCCCTTTACCCTCTTCTTTTCCCCTCACCCCCTTACCCTCTGATAACCACTGAACTATTGTTTGCGTCTATGAGTTCTTGTTTCTTTGTTTGTTTGTCTTGTTCCTTTGTTGCTTTCAGTTTTATATCCCACATATCAGTGAAGTGACATGGTTCTCAACTTTTTCTGTCTGACTTATTTTACTTAGCATAATAATCTCAAGATCTATCCATGTTATCACAAATGCAACTATTTCATCTTTTCTTACAGCAGAGTAGTATTCCATTGTAAGTGTATACCACATCTTCTTTATTCAATCATCTATTTAAGGACACATTGGTTGTTAGAATAACTATCATCAACAAGACTAATAATAACTGTTGGAGAGGCTGTGGAGAAAAAGGAACCCTCATACACTGTTGGTGGGAATGCAGACTGGTGCAGCCGTTATGGAAGGCAGTGTGGAGGTTCCTCAAAGAATTACGAATAGAATTGCCATATGACCCAGCAATCCCTCTCCTGGGTATCTACCCAGAAAACCTGAAAACATTTATCCATAAAGATATATGCACTCTGATGTTCATTGCAGCTTTATTTACACTGGCTAAGACATGGTTCCTTCTTTCATTCCCACACTACCTAGTTCCATCTGAGCTAATGAAAGCTTAAGAGCTTACTTACTCTACTGAGACTATATGTCACCAAAGACATTTTGTAGCCTGAAAAAGCAGCAAGACCCACATACAGGAATTGCTAATGAGGTCCCTCAGATGGGCAGGGGGACATGTTATTCAGCATTCACTTTTTTTTCCTTTCTCCTTTCATTGCCTACTTTCTGGAATGACTGACTGATCTTTACACTCTTTTTTTCTTCCTTTTTAAAAAAATCACTTCCTTTTTCTTCCAGTTCCCCAATCTGAAACTGTATCTCAAAAGTTAGTAGTGATTTTCTGATTACTAGATCCAAAGATATCTTTTATTCCTTACCTCTATGCCATATCACAAGGATTTGCCTCTCCTTAGATCTCTTTTCTTGTTGATTTGTCTTCCTACATTTCTGATTGTACATCCTCTGTTCTCTTTGATGGCTTTTCTTTCTGCTTTCTTACAATAGGGAGCCTAGAGACTCAGTTTTTGGCCTTTTGTTCTTTTATCTTTACTCTCTTTTGTTGTTTTTCCCTTTAGCCATGCTCCTTTCAAACTGCTCTGACTATCAAAGGTGACACCATTTTTTACATCACTCAGACCTAAGAGTTTGAAGTCATCTTTGACTCTGCTTTCCCCTCTTAATACAGCCAGTCCTTGTATCCTGTCAGCTATGTCTTCAAAATAGCCCTCAGGCAATTTTATACACTGTAAATTGGTAAAACCTCTTTGGAAGGCATTTAAACAGTATCTATTAAAATGTAAAATGCCTACATACTTTGACCTAGCAATTCCAATTCTATGAAACTATCCTATGGAAATACTCAAGTGTGCCAACATATAAGAACAAGGGTGTACTTTGCAGTACTGTTTATAATAGCAAAAAAGAAGAAACTACTTCTAAGGCACTAGGGAACTGGATGGCACATCTATTCTATGGGATGCAGCTATTACTAAAGATGAGGTGGATCTACAGTGGTGCCATGGAAAAATGTCAATGGTATATTGTTAAGAGACTCTGGGTGATGAACACACAATGGGATTTATAGATGATGTAATACAGAATTGTACACCTGAAATCTATGTAATTTTACTAACAATTGTCACCTCAATAAATTTAATAAAATAAAAAAAAGAAATATTAAAAAAAATCAATTATTTATGTATAATGTCTTGTTTTTGTATACACACCTATACACAGATACATTCACCCACATGTATATTTATTGCGTGGAAAAAAATAAAGACTGTTCAGATATGTACCAAACTGTTCAAAATGGTTACCAATAGGAAGAAGAATTTGGAGAAAGGGTGGGGTATTCTTTTACTTTCGAATTTATACACTTATAAATTCTTTGAATGCCTTAAAATATGCACATATTGTTTTTATAATGATTCAAAGTCTTTCCTGTTTTCATTTCTTCTGGCCCAACCTTCAATTTATATGACCTGCAATAGTCTCCTAAAGGCCTCTGACTAGCTCCAGTTAATTTTCTAGCCCTCTGACCTTCACTTTGAGAACCTCTGAAATGAGGAGAATACCTGCTCTGTCTTTCCTGGTCTGAAGATTCAAAGGAAATAATGCTCTTTTGTTGTTTTTGGTTTGTTGGAAGGAGAACTGATTCTGGGTGGTGAACACACAATAGGATTTATAGATGATGTAATACAGAATTGTACACCTGAAATCCATGTAATTTTACTAACAATTGTCACCCCAATAAATTTAATTAAAAAAAAAAAAGGAAATTATGCATACGGATGAGCTTTGAAAAATTTTTAAACACAATGTGAACATAAGGCATCATTAATAGTGACCGGCAATGCAGCATAAGGCCTGAAGAAGGAGAGAGGTCTGGGAGATCGCACAAACAGCACCACTGAGATAACAGAACTAAAGCCGTAAGGGTGAAATATTGGAACCACTAAATTATCCAAGGGGGTTCTTCAGCTCTAATGCATGAACCTCCCCACATGAACTTTAATATTCACATCACCTTTGATTTTAACTAGATTGCCCAGAAGAGCAGCCTCCTAAAGCAATTTTTTAAATTTATTTTTTAAATTTATTGGGGTGACAATTGTTAGTAAAATTACATAGATTTCAGGTGTACAATTCTGTATTACATCATCTATAAATCCTATTGTGTGTTCACCACCCAGAATCAGTTCTCCTTCCATCACCATATATTTGATCCCCTTACCCTCATCTCCCACGCCCCACCCCCCTTACCCTCTGGTAACCACTAAACTATTGTCTGTGTCTATGAGTTTCTGTTTCTCATTTGTTTGTCTTGTTCTTTTGTTGTTTTTGGTTTACATACCACATATCAGTGAAATCACATGGTTCTCTGCTTTTTCTGTCTGACTTATTTCGCTCAGCATTACACTCTCAAGATCCATCCATGTTGTCACAAATGTTCCTATGTCATCTTTTCTTACCGCCGAATAGTATTCCATTGTGTATATATACCACAACTTCTTTATCCATTCATCTATCGAAGGACATTTTCGTTGTTTCCATGTCTTGGCCACCGTAAACAAAGCTGCAATGAACATTGGAGCACACGTGTCTTTAGGTATAAATGTTTTCAGATTTTTTGGGTAGATACCCAGGAAAGAGATTGCTGGGTGATATGGTAATTCTATTTGTAATTTTTTGAGTAACCTCCACACTGCCTTCCATAACGGCTGCACCAGTCTGCATTCCCACCAACAGTGTATGAGGGTTCCTTTTTCTCCACAGCCTCTTCAGCACTTGTTACTATTTGTCTTGTTGATGATAGCCATTCTGACTGGGGTGAGGTGATTTCTAATTGTGGTTTTGATTTTCATTTCTCTGGTGATTAGTGATGTTGAGCATTTTTTCATATGTCTATTTGCATTTGTACGTCCTCTTTGGAGTAATATCTCTCCAGGTCCTCTGCCCATTTTTCAATTGGTTGTTTGTTTTTTTGTTGTTGAGTTGCATGAGTTCCTTGTATATTCTGGATACTAGCCCCTTATCGGAGGCACTGTTTGCAAAGATCTTCTCCCATTCAGTTGGTGGCCTCTTTATTTTGTCAATGGTTTCTTTTGCTGTGCAGAAGCTTTAAGTTTCATACAGTCCCATTCGTTTATTTTAGCTTTTACTTCCATTGCCTTTGAAGTCAAAGTCATAAAATGTTCTTTGAACCCAAGGTTGATAAGTTTAGTACCTATGATTTCTTGTATGCAGTTTATTATGTCAGGTCTTATGCTTAAGTCTTTGATCCATTTTGAATTAATTTTGGTACATGGTGACAGATAGCAGTCCTGTTTCATTCTTTTGCACATGGCTTTCCAATTCACCCAGCACCATTTATTGAAGAGGCTGTCTTCTCTCTATTGTATGTTTTCAGCTGATTTGTCAAAAATTATCTGTTCATATTTATGGGGTTTTATTTCTGGGATCTCAATTCTATTCCATTGGTCTACGTGTCTGTTTTTCTGCCAATACCATGCAGTTTCTGTTATTGTTGCCCTCTAGTACAAGCTAAAGTCAGGGAGTGTGACAGCTCCAGCATTGTTCTATATTCTTAAGATTGCTTTGGCTATTCATGGTCTTTTGTGGTTCCAAACAAATCTGATGATTTTTTTTGTTCTATTTCCTTAAAAAATGCCATTATGATTTTGATGGGGATTGCATTAAATCTGTATATTGCTTTGGGCAATATGGCCATTTTAACTCTGTTGATTCTTCCAATGCATAAGTACGGAATATTTTTCCTTTTCTTTGTGTCTTCTTCAATTTCTTTCAAAAATGTCTTGTAGTTTTCAGCATATTGTTCTTTCACATCCTTGGTTAAGTTTATTCTTAGGTATTTTATTCTTTTTGCTGCAATTGTTTTTTGTATTTCTTTTTCTGAGATTTCATTGTTAGTATATAGGAATGCAATGGACTTTTGTACATTGATTTTGTAGCTGGCCATATTACTGTATTCGTTGATTTTTCTAATAGCTTTTTGGTGGAGTCTTTAGGGTTTTCTATATATAGCATCATGTCATCTGCAAAGAGTGATAATTTAACTTCTTCATTCCCAATTTGGATGCCTTTTATTTCTTTCTCTTGCCTGATTGCTCTGGCAAGGACTTCCAACACAATGTTGAAAAGCAGAGGTGATAGGGGACATCTCTGTCGTGTTCCTGAACGTAGAGCAAAGGGCTTCAGTTTTTCACCATTAATTATGAGATTAGCTGAGGGCTTGTCATATATGGCCTATATTATGTTAAGGCATTTCCTTCTATACCTATTTTATTAAGTGTTTTAATCATAAATGGATGTTGTATCTTGTCAAATGCTTTTTCTGCATCAATTGATGTAATCATATGATTTTTGTCCTTTATTTTGTTTATGTGATGTATCACATTGATAGATATAAATATCAATTATGTCCATTTCATCTAATGTGTCACTTAGAGCTGCTA
Source organism: Rhinolophus sinicus (assembly GCF_036562045.2). Classification (NCBI taxonomy): domain Eukaryota; kingdom Metazoa; phylum Chordata; class Mammalia; order Chiroptera; family Rhinolophidae; genus Rhinolophus; species Rhinolophus sinicus. Next base: position 80,581,932 of record NC_133768.1, on the reverse strand, counting down.
TTTTGTTATTTATTTTCTGTTTGGATGATCTTTCCATAGCTGTCAATGATGTATTTAGGTCCCCTAGTATAATTATTATTTTGGTCAATTTCTCCCTTTAGTTCTGTTAGTAGTTGCTTGGTATATTTTGGTGCTTCCTGATTGGGGAAGATTTTTATTTTTCATTTTGTTTTTTTGGTGTATCATGTTAATTGATTTGTGCATATTGAACCAAACATCCCTACCAGGAATTAATCCCGCTTGATTGTGGTGTATCACCTTTTTAATGCATTGCTGAATTCAGTTTGCTAATATTTTGTTGAGGATTTTTGCATCTATTGTCATCTGGGATGTTAGGGTATAGTTTTCTTTTTTTTGTAACGGCTTGGGTTTTGGAATCATGGTAATGGTGGCCTTGTAAAATGAACTCGGGAGTCTTCCATTCTCTTGGATTTTCTGGAATAGTTTCAGGAAAATAGATGTTAATTCTTTTTGGAATGTGTGGTAAAATCCACCTGTAAAGCCATCTGGTCCAGGACTTCTGTTTTTTGGGCGCTTGTTGATTACTGATTTGATTCTGTTGGTGGTAATGGATTTCTTCAGATTTTCTGTTTCTTCTTGATTCAGCCTTGTAAAATTGTATGCTTCTAGAAATTTATCCATTTCTTCCAAATTGTCCAATTTAGTGGTGATAGTTGTTAGTAATATTTTCTTAAATTATTATTTTGATTTCTGTGGTGTCAATTGTCACTTCTCCTCTTTCAATTCTGATTATATTTGGGTCCTCTCTCTTCTTGATGATTCTGGTTAAAGGTTTGTCAATTTTGTTTATATTTTCAAAAAAAGAGCTCTTGGTTTCATTGAGCTATTGTATTTTTTTTTAGTCTCTATTTTGTTGATTTTCACTCTGATCTTAATTATTTCCTTCCTTGTACTCAATTTGTGCTTTGTTTGCTGTTCTTTTTCCAGTTCCCTTAGCTGTACAGTTAGACTCTTTATCTGAGTTTTTTTCTTGTTTCTTGTGGTAGTCTTGCATTGCCATAAAGTTCCCTCTTAGGACTTCTTTCATTGTGTCCTATAGATTTTTGGTTGTTGTGTTTTCATTTTCATTTTTCTCAAGGCATCTTTTGATTTCATCCTTGATCTCATTGTTGCCCAATTCATTATTTCAACCTTGTTGCCTCCATGTGTTTGTGTGTTTTTCAGTTTTTTTCTTGTAATTGATTCCTAGTTTCATACCATTTTATTCAAAGAAGATGCTTGATAAGATTTCAATTTTCTTAAATTTATTGAGACTTTTTATTTTATTAAATTTATTGGGGTGACAATTGTTAGTAAAATTACATAGATTTCAGGTGTACAATTCTGTATTACATCATCTATAAATCCCATTGTGTGTTCAAAAAAAAAATTATTGAGACTTGTTTTGTTTCCTAACATATGGTCTGTCTTGGAAAATGTTCCACGTGCATTTAAAAAGAACGTATAGTCTGCTCCTTTGAGTGAAATGCTCTAAAAATGTCAATTAAATCCATCTGGTGTAGTGTGTCGTTTAAGGCTGCTATTTCCGTGTTGATTTTCTCTGGAAAATCTGTCCATTGGTGTCAGTGAGGTGTTAAAGTCCCATACTATGTTTGTATTAGTGTTGATGTCTGCCCTTTTGTCGATCAATATTTGTTTTACATATTTAGGTGCTTCTATGTTGGGTGCATAAATGTCCTCTTGTTGAATCGATCCCTTTATTATTGTGTAATGTTTTCTTTGTCTTTCATTATAGTCTTCATTGTAAAGTCTATTTTGTCTGATTTAAGTATTGCAATCCCACCATTTTTTCTCATTTCCATTTGTGTGAAATATATTTGTCCAGCCTTTTATTTTCAGTTTCTGTGTGTTTTTTTATCTGAGGAGTTTCTCTTCTAGACAGCATATGTATGCGTTCTGTTTTCTCATCCATTCAGCTACCCTATGTCTTTTAATCAAAGCATTTAATCCATTCACATTTAAAGTGATTTATTGATAGGTACAGTTATTGACATTCTATTATTCATATTTGTATTTTTGTTTGTTTATTTTCTCCTTTCTTCTGCTTAAAGAAGTCCTTTTAACATTTCTTGTCATACTGGTTTGGTGGTAATGGATTCATTTAGCTTTTTCTTCCTGGGAAGCTCTTTACCTGTCCTTCAATTTTTTATGGTAACCTTACTGGGTAGAGTACTCTTGGTGGTAGGCCCTTGCTTTTCATTACTTTGAAGATTTCCTGCCACTCCCTTCTGGCCTGCAAAGTTTTTGTTGTGAAATCAGCTGATAGTCTTATGGGAACTCCCTTGTAAGTAACTAGTTGTCTTTCTCTTGCTGCTTTTAGGATTCTCTCTTTGTCCCTAACCTTTGCCATTCTAATTATAATATGTCTTTGTATGGGCCTATTTGGGTTTATCTCGTTTGGGATTTTCTGTACTTCCTGGGCTTGTATGTATATTTCCTTTGCCAGGGTAGGGAAGTTTTCAGTCATTATTTCTTCAAATAGGTTCTCGATCTCTTGCTTCCTTTCTTCCTCTGGTACTCCTAAGATGCATATGTCATTAAGCTTGATGTTGTCCCCTAGTCCCTTAAACTATTTTTATTTATTTGTACTCTTTTTTCTTGTTGTTGTTTCAATTGGGTGTTTTATGCTACCTTGTCTTTTAAATTGCTGATTCAATTCTCTCCTTCATCTAATCTGCTGTTGATTCCTTCTAGTGTACTCTTTATTTCAGTTATTATATTCTTTATTTGTGACTGATTATGTTTTATGGTTTCTATGTCCTTTTTTATGCTTACTATCTCTGTTGAAATTCTCATTAAGTTTCTTTAGTATTCTTTTTATTTATTTATTTAAATATGTAACATTTCATGAATTTGCATGTCATCCTTATGTAGGGACCATACTAATCTTCTCTGTGTTATTCAAATTTTAGTATACGTGCTGCCAAAGTGAGCATTTAAGCATTCTTATAACCAGTATTTCAAATTATGTTTCTGGTAGGTTTGTTGCCTCCATTTCATTTAGTTATATTTCTGGGGGTTCTCCTGTTCTTTTATTTGGGATGTGTTTCTTTGTTTCCTCATTCTGGCTGCCTCTCTGTGTTTGCTTCTATGTATTAGTCAGATCACCTAAGTCTCTCAGTCTTTGCTGGGTGTCCTTTATGGTCCAATGGTAGTCTTCCTGATATCCTGTTCATGAGTTCCAGGAGTGTGCTGGGTGTGTTCTCCTGTTGTAGTTGAGCCTTGATCACTTTTGGCATGTCAGTAAATGGGATTGACTCCTAGGCTAACTGAATGTGAGGAGTAGCTATACTTACAGTGTATGAGCTGCTGTGTAGGGACTGACCTCTCAGAGGGGGACTCACCCCCATGGGCTCTTGTGCCTGTTGAGATTTCCCCTTTGGGTGTGCTGCTGGTGGCATTAACCATGTAGAGCTCTAGTGTGGTCTAAAGCTGGCATCTGGGTGTGTTTTTTCTGGTGTTTCTTAGGAGGGTCTCCAATGCAGGCAAATTTCAGCCTTGCCTGTGACCAGCCTGCTGCTACATGGCAGGAACCACAAAGCTGTATGTGGTTGGCTACTGCCTCTGCTGGACCTATAGGCATTTGGGGGTGGCCTCCTGGTGAACCAAGGCCAGCTTCTACCAGTATTGGGCCTGGGACAGCTTAGCAAAAGACCCAAGGTCCCCTAGGCATATTGCCACCTTCTAGCTGCCCATAAGACTCAGCTATTGAAAGAGGCTCCTTAGTTCCACAGGCCAGTGTGGTTGACCTAGTGTTGAGAGTGTCTTTGGAGATGCAGCAGTAGCTTCAGGGTGTCACAAGATGTGCCTGGTGGTTTTTACAAGGTCAATGAAAATTCAGTTCTTGTGAACATTCAGTTCCTGGCCTGTGGCCTCTTTGCAAAATTCCCTGAGAACACTGCAGCCAGCCACCACTTACCTTGGGCTTTCAGATTGTGGAAAACTGCCCAAGAGTGGCTGTGGTGGAAGTTGTGGCTTACTGCCCACCATCAAGTGTTCCCCAGGTATCTGTGGACTATCTGTGACTGTAAAAGGTTTCTACAGCTTGTGGGGCTGGGCAGACGACCCAGACATTGAGACTGCCCTGGCAATGCAACTGTAGGTGGGCAGTGTGGGTTTCCAGGGAGTTATGGGGTGTAGGCAGTCGTTTTTACAGAGTAAATACAATTTTGGTTCTTGCACCGGTGCTGCACCCGTGATCATTTTGCAGAAAACCCTGAGAACACCATGGACAGCCTTTGCTTGTCTCAAGTCCACAGGTCCCTGAGAGTGGCCCAAGAGAGGCTGTGGCACAAGTTTTGGGTCACTGCCCACCACCAAAAATTTCTGGAGCTGCTAGTGGCTGTCTATTGCTGTGAAAGTCTTCTGCAGCTTCTGGGGTGGGGCCAACTGCTCTGTAGCCAAGAATGCCCTGGGCCATGCAGTACTAGCTGTATGGGACAGGACACCAGGGCATCACCAAGGTGATGCATACGCATTCTCAGATTTGGCCCTTTGGTGGAGGGTTCAACATAGAAGACATAGCATTCTCCTGTAGGCCACATGTGAGGCAGCCTCTACACAGGGATAATGACTGCTCTTCCTCCAGCCCTGCCCTGCAGCCACACAACTCAGTCTTTCCCCATATGTCTCTGACACCTCTCAAGTTGCCACTCCTCCACTGGACACCAGGTGAGTATTTGCAAGCAAGTGAGTCTGTGTGCAGGCCCTTTAATAGGGCATTTTGGTTTCTAGCCACATTTCATCCCACTGGGTTGGGTAGACAGAGTTCTCACTGATTTTACCTGTCAGATGTTGTAGAAACTCTTTTGTCCAGTACAGAACTCCTGGCCTGGGGAGCCCACTGTGGGGCTCGGAATCTTCCCTCCTCTGGGGAGACCTTGGCCACTGAAGTGTCCCTCCCAGTATTGACCCACTATTTGTGGGTTTAGGCTTGGCTATTTCACATCTCCACCCCTTCTACCAGCCTCAATGTGGCCTTTTCTTTATATCCTTAGTTATAAGGGTTCTGTTCAGCTGGTCTTCAGATGATTCTTTAGGTTGATTGTTCTAGAATTTATTTGTAATTTTGTTGTGATCCTGGGATGCCGTAGGCATAGCGTTTACCTAATCCACCTTGGACCGCTTCCTAGTTATTGCCATTTTATTATTCATATTTTTCGTGTTTTTAAAATATGTATTAAATGACTCCTTCAAGATGCCTTGTAATACTGGTTTGGTGATGAAAAACTCCTTTACCTTTTTCCTATATGGGAAGTTCATTATATGTTCATTCTAAATGATCGCTTTGCTGGCTAGAGTAATCTTGGTCATAGGTCCTTGCATTTCGTCACTTTGAATATTTCATGCCAATCCCTTCTGGCCTGCAAAATTTCTGTTGAGAAATCAACTGACAGTCTTATGAGAGTTCCCTTGTAGGTTACCAACAGCTTTTGTCTTGGTGCTTTTATGATTCTTTGTCTTTAACTTTTGACATTTTAATTATGATGTGTCTTGGTGTGGGCCTCTTTAGGTTCATTTTATTTGGGACTCTGCATTTCCTGAGCTTCTATGTCTATTTCCTTTGCCAGGTTAGGGAAGTTTTCTGTCATTATGTCTTAAAATGTGTTTTCAATTCCTTGTTTTCTCTCTTCTCTTTCTGGCACCCCTGTGATGTGAATGTTGGTATGCTTAATGTTGTCCCAGAGGCTCCTTAAGCTAGACAGTGGGCATTTCTGAAGCAGCCATCTCAGATATAGTCAGCTTTGTGGGCTCTAGAGGCAGTATGTTGGTTATTATGCATATAACCTGGATTACATGTAGTATAGTGTGTTCTATATGCCACTGGTTCCAACAGTGGCCTCCTGTTTCTCCACTTTTCTAATAGTTGCAAAGGTTTTCTGAGGGTCCATCCAGGTGTGTTATTCTGGAAATCATTCATGTTGGCCCAACCCAGAGCCTACTTCTCCATCACTTCCAAAGATCTTTTAAGTACCTAATATTTTCTGGTACGTTGTTTTCTGCTTAAAAACGCTAGAGTGCCTTCTGTTTCCTGCAGCTGAATCCTGTCTTACACAACTGTCTGAACAGAGGGAGATGGAATATAAGCAAATAATACCATATATTTTACTAAACGCTAATCTAGTTATTTGCTAGGTACTATGGGATCACATAGAAAGGACTACTTTGGCCCATAACTATCAAGAAATTTTCATTTAGGAAGTGATTTTTGGCTGAATCTTAAAGGGAATATGGCAGAAGGAACAACCTGGGAAAGTTCAGAGACATGTGATGCTGACACAAGTAATTTGGTGTCACTGGGTCATAGGTTATTTGCAGTATAAAGATCCACTCTGGCATTTGTATATAGGACAGCTTAGAAGGGCACAAAAATGTAGTCATGGTGAAAGTTAGGAAAAGTATATGGCAGATATTTTAAAAAATATATAAGGAACACATACAACTCAACAACAAAAATGTAAACAATCCAATTAAAAATGGGCAGAGGACCTGAATAGACAGTTCTCCAAAGAGGACATACCAATGGCCAATAACATATGAAAAGATGCTCAACATCACTAATCATCAGAGAAATGCAAAGAAAAACCACAATGAGACATCACCTCATCCCAGTCAGAATGGCTATCATCAACAAGACAAATAGTAACAAATGTTGGAGAGGCTGTGGAGAAAAAGGAACCCTCATACACTGTTGGTGAGAATGCAGACTGGTGCAGCCACTATGGAAGGCAGTGTGGAGGTTACTCAAAAAATTAAAAATAGAATCACTGTATGACCCAGTAATCCCACTCCTAGGTATCTACCCAAAAGATCTGAAAATATTTATCCATAAAGACAAGTGTGCTCCAATGTGCATTGCAGCTTTATTTACGGTGGCCAAGACATGGAAACAACCAAAATGTCCTTCGATAGATGAATGGATAAAGAAGTTGTGGTATATATACACAATGGAATACTATTCTGCCATAAGAAAAGATGAAATAGTGCCAATCGCAACAATATGGATGGATCCTGAGATTATTATCCTAAGCGAAATAAGTCAGACAGAAAAAGCAGCGAACCATATGATTTCACTGATGTGTGGTATATAAAACTGAAAATAAAAAATGAACATGACAAACAAACGAAGAAACAAAAACTCATAGACACAGACAATAATTTAGTGGTTATCAGAGTGTAAGGGGGAAGGGGGAGTAGATGAGGGTAAAAGGGATCAAATACATGGTGATGGAAAGAGAACTGACTCAGATGGTGAAAACACAATGTGATATATAGATGATGTATTACAGAAGTGTACACCTGAAACCTATAAACCTATATAACCATTGTCACCCCAATAAACTTTAATTTAAAAATGAGAAAGTAAACTGTTATTATATATATATATATATATATATATATATATATATATATATAGAGAGAGAGAGAGAGAGAGAGAGAGAGAGAGAGAGAGAGCAAGAAATCCTAAATTTTTGTCCTCTAAATCCTTCCCCTCCCTCCCTCCCTTCATTCTTCCCTTCCTTCAGTCTTTCCTTCTTTTTTCCAGCAAAAGCTCATTTCTATGTGTGTTATTTTCCCTTGTGTTCCCTGTAATATTTAGAACAGTGCCTTGCACATGATATTGCTCAATTAATATTGGTTGAATGTTTGATCTCAGCTACTTGACTGTACCTTTAAAAGTAGTTAACAGACTTAGGAAAAATAAATGTGCTAGTCTAAGTCATTGTTTTGAGATAATTTACACCCTTCCAGTAGATTACTGAACACTTTGTTTACGTTTATTATTTATCAAGCAGCTCTTTCCCCATTTCTTCTTGAGTTGATCACAAAAGATATTACCTTATATTTATAGATTTTCCTCTTGGGCAAAATAGTCTATGACCTTTCCTAAAGCCTTTGCCAAAACTCTCACATCTGCAGCAGAAACTCTTGCTCTATTTTGTCTTTAACAACAACAATCTTTAGTGATATTAATACTAATACTACTACTATTAATAATAACAATGAAAAACATGTCAGGAAACATCAGAGTCCCTTTACTTTAGAGTACTTCCAAACCCTGTTTTGAAGTTTCTATAGTCACACCTGTGATTTTTTTTGTGTGTGTTAAATCTACTTTTAACATTTTGTATTGGAGTAGAAAAAGACAAATCTTTTTGTTCCTTTATCTCAATAAATATGATGGGACTTGCTCATTAATCAGAATGCTTGTTTTACTTCAGAGAAGCCATAGGTTACAGTCAGAAAGACCATTTGAAAAGATCCAACTGAAATATAGAACACATTTTGAATATACAATTAAACAAAAGAATTACCAGTGTTTTTTTTCACACAGTGTTATTGGAGTTCAAAAGAGGGAAAGATCACTGGTTGGCAAAAATTAGAAAAAAACTCAGATCAGCCAAGGTTGGGCTATGCTTTCAGGAGGAATAGAATTTGGGTAGGGAAGGGAAGAACTACCCAGAGAAGGTAAAATCATGGACAAAGGTGTGGGGGTGGGAATGGGTGATCAATAATAAATTAGACTACTCTGACAGATAGGAACTACTGGGAGAAGACTGAATATGTTGGTGGGGTAAATTATTGTTTCAAGGATGATGTCATAGAAATGGCAACTTGAGGTGAGCCTCTTGAAATCCCCCCTGGAATTTACAACATATTGAAGAACTGTACTTCCACAAAGGACTCCCTGAGTAACGGACAGGCAACACTAAGAGACTCACAACTGAAATCATCTAAAGGTGGGCAAGTTGGACAAGCAGGGGAGGAGGGAAGCAGGAAGTGTGGAGTTGGGGCCTGCACAGACACAGGACACAGACCAGAGCTACTGCAGCTGTGGTAGCATTCCAGAGCTACCACAGCCATGGGAGAGGGAAGAGTTCAGATTTCTAGTGCTCCATTTATGGCCCACAGTCCCACCTGATGGATCAGCATATAACACAGATGAACCCAACACTCACGGCAGAGACCTCGGAGCAAAGACTGAGGGAAAAAGGGTAAAAAAGGTGGTTTAAGCCCTCAGAGCTAAGCAGGGGATGGAATCCTTAGGCACTAAGCCTAGCCAACCCCTCCCACCCACCCAGAGTTTGCCCAACCCCCCCCCAATCAGTGCTAAAAGCAAAATGCTAGCAGTGTCAGATCAAAACAACAGAATATTTGCAGTTCTGAGAACAGAGGCCCACAGTCATGGACTCACAGCCCAACTAGTTCCATCAAAGGGGAGGAGGCCTTGGGTGCAGGACAGGCTGTGCTGGTCATTGTGTCTATTGCTCACAGCCACCTCTCACAACCCACATGTGGGGACATAGCCAGGAGTGCAATTTCCAGGCTCTTAGCCTCATGCGAAAAGGTGCTTGCTCAGGTATAAATGGCCATCAACTGGGATTGGATGGCCATCAGCTGTGGCTAGTTGGCCGTCAGCTGTAACCAGTGAGCCATTGGCCACTAATGAAACAGCTGTGGCTATGCTAGCAGAAAAATGGGGGCTAGCAACAAGATGGTGGGTGAGCTCGCAGGTGTGGATTGAAGTTAGCAGGGCGGATTGCACCTAGCAAGTGGAGTCGGTCAGTTGGCAGGCAGAAAAGTGGACAGCAGGTCACAAGTCGTGTGACTCCAGCCTCCAGTGAGACTATAGTGGTATGACTCCCCTACCTATGGCTCCGTGGGTGTTCCTTTTTGGCCTAGCCACATCCTGCGTTCTTATGTGGGGAGCGGGAGCTGAGACCCCGCGGGCCACCACGCATGATACCATGCCACCCCCGCTCACACCTATCTGGGCAGATCCTTGCAGGGGTAAACAGGGCCGCTGAAACACACAGACACTGAGTCTGGTGGAGAAAGAGATTTGGAACTTCAGAAGCTCTCCACATTCCCCAATGGAGGCGGTGCCCTGAGACCCAGGCAACCTGCAGAAGCTCACCTTCAAGGGAATCCCCATGTTGTATGAGAAGCTGGAACAGTGCAGAGAAAATATAACACTATGGTGTGAGAGAGAATTAAAGGCTACAGTTGTAAAGAAAAGAAAGCATTCTACCAACACCTATTGGTAAGAAAAAGAAAGACCCTTTCCTACCAACCTGTTGCAGAACCTACTCTTGTAGCTGCCAAGGAAGAGAAATAATAATTCACTAATTGCCAGGAGTAACCAAGGTAACAAGCCAGCTCAGAAAGAAAATGTAAAATCTCCAGAAAATGTATTTAAGACATGGAAATATATGACTTAAATGACAAAGAATTCAAGATTGCAGTTCTGAAAAAAAAATCAATGAAATGCAAGAAAACACAGACAGGGAGTTTAATGAACTCAGAAACAATCAAAGAACAAAATGAACATTTCACCAAAAAGACTGAAATTTCAAAATGAACCAAGTAGAATTTCTGGAGATTAAAAACTCAATAAAAGAAATGAAGAATGAAATAGCCAGCTTAGGTAATAGAGCTGACAAGATGGAGGAAAGAATAGTGACATTGAAGATACAAATCAGGCAATGACATACATTGAAGAAGAGACAGACTTGAGAGTTAAAAGAAATGAAAGAACCCTACAAGAACTTTCTGACTCCATCAGAAAGACCAATATAACAATAATGGGCATATCAGAAGGACAAGAAAGAGAGAAGAGAACAGAGAGTATATTCAAACATACAGTTGACGACAACTTGCCAAACTTGTGGAAAGAACTGTATCCTCAAATCCAAGAAGCAAATAGAACACCTAATTACCTCAACCCCAACAGGCCTTCTCCAAGGAACATTGTATTGAAGCTGTCAAAAATTAATGACAAAGAAAGATTCTTCAAGGCAGCCAAGAAAAAGAAGACTGTAACCTAAAAATGAAAGCCCATTATGTTGAGATTTTTCAGCTGAAACTCTACAAGCCAGGAGGGAATTGAATCGAATATTCAAACTATTGAAAGAGAGACATTATGAGCCAAGAATAATATATCTAGCAAAGATGTCCTTTAGATATGCAGGAGGAATAAAGACATTTTCAGACATACAGATGCTGAGGAAATTTTCTAACACTCAGCCTGCACTACAAGAAATACCAAAGGTGGCTATTCGACCGGCATAAATAAGGATAATTTGTGACAACCAAAACAGAAAAGGGGGGAGAGTAGGTCTGTAATGGAATACGGGAATGGAAAAAGGAAGCATGATGAAGAAAATGGAATGGTCTAAACAGGAAAATTTCTTTTACATAAACTTAATGGTAACCACTCAAAAAAATGCAGAACTGAAATATATAATGTAACAAAAGAAGAAACAGAGAGAAAATTCATAGAATACCACCCCACAAAATAACAGACAACAACAAAAAGGCAAAGAAATAATGGAGACACAGTCTTACCAGAAAACCAAAGATAGAATGATAGGAAATCCTCACATATCAATAATCACCCTAAATGTAAATGGACTGAACTCACCAATAAAAAGGCACAGAGTAGCACATTGGATCAAAAAACTAAGCCCAACCATATGCTACCTCCAAGAGACTAATCTCAGTTACAATGACAAATATAGACTCAAAGTGAAAGGGTGGAAATTGACACTCCAAGCAAATGGTATGAAGAGAAAATCAGGTGTAGCCATAATATCAAATGAAACAGACTTCAGCGTGAAAAAGGTAACAAGAGACAAAGATGGATATTTCATAATGGTAAAGGGGACTACACAACAAGAAGACATAGCAGTCATGAATATTTATGCCCCCAATCAGGGAGAACCGACATACAACAAGCAATTACAAACAGAACTAAAGGGAGAAATTGACCAAAGTACAATTATACAAGAGGAACTAAATACATGATTGACAGCTATGGATAGATCATCCAAACAGAGAACAAATAAAGAAATATCACCTCTAAATAACACATTAGATGAAATGGACACAATTGACATTTATGGAAAACTTCATCCTAGAACATCAGACTATACATTCTTTTCTAGTGTACATGGAACATTCTCAAGGATAGACCATATATTGGGACATAAAACTAGCCTCAGTTAGTGCAGCTTCTATGGAAGGCAGTGTGGAAGTTCCTCAAAAAATTAAGAATAGAATTACCGCATGACCCACCAATCCCACTCCTGAGTATCTACCCAAAAATCTGAAAACATCCATAAAGGCATATGTGCTTCAATATCCATTACAGCTTTATTTACTGTGGCCAAGACATGGAAACCACCAAATTACCCTTTGATAGATGAATCGATAAAGTTGTGGTGTATATACACATTGGAACACTCTTCAGCCATAGAAAAGATGAAATAGTATCATTTGTGACAACATTGATGGATCTTGAGATTATAATGCTAAGCTAAATAAGTCAGACTGAAAACTAGAAAACCATATGATTTCACTGATATGTGGTATATAAAACTGAAAACAACAAAAGAACAAGACAAGGAAATGGAGAAACAAAAACTCATAGACATAGACAATAGTGGTTACCTGAGCGTAAAGCAGGAGGGAGGTGGGAAATGAGGGTAAAGGGGATCAAATATATGGTGATGGAAGGAGAATTCACTCTGGGTGGTGAACACACAATGTGAGATATAAATGATGTATTACAAACCTGTACACCTGAAATCTACGTAACTTTACTAACAATTGTCACCCTAATAAAGTATAATTTGTAAAAAAATGTAGCCTCAGCAAATTTAAGAAGACTGAAATTACCAAGCATACTCTCTGATCACAAGGCTTTGAAATTGGATACCAAATGCAAAAAGAAAGCAGGAAAAACCACAAAAATGTGGAAATTAAACAGCATACTTTTAAAGAATGACCCTTTCAAAGAAGAAATAAGAGGAGAGATCAAAAGATGCATAGAAACAAGTGAGAATGAAAATACATCCTACCAAAATTATGGGGATGCAGCAAAAGCAGTTTTAAGAGGGAAATTTATATCATTACAGACCTATCTCAAGAAACAAGAAAAATCCCAGATAAATAACCTCATGTTACACCTTAGAGAACTAGAAAAAGGAGAACAAATGAAACCCAAAGTCAGCAGAAGGAAGGAAATAATAAAAATAAAAGCAGAACTAAATGAAATAGAGAACCAAGAGACAATAGAAAAAAATAATGTGAAAAAAATGGCGGCGTGAGGTGAGCCTCTGTAAAGCTCCCCCGGAATTTACAACATATCGAACAACAAAAACTCCACAAAGGACTCCCTGCACAGCAGACAGGCAAGACGAAGCGGCCCACTACCAAAATCACCTACAGGTGGGAGATTCACGCGAGCGGGGGGAGGAGGAGGGAAGGGAGAAGTGCAGAGACGGAGCCGTGTGGGCGCAGGACGCAGGCACAGCTCAGTGCTCCGAGCTTGCTGCTTCCCGGAACTACTACAGCTGCGGGAGAGGGAAGAACTCGGACTGCTAGGGCTCCGCCAGGGATCCACAGGGCTGAGGGGACAGCATATAACACGGCTGAACCCAATGCTCACGGCAGAGACCTTGGAGAAAAGACTGAGGGAAAAAGGCTGAGGACGGTGGTTTGAGCCCTCACTGCCGAAAAGGGAACGGAGCCTTAGGCACTGAGACTAGCCACCACCTCCCTACCCTCCCAGAGCTCGCCCCGCCCTACCTGCCCGGTGCTAGAAGTGAAACAGTAGCAGTGTCAGAGCAAAAGAACAGAATATTTGCTGTTCTGAGAACTGTGGACCACAGACACAAATTCGCAGCCCAACTAGTTCCGGCAAAGGGGAGGGAGCTGTAGAAGCAGGACTGGCTGTGGTGGTGGTCACCGCCATTGCTTTGGGCCACCTCTCACAACTCACTCCACCCCTGGCCACACCTATTTGGGCGGATCCCTGCAGGAGTAAACAGAACTGCTGAAACATATGGGCTCTGAATCAGGAGCTTGAAGAGCTTTGGAACATCAAAAGCTCTCTGCATACCCACTTGGAAACTGCGCCCTGTGACCTAGACGAACTATTAACGGAGGAGAAGCCCATCTCCTAGGGAATCCCCCCATTGTGTGAGAAGATGGAATAGTGCAGAGAAAACATAGCACTACCGTATGGGGGAAGAAAAATAAGCTGCAGTTGGAGAAAAAATAAAATATTCTACAAACAGGCACTGGAAAACAAAAAGACCGCTTCCTATAAAACTGTAGAAGGAGCCACTCCTGTAGATGTCTAGGAAGAGAAATAGTAAACCAGTAATTGCCATGAATAACCAAGGCAACAAAATAGCTCAGAAGAAAGTGAAGAAACTCCAGAGAAGGCACTTAAAGTTACAGAAATATGCGACTTAAATGACAGAGAATTCAAGATTGCAGTTCTGAAAAAACTCAACGAGATGCAAGAAAACACAGATAGGCATTTAAATGAACTCAGAAACACAATCAAAGAACAGCATGAGCATTTTACGAAAGAGATTGAAATTTTAAAAAGAACCAAATAGAATTTCTGGAGATTAAGAACTCAATAGAAGAAATTAAGAATGAAATACCCAGCTTAGGTAGTAGAGTTGACCAGATGGAGGAAAGAATCAGTGACATCGAAGATAGAAACCTGGAAATTACACAGATGGAAGAAGAAAGAGACTTGAGACTTCAAAGAAATGAAAGAACTCTACAAGAACTTTCTGACTCCATCAGAAAGAGCAATATGAGAATAATGAGCATACCAGAAGGAGAAGAAAGAGAGAAGGGAACAGAGAATATATTCAAACAAATTGTCGATGAGAACTTCCCAAACTTGTGACAGAACTGGACCCTCGAATCCAAGAATCAAATAGAACACCTAGTTATCTCAATCCCAACAGGCCTTCTCCAAGGCACATTGTATTGAAGTTGTCTAAAATCAACGGCAAAGAAAGAATCCTCAAAGCAGCCAGGGAAAAGAAGAAGGTAACTTACAAAGGAAAGCCCATTAGATTATCATCAGATTTTCAGCAGAAACTCTACAAGCCAGGAGGGAGTGGAACCAAATATTCAAACTATTGAAAGAGAGAAATCATGAGCCAAGAATAATATATCCAGCAAGGATATCCTTTAGATATGAAGGAGTAATAAAGACCTTTCCAGACATACAGAAGCTGAGGGAATTTTCTAATACATGACATGCACTACAAGAAATACTAAAGGAGGCTATTCGACCACCATCAACAGGGACAATTTGTGGCAACCAAAACTCAATACGGGGGAGAGAAAAGGCCTGAACGGGAATATGGGAATGGAGAAAGTAAGCGAGCTGACGAAATTGGAATACTCTAAATATCAAACGTTCTTTTACATAAACTTAATGGTAACCACTCAAAAAAAATCCAGAACTGAAACATATACTGTAATAAAAGAAGAAACAGAGGGAAACATCATAGAATACCACCACATAGAAACAATAGACAACAACAAAAAGGCAAAGAAACAATGGAGACACAGCCTTACCAGAAAACTAAAGATAGAATGACAGGAAATCCTCACATATCAATAATCACCCTAAATGTAAATGGACTGAACTCACCAATAAAAAGGCACAGAGTAGCAGATTGGATCAAAAACTAAACCCAACCATATGCTGTCTCCAAGAGACACATCTCAGCTACAAGGACAAACATAGACTCAAAGTGAAAGGGTGGAAATTGACACTCCAAGCAAATGGTACCCAGAGAAAATCAGGTGTAGCCATAATGATATCAGATGAAACAGACTTCAGGGTGAAAAAGATAACAAGAGACAAAGATGGACATTTCATAATGGTGAAGGGAACTGTACAACAAGAAGACATAACAGTCATCAATATTTATGCCCCCAATCAGGGAGCACAAATACACCAAGCAACTACTAACAGAACTAAAGGGAGAAATTGACCAAAACACAATTATACTAGGGGACTTAAATACATCATTGACAGCTATGGATAGATCATCCAAACAGAAAATAAATAACGAAATAGTAGCCCTAAATGACACATTAGATGAAATGGACATAATTGACATTTATAGAGCACTTCATCCTAAAACATCAGACTATACATTCTTTTCTAGTGTACATGGAACATTCTCAAGGATAGACCATATATTGGGACATAAAATCAGTCTCAACAAATTTAAGAAGATTGAAATCATACCATGCATATTCTCTGATCACAAGGCTTTGAAATTGATATCAACTGTAAAAAGAAAGCGGAAAAACACAAATACATGGAGATTAAACAACATACTTTTAAAGAAGGACTGGGTCAAAGAAGAAATTAGAGGAGAGATCAAAAGATACATAGAAACAAATGACAATGAAAATACATCCTACCACCTTTTTTGGGATGCAGCGAAAGCAGTTTTAAGAGGGAAATTTATCTCATTACAGGCCTATCTCAAGAAACAAGAAAACTCCCAAATAAATAACCTCATGTTACACCTTAAAGAACTAGAAAAAGAAGAACAAGTAAAACCCAAGGTCAGCAGAAGAAAGGAAATAACAAAAATTAGAGCAGAACTAAATGAAATAGAGAACAAAAAGACAATAGAAAAATTAATGTGACAAAGAGCTGGTTCTTTGAAAAGATTAACAAAATTGACAAACCCTTGGCTAGACTTACTAAGATAAAAGAGAGAAGACACTGATTAACAAAATCAGAAACGTAAAAGGGAAGTTATCACGGACACCACAGAAATACAAAGGATCATCCAAGAATACTATGAAGGACTATATGCCACCAAATTCAACAACCTAGAAGAAATGGACAAGTTCTTAGAAACATATAGCCTTCCAAGGCTGAACCATGAAGAACTGGAAAATCTAAACAGACCGATCACCAGTAACTAAATTGAATCAGTCATCCAAAACCTTCCCAAAAGCAAAAGTCCGGGACCAGATGGCTTCACTAGTGAATTCTACCAAACCTTCAAAGAGGATCTAATACCAATTCTGCACAAACTCTTCCAAAAATTGAAGAAGAGACAGTACTCCCTAACTCATTTTATGAGGCCAACATTACCCTGATACCAAAACCTGGTAAGGACAGCACAAAAAAGAAAACTACAGACCAATATCTCTGATGAATACCGATGCAAAAATCCTAAATAAAATTCTAGCAAATCGAATACAACAATGCATTAAAAAGATTATTCATCACGACCAAGTGGGGTTCATCCTCGGGCACAAGGATGGTTCAACATCCAAGAATCCATCAATGTGATACATCACATAAACAAAATAAAGGACAAAAATCATATGATTATATCAATTGATGCAGAAAAGCATTTGACAAGATACAACATCCATTTATGATTAAAACACTTAATAAAATGGGTATAGAAGGAAAATACCTTAACATAATAAAGGCCATATATGACAAGCCCTCTGCTAATCTCATAATTAATGGAGAAAACTGAAGCCCTTTGCTCTACGTTCAGGAACACGACAGGGATGTCCCCTATCACCTCTGCTTTTCAACATAGTGTTGGAAGTCCTTGCCAGAGCAATCAGGCAAGAGAAAGAAATAAAAGGCATCCAAATTGGGAATGAAGAAGTTAAATTATCACTCTTGCAGATGACATGATGCTATATATAGAAAACCCTAAAGACTCCACCAAAAAGCTATTAGAAACAATCAACGAATACAGTAAAGTTGCCGGCTACAAAATCAACGCACAAAAGTCCATTGCCTTCCTATATACTAACAATGAAATCTCAGAAAAGAAATACAAAAACAATTCCTTTTGCAATTGCAGCAAAAAGAATAAAATACCTAGGAATAAACTTAACCAAGGATGTGAAAGACCTATATGCTGAAAACTATAAGACATTTTTGAAAGAAATTGAAGAAGACACAAAGAAATGGAAAGACATTCCGTGCTCATGGATTGGCAGAATCAACATAGTTAAAATGGCCATATTACCCAAAGAAATATACAGATTCAATGCAATCCCCATCAAAATCTCAATGGCATATTTGAAGAAATAGAACAAAAAATCATCAGATTTGTTTGGAACCACAAAAGACCCCGAATAGCCAAAGCAATCTTAAGAAAAAGAACAATAATGGAGGTATCACACTTCCTGACTTTGGCTTGTACTACAGGGCTACAATAATCAAAACAGCATGGTATTGGCAGAAAAACAGACACATAGACCAATGGAATAGAATTGAGAACCCAGAAATAAAACCACATAAATATGGACAGATAATTTTTGACAAAGAAGCTAAAACATACAATGGAGCAAAGACAGCCTCTTCAATAAATGGTGCTGGGAGAATTGGATAGCCACGCAAAAGAATGAAACTGGACTGCTATTTGTCACCATGTACCAAAGTTAATTCAAAATGGATCAAAGACTTAAGCATAAGACCTGACACAATAAACTGCATAGAAGAAAACATAGGTACTAAACTTATGGACCTTGGGTTCAAAGAGCATTTTATGAACTTGACTCCAAAGGCAATGGAAGTAAAAGCTAAAATAAACGAATGGGACTATATGAAACTTAAAAGCTTCTGCACAGCAAAAGAAACCATTGACAAAATAAAGAGGCCACCAACTGAATGGGAGAAGATTTTTGCAAACAGTGCCTCCGATAAGGGGCTAGTATCCAGAATATACAAGGAACTCATGCAACTCAACAACAAAAAACAAACAACCCAATTGAAAATGGGCAGAGGACTTGAAGAGACATTTCTCCAAAGAGGACATACAAATGGCAAATAGACATATGAAAAATGCTCAACATCACTAATCATCAGAGAAATGCAAATCAAAACCACAATGAGATATCACCTCACCCCAGTCAGAATGGCTATCATCAACAAGACAAATAGTAACAAATGTTGGAGAGGCTGTGGAGAAAAAGGAACCCTCATACACTGTTGGTGGGAATGCAGACTGGTGCAGCCATTATGGAAGGCAGTGTGGAGGTTCCTCAAAGAATTACGAATAGAATTGCCATATGACCCAGCAATCCTCTCCTGGGTATCTACCCAAAAATCTGAAAACATTTAGAGATAAAGACACGTGTGCTCCAATGTTCATTGCAGCTTTGTTTACGTGGCCAAGACATGGAAACAACCAAAATGTCCTTCGATAGATGAATGGATAAAGAAGTTGTGGTATATATACACAATGGAATACTATTCGGCAGTAAGAAAAGATGATATAGGAACATTTGTGACAACATGGATGGATCTTGAGAGAGTAATGCTGAGCGAAACAAGTCAGACAGAAAAAGCAGAGAACCATGTGATTTCACTGATATGTGGTATATAAACCAAAAACAACAAAAGAACAAGACAAACAAATGAGAAACAGAAACTCATAGACACAGACAATAGTTTAGTGGTTTCCAGAGGGTAGGGGGGGTGGGGGTGGGGGGAGATGAGGGTAAGGGGGATCGAATATATGGTGATGGAAGGAGAACTGACTCTGGGTGATGAACACACAATGGGATTTATAGATGATGTGATGCAGAATTGTACACCTGAAATCTATGTAATTTTACTGACAATCGTCACCGCAATAAATTTAATTAAAAAAAAAAAATTCAACTAATATTTATGGATAAACTCTATGTGCCAGGTACCATGCTAGATTCCAGTGATTCATAGACAAATATAAATGGTCCTTTACCCTCAAGAATCTCATGGTTTACTTAGACAACATAGAGGTTAGCAAATGAATGCAGTACTGTGTGATAATTGTTATAATGGATATGTGTTATGGAGGTGCCATGACAGTTCAGGAATGCTGGCTTTGATCTATCTGAGATTGGACTTCACAGAGGTAGTCAAGCTTGAGCTGATTTTTGAAGGAGACATGATATAAACCATATTCAGCTTATTGGAGACATTGAATCCCAACTACTCGTGAGATTTCTGACCAAACCAAATGTAGATCACTTGCATCAACTCCACTCTTATGGGAGAAATGTGCTTTCCCTGTGGAGGTATTTAGGCACCTCTCAAACATTTTAGTACCTTCCATGTAGGAAAGCATTGAGCAGCCAGAAAGAGTTTCTGCACTTTCAAAATCTGACTGACCTGGCACTTGTCGGCAGAACAAGGCCAGTTGGATTAGGTGCCAGAGTAACATAATAGTTGTTTAAAGTGTTCAAAGCACACTTATAAAAACAAAGTGGCGTGTTGACCACAATATATTTGACATCCAAGGTTCCTATTTATTTCTTGGCTAAACTTCATTACCCTTATCAAACATCGCTAATGCTAAATAATCATAATCACTCCTTTGTCTAAGAATAAATGCAATTACAGAAAATACAAGGGAAATTAAATTGGCTTATTAGCAAGCTTCCACATTCCACTCTGAGCTGAAAGAACACATAACTCTATTAAATTCTTAATTTTTGGCTGCACACATTTCAACATTTTGTTAATGTGTGGAGAAACTGTTCAATTTATTTAAAATGCCTACGTAGAAGCATTGCCAAGAAAGCAACATTTTGGAGTTTAGCTGCAAATGCAGGAGGCCTGAGCTCACACTTCCAAATCTCTGGAGACTAACACCCTACCTACTCTGGAGGCAGTTTATCTTCTGTGGATGTCTGAAGTTGGCTATTGGGTTCCCAGAAGCAGCAGGGTGGTCAAAAACATCCAAGGGGAATCTCCAGTTTTGGCTGGACTTTTGGGAGAGCAGGTGGTTGGGAGTAATTAAGGTCTAATTCCTGGTGGCCTCTCACCAACGCAATTTGGCACCTTCAACCACTAGTGAATCTCACACTCATGTTGGACTATTTAAATCATCCAAGAAAGCCTTGGTCACAGGGATGTGTCTTGCATCACATTCGGTAATGACCTTCCAGGTTCTCTGTCCACGGACCTCTCCCATCCTCACAACTAAAGGTATTTTTAATCATCTGTAAGTTCAGCCTAGTTCTAGACTCTGGGGCTAGTCCTGAGATAGTGGGATTCTGAGGTGCCCTAGGGCAATAGTTTAGCATCCCAGGCATTATATTTGATTATTATTTGACCTCGTCTATCAGTCTAACAGTTAAGGTTTTCTTTTGTTCTTGTGACAAAGACCTGTTGTTGGACTCCAGTTTTTATAAATGGGTTTCTGTGTCAGATACCCGGCCTTGAATGTTTTGTGCCTAGGTTCCAGACTTGATCTTTCTCTAGCCTCTTAGAAATTATAGTTCTGCTACAGACTTTAGCCCATTGGGTTACTCTCCGCTAACTGCTACCAGACAAGAAGTTCCTAGGTATCTAATACTGTGCCCCACATATGTACTAGAGTAATTACTATCTTCCTACATTTGATTGATCCTCATGCTGACCTTCTGCTTACCCCAACCAGCGGTCCCATTTCTTTAGCTTTAAGTCAGAAGAATTCCTTCCAAGGCCCCTTCTCAAATCTTGAATCATTGTGCTTTCCTCTCTTTTTTTATGCCTGAGCAGAGAAGCACTTTATCTGTTTCTTTGCCTCTTAGTAGGCATTACCACCAGAGTTATCTCTTGGGATTCTTTTGTCTCTCAAAGAATGACTACAGAATGAGACAGTCTTGCCTGCTCACACATTGCTTGTTGATCTTAAAGACAAGTCCACAGGTCCAGTGTTTTTTAAGTCTTTTACCTTGAATAATGGAGAAACAAAGAGGGGATGTTATAAAGGAAAAAGTTCTTATAGTCCTCTCTGCAATTCCTAACAAATTTGTTGTGGTGCATTGATTTATGATCCTTTCTTTTATCTGTTCTTACTTTTTCATCATATTTCCAATTCTTCCTTCCCTGTTTTGTATGATAAAATCTTCCTTCGGTGAAAATAACTTATCCTAGGAATTTTGTATATTCATTCATCCATTCAACAATTATTATATGCTAGACACTATAATAGACACTAGGAATACATATGTTGGACAAGGAAAATCATGTTTCCACTGTCATGATGTATATGTTCTACTTGGAGGAAGATTATTAATGAACACACAAAAAGTACATGTGTAAGAAAATATCAGATGGACATCATAGGAATGGTGGCAGTGAGATGGCTTCTTGAGTTCTCCCCTGGAAGTTACCACAAATTGAACATCTATAACCCATCAAAGGATTTTCTGCTCATCACACAGAACAGCTAAGAGACACACACACAAGGATTACCTGAAGGTGGACAAACCAGACAAGCAAGGGAAGAGGGAAGGGAGAGGTATGGAGACGTGGCACATATCCGTGGCTACGGAGATGCAGGGCCCCAGGACACAGACTGCAGATTGCAGCAGCTAGGCTGTGGGCTCCCTCCCTGTGCCCCACAGTCCTGCCAAGGGATCAGCATATAGGACAGCAGTGCTTAGCGTTCCAGGCAGAGACCTCAGCTGAAAACTGCAGCAGGGCTCTCTCTGTCAGAAAGAAAACAAAGAAAACAACATACCTAGACCCCTCCCCCCATTCTCCCACAGCTCTCCCTGACCCCACACTTCCAGAGCTTTAAACTAGTCCCAGATGGGGGCGGGGTAAGGAGTAGTGTCAGATTACAGACTAGCTGCAGCCCTCAAGAACTGGAAAGAGCCAGTTTGCAGCTGTGACCTAGGGAAGAGGCTGGGATTGGTGGACTGGCCAGTGAGAAAACGCTACAGCCTATCCTGCCCCCACCTTTTCTTGGTGGCTCCCTGCAGGACAATTAGAACTGCCGAGACACATGCAAGTGGCAGCAATGGGTGGCAGAGGCAGCTTTGGGCTTTCAGCTGCTCAGAAATCTTATGCCCTCCACACACCCTGAAGGAAAAAGTGCCCTAAGACCCAAGAGACCAGTGCACAGAGAAGAAGCACACCTCCTGGTGGCTGGCTGTGGTGCTTTCAGAGCACATTTCTGCAGGCAAGAGTAGAAACTGCACTGACTGTCAAAACTACCAACCACACACCCCATAGCCCCACCCATCAAGAACTGCATTGCCAGTGTCACTCTGGGTGCCAGATGTCTGGCTCTGCCTCCACAAGATGCAGAGGAGTTTCTGTATAGCAGAGAACAACCAGGAGATAGCTTGGTGTAATTAAGCCAAGACTGGTGCTGTTTTTCTTTTTTTTTTATTTTGTTATTATCATCATTTAAAAAATATATATATATATAAAATTCCCGTTTCTCTCTTCTTTTCTTTTTTTCTTTCCCTTGCTCTACTTTTCCTCCTTCTTTCCATTTTTTTGTATTGATTTTTTTTGGTGTTGCTATTGTGTGTGTTTGTGTGTGTGTGTGTGTTGTTCTTTTTTATATTTTTGATGTTTTTGTGTCTGTTGAACATTGGTTGTCAGTTGTTTTCGTATGTGAGTGTATTTGTTTCTGTTGTCATTGTTGTTGTGCTTTGGGTTTGTTTTGTTCTGAAATCACCCTGCACGAGGGCCAAGCCCAAGAGTCACAAGAATCAACACACCCAGAGGTTAACTCCAGACCAAACTAGAGCATTGCCACATTTGACCTACAGTGACACACCCGAAGGGATTTCTCTACAGGCACAAGAACCCACAGGGGCCAAGCCTCATCTGAGGGGTCAACTCTCACACAGCAGCTCATACACTATGAGCATAGCCAATTCTCATAGCTAATCACCCTGGGAGTCAATCCCACCCACTGATAAGCCAAAAGCTCAACTTCAATAGGAAAATACATACAACAAAAGGGATACCTCTAGAACATATGCACAGGGAGACAGTGCAACTGAAATATAAAGGACACATACTATATAAATCCACACAGCAAAGACTGAGAGAACTAGGGGATCTACCTAATACATCAAAGCAAAGACAGTCAGCCAGAATGAAGAAACAAAGAAACATGTCCCAAATACAAGAACAGAAGAAACCTCCAGAATTGGAATTAAATGAAATAGAGGTAACCAACCTATAAGACACAGAATTTAGAACACTGATTATAAGAATGTTTAAGGAACTTAGTGAGAACATACGGAAGGATACAAAAATCATAAAAAAAAAAAAAATCAGTTAGGACTAAATAAACAATAACTGAAAGAAAGAACACACCCGAAAGAGTTACCAGCAGATTAGATGAAGCAGAGGACAGAATCAGTGATTTAGAAGACAAGACAGCAGAGATCACCCAATCAGAACAACAAAAAGAAAAAAGAATAAAAAGCAATGAAAGTAGTTTAAGAGACCTGTGGGATAACATCAAGCGCAACAACATGCGCATCATAGGAATACCAGAAGGAGAAGAAAGGGAGTAAGAGATCGAGAACATATTTGAAGAAATGACAAAAAACTTCCCTAACCTGATGTAGGAATCAACATATTAGCCCAGGAAGTGCTGAAAGTTCCGACCAAGATGAACCAAAACAGGCCCACACTAAGACATATTATAGTTAAAATGGCAAAGGTTAAAGACAAAGAGGGAATCCTAAGAGCAACAAGAGACTGACAGTGAGTTACTTACAAGGGTGCTCCCATTAGACAATCAGATGATGTTTCTACAGAAACACTTCAGGCCAGAAGGGAATGGCAGGAGAAATCCAAACGGATGAAAAACAAGGGAAGGATGATGTCATAAAAATGGCGGTATGAAGTGAGCCTCTTGAAACCCCCTGGAATTTACCAAAAAATTGAACATCTATAACTCCACAAAGGACTCCCTGCACAGCACACAGCCAAGACTAAGAGGCACACTACTGAAATCACTTAAAGGGGGGCAAATTGCATGAATGGGGGAGGAGGGAAGGAAGAAGTGTGGAAACGGGTATGAGTCGACACAAGATGCAGACCTAGCTTGGTGCTCCGAGCTCCCTGCATTTTGGAACTACCGCAGCTATGGGAGAGGAAACAACTCAGACTGCTAGGACTCCACAGAGTGGAGGGGACAGCATATAAAACAGCTGAACCCAACGCTCATGGCAGAGACCTCGGAGTAAAGACTGAGGGAAGAAGGCTGAAAACAATGGTTTAAGCCCTCATTGCTGAGCAGAAACCAGAAGCCTTAGGCGGTGAACCTACCTGCCCCCTCCTTACCCTCTCAGAGCTGACCCCATCCCCACATACCCAGTGAAAGAAGCAGAAGAGTAGCAGTGTCAGATCAAATGAACAGAATATTTACAGCTCTGAGAACTGTGGTCCACAGACATGAACTCACAGCCCAACTAGTTCCAGAAAAGGGGGGCGAGGCTTGGGTGTAGGACTGGTTGTGGTGTTCGTTGTCGCCAATGCTCTGACCAACCTCTCACAACCCATCCACCGCTTTCCCCACCTATCTGGGTGAATCCCTGCAACAGTAAAAAAAAGCTGCTGAAAAACATGGCCTCTGAAGCTGGTGCAGGAAGAACTTTGGAACTTTAGAAGCTCTCTGCATCCACACACAGAGGTGGTGCCCTATGACCCAGGTGAACTCCTCTCAGAGGAGAATCCGGCCAGGGAATCCCCGCATTGTGTGAGAAGCCTGAAAGTGCGGAGAAAATATAACACTACAGTGTGAGAGAGAAAAAAGCCTGCAGTCATAGAGAAAATAAAACATTCTACCAACACTTACAGGAAAGAAAAATAAAAACCTCTTTCTATCAACCTGTTGCAGAACCCATTCCTGTAGATGTCTAGGAAGAGAAATAATAAATCATTCACTACGATGAATAACCAAGTTAACAAGAAAGCTCAGAAAGAAAATGAAAAAGGACCAGAAAATGAACTTAAAGACATGGAAATATGTGACTTAAATAACAGAGAATTCAAGACTGCAGTTCTTAAAAAACTCAACGAGATACAAGAAAACACAGACAGGAAGATTAATGAACTCAGAAACACAATCAAACAACAAACTGAATATTTTAACAAAGAGATTGAAATTAACAAAAAATCAAGTATAATTTCTAAGATTCTGAAATACATACTGTAATAAAAGAAGAAATAGAGGGGAAAATCATAGAATAACAACACACAGAAATAATAGACAACATCAACAAAAAAAGAAACAATGGAGACACAATCTTACCAGAAAACTAAACATACAATGATAGAAAATCTGCACATATCAATAATCACCATGAATGTAAATGGACTGAACTCACCAATTAAAAGGCACATAGCAGAAGATTGGATCAAAAAACAAAACAAAACCATATGCTGTCTCTAAGACATATAAATCAGGTACAAGGCCAAACATAGACTCAAAGTGAAAGGATGGAAATTGAAACTCCAAGCAAATGGTATCCAGAGAAAATCAAGTGTAGCTATACTGATATCAGGTGAAACAGACTTCAGGGAAAAAGGTAATAAGAGACAAATATGGACATCTCATAATAGTAAAGGGGACTATACAACAAGAAGACATAACAGTCATCAATATTTATGCCCCCAATCAGGGAGCACCGAAATATACCAAGCAACTACTAACAGAACTAAAGGGAGAAATTGACCAAAACACAATTATACTAGGGGACTTAAATACATCATTGACAGCTATGTGTAGACCATCCAAACACAAAATAAATAAAGAAATAGCAGCCCTTAATGACCTATTAGATGAAATGGACAGAATTGACATTTGTAGAGCACTTTATCCTGAAACCTCAGACTATATATTTTATTCTAGTGTAAATGGAACATTCTCAAGGATAGATAATATATTGGGACATAAAACCAGCTTCAGCCAATTTAAGAACCTTGAAATCATGTGAAGCATATTCACTGATCACAAGGCTTTGAAATTGAATATCAACAGCAAACAGAAAGCAGAAAAACACACAAATACGTTGAGAATAAACAGCATATTTTTAAAGAATGACCGGATCAAAAAGGAAATAAGAGGAGAGATTAAAAAGACACATACAAACAAGTTAGAATGACAATATATCCTACCAAATTTTTTGGGATGCAGCGAAAGCAATTTCAAGACGGAAATTTATATCACTACTGGCCTATCTCAAGAAACAAGAAAAATTCCCAATAGAAAACGTCATACCATGCTTAAAGTACTAGAAAACGAAGAACAAATGAAACCCAAGGTCAGCAGAAGAAATGAAATAATACAATTCAGAGCAGAACTAAAAGAAATAAAGAACAAAAAGACAATAGAACAAATTAATGTGACAAAAAGCAGTTTCTTTGAAAAGATTAACAAAATTGGCAAACCCTTGGCTAGGCTCACTAAGATAAAAAGAGAGAAGACACAAATAAACAAAATCAGAAATAAAACGGGAAAATATCACAGATGTTACAGAAATACAAAGGATTATCCAAGAATACTATGAAGGACTAAATGACACCAAATTCAATAACTTAGAAGAAATGGACAAGTTCTTAGAAATAGGTACTGGAAAATCTAAATAGACCAATCAGCAGTAAGGAAATTGATTCAGTCATCCAGAACCTTCCCAAAAGCAAAAGTCTTGGACAAGATGGCTTACCTAGTGAATTCTACCAAACGTTGAAAGGGGACCTAATACCACTCCTGCTCAAACTTTTCCAAAAAATTGAAGAAAAGACAATACTCCCTAACTCATTTTATGAGGCCAGCATTACCTTGATACCAAAACCTGGTAAGGATAACTAGAAAAAAGAAAACTACAGACTAATATCTCTGATGAATACAGATGCAAAAATCCTAAACAAAATTCTAGCAAATCGATTGCAACAATGCACTAAAAAAATTTTTCATCATGACCAATAGGGTTTCTTCCAGGGGCACAAGGAAGGTTCAACATAAGCAAATCCGTCAATGAGATATAACACATAAACAAAACAAAGGACAACAATCATACGATTATATCAATTGATGCAGAAAAACCATTTGACAAGATGCAACATCCATTTATGATTAAAACACTTAATAAAATAGGTATAGAAGGAAAATAGATTAACATAATAAAGACCATATATGACAACCCTCAGCTAATCTCATAATAAACGGTGGAAAACTGAAGCCCTTAGCACGTTCAGGAACACGACAAGGGTGTCCCCTATCACCTCTGCTTTTCAACATAGTGTTGGAAGTCCTCGACAGAGCAACCAGGCAAGAGAAAGAAATAAAAGGCATCCAAATTGGGAATGAAGAAGTTAAATTGTTACTCTTTGCAGATGACATGATGCTATATATAGAAGACCCTAAAGGCTCCACCAAAAAGCTATTAGAAACAATAAACAAATACAGTAAAGTTGCCAGCTACAAAATCAATGTACAAAAGTTAACAGCATTCCTATATACTAAGAATGAAATCTCAGAAAAAGAAATAAAAAAACAATCAATTCCTTCTGCAATTGCAACAAAAAGAATAAAATACTTAGGAAGAAACTTTTTTATTTTTATTTTTTTATTTTATTTATTTATTTATTTTTATTAAATTTATTGAGGTGACAATTGTTAGTAAAATTACATAGATTTCAGGTGTACAATTCTGTATTACATCATCTATAAATCCCATTGTGTGTTCATCACCCAGAGTCAGTTCTCCTTCCATCACCATATATTCGATCCCCCTTACCCTCATCTCCCACCACCCACCCCCCACCCCCCTTACCCTCTGGCAACCGAAGATGTGAAAGAAGTATATGCTGAAAATTATAAGACATTCTTAAAAGAAATTGAAAAAGATAAAAAGAAATGGAAAGACATTCAGTGCTAATGGATTGGAAGAATCAACACAGTTAAAAAAGCCGTATTACCCAAAGCAATATACAGATTTAATGCAATTCCCATCAAAATCCAATGGCATTTAAAAAAAAAAAAAAGAAAAAAATCATCAGATTTATTTGGAAAAACCAAAAGACCCTAATACCCAAACCTATCTTAAGAAAAAATAACAATGCTGGAGGTATCACACTCCCTGACTTCAGCTTGTACTACAGGGCTACAATAATCAAAACAGCATGGTATTGGCAGAAAAACAAACATGTAGACCAATGGAATAGAATTGAGAGCCCTGAAATAAAACCACATAAATATGGACAGTTAATTTTAGACAAAGAAGAAAAAAACATGCAATAGAGATAAGACAGCATCTTCAATAAATGGTGCTGGCAGTATGTGCAAAAGAATGAAACTGGACGCTATCTGTCACATGTACCAAAATTAATTTTAAATGGATCAAACACTTAAACATAAGATTTGAAACAATAAACTGCACAGAAGAAAACCTAGGTATTAAACTCATGGAACTTGGGTTCAAAGATCATTTTATGAATTTGACTTCAAAGTCAAGGGAAGTAAAAGCTAAAATAAATGAATGGGACTATATCAAACTTAAATAATTCTGCACAGCAAAAGAAAACCATCGATAAAATAAAGATGCAACCAATGGAATGGGAGACTTTTTTTGGCAAAAAGTGCCTCCCATAAGGGTCTAATATCCAAAATATACAAGGAACTCATACAATTGAACAATAAAAATCAAGCAACCCAATTGAAAAATGGGCAATGGTTTATATACCACATATCAGTAAAATCATATGGGTCTCTGCTTTTTCTGTCTGACTTATTTCACTTAGCATTATAATCTCAAGATCCACCCATGTTGTCACAAATTGTCCTATGTCATCTTTTCTTACCGCCGAATAGTATTCCATTGTGTATATATACCACAACTTCTTTATCCATTCATCTATCCAAGGACATTTTGGTTGTTTCCATGTCTTGGCAACTGTAAGTAAAGCTGCAATGAACATTGGAGCACACCTGTCTTTACGGATAAATGTTTTCAGATTTTTTTGGGTAGATACCCAGGAGAGGGATTGCTGGATCATACGGTAATTCTCTTTGTAATTTTTTGGAAGAATTAGAGCAGGTGGTATTACATCCTCTTTGAAGGTTTGGTAGAATTCACTAGTGAAGCCATCTGGTCACAGACTTTTGCTTTTGGGAAGGTTTTGGATGACTGATTCAATTTCCTTACTGGTGATCAGTCTGTTTAGATATTGCAGTTCTTCATGGTTCAGCCTAGGAAGGCTGTATGTTTCTAAGAACTTGTCCATTTCTTCTAGGTTATTGAATTTGGTGGCATATAGTCCTGCATAGTATTCTTGGATGATCCTTTGTACTTCTTTGGCGTCCATGATAACTTCTCCTTTTTCATTTCTGATTTTGTTAATTAGTGTCTTCTCTCTATTTATCTTAGTGAGACTAAACAAGGGTTTATCAATTTTGTTAATCTTTTCAAAGAACCAGCTCTTTGTCACATTAATTTATTCTGTTGTCCTTTTGTTCTCTGTTTCATTTAGTTCTGCTCTATTTTTTATTATTTCTTTTCTTCTGGTGACCTTAAGTTTCATTTGTTCGTCTTTTTCTAGTTCTTTAAGGTGTAACGTGAGGTTACTTATTTGGGATTTCTCTTGTTTCTTGAGAGAGGCCTTTAATGATATAAATTGCCCTATTGAAACTTCTTTTGCTGCATCCCAAAAGTTTTGGTAGGATGTATTTTCATTGTGATTTGTTTCTATGTATCTTTTTATCTCTCCTGTTAATTCTTTTTTGGCTCAGTCGTGCTTTAAAAGTATGTTGTTTAATCTCCACTTTTTTTTTTTTCGTTTTTTCTTCTTTCTTTTTGCACATGACATCAAATTTCAAAGCCTGGTGATCAGACAATACGTTTGGTATGATTTCAATCTTCCTAAATTTGCTGAGGCTAGTTTTAAGTCCCAATATATGGTCTATCCTTGAGAATGTTCCATGTACACTAGAAAAAATGTATAGTCTCATGTTTTCAGATGAAGTGCTCTGTAAATGTCAATTATATCCATTTCATCTAATGTGTCATTGAGGGCTGCTATTTCGTTATTTATTTTCTGTTTGGATGATCTATCCATAGCTGTCAATGATGTGTTTAAGTCCCCTAGTATAATTGTTGTTGGTCAATTTCTCCCTTTAGTTCTGTTAGTAGTTGCTTGGTATATTTCTGTGCTCTCTGATTGAGCGCATAAATATTGATGACTGTTACGTCTTCTTGTTGTATAGTCCCTTTATCATTATGAAATGTCCATCTTTGTCTCTTGCTATCTTTTTCACCTTGAAGTCTGTTTCATCTGATATCATTATGGCTACACCTAATTTTCTCTGGGTATCATTTGCTTGGAGTGTCAGTTTCCACCCTTTCAGTTTGAGTCTATACTTGTCCTTGTAGCTGAGATGTGTCTCTTGGAGACAACATTTGGTTAGGTTTAGTTTTTTGATCCAATCTGCTACTCTGTGCCTTTTTATTGGTGAATTCAGTCCATTTACATTTAGGGTGATTACTGATATGTGAGGATTTCCTGTCATTCGATCTTTAGTTTTCTGGTAAGATTGTCTCTCCATGGTTTCTTTGCTTTTTGTTGTTGTGTATTATTTCTGTGTGGTGGTATTCTATGATTTTTCCCTCTGTTTATTACTTTATTACAGTGTATATTTCAGTTCTACTTTTTTTGAGTGGTCACGCTTAATTTTATGTAAAAGAAAGTTTGATATTTAGAGTATTCCATTTTGTTCAGCATGCTTAGATTCTCCATTCCCATATTCCAGTTCAAGATTTTACTCTCCACCTTTTTATGTTTTGGTTTCCACAAATTGTCTCTGTTGATGGTGATCGAATAACCTCCTTTAGTATTTCATGTCAGGCAGGTCGTGTATTAGAAAATTACCTGAGCTTCTGTACTTTGGGAAAGGTCTTTATTCCTCCTTCATATCTAAAGGACATCTTTGCTGGATATATTTTTGTTCGATCACAATTTCTCTCTTTCAATAGTTTGAATATTTTGTTCCACTCCCTCGTGGCTTGTGTAGATTCTACTGAAAAATCTGATGCTAATCTAACGGGCTTTCCTTTGTAGGTTACCGTCTTCTTTTCCCTGGCTGCCTTGAGGATTCTTTCTTTCTCGTTGATTTTAGACAGCTTCAATAAAATGTGCCTTGGAGAAGGCCTGTTGGGATTGAGGTAATTAGGTGTTCTATTTGCTTCTTGGATTCGAGGGTCCAGTTCTGTCCACAAATTCGGGAAGTTCTCATCAACAATTTGTTTGAATATATTCTCTGTTCCTTTCTCTCTTTCTTCTCCTTCTGGTATGCCCATTATTCCTATATTGCTCTTTCTGATGGAGTCAGAAAGTTCTTGCAGAATTCTTGCACTTCTTTTAAACTTCAAGTCTCTTTCTTCCTCCATGAGTGTAATTTCCAGGTTTCTATCTTCGATGTTACAGATTCTTTCCTCCATATGGTCAACTTGACTACCTGAGCTGGTTATTTCATTCTTAATTTCTTTTTTTTTTCACTTTATTTTATTTTTTTAACTTATTTTTTAAATTTATTGGCGTGACAATTGTTAGTAAAATTACATAGATTTTAGGTGTACAATTCTGTATTACATCATCTATAAATCCCATTGTGTGTTCACACCCAGAGTCAGTTCTCTTCCATCACCATATGGAATACTATTCGGCAGTAAGAAAAGATGATATAGGAACATTTGTGACAACAAGAATCAGTTCTCTTTCGATCACCATACATTTGATCCCCCTTACCCTCATCTCCCACCCCCCACCCCGCTTACGCTCTGGTAACCACTAAACTATTGTCTGTGTCTATGAGTTTCTGTTTCTCATTTGTTTGTCTTGTTCTTTTGTTGTTTTTGGTTTATATATCACTTATCAGTGAAACCACATGGTTCTCTGCTTTTTCTGTCTGACTTATTTCGCTCAGCATTACACTCTCAAGGTCCATCCATGTTGTCACAATAGTTCCTATATCATCTTTTCTTGCCGGCGAATAGTATTCCATTTTTTATATTTACCACAACTTCTTTATCCATTCAGCTATTGAAGGACATTTTCGTTGTTTCCATGTCTTGGCCACCGTAAACAAAGCTGCAATGAACATTGGAGCACACGTGTCTTTATGTATAAATGTTTTCAGATTTTTTGGGTAGATACCCAGGAGAGGGATTGCTGGGTCATATGGCAATTCTATTCGTAATTATTTGAGGACCTCCACACTGCCTTCCATAACGGTTGCACCAGTCTGCCTTCCCACCAACAGTGTATGAGGGTTCCTTTTTCTCCACAGCTTCTCCAACATTTGTTATTATTTGTCTTGTTGATGATAGCCATTCTGACTGGGGTGAGGTGATATCTCATTGTGGTTTTGATTTGCATTTCTCTGATGATTAGTGATGTTGAACATTTTTTCATATGTCTATTTGCCAGTTGTATGTCCTCTTTGGAGAAATGTCTCTTCAAGTCCTCTGCCCATTTCTCAATTGGGTTGTTTGCTTTTTTGTTGTTGAGTTGCATGAGTTCCTTGTATATTCTGGATACTAGCCCCTTATCGGAGGCACTGTTTGCAAAAATCTTCTCCCATTCAGTTGGTGGCCTCTTTATTTTGTCAATGGTTTCTTTTGCTGTGCAGAAGCTTTTAAGTTTCATATAGTCCCATTCGTTTATTTTAGCTTTTACTTCCATTGCCTTTGGAGTCAAGTTCATAAAATGCTCTTTGAACCCAAGGTCCATAAGTTTAGTACCTATGTTTTCTTCTATGCAGTTTATTGTGTCAGGTCTTATGCTTAAGTCTTTGATCCATTTTGAATTAACTTTGGTACATGGTGACAAATAGCAGTCCAGTTTCATTCTTTTGCACGTGGCTATCCATTCTCCCAGCACCATTTATTGAAGAGGCTGTCTTTGCTCCATTGTATGTTTTTAGCTTCTTTGTCAAAAATTATCTGTCCATATTTATGTGGTTTTATTTCTGGGTTCTCAATTCTATTCCATTGGTCTATGTGTCTGTTTTTCTGCCAATACCATGCTGTTTTGGTTATTGTAGCCCTGTAGTGCAAGCCAAAGTCAGGAAGTGTGATACCTCCAGTATTGTGCTTTTTTCTTAAGATTGCTTTGGCTATTCGGGGTCTTTTGTGGTTCCAAACAAATCTGATGATTTTTTGTTCTATTTCTTTAAAATATGCCATTGGGGTTTTGAGGGGATTGCATTGAATCTGTATATTGCTTTGGGTAATATGGCCATTTTAACTATGTTGATTCTTCAATCCATGAGCACGGAATATCTTTCCATTTCTTTGTGCTTCTTCAATTTCTTTCAAAAATGTCTTATAGTTTTCAGCATATAGGTCTTTCACATCCTTGGTTAAGTTTATTCCTAGGTATTTTATTCTTTTTGCTGCAATTGCAAAAGGAATTGTTTTTTGTATTTCTTTTTCTGAGATTTCATTGTTAGTATATAGGAAGGCAATGGACTTTTGTGCGTTGATTTTGTAGCCAGCAACTTTACTGTATTTGTTGATTGTTTCTAATAGCTTTTTGGTGGAGTCTTTAGGGTTTTCTATATATAGCATCATGTCATCTGCAAAGAGTGATAATTTAACTTCTTCATTCCCAATTTGATGCCTTTTATTTCTTTCTCTTGCCTGATTGCTCTGGCAAGGACTTCCAACACTATGTTGAAAAGCAGAGGTGATAGGGGACATCCCTGTCGTGTTCCTGAACGTAGAGCAAAGGGCTTCAGTTTTTCTCCATTAATTATGAGATTAGCAGAGGGCTTGTCATATATGGCCTTTATTATGTTAAGGTATTTTCCTTCTATACCCATTTTATTAAGTGTTTTAATCATAAATGGATGTTGTATCTTGTCAAATGCTTTTTCTGCATCAATTGATATAATCATATGATTTTTGTCCTTTATTTTGTTTATGTGATGTATCACATTGATGGATTTGATGTTGAACCATCCTTGTGCCCCGGGATGAACCCCACTTGGTCGTGATGAATAATCTTTTTAATGCATTGTTGTATTCGATTTGCTAGAATTTTATTTAGGATTTTTGCATCGGTATTCATCAGAGATATTGGTCTGTAGTTTTCTTTTTTGTGCTGTCCTTACCAGGTTTTGGTATCAGGGTAATGTTGGCCTCATAAAATGAGTTAGGGAGTACTGTCTCTTCTTCATATTTTTGGAAGAGTTTGTGCAGAATTGGTATTAGATCCTCTTTGAAGGTTTGGTAGAATTCACTAGTGAAGCCATCTGGTCCCGGACTTTTGCTTTTGGGAAGGTTTTGGATGACTGATTCAATTTTGTTACTGGTGATCGGTCTGTTTAGATTTTCCAGTTCTTCATGGTTCAGCCTTGGAAGGCTATATGTTTCTAAGAACTTGTCCATTTCTTCTAGGTTGTTGAATTTGGTGGCATATAGTCCTTCATAGTATTCTTGGATGATCCTTTGTATTTCTGTGGTGTCCGTGATAACTTCCCTTTTCGTTTCTGATTTTGTTAATCAGTGTCTTCTCTTTTTATCTTAGTGAGTCTAGCCAAGGGTTTGTCAATTTTGTTAATCTTTTCAAAGAACCAGCTCTTTGTCACACTAATTTTTTCTATTGTCTTTTTGTTCTCTATTTCATTTAGTTCTGCTCTAATTTTTGTTATTTCCTTTCTTCTGCTGACCTTGGGTTTTACTTGTTCTTCTTTTTCTAGTTCTTTAAGGTGTAACATGAGGTTATTTATTTGGGAGTTTTCTTGTTTCTTGAGATAGGCCTGTAATGAGATAAATTTCCCTCTTAAAACTGCTTTCGCTGCATCTTAAAAGTTTTGGTAGGATGTATTTTCATTATCATTTGTTTCTATGTATCTTTTGATCTCTCCTCTAACTTCTTCTTTGACCCAGTCCTTCTTTAAAAGTATGTTGTTTAATCTCCATGTATTTGTGTTTTTTCCCGCTTTCTTTTTACAGTTGATATCCAATTTCAAAGCCTTCTGATCAGAGAATATGCATGGTATGATTTAAATCTTCTTAAATTTGTTGAGACTGATTTTATGCCCCAATATATGGTCTATCCTTGAGAATGTTCCTTGTACACTAGAAAAGAATGTATAGTCTGATATTTTAGGATGAAGCGCTCTATAAATGTCAATTATGTCCATTTCATCTAATGTGTCATTTAGGGCTACTATTTCGTTATTTATTTTCTGTTTGGATGATCTATCCATAGCTGTCAATGATGTATTTAAGTCCCCTAGTATAATTGTGTTTTGGTCAATTTCTCCCTTTAGTTCTGTTAGTAGTTGCTTGGTGTATTTCGGTGCTCCCTGATTGGGGGCATAAATATTGATGACTGTTATGTCTTCTTGTTGTACAGTCCCCTTCACCATTATGAAATGTCCATCTTTGTCTCTTGTTATCTTTTTCACCTTGAAGTCTGTTTCATCTGATATCATTATGGCTACACCTGATTTTCTCTGGGTACCATTTGCTTGGAGTGTCAATTTCCACCCTTTCACTTTGAGTCTATGCTTGTCCTTGTAGCTGAGATGTGTCTCTTGGAGACAGCATATGGTTGGGTTTAGTTTTTGATCCAATCTGCTACTCTGTGCCTTTTTATTGGTGAGTTCAGTCCATTTACATTTAGGGTGATTATTGATATGTGAGGATTTCCTGTCATTCTATCTTTAGTTTTCTGGTAAGGCTGTGTCTCCATTGTTTCTTTGCCTTTTTGTTGTTGTCTATTATTTCTGTGTGGTGGTATTCTATGATGTTTCCCTCTGTTTCTTCTTTTATTTCAGTATATATTTCAATTCTGGATTTATTTTGAGTGGTTACCCTTAAGTTTATGTAAAAGAAAGTTTGATATTTAGAGTATTCCATTTTCTTCAGCACGCTTACTTTCTCCATTCCCATATTCCGGTTCAGGCCTTTACTCTCATCATTTTGAGTTTTGGTTGCCACAAATTGTTCCTGTTGATGGTGGTCGAATAGCCTCCTTTAGTATTTCTTGTAGTGCAGGTCGTGTATTAGAAAATTCCCTCAGCTTCTGTATATCTGGTAAAGTCTTTATGCCTCCTTCATATCTAAAGGATATCTTTGCTGGATATATTATTCTTGGCTCATGATTTCTCTCTTTCAATAGTTTGAATATTTGGTTCCACTCCCTCCTGGCTTGTAGAGTTTCTGCTGAAAAATCTGATGATAATCTAATGGGCTTTCCTTTGTAAGTTACCGCCTTCTTTTCCCTGGCTGCCTTGAGGATTCTTTTCTTTGTCGTTGATTTTAGACAGCTTCAATACAATGTGCCTTGGAGAAGGCCTGTTGGGATTGAGGTAACTAGGTGTTCTATTTGCTTCTTGGATTCGAGGGTCCAGTTCTGTCCACAAATTTGGGAAGTTCTCATCGACAATTTGTTTGAATATATTCTCTGTTCCCTTCTCTCTTTCTTCTCCTTCTGGTATGCCCATTATTCTTATATTGCTCTTTCTGATGGAGTCAGAAAGTTCTTGTAGAGTTCTTTCATTTCTTTTAAGTCTCAAGTCTCTTTCTTCTTCTATCTGTGTCATTTCCAGGTTTCTATCTTCGATGTCACTGATTCTTTCCTCCATCTGGTCAACTCTACTACCTAAGCTGGTTATTTCA
Source organism: Rhinolophus sinicus (assembly GCF_036562045.2). Classification (NCBI taxonomy): domain Eukaryota; kingdom Metazoa; phylum Chordata; class Mammalia; order Chiroptera; family Rhinolophidae; genus Rhinolophus; species Rhinolophus sinicus. The sequence continues at coordinate 80,544,660 of NC_133768.1, read as the reverse complement.
TTCTTAATTTCTTCTACTGAGTTCTTAATCTCCAGAAATTCTATTTGGTTCTTTTTTAAAATTTCAATCTCTTTTGTAAAATGCTCATGCTGTTCTTTGATTGTGTTTCTGAGTTCATTTAACTGCCTATCTGTGTTTTCTTGTATCTCGCTGAGTTTTTTCAGAACTGCAATCTTGAATTCTCTGTCATTTAAGTCACATATTTCTGTAACTTTAAGTGCCTTCTCTGGAGTTTTTTCACTTTCTTCTGAGCTATTTTGTTGCCTTGGTTATTCATGGCGATTACTGGTTTACTATATCTCTTCCTAGACATGTACAGAAGTGGCTTGTGCAACAGGTCGATAGGAAGCGTTCTTTCTTTTGTTTTCCAGTAATTTTTGGTAGAATGTTTTATTTTTTCTCTGACTGCAGCGTATTTTTGTTCTCCCACACGGTAGTGCTATGTTTTCTCTGCACTATTTCAGCTTCTCACACAATAAGGGGATTCCCTGGGAGACGGGCTTCTCCTCTGTTAATAGTTCATCTATGTCACAGGGCGCAGTGTTCCGGTGGGTATGCGGAGAGCTTTTGATGTTCCAAAGCTCTTCCAGCTCCAGATTCAGAGCCCCTATGTTTCAGCAGTTCTGTTTACTCTTGCAGGGATCAGCCCAGTTAGGTGATGTCAGTGGTGGGGTGAGTTGTGAGAGGTGGCCCAGAGCAATGGCGGCAACCACCACTACAGCCGTTTTTGCTTCCATAGCTCCCTCCACTTTGCCAGAACTAGTTGGGCTGTGAACTTTTGTCTGCGGTCCATAGTTCTCAGAGCAGTAAATATTCTATTTTTTTGATCTGACACGGCTACTCTTCTGTTTCTAACCCCTGGCAGGTGGGGGCGGGGTGAGCTCTGGGAAGGCAGGGAGGTGGCGGCTATTCTCAGTGCCTAAGGCTTCCATTCTCTGCTCGGCAGTGAGGGCTTAAACCACTGTTTTCAGCCTTCCTCCCTCAGTCTTTGCTCCGAGGTCTCTGCCGTCAGCGTTGGGTTCAGCCATGTTATATGCTGCCCCCTCAGCCCTGTGGGCCACAAGCGGAGCCCTAGCAGTCCGAGTTCTTCCCTGTCCCGCAGCTGTGGTAGTTCTGGGAAGCAGCGAGCTCGGCGCACTGAGCTGGGTCTGCGCCCTGTGCCCGCGTGGCTCCGTCTCAGCACTTCTCCCTTTCCTCCTCCCCTCGCTCGCGCGAATCTCCCACCTGTAGGTGATTTCAGTCCGTAGTGGGCCTCTTTGTCTTGCCTGTCTGCTGTGCAGGGAGTCCTTTGTGGAGTCTTTGTTGTTTGATTCGTTGTAAATGCGAGGGCAGCTTTACAGAGGCTCACCTCACGCTGCCATTTTTCCTCCGTACCACTGTCATTTTATTTTTTTAATAAGAAATGTATTTGTTTAATGTGTACAACACGATGTTTTGCTATGCATAGTGAACTAATCACTACAGTTAAGCTAATTAAAATATCCATTCCTCCATATAGGTAGGTGTGTGTGTCTGTGTGTGTGTGTGTGTGTGTGTGTGTTTGTGGTTGAAAGCACCTCAAACCTACTCTTAGCAAATTTCCATGGCACAAAAGTAAGTGAGTTTTGAGCAGGTTTCAAAGGAAGGTTGAGATTCAGATTCAAAGGTCACATACATTATGGTTGGGGACATTGACCAGGAGTGAAGCCCAGAGGAGGAAGAAACTGGTTGTGTCTGGAAGAGTAGAGATAGCAAATAATTGAGCCTAGGTAGAGTAAATCCTGACAGTTGTTTTCTTCTTTTTTGTAATATAAATGAGTGATTTACGCTTTGATTGCCCAGGCACCCCCTTCAAAGACGCATCATGTAAAAAGTCTGCTATCTCAAATAAACACATTCCAGCCATAGGACTAGATAAAGAGCAGGACTACCTCCCCCCACTGAGGCTCCCCTGTTTTAGAGATCTTGGTTGATTTCAATAACTGATCTTTTGAGCCACTTGTTTTTTTTTCTTCCCAAGTTTTAAATTCCTGTTCCTAAGTTTTAAATTAACCAATAAATAGTGAGCCCCTGAAAACCTAGGCCCTCACCATCGACCCCAATAAAAGCAGAACCCCAGGCCCTTATTGTACAAGCATGTGCTCTGTCTCCTGCATACTCAGTGCATGCTCTCCCCCTTCCACCCACCCAAGTATGCTGTGTAATTTCCAGGTTCTGTAAGTAATAAGTCTTCCTTTTTTCTAAGTTTCCTCATAGTTATTGCTGAGGGCATCTTGCAATCATAATAGGAACCACAAGGTTTTATCCAGCCAAAACACTGGTTATTGATAGGCCGAGATCTGAACAAAACAATTGACATAGTGAGCAGGACTGCATGACTGCCTTTGCAATTACCCTAGGGGAATGCCCTTTACATGCAACTTGCTTAGAAACCACTGAATTTAGCTAGAGGAATGGTGGATTGGAAGCAAGTTTACTGTCACCACGCAAGAAGAGGGTCTGGGCTAAAGGCAATAGGGAAATATTCCTGTAGGTGAGGAGGACAAGAGAACTTTGCCTGCAACTGTTGAGTCTCATGTCCAGACTGTATGTCTTAATCCAGAAGAGTGAAATGGCCTTGCAACCAGAAACCACCAGAGGGAAAATACAACAGAGGCCTATGGTCTCTGTGTCACCACTTCACTCCTTATTGTCGCTCTATGTCTGCTGACCTGATAAGATGATATTATGAGCCCACCTTCTGGCATGATGTTGCTGTTATAATAAATTAATTGACAAATATAAATTCCTTGAACATCTGGTGCCAGTGTCTCCTAAGAAAACTCAAGAGGTACACCAACTCCTTGATAAGTTCAAAACCCCATGGAGGTGTCTTGGTCATTGCTCACTGCCATGCATACCAACATGCCAAGACTCTAGTATTGTGCTCTGAAGACCTAGGGGCTTTTTCCAAAGGTCCTGTGCATATCTTGCTAATGGAGGCAGATTCAATCCTAGAGGGGACTCTTAGAACACCTTGGAAAGGAAAGTGGCCATCTATGAAGAGGGCTCAAAGTGACATCCAAAATTTTCCAGTAACTTCATATAAGATTAATGTAAAAGGGGAAATTCAAGAAACAGAAACTGACATTAAAAGAAAAAAATTATACTTTAACTGAAATTCAAACCTTTCTCTCATTTTCCATATGAAAATAATTCTCACTGACAGACAAAATAGGAATCACTAAGAGGTTAATAATTGTGATTTCTTGTCATTTATAAACTTTATCCAATATACCTCAAGCAGGAGAATTTAAGCTAATCCTGGTTTGCTTGGGACTGAACCAATTTTAGCACTGAAGTCTCATGTCTTGGGAAGATCCTCAGCCCTGGGAAAACTGGGATAGTTGGACACCCTAGCTTTAAAATCCTTATTTATGTTCCTCACATTTGTTTAAGGTGTCAGATAAGTTGGGACATTAACCTCCCAGAATCTCTTTACTGGTCTGCGCTTCTCTCTCCTGTATGGTCATGCCACCCCTTTAATACAGCATCCCAGGTATTATACTCATTTCTTTCTTCATTTCCTGCATTCATCATTATTGAGATCAAATTTTTAAAGAAATTTTCCTCGCAGGAACTCAATTTTACAAAGCTAAATTAATCTTCTAGCACTATATATATCATATTATATTCAGAATTTAAGGAACATAACTATATTAGTTCTCTTAGGGCTGCCATAACAAAGTATCATGAACCAGGTGGCATGCAAGAACAGAAAAATTCTGACAGCTATGGAGGTGAAAAGTTTGAAATTAAGGTGTCAAAGTGGCCATGCTCCCTCTGAAGTCTCTTGGAATAAATACTTTCTTACCTCTTCTAGCTTCTGGTGGTTGCTGATAATCCTTGGCATTCCTTGGCTTATAGACAACAGAGTTCAAATCTCTGCCTCTGTCACCACATGGCCATCTCCCCTCTGGGTGTGTTTGTATCCAAATTTCCCTCTTCTTATAAAGGCACCACTCATTGGATTAGGGGATAACATACTCCAGTATGACTTTATCTTAACTTAATTACATCTACAAAGACCCTACTTGTGCATAAGGTCATGCTCACATGTTCCAAGTGAACATAAATTTTGGAAAGGACACTATTCAACCCAGTACAGGAACTTATAGTAATTCATACAATAAGTCTAATATTATCAATGGGATGTTAAATCCTTTCTCCATTTCTTCCATTCAATAGTTCTGTATTTGTTCTTAATTATACTACTTAATCATTAAGTCATTATTACATTTCTCAGCTGTCTCTCCATTACCATGGCAGATCCAGCCTTTTCAGAAATTCTATTTAAGTTCTGTGATTATCAGTTGAGCATTGTACTCTCATTGCCAATTAAATGTTTCTAAAAATGTTATATAAAATCAATTACTGCAATTTAGTACCTGGTATTCTTCTTTAGTTAGTTGGCTACATAGGCTTTGGACCAATTCCACTGAACTCTGAAGCACAAACATCTTCAATCATACATATCAGAAATGAAAAAACAAACAAACAAACCTTCATGGTTCTTCAGCTCTATTTACCAATCCACTTTCAAATTAACATTCTATTGCATCACATGGTCATGAAAACATTAGATTGCCTTCTTTCCTAAGGCCAATGTCAATGAATGATTCTGTGGTCTCCCTAGTCGTGTTCTTATATTGAGAATATAAGACAGTCTGTGATTGTTCTGACTTTTCAATTCATGTATTTTTATGTGTTTTTCTACCAGTACCTCTCAGTCAAATAATACTCCAAGGTAAATCATATTGACTTGAAGCATGCATCTTTGTATCAGGAAGTTACTTCTACTCGTTAAATTCAATTTTGTCTCCTACAAAATAGATTTCACAAGACATTTCATGGTTCCCAAACCTGGCTGTTTCCATCATTTTCATTTTAGTTTCAAAATATACATGGATTTCAATTTTCAGCTGGGGTCCTAACCGTTTTTGTGGGGTTTTTTTCCCAATAATTTTTATCCTGATCAGTTGACTTGAATAAAATATAAGTCAAAATTTGGTGACACAAAACAATGCTCAATGCAAGGTGATGTATTTGGGTTGTTAAGCACAGATCAATGTCTTACAAATTTCACCTTCAAATATTGAATAACTACCTTGACATGACAAATAGCATTAATAGTTCAAGAGCGATGACAATAAGTTAATTACAATTGCAACATAAATTTGTATTGTGATGCATTTTTGTCTGCTGAATTATTAGATAGAAAATATTCCTATGACTGGGAACTTATCATTCCTACAAGTAAGACCCTGCCACTTCATCCATTCTCTGCTATTCTCTAGTCTGACAATACAGTACTGAAGGCTTGGCTTACAGTCTAGCTTTGTTCTCAGCTTTCCAAGCCTCAGTTTTCAAATACAAAAATGTTAGTAAAAAAAACCCTGCACTATTTGCCTTACCAAAGAAAAAATATATCCAAGAATTTCATGGATCACCAGCAATGAAATCAGTGATATAAAACTACTCACAACTTGACAGAGTCTATGAACAAAGCATCAGGCACTATGAATGTATTATGAAAGGCTATATACATGGGCCAGGACTACATACAGGTTAAAAAGAAAAAGAGATTCCCTCCTTGCTGGAAGACTGGTATTAATTAAGAGTAAAAATCCAGGTGCACTGTTTCAATTCTAAACCCAGCTTAATTACTTACTAGCTGTATGAATTTTGAAAAGTAATTTAATTCCTCTGTATTTCAGTTTCCTCATTTATAAAAATGGTAATGATTATAAAACTTAACTCACATTGTTTTTGTTTGTCTGTTTGTTTGTTTTTACACTTTATTTATTTATTTTGACATTAAATACTATATTAATTTTGGGTGTACAGCATAGTGGTTAGACATTTATATAATTTAAGAAGTGATCCCCTTACTAGACTGGTACTCACCTGGCACTATGAATAGTTATTACCATATTATGTCTTCTATGCTTTACTTTACATCTCCATGACTATTTTGAAACTGACATTTTCTACTTCTTAATCCCTTCACCTTTTTTACCCACCCCCAAACCCCTCCCATCTATCACCCTGATAAACCTAGTACCCATCTGACACCATACATAGTTATTACAAAAGTATTGACTATATTCCTTATGGTACATTGTACATCCCCATGACTACTGTGTAACAACAAATATGTACTTCTTAATCCCTTCCCCTGTTTCACTCACCCACAACTCCCCCCAATCTGACAACCATCAAAATGTTCTCTGTATCTGAGTTTGCTTCTGTTATGTTTGTCTGTTTATCTTGTTCTTTAGATTCCACATATAAACAAAACCACATTGCATCTGTCTTTCCCTGTTTGACATACTACACTCAGCACAATACCCTTTAGGTGTATCCATGCCATTGCAGGTGGCATGAGCCCATTCCCATCCATGGCTGTGCAATATTCCATTGTATATATATTATCACCTCCTCTCTATCCACTCATCAATGGCCTCCACATCTTGGCCATTGTAAACAATGCTGGAATCAACAGATGAAGGCACATGTCTCCTCAAAGTAGTGCTTTGGGTTTCTTCAGATAAATACCAAGAAATGGGATTACTGGATCCTTCTTTATCTCTTGTTATAGCCTTTGTTTTAAAGTCTATTTTGTCTGTTACAAGTATTGTTACCTCAGGTTTTTTTTTTTTCTTTTGCATCAATTTTCATGAAATATCATTTTCCATCCCTTTACTTTCAGTCTGTGTCTACCTTTTGATCTAAAGTGAGTCTCTTATTGGCAGTATATGTAAGTGTCTTGTTTCCTTATCCATTCAGCTACCCTATCTTTTGACTGGATCATTTAATTCACTTACATTTAAAGTTACTGTTGATAGATATGTAGATATTGCCATTTTCTTATATTTTTAATATGTTTTTTTTTTCTTTTTATCTTAAAGAAGTCTCTATAACATCCCTTGTAATACTGGTTTGTTAGTGAGGAACACTAACTCATTATCTGTCCTTTGATTCTAAATGATAGCTTTGCCGGGTAGAGTAATCTTGCTTGTAGGTAATTGGTTTTCATCACTTTGAATATATCCTGCCAATCCCATCTGGCCTGCAAAGTTTCTGTTGAGAAATCAACTGACATTCTTATGGGGGCTCCCTTGTAAATAACTAACTGCTTTTCTCTTGCTGCTTTTATAACTCTTTCCTTTGTCTTTTACCTTTGGCATTTTAATTATGATGTGTCTTGGTATGAGCCTCTTTGGGTTCATCGTGTTTAGAACTCTCTATGCTTCCTGGGCTTGTATATCTATTTCCTTCTCCAGTTTAGGGAAGTTTTCTGTCATTATTTCTTCAAATAGGTTTTCAATTCCTTGCTCTCTCTCTTCTCCTTCCAGTGCCCTTATGATGCAAATGTTGATGCACTTGAATTTGTCCCAGAGGCTCCTTCAACTGTCCTAATTTTTTGCATTCTTTTTTTCTTTTTACTGTTTTGATTAGGTGTTTTCTGCTACATTCTCTTTTAAATCGCTGATTTGATCCTCTGTTTCATCTAATCTACTATTGAGTCCTTCTAATGTAGTCTTCATTTCAGTTATTATAGTTATATTTTTGACTGGTTCACTTTTTAATGTTTTCTATCTCCATTATTTTGTTTCCTTTCTCTTTGTTGAAGTTCTCCCTTTCCTTTCTCTTTGTTGAGCACGCTTATAACCAGTGTTTGGAATTCTGCATCTGGTAGATTGCTTGTCTTCATTTTGTTTGTTTAGTTTGGAGCTTTGTTCTGTTCTTTAATTTGGGACATGTTTCTTTGTCTCCCCATTTTGGTTGCCTCCCTGTATTTGTTTCTATGTATTAGGTAGGGCTGCTATGCTTCCCAGTTTTAGTACATTGGCCTGATGTAGTACGTGTCCTGTGGTACACTCTCTCTGATCACCAGAGCCCAATGCTCCAGGTATATTTATTGTGTGGGTTGTCTGTGCCCTCCTTTTGTACTTAAGCCTCAGTTGCTGTGCACATCAGTGGGAGGGACTGACCCTCAAGCTGGTTGGTTGTGAAGACTGGCTGTGATGACAGTGGAGGAGCTGTGGTGCAGGGGCTGACCCTACAGAGCAGGATTTGCTTTAGCTGGGCTCTGGTGCCTGCCCAGTGTACCCTTTGTGTGTGTTTTCCTTGGAGGCAGCCAAGTGATATTCCCCCTTGGACTGAAGCTGGCCACCAGATATGCCAGCTGTGGGGTCTTCTGAGAGGGGACCTGCTACAGGACAAGTTTAGCTGCAGCATGTGCCCTTCCTTGGGCCACTTGATATGTGCACAAGGCAATCCATAGATGGCCAACACCTGCACTATTCTTGGAGGTGCCACAAGAGGCCAATCTGCAAAATGAGGGTGGCCGTTGCTAGCGCTGGGGTTAGGGCTGCTCAGCCAGAGGTATGGGACATGTTGAAGCCAGATGCTGCTTATTTGGGTTTTGGAACCTTTGAGAGAATTTAGGAAAGTACACAACATGAGCCAAGGCAGGCTGTTATACAGAAAAGCCACTGAAAGCAGCTTGGGAGGGCCCGAAAGTTGGGTGGGGCAGGATCTCAGGGAATAAGTGGAGTAGGGTGGAGGAAATGTTATAGCCAGTTTGATTGAGACTCAGATATGGTGTCTGCCTGCATCTGCAGGCAGGGAGGGGGAGGACTCAGCAAATAAACAATGGCTTCCACCAGCTCCTCCCTCCAACAGAAAGCTTCCCTTCCAGCTCTCACCCTGAGGCCAGACAATTCATTTCCTCCCCATATGTCTTTGGCACCTTTAGAGTTGCTGCCCCAGTGCTAGTGCTTAGAGCGAGTGAGTCTACCAGTGAGTAAATCCATATGTGGGTCCTTTAAGAGGAGGGCCTGGGCCTGCAGCAGCCCTTTGGCTCACTCAGCCTCAATCTCTGCTGGTTTTAACAGTCATAAGTTATGGGGACTTCTCTCCTTGGCACTGGAACCCTGTGGTTTGGGGCTTGGACCCCTCACTCCTCTGGGGGGAACCTCTCTAGCGGAGATATCCCTCCTGAGTTTTAATGGTCACACATGGTTGTGGGACCAGCTCATTCTGTGTCTCTGGTCCTCTTACTAATATTTAGATGGCTTCTTCTATATGTCTGTAGTTGTAGGGGTTTCAGTTCAGCTAAACTTTAGGCAATTCTCAGTGATGGTTGTTCTGCATTTTAGTTGTAATTGATGTGATCCTGTGAGGAGGCAAGCACAGCATTTACCTACTCCACTATCTTGACTGCAATCCTCACATTATTGTTGTTAGGATCAAATGCTGTACTATAGGTAGAGAACTTGGAACAGCACCTGGCACAAGGTAAGCCCTCCATAAATGTTAACCAGTCATAGTACTTGTGGTGGTATTAGTAATAGAAGTAGTTGTAGTAGTAGTAAACATGGGTAGTGATAGTTTACTATCTTTAAATTATTAACCTAAGTTTGCTATAAACATGAATAAAAAATTAAGGGATACTATCTAGTAATGCTATGTCAATGATTAAGATAATTTTCTTAACCCAAACACCTTTCTAAGAAGACAATCTTCAAAATCCATGATGAAGACTCAAAAGCAGTTAACCCCAAGGGTTATTTCTAACCTTTCTTAGACAAATGGGAGAGAATTGAAAGAAACTAGGTGCATACCATTGGAGAATTTTAGGACTCTACTTGAACATTTTATGGTTGTTTATTGTTCTTATAGTTGCTTTTATGTAGAAGAAAATGAAATGTCACCTCTTGCAGAGAGATCAAGAGTGCCAGCAGCCAGGAATGTTGTCTATGGTGGCAATGACAATAAAGGGAAGAAGAAAAAGAAGAAATAAAGCCTCAGGGGATACTACAGATAGATAATGATGGGTCTTTATTTAGCCTAAGTTTTTGCCCCAAAAGAGAGCATCAAAGTACTTTCAGGAGGAGGCACTGAGTAGCTTAATAAACTAAACAGCAGGAGAGATGGTAGGCAGAGGGTAGAGTTGACTGAACATTCTCTGAAGTTTATTGGAGGGAGACAAGTCAGGTACAGTCTTCACTGGAATGAAGGATCAGATTGAGCTTGCAACTGAGAAGGAATTATCCCCATGAGGTTGGGACTCCTCCAAAAACAAGTGAACAGGATATTCTATTGTGATTTCCCTTGGGATCTTCTCCCAGTCTATATTACAGTAAAGAGCTCGGCAAAGTATACCAATATTATTGTTATACTGATTAAAATTTGAGACAATCAATCACTTCCTCCCCACCCCCAATGTTCTAGACTGGCATTTCTTATACTCAGAGTATACAGCTAAACTATTCCACAGTTCCCAGACCTTAGTGCAGCAGAATCTACCTGGAACACTTTTTAAAAATATATAACCATGGGTCCTACCTTGCAGAGATTCAGTTACAGTAGTAGTTTAGGAGTGGCAAGAGTCTTAGGAATCGGTATTTTGAACCAGTTCTCTAGGCAAGTCTAATGAAAGTAATCTATAGACTACTTTTTGAAAGATAATGACATATCCGTGAGCTCTGGGGTGCCTTGAAATCCTCTAACTGTCCCCAAATGTTTAAACAATCTCAGTGCTAAAATAGCTGAAATTTTACCATTGGAACAGTGATTTTTTTCCTCTATGGCAGGACGCTTCCCTTGGGGAAATTTTCAGAATTTCCTAGGTTTTTTTTTTTTTTTTTTTTTTTTCAAATTGCCTCTCTTGGTCTCATTCCCCTTTTTTTGAAAATCACTGACAGTAATTGAGCCACTGTTACTTATGAGTGTATGCTGTACCCTAAGTTGTGTTGGAGGGTAAAAATGTTACAGTACTAATACGTAACAATTTTCACTACTCGCTGTTTCACAAGCACTATGATAATCAATATCACATGCTATAGAACCTATCATTGCTCCTATTTGAGAGATAAGGAAACTGAGGATTTAAGAGGTTAAGGACTTATGCAAGGTACACACTGGTAATATAGCAGAGATTAGAAGATATGTCTATGACACCAAATTCTATGTTCTTATCCACACTGACAGAGTGCTTTGGAGACATATTCCAGTGGGATAAGTAATGCCTCTCCAAGGGCCTCACATAAAGGGTAATTAACCCTGAGAAGATTAGCACAATGTATCACTGACACCTCAGGAACCCAGTATAGCAAGTGAGTTGGCACTGCCAGGTTATTATCTTTTGTAAAAAGTGAGTCTTTTCTGCTTCTCTGGGCAGGGTGAACAAGTGAAGGGCAAAACTTGATAGGGAGGAAATAAATGTCCTAATTCAACTCATCTGTTTACATCAAAATTAACCTTTATACTTCAAAGTAATGAATGTGTGTGCTTGAGAATTTATCAGAAACACTCTAGTGTCTTGAATAGCTCTGAGAAAAGTAAAATGCAAGTTTGGGCAAAAATCCTTTTCTGAGCCTTGCTGGAAGAACACATATGAGCCTGAAGATGCCACCTGCAGTGACTTGCATGAAAGATGACTAACAACAGAAATCTTTGGGGCAACCACTAAATGACAAAGTCTTCTACGATCCCCACCCGTATGACACACACGTCCCTCTACACTATATTCAAGAGGTATTTCAATAAAAACTTATTAAAAATGAATGAGGTTGTCCTCATCCATAAGTATTCTCTAATTGAAGGCTAATCAGAAAATCTGTTTGGCTTCAGTCATCGTTGTAGCACTAATTCTAGAATATGCATTGTACTTTTCTGCAAAAAGATGATACAATAAATATAACAATATTTCTCCCCTCAGTAACGATATTATAGGCTACCCATGTAATGATCATAAACACTAATGATCACTGTTTGTATGAGTCGCCCTGAAAATGTACCCAATCAATGAACATACTGGGATGGTGCCAGGGAATGCCATCTAGTTTCCCAGACAGGTCTTCACCAAGATTCATCACTCCTTCTAAATTCATCACAGTCCAAGGTTCATTCACACACTGCCAGGAATAAAAATATGATTTTACTAAATTTCAAGTAGAAGAACAACTCTCAAAGTTGGACTATTGAGCTAATAGCATACATATTGGTTTACATAATCAGAACATCAAAGTATTGTTATTGAAATGTAGAATGTGCCACCCCAAACTATGCCTTTGGCATAAGGATTATTTTAAGCTGATTATTGTGAGAAACAATAGATACAGGGAAAGTTCTGAAAACAGAGTAGAAGTTACTTTTGTAAGGGAAATTTACATTTTTAAAGGAAATCTCCATTGTAAGGGTGTCCCCCTCTCTACAAGGAAGGGAAGGATGATTCAATCATGAGAAGAAAAATCAATGGAGAAGGTGCTGACTAAATCTGAGTAACAAATCTTACCTTTGTTTACAATGCTTTTCCTGATACTCTCCCCGTAACTTCCCCACCCCATACACACACACCTGTCTTCCTTTGCCTTTACCTGAAGATGGTATTTGAGCTAAAGTTCTAAGCAACCTTTTCTGAGTTACTCATTTCTCCTGGCTATCTTCCATGTATACATGAGGTGTACATGTGAATAAAATTCTGCTTATTGTTCTCTTGTTAATCTGCCTTATTACAGGAGTCTATGCCAAGAATTCAGAAAGGTAGAAGGAACTTTTTCCTCCCCTACATTATTTAAAAATAAAATTGCCTAAAGATCAGAATTTTTGCATCAACAAAGCTATTACTATGGAATCATGATGAACTACCTTGTTTCCCTGAAAATAAGACATACCCTGAAAATAAACCCCAGTTAGAACGTCAGCCACATGGATGCATTTAGTACGTTATGATGATGTTCCAGAAGATGACATGACTGTATTTGAATATATATAGATTGTTGTGCATGAAAAAATAAGACATCCCCTGAAAATAAACCCTAATGAGTCTTTCAGAGCAAAAATTAATATAAGACCCGGTCTCATTTTCAGGGAAACACGGTAGATGTGTGCCTTTAGGAATGTCATGTAGCTTCACGAAAATCTCAGTTTCCTCATATTTAAAGTGGGTACACAGAAATAAAACCACATAAATATGGACAGATAATTTTTGACAAAGCAGCTAAAAACATACAATGGAGCAAAGACAGCCTCTTCAATAAATGGTGCTGGGAGAATTGGATAGCCACGTGCAAAAGAATGAAACTGGACTGCTATTTGTCACCATGTACCAAAGTTAATTCAAAATGGATCAAAGACTTAAGCATAAGACGTGACACAATAAACTGCATAGAAGAAAACATAGGTACTAAACTTATGGACCTTGGGTTCAAAGAGCATTTTATGAACTTGACTCCAAAGGCAATGGAAGTAAAAGCTAAAATAAACGAATGGGACTATATGAAACTTAAAAGCTTCTGCACAGCAAAAGAAACCATTGACAAAATAAAGAGGCCACCAACTGAATGGGAGAAGATTTTTGCAAACAGTACCTCCGATAAGGGACTAGTATCCAGAATATACAAGGAACTCATGCAACTCAACAACAAAAAAACAAACAACCCAATTGAAAAATGGGCAGAGGACTTGAAGAGACATTTCTCCAAAGAGGACATACAAATGGCAAATAGACATATGAAAAAATGCTCAACATCACTAATCATCAGAGAAATGCAAATCAAAACCACAATGAGATATCACCTCACCCCAGTCAGAATGGCTATCATCAACAAGACAAATAGTAACAAATGTTGGAGAGGCTGTGGAGAAAAAGGAACCCTCATACACTGTTGGTGGGAATGCAGACTGGTGCAGCCGTTATGGAAGGCAGTGTGGAGGTTCCTCAAAGAATTACGAATAGAATTGCCATATGACCCAGCAATCCCTCTCCTGGGTATCTACCCAAAAAATCTGAAAACATTTATCCATAAAGACAGGTGTGCTCCAATGTTCATTGCAGCTTTACTTACAGTTGCCAAGACATGGAAACAACCAAAATGTCCTTGGATAGATGAATGGATAAAGAAGTTGTGGTATATATACACAATGGAATACTATTCGGCAGTAAGATAAGATGATATAGGAACATTTGTGACAACATGGATGGATCTTGAGAGAGTAATGCTGAGCGAAACAAGTCAGACAGAAAAAGCAGAGAACCATGTGATTTCACTGATATGTGGTATATAAACCAAAAACAACAAAAGAACAAGACAAACAAATGAGAAACAGAAACTCATAGACACAAACAATAGTTTAGTGGTTGCCAGAGGGTAATGGGGGTGGGGGGTGGGAGATGAGGGTAAGGGGGATCGAATATATGGTGATGGAAGGAGAACTGACTCTGGGTGATGAACACACAATGGGATTTATAGATGATGTAATACAGAATGGTACACCTGAAATCTATGTAATTTTACTAACAATTGTCACCCCAATAAATTTAATTTAAAAATAAATAAATAAAAAAAATAAAATAAATAAAATAAATTAAAATAAATAAAGTGGGTACAAAAATGGTAACTCCCTCTCACAAGGTTACTTAGAGGAATAAAGGGCAGAATGCATGTGAAACTCTGAACAAAATGTCTTATACACAGTTAGTCTTCAATAGGTCCTGTTTATTGTTATTATTAATATAATAAAAGTATTACTTTGTAAGGCTTGTTTGACATAAAACCTGATGCTCTGACCATGGCTCTGTTCTCCATGAAGATTCAGCAAAAGCTGGTAACCTCTCTAAAAATAAAAAAAGTCAGTAGCCTACCAGGAGATATTTTCACTAATTACAAAACCTATTAAGAGACCCAACAATTAAGTTTGTGAACTCATCCTAGATAAAGTACTATATACCTCATTGTTGGATATCAGTATGGTCACCTTCAAAGTACTCCCCTTGTGAAGCTATGTACCAACACCAGTGCCTAGTTCACACTTCAAAGCAATTTTGGAACTCTTTTTCTGGAATGGACATGAGAGTTTTTGTCGTATTATCCTTGATGTCCTGAAAGTCATTAAAATGTCTTCCTTTCAATATTTCCTTTATCTTCAGGCAAAGAAAGAAGTCACTGGGTGCCAGATCAAGTGAGTAGGGAGGATGTTCCAATACATTGATTTGTTTGCTGGCTAAAAACTCCCTAACAGACAGTGCCGTGTGAGCTGGTGCATTGCTGTGATGCAAGAACCATGAATTGTTGGTGAAAAGTTCAGGTATTTTTGTCTAACATTTTCATGCAGCCTTTTCAGCACTTCCAAATTGTAAACTTGGTTAACTGTTTGTCCAGTTGATACAAATTCATAATGACTAATCCCTCTGATATCAAAAAAGTTTAGCAACATCATTTTGACTCTTGATTTGGACTGATGGAACTTTTTTGGTCGTGGAGAATTGGCTGACTTCCATTGTGAACTTTGACACTTTGTTTCAGGGTCGTATTGGCACACCCATGTTTCATCACCAGTGATATCACAGCCCAAAATATCGGGCCTTGGCAAACTTCGACTCTCCAACAGTTTTGGCAAATTTCAACTCTCCTTTGCTTTTGTTCATCAGTGAGGTCCTTCAGGACCATTTTTGCACACACCTTTCTCATGCCATGGTTTTCAGTTAAGATTTTCCTAACTGTTTCTCTATTGATGTTTACTTGGTCTGCTATGCTTCTCACAGTCAGCCGAGGATTTTGACGCACAATTCCACGAAGTTTTGCATGCTTCATCCTGTGAGCACATCAAAATTACAGCTAGATCATAGAACAACCAACGTGGAGAACGATCTGGGGTCCAGCTAAACAGAACTTGTGTAACTAAGGATATAAAGAAGCCACATTGAGACTGGTAGGAGGGGTGGAGACATGAAATGGGCCAGGCTGAAACCTTTGTGTGGTGGATGAAAATTGGGAGGGAAATCTCAGCCACAGAGGTTCCCCACAGAGGAGCAAGAGACCCCAGCACCACACCAGCCTCCCCAGCCCAGAGTGCTGGTGCTGGGAAGAGGAGCCCCCATGGCATTTCACTGTGAAAAGGATGGGGATTCCAATCATCTGGTTGGGATGGAATGCTGTGGAAAACACAGACATCCTCTTAAAGGGATCATGCAGACTTGCACACAGGCACTCACTCTGGGTTCCAGCAGAGGGACAGTGATTTGGCAGGCCTCGGAGACTGAGGTGTGTGGCTTCGGGGTATTTGTTGGAAGATGGTCACCATTTTCCTTATGTGGTGTCCTCCTCTTATTCAGCCAGCAGGTGGAAACCATCTTTCCCATGTTGAGCCCTTCTCCATGCCCATGGCCAAATCTGAATCTGAATTGGTCTGGTAAGATACTTTTTGCTCCACCCTGGTGACTCATTGAGACCCCCCCACACACACCCAACTCCATACAGCACAATGCTTTATCAGTGGCTTAACCTTACAGGAGCTGGAAACCTGCAGCAGGCCTCAGTGTGTCCTGTATTTTTTCAGAGCTACCCCAGATCCGGTACTAGTGGCAGCCATCTTTAGTTCACAGCATAGCCTCTCCCGCAAGCCACCAGGTACAGCACAGGCAGCGACCAACCATGGATCACATTGTAGCTCCTATCAGGTAGTCCCTGACCAGTCACAGGCAGAGGCTGACCTGGGCCTGCACCAGAGCCCTTCCCAAGAGGACCCAGAACATACTTGGAGTTTGGCTTCAGACCACAGCAGAGCACCACCCAATTAACCCCACAAGTGGCACACCCAAAGGACAGTCTCAACAATCATCAGAGCCCTTGGGGGCAAATCCCACTCTATGGGGTAAGCCTCCATCACAACATCTCATAAGCTGTGGATATGGCCAAACCCCACAGCCAGTCAGTCTGAGGTTCAGTCATACCCACAGAACACATGTAAATAGCAATCAATGCTCAAATATAATGGGAGGGCACACACAACTGACAAAAGGGACACTCCTGGAGCACTTAACGTAGGTGAGGAGGGAGACTGTGTCACTAGGCCCCACAGGGCACCTACTACATAAGGCTACCTGGCAAGAATGGGAGACATAGCAGATCTACCTAATAGATCTTCTAAAACATAAAAACAAACACAGAGAGGCAGCCAAAATGAATAAATAAAGAAGTACATCCCAAATAAAAGAACAGGAGAAAACTCTAGAAAAATAACTAAATAAAATGGAGGCAAGCAATCTACCAGCGACAGAGTTCAAAACACTAGTTATAAGGATGCTCAAGGAACTTAGTGAGAATTTCAACAGACATAGCAAGCATTAAAAAAGACACAGAAACCATGAAAAAGAACCAGTTGAAAGTTAAGAATACAATAACTGAAATGAAGAATGCATTAGCAGACAACCAAGATGGCACAGTAGGTAAACACTGTGTTTACCTTCTCTCACAACCACATCAAAATGACAACTAATCTACAACACAACCATTATTGAGAATCGCCTAGAATCAAGCTGAACTGCAGCCTTTCAACTAAGGACGTGCAGAAGAAGCCACCTCCAGACTGGTATGAGGGGCAGAGACACAGAACGGCTGGTCCCACACCTGTGTGTGATCATTAAAGAGCAGAAGGGCTATTTTGGCTGTGGGGGTGACCCCAACCCCCAAGAGGAGCGAGAGATCCCAGCACCACCCCAGCCCAGTATTCCAGTGCCACGAAGAGAAGTCCCCATAATTTTTGGTTGTGAAAACCAGTGGAGATTGTGACTGAGTGAGATTGAGTGCAGCTGCACTCACAGGTACTGCTCTTAAAGGGACTGTGCTCTGACTTACCCACCAATGGAATCATTCACTCCGAGCTCCAGCTTTGGGACAGCAACTGGAAAGGCAGCAGGGACACATACTGGGGAATTGAGTTATGTGGTTTGGGACAGGACTGAAGAGGTGGCTTTCTCCTGGATGGGGGAGCTGGCAGAGGCCATTGTTTCTTTGTTGAGCTGTGAGCACAAGCAGCCACCATACCTGAGTCTCCGCAGTTAATTCGACACGCCCTGGCAATCTGAGACCTGGCCCTGCCCAATGGGCAAACCCAGGCTGCTTTCAGTGGCTTTTTCCATGCAAACCACCTGCTTTGGCTCAAGCTGCAGACTTTCTTAGGGTCTGTCAGATGTTCGTGGAACCCAGAGAAGCAGCACCTGGCTTGAGCATGTCCTGTATCTCTGGCTGAGCAGCCCTAAGCTGGCACTAGTGTCAGCCGGCCTTGGTTCATTGCTTAGCCTCTCAAGGTACTTCCAAGCACAGCACAGGTGGCAACTATCTACAGATTTCTTTCTGGTTCCTGCTGGGTGGCCCCAGGTGGGGCATGGTCTGTGGCCGTACTTGACCTGTAGTGGATCTTTTCCAAGGTGGTCCTGGGGTTGGCACCCACATTGGCCAGTTTCAAAACGAGCTGGAGCATCACCCAGCCATCTACAAGTACGACACACTCAAGGGGCAGATTAGGCAGACAGCAGAGTATTGCTGAGGCAGATCCTGCTTTGTGGGGACAGCTCATGCACAACAAGTCTTCCACTGTAGTCAAGGCCAGTCCTCACAACAAGTGAGCCCTAGGGTTAGTCCTTCACACTGATGTGCAATTATTAGCCGAGGTCCAACTACAAGATGAAGGCACACACCACCCATATAAGGGACACACCTGGAGCACATGGCTCAAGTGACTAGAAAAACTGTGCCACTGAATCCCACAGCACACCTAGTACATAAGGCCACTCCATGAAGACTGGAAGATATAACAGACGTACTTAATACATAAAAACAAACACAGGGAGGCAGTCAAAATGGGGTCCCAAAGAAACATGTCCCAAATAAAAGAACAACGCTCCAGGAAAAGAACTAAGTGAAACAGAGATAAGCAACCTATCAGATGCAGAGTTGCAAACACTAGTTATAAGAATGCTCAATGATCTCAGGGAGAACTTCAACAGAGAGATGAAAACCATAAAAAATAACCAGTCAGAAATAAAGGATATAATAACTGAAATGAAAAATATATTATAGGGAATCAACAGTAGATTAGATTAAGCAGAGGATCCAACCAGCGATGTAGAAGATAAAGTAGCAGAAAACACCAAACCAGAACAGCAAAAAGAAAAAATAATCCAAAAAATTGAGAAGAGTTTAAGGGGCCTCTGGGACAATATCAAGTGTACCAACATTCGTATTATAGGGGTACCAGAAGGAGAGGAGAGAGAGCAAAGAATAGAAAACCTATTTGAAGAAATAATGACAGAAAACTTCCCTAACCTGGTGAAGGAAATAGACATACAAGCCCAGGAAGCACAGAGAGTCCCAAACAATATAAACCCAAACAGGCCCACACCAAGACACATCATAATTAAAATGCCAAAGGTTAAAGATAAAGAAAGAATTTTATAAGCAGCAGTAGAAAAGCAGTTAGTTCTACAAGGGAGCCCCCATAAGACTGTCAGCTGATTTCCCAACAGAAATGTTGCCAGCATGAAGGTAGGGATAGGAAATATTCAAAGTGATAAAAAGCAGTGGCATACAACCAAGATTGCTCTACCCAGCAAGGCTGTCATTTAGAATTGAAGGACAGATAAGGAGCTTCCCAGACAAGAAAAACCTGAAGGAGTTCATCACCATCAAACCAGTATTACAAGGAATCTTAGAGGGACTTCTTTAAGATAGGAGAGGGTTAAGGATGGGGAAAGGGGAAGGGATTAAGTACGAATTGGTTGTTATACAAGTAGTTATAGGGATGTAGGGTATAGCATTAGGAATTTAGTCAATAATATTGTAATAATTAGGTATGGTGCCAGATAGGTACTAGATCTATCAGGGTGATAGATGGGAATGGGGTTGGGGGCAGGGTGAAAAAGGTGAAAGTATTAAGAAATACAAATTTGTAGTTAATATAGTATGGGGAATATAATCAACAATGTTGTAAAGATCATGTAAGGTGCCAGATGGGCACTGGACTTATCAGCGGGATCACGTCATAGACTATGTAGATGCCTGACCAATGTGCTATACTCCTGAAGAGCTGAAGTAGAATAATATTGAATGTCAAGTATAACCAAATATATAGGTATACATAGTCACAGGATGTGAAGTACAACATAAGGTAGATAGTCGATGGTATTGTAACAGCTATATAAGATATCAGAGGGGTAGTAGCTTGGGGGCTGGGTTATCACTTTATGAGGGGTTTAAATGTCTAACTATTACTCTGCTTTGTACACCTGAAACTAACAAAAAATAAATTTTAAAAAAGAATGTATCAGAAGGAATCACCAGCAGACTAGATGAAGCAGAGGATTGAAACAGTGATTTAGAAGAGAAGGTACCAGAAAACACCCAATCAGAACAGCAAAAGGGAAAACCCAATTTAAAAAAATGAGGACAGTCTAAGAAACTTCTGGGACAACATCAAATGTAACAACATTCTCATCATAGTGGTACAAGAAGAAGAGAGAAAGCAAGGAATCAAAAACCTATTTGAAGAAATAATGAATGAAAACTTTCCTGACCTGGCAAAGGGGGTAGACATACAAGCCCAGGAAGTGTAGAGAGTCTCAATTGAGATGAACCCAAAGAGGCCCACATGAAGACACATCATAATTAAAATGGCAAACGTTAAAGACAAAGAGAGGATCCTAAAAGCAGCAAGAGAAAGGCAACTAGTAACTTATAAGTGAGCTCCCATAAGATTGTCAGCTGATTTCCAACAGAAACTTTGCAGGCCAGAAGGGAGTGGCAGAAAATATTCAAAATGATGAAAAGCAAAGATCTACAACTAAGACTATTCCACACAGCAAGGCTATTATTTAAAATCAAAGGACAGATAAACAGCTTCCCATATAAGAAAAAGCTAAAGGAGTTCATCAACACCAAACCAGTATTATAGGGAATGTTAGAGGGACTTCTTTAAGATGGAAAATTAAAAAAAAGGAATAAGAAAGTGGCAATAACTTCATATCTATCAACAATTACTTTCAATGTAAGTGGATTAAATGCTCTAATAAAAAACATAGGGTGACTGAATGGATAAGAAAATAAAACTCTGCTTTTTTCTGTCTGACTTATTTCGCTCAGCATTACACTCTCAAAATCCATCCATGTTGTCACAAATGTTCCTATATCATGTGATTTCACTGATATGTGGTATATAAACCAAAAACAACAAAAGAACAAGACAAACAAATGAGAAACAGAAACTCATAGACACAGACAATAGTTTAGTGGTTACCAGAGGGTAAGGGGTTGGGGGGTGGGAGATGAGGGTAAGGGGGATCAAATATATGGTGATGGAAGGAGAACTGACTCTGGGTGGTGAACACACAATGTGATTTATAGATGATGTAATACAGAATTGTACACCTGAAATCTATGTAATTTTACTAACAATTGTCACCCCAATAAATTTAATAAAAAAAAAATAAAAGAAAAGAAAACTCTACAAATGCTGCCTACAAGAGACTCACTTCAGATTGAAATACACACAGAGAGACTAAAAGGAAACGGATGGAAAAATTATTTCATGAAAACGGAAATGGAAAAAAAAGCTGGGGTAGAAATACTTATGTCAGACAAAATGGACTTTAAAACAAAGGCTATAACAAGAGACAAAGAAGGACCCAGTAATCCCACTCTTGGGTGTTTATCCAAAGAAACCCAAAACACTACCTCTGAGGGGACATGTGCATCCACATGTTCATTTCAGCATTATTTACAATAGCCAAGATATAGAGGCATCCTGGGTGTCTGTCGATGATGAATGGATAAAGAGGAGGTGATACATATATACAATGGATTATTATTTGGCCATCGAAGTGACTGGGTTCTTGCCATCTGTGGTGGCATGGATAGACCTGGAGGGTATTGTGCTGAGTGGAGTATGTCATACAGAGAAAGACAGATGCAATGTGATTTCACTTATACGTAGACTCTAAAGAACTAAATGAACAAACAAAACAGAAACACAATCATACACACAGAGAACATTTTGATGGTTGCCAAATGGGAGGGAGGTTGTGGGGGTGGATGAAAAATGGGAAGGGATTAAGAAGTACAAATTGGTTGTTACACAGCAGTCATGGGGATGTAGGGTATAGCATAAGGAATATAGTCAACGATATAATAACAATGTATGGTGTCAGATGGGTCCTAGATTTATCAGGGTGATAGATGGGAGTGGGGTTGGGGGACAGGGTAAAAAGGTGTCAGATGGTTGCTGGAGTTACTGTGATCTCTCTTTTAAGTATTTAAATATTGAACAACTATGGTGCACACCTGAAATTGATATATTATATATGAGCTATATTTTTAAATAAAAAATCATTAAAAAATAAAAATAGAATGACCACATGATCCAATAATACCACTTCTGGGTATATATCCAAAGGAAAGGAAATCAGGATCTTGCAGAGATATCTACACCCCCATATTCATTGCAGTATAATTCACAATAGCCAGGAAACGGAAACAGCCTAAGTGTCCATCAATGGATGATTGGATAAGCAGGATGTAATATACATGCACAATGGAATATTATTCAGCAATAAAAATGAATACAATTTTGCCATTTGCAACAACATGTATGGATCTTTTTGGCATTACGGTACATGAAATCAGAGAGAAAGACAAATACTACATGATCTCATTTACGTGTGGAATCAAAATAAACTGAACACACAGAAATGGAGAGTAGAAAGTTGGTAGCCGGGGGCTGGGGGTGGGTCGGTGTGGGGAAATGAGGGATTTTGGTCAAAAGGTACAAACTTCCAGTTAAAAGATGAATAAGTTCTGGGAATCTAATGTGCAACATGGTGACTATCGTTAACAATACTATATTGTACACTTCAAGATTTTAAGAGAGAAGTTTTTAAGAAAATGTTCTTCCATTAAAATAAAAAGGTAATTATGTGAAGTGATCTATATGTTGACTACACTTACTATGGTAATCATTTCATAATACACACATGGATCTAAACATGACATTATATACCTTAAACTTACACTATGTTTTATGTTGATTATATCTCAATAAAGTGTGTGGGGGGAATGGGCCTAAGACCTTAACAGACACCACACCACAGAAGACATAACAGATGACAAATATACATATTAAAAGATGCTCATATTATATGTTGTCAGGGAAATGCAAATGAAACAATAATGAAGCACCACTATATACCTACCACAGTAGCCAAAATACAAAATTCTGACAACACCAAATGCTGATGAAGATGTGCAACAACAGAAATTAATTCATTGTTCGTGGGAATAAAAAACAGTGTAGCCACTTTGGAAGACTGTTGGCAGTTTCTTACGAAGCTACACATGCCCTTACCATATGATCCAGCAATAGTCCTTCATATCTACCAAAGGAGTTGAAAACTTATGTCCACACAAAAACCTGCACGTGGATGTTTATAGCAGTTTTATCCATAATTGCCAATGATTGGATGCAACTGAATTGTCCTTTAATAGAAGGGTGGTACATCAAGATAATGGTATATGGAGACTTCCGGAAAAATGGCGGCGTGAGGTGAGCCTCTGTAAAGCTCCCCTGGAATTTACAACGAATCGAACAACAAAAACTCCACAAAGGACTCCCTGCACAGCACACAGGCAACACGAAGAGGCCCACTACCGACTGAAATCACCTACAGGTGGGAGATTCGCGCGAGTGGAGGGAGGAGGAAAGGGAGAAGTGCGGAGACGGAGCAGCTGGCGGAGGACGAGACCTAGCTCAGTGCGCCGAGCTCGCTGCTCCCGGAACTACCGCAGCTGCGGAGATCGGACTGCTAGGGCTCCGCCAGGGCTCCACAGGGCTGAGGGGCAGCATATAACACGGCTGAACCCAACGCTCACGGCAGAGACCTCGGAGAAAAGACTGAGGAAAAAGGCTGAAAACGGTGGTTTAAGCCCACACTGCCGAGCAGAGACCGGAGCCTTAGGCACTGAGACTAGCCGCCTCCCTCCCTCCCAGAGCTCGCCCGCCCCCACCTGCCCGGTGCTAGAAGTGAAACAGTAGCAGTGTCAGATCAAAACAACAGAAAATTTGCTATTTTGAGAACTGTGTACATGACACAAATTCACAGCCCAACTAGTTCCGGCAAAGGGAGAGAGCTGTGGAAGCAGGATCGGCTGTGGTGGTGGTCGCCGCCATTGCTCTGGGCCACCTCTCACAACTCACCCCGCCCTGACCCCACCTATCTGGGCGGATCCCTGCAGGAGTAAACAGAACTGCTGAAATATACGGGCTCTGAATCAGGAGCTGGAAGAGCTTTGGAACATCAAAAGCTCTCCGCATACCCACCGGGACACTGCGCCCTGTGACCTAGACGAACTATTAACAGAGGAGAAGCCCGTCTCCCAGGGAATCCCCCCATTGTGTGAGAAGTTGGAATAGTGCAGAGAAAACATAGCACTACCGTGTGGGAGAAGAAAAATAAGTTGCAGTTGGAGAAATAATAAAACATTCTACCAACAAGAACTGGCAAACAAAAGAAAGACCGCTTTCTATCAACCTGTTGCAGAAGTCACTCCTGTAGATGTCTAGGAAGAGAAATAGTAAACCAGTAATCGCCATGAATAACCAAGGCAACAAGATAGCTCAGAAAGAAAGTGAAAAATCTCCAGAGAAGGCACTTAAAGATACAGAAATATGTGACTTAAATGACAGAGAATTCAAGATTGCAGTTCTGAAAAAACTCAACGAGATACAAGAAAACACAGATAGGCAGTTAAAGGAACTCAGAAACTCAATCAAAGAACAGCATGAGCATTTTACGAAAGAGATTGAAATTTTAAAAAAGAACCAAATAGAATTTCTGGAGATTAAGAACTCAATAGAAGAAATTAAGAATGAAATAACCAGCATAGGTAGTAGAGTTGACCAGATGGAGCAAAGAATCAGTGACATCGAAGATAGAAACATGGAAATGACACAGAAGGAAGAAGAAAGAGACTTGAGACTGAAAAGAAATGAAAGAACTCTACAAGAACTTTCTGACTCCATCAGAAAGAGCAATATAAGAATAATGGGCATACCAGAAGGAGAAGAAAGAGAGAAGGGAACAGAGAATATATTCAAACAAATAGTCGATGAGAACTTCCCAAACTTGTGGACAGAACTGGACCCTCGAATCCAAGAAGCAAATAGATCACCTAGTTACCTCAATCCCATCAGGCCTTCTCCAAGGCACATTGTATTGAAGCTGTCTAAAATCAACGACAAAGAAAGAATCCTCAAGGCAGCCAGGGAAAAGAAGACGGTAACTTACAAAGGAAAGCCCATTAGATTATCATCAGATTTTTCAGCAGAAACTCTACAAGCCAGGAGGAGTGGAACCAAATATTCAAACTATTGAAAGAGAGAAATCATGAGCCAAGAATAATATATCCAGCAAAGATATCCTTTAGATATGAAGGAGGAATAAAGACCTTTCCAGACATACAGAAGCTGAGGGAATTTTCTAATACACGACCTGCACTACAAGAAATACTAAAGGAGGCTATTCGACCACCATCAACAGGGACAATTTGTGGCAACCAAAACTCAAAAAGGGGAGAGTAAAGGCCTGAACCGAATATGGGAATGGAGAAAGTAAGCGTGCTGAAGAAAATGGAATACTCTAAATATCAAACTTTCTTTTACATAAACTTAAGGGTAACCACTCAAAATAAATCCAGAATTGAAATATATACTGAAATAAAAGAAGAAACAGAGGGAAACATCATAGAATACCACCACACAGAAATAATAGACAACAACAAAAGGCAAAGAAACAATGGAGACACAGCCTTACCAGAAAACTAAAGATAGAATGACAGGAAATCCTCACATATCAATAATCACCCTAAATGTAAATGGACTGAACTCACCAATAAAAAGGCACAGAGTAGCAGATTGGATCAAAAACTAAACCCAACCATATGCTGTCTCCAAGAGACACATCTCAGCTACAAGGACAAGCATAGACTCAAAGTGAAAGGGTGGAAATTGACACTCCAAGCAAATGGTACCCAGAGAAAATCAGGTGTAGCCATAATGATATCAGATGAAACAGACTTCAAGGTGAAAAAGATAACAAGAGACAAAGATGGACATTTCATAATGGTGAAGGGACTGTACAACAAGAAGACATAACAGTCATCAATATTTATGCCCCCAATCAGGGAGCACCGAAATACACCAAGCAACTACTAACAGAACTAAAGGGAGAAATTGACCAAAACACAATTATACTAGGGGACTTAAATACATCATTGACAGCTATGGATAGATCATCCAAACAGAAAATAAATAACGAAATAGTAGCCCTAAATGACACATTAGATGAAATGGACATAATTGACATTTATAGAGCACTTCATCCTAAAACATCAGACTATACATTCTTTTCTAGTGTACATGGAACATTCTCAAGGATAGACCATATATTGGGACATAAAATCAGTCTCAACAAATTTAAGAAGATTGAAATCATACCATGCATATTCTCGGATCACAAGGCTTTGAAATTGGATATCAACTGTAAAAAGAAAGCGGGAAAAAACACAAATACATGGAGATTAAACAACATACTTTTAAAGAAGGACTGGGTAAAAGAAGAAGTTAGAGGAGAGATCAAAAGATACATAGAAACAAATGACAATGAAAATACATCCTACCAAATTTTTTGGGATGCAGCGAAAGCAGTTTTAAGAGGGAAATTTATATCATTACAGGCCTATCTCAAGAAACAAGAAAACTCCCAAATAAATAACCTCATGTTACACCTTAAAGAACTAGAAAAAGAAGAACAAGTAAAACCCAAGGTCAGCAGAAGAAAGAAAATAACAAAAATCAGAGCAGAACTAAATGAAATAGAGAACAAAAAGACAATAGAAAAAATTAATGTGACAAAGAGCTGGTTCTTTGAAAAGATTAACAAAATTGACAAACCCTTGGCTAGACTTACTAAGATAAAAGAGAGAAGACACTGATTAACAAAATCAGAAACGTAAAAGGGAAGTTATCACGGACACCACAGAAATACAAAGGATCATCCAAGAATACTATGAAGGACTATATGCCACCAAATTCAACAACCTAGAAGAAATGGACAAGTTCTTAGAAACATATAGCCTTCAAGGCTGAACCATGAAGAACTGGAAAATCTAAACAGACCGATCACCAGTAACGAAATTGAATCAGTCATCCAAAACCTTCCCAAAAGCAAAAGTCCGGGACCAGATGGCTTCACTAGTGAATTCTACCAAACCTTCAAAGAGGATCTAATACCAATTCTGCACAAACTCTTCCAAAAATTGAAGAAGAGACAGTACTCCCTAACTCATTTTATGAGGCCAACATTACCCTGATACCAAAACCTGGTAAGGACAGCACAAAAAAGAAAACTACAGACCAATATCTCTAATGAATACCGATGCAAAAATCCTAAATAAAATTCTAGCAAATCGAATACAACAATGCATTAAAAAGATTATTCATCACGACCAAGTGGGGTTCATCCCGGGGCACAAGGATGGTTCAACATCCAAGAATCCATCAATGTGATACATCACATAAACAAAATAAAGGACAAAAATCATATGATTATATCAATTGATGCAGAAAAAGCATTTGACAAGATACAACATCCATTTATGATTAAAACACTTAATAAAATGGGTATAGAAGGAAAATACCTTAACATAATAAAGGCCATATATGACAAGCCCTCTGCTAATCTCATAATTAATGGAGAAAACTGAAGCCCTTTGCTCTACGTTCAGGAACACGACAGGGATGTCCCCTATCACCTCTGCTTTTCAACATAGTGTTGGAAGTCCTTGCCAGAGCAATCAGGCAAGAGAAAGAAATAAAAGGCATCCAAATTGGGAATGAAGAAGTTAAATTATCACTCTTGCAGATGACATGATGCTATATATAGAAAACCCTAAAGACTCCACCAAAAAGCTATTAGAAACAATCAACGAATACAGTAAAGTTGCGGCTACAAAATCAACGCACAAAAGTCCATTGCCTTCCTATATACTAACAATGAAATCTCAGAAAAGAAATAAAAAACAATTCCTTTTGCAATTGCAGCAAAAAGAATAAAATACCTAGGAATAAACTTAACCAAGGATGTGAAAGACCTATATGCTGAAAACTATAAGACATTTTTGAAAGAAATTGAAGAAGACACAAAGAAATGGAAAGACATTCCGTGCTCATGGATTGGAAGAATCAACATAGTTAAAATGGCCATATTACCCAAAGCAATATACAGATTCAATGCAATCCCCATCAAAATCCCAATGGCATATTTTAAAGAAATAGAACAAAAATCATCAGATTTGTTTGGAACCACAAAAGACCCCGAATAGCCAAAGCAATCTTAAGAAAAAGAACTATAATGGAGGTATCACACTTCCTGACTTTGGCCTGTACTACAGGGCCACAATAATCAAAACAGCATGGTATTGGCAGAAAAACAGACACATAGACCAATGGAATAGAATTGAGAACCCAGAAATAAAACCACATAAATATGGACAGATAATTTTGACAAAGAAGCTAAAACATACAATGGAGCAAAGACAGCCTCTTCAATAAATGGTGCTGGGAGAATTGGATAGCCACATGCAAAAGAATGAAACTGGACTGCTATTTGTCACCATGTACCAAAGTTAATTCAAAATGGATCAAAGACTTAAGCATAAGACCTGACACAATAAACTGCATAGAAGAAAACATAGGTACTAAACTTATGGACCTTGGGTTCAAAGAGCATTTTATGAACTTGACTCCAAAGGCAATGGAAGTAAAAGCTAAAATAAACGAATGGGACTATATGAAACTTAAAAGCTTCTGCACAGCAAAAGAAACCATTGACAAAATAATAACGAAATAAAGAGGGAGAAGATTTTTGCAAACAGTGCCTCCGATAAGGGGCTAGTATCCAGAATATACAAGGAACTCACGCAACTCAACAACAAAAAAACAAATAATCCAATTGAAAAATGGGCGAAGTCTTGAAGAGACATTTCTCCAAAGAGGACATACAAATGGCAAATAGACATATGAAAAAATGCTCATCATCACTAATCATCAGAGAAATGCAAATCAAAACCACAATGAGATATCACCTCACCCCAGTCAGAATGGCTATCATCAACAAGACAAATAGTAACAAATGTTGGAGAGGTTGTGGAGAAAAAGGAACACTCATACACTGTTGGTGGCAATGCAGACTGGTGCAGCCGTTATGGAAGGCAGTGTGGAGGTTCCTCAAAGAATTACGAATAGAATTGCCGTATGACCCAGCAATCCCTCTCCTGGGTATCTACCCAAAAAATCTGAAAACATTTAGAGATAAAGACACGTGTGCTCCAATGTTCATTGCAGCTTTGTTTACGGTGGCGAAGACATGGAAACAACCAAAATGTCCTTTGATAGATGAATGGATAAAGAAGTTGTGGTACATATACACAATGGAATACTATTCGTAAGTGAGAAAAAATGATATAGGAACATTTGTGACAACATGGATGGATCTTGAGAGAGTAATGCTGAGCGAAACAAGTCAGACAGAAAAAGCAGAGAACCATGTGATTTCACTGATATGTGGTATATAAACCAAAAACAACAAAAGAACAAGACAAACAAATGAGAAACAGAAACTCATAGACACAGACAATAGTTTAGTGGTTGCCAGAGGGTAACGGGGGCGGGGGGTGGGGGGTGGGAGATGAGGGTAAGGGGGATCGAATATATGGTGATGGAAGGAGAACTGACTCTGGGTGGTGAACACACAATGGGATTTATAGATGATGTAATACAGAATTGTACACCTGAAATCTATGTAATTTTACTAACAATTGTCACCGCAATAAATTTAATTAAAAAAAAAAAAAATTATCCAGGAAAAAAAAAAAAAAAAAAAAAAAGATAATGGTATATTATTTAGTGCTAAAAAGAGATGAGCTATCAAGCCATGAAAAACCATAAAGAAAACGTAAGTGCATATTAATAAGAGAAAGAAGCCAATCTGAACAGGCTACATATCGTGTGATTCCAACTACATGACACTTTGGAAAAAGCAAAACTATGGAAACAGTAAAATGATCAGTGGTTGTCAGAGATAGGTGGAGAATGAATAAGCAGAGCACAGAGGACTTTTTAGGGCAATTGAAATACTTTATATATTACAACTGTGGATACACGTTGCTATACATTTATCCTAACCTAGAGGATGTACAAGACCAATAGTGATGTTAACTATGGACTTGGAATTATTATGATGTGTTAATGTAGATTAATCAATTGTAACAAGTGTACCAGTCTGGTGGAGAACTTTGATAAGGAAGGCTGTGTAAATGTGCGGCTGGAAGCATATGAGAAATCTCTGTAACTTCCTTTCAATTTAATGTGAACTCAAAACTGCTCTAAAAAGTCTAAGAAAAATAAAAATATAAATGTGAAAAACTCAGTTAAACAAATAACTTTCTGAACAAATGACTTATTGTTATCATGCAGCTGCCTACCCATCTGTCCCCTCGTGCCTACCCCTAAAAAGAAAGAAGTGTCTGTGAGACTTATCCTTTCAGGGACTTTGCTTCACCTTGTTCTTAAACCTCATGTCTCTCTGTTTGGCCCCCAAAAGATGGCTGGCTAGCCAATGACAGGTAAGATTCCTCAAGAGAGGAACGACCTAAGACAGGCACAGTCGCATGGGGACGACCAGGAGAACTCACGGGGTTGATAGAGGTGGGCATAGACCCCTACCTTCCCCCGTCTAAGAAGAGCTTCTGCCTCTGTGGCTGTATTCCTTCCCATAACCTGCTTGGGAAGTGATTCTTGATGTGATAACATCAGTTCTCCATCTCAGCAAGTTTCAGCATAAAGGTTTTGTCGCCTGGGGAGGTACAAACAACAATTACTAATACATGATAGGGCTCTCTGCAGGCAAGGGTGATTGGTTTGAACCAGTTTTCTGGTAGGGTGTATGAGACTCACAGACCGTAGAAAAAACAATGCTACTTCCTTGTATGTGCATCAATAAAAGCCACAGGGTGGCCCAATTTGGGGCTCTCAGTCCTTTGAGGCTGTGAGACCCTTGGCCCCTGTTTCAAAACTTTCTTGATTTCTGTTTCTTTCTTAACCCTTCACCACCCCTTCTCGTTCTCTCACTGCCTGTGTTGTGCTGGACGCAACAAATTATCATAGTTAAGTAGTGAAAACCCAAATACCTGAGACGATAACCATGGAGAAAAATGGAAATGTTGTGAAACAACTATCATCAAAGAACATTCCAAGCCCAGATAGTTCTGTAAATTTTAAATAACGTATAATTTCCATGGCATAGAAATTTTAAATTATACATGAAAATGGAAGTTTCTCAATTGACTTCATGAAATTTAGACACCATGATACCAAAATGTAACAAATGCAGGAGAAAATAGAAATTATAAAACATCACACTTATGAATATATATGAAAAATACTATAAAGTACTAGAAATAATATCTCTGGTTTGTATTTATCCCATTAATGTAGGTGTGGCTTATTATTATGCATGCATCAATGACTCAAAACATCACTAAGATATAAAGAAAAAGCAACATGAAAATTTCTATAGCAACTCAAAAAGCATTTGATAAAATTCACCAACTGTTCCCAACTGAAAAAAGTTCTGAAAGTCTTGAGTAATAGAAAATATTAAAAAGCAAACAAAATTATTAGAAAGGAAATAATTTATTGTTATTTATAGATAAGAATTACTTAGGAAACTAGAGAAGCAACTGAATCAAATATGAGATGTACCAAGACATGCTAGAAATAAAAGATATAGTGAAGAAAATTCCATTTATATATATATATATATATATAAACATATATATATATATATATATATATATATGTATATATATATATATATATAGAAGGTGCCAAAAAGTGTATACACATTTTAAGAAAGAAAAAAAACTGTATTAAAATTGTAATACTCTCTATATACTGAAAACAAAAGATGAATACAAGTCACGTTTAACTTCTGCAATTACAAGAGGTACTCAAAGTGGTTACCATCAGTGTAATTTTAAAATAGTTTTTTTTTCTTTTCTTAAAATCTACGCATTTTTTGGCTATATGTGTATATATATATATATGTATATATATATGTATGTATATATATGTGTATATATATATATGTATGTATATATATGTATATGGTCACAGAATGTAAGGTACAGAATAGGGAAAATAGTCAATGGTATAGTAACAGCTATATATCATATCAGAGAGGTAGTTAGACTGGGAAGGTTATAAAAGTCTAATCATGTTGTTTTGTACACCTGAACTAACTTAAAAAAAAGAGGAAGTTTAAAAAAATTGAAAGTGAAGTTATGAGGTACAAAAGAATATTAGTATTTTCCATATATATGAAATCCTACTACATATTAATACATTTTTGCTTATACTTAACTATGTATATACATATATCTATATTAAAAATCAATGCATACAATTAAAAATAGAAGAAGAAAAGTTCAATGGCTATGAGAAAACCTTCAAATTTTTCCTAAAGGAGATACAAGTTTACATGAATAAATGTTTCTTGATAGAAAAAATAAATGTAGGAAGGGTTGTAAGTTTTCTAAAATTTAATATATGAGTTAACACAATTACAATAAAAAGTATGGCTGGATTTTTTTATTTGAAGATGCAATGCATTTATAAGAATAAATAGTAAAATAAATGTTTGAAAGAGAAGAGTACCAAATCCTAAATATATTATAAAAGAAACAATTATTAAAATATGTTGTATTGACACGTTATTCAGATAATGAATATAAAATACTGTGTTCCCAAAATTGATACATTTAGATGTTATATAAGTGTGTTATTGAGGAGATAGCACCTTCCATTTAACATAAGTAATCTATATCTGAAAATCAGAAATTCTGTGTAAAAACACTAACCACGAATTATTTTCAATTATTGAAATGGGAAAAAAATTATAGTGCAATATACTTTACCTAAAATTCTGAACCAATTTCCTAAAAGAGAAGTACAACACAGAAAAAGTAACATATTCTTCAGTAAAATGCTTAAAACATTACTTCTTCCTCACCAAACACAGGGTGTGATTGATAACAAAGCATTACATTTTATTCAGTAATATGGCCCCTGAATTATATTTACATTAACATTTAATTCCAGTGGGGGCTGGGGGATGAGGCTCTGGAAGAAAGAAATCAACCAACTTATTATAGTAAAAAAGTCCTTGCAAATATATATGCATATATACACACACATATGCACATCAGACATACTGAAATTTAATATAATAAATGAAATCATAAAAAGTAGAAAAATAGGTAAAAATGATCAGAATCAGCATAAGAAAAGATATTTTAAAATATAAATGGATAAAGGGAATGATTCACATACTTGACTATACTAAAAATGATAAACTTTTGTGCATTAAAACCTCATAAACTGAAAGGCAAATGAGAGCTAGGAAAAATATATTTGTTATATACATTTCACAGAAAGGGTCAACCTTCTTTACATATAAAAGTATTTCTGGCAAACAAGAAGTCAGAAATGAATACCTCAAAAGAAATTTGGACAAAAGACATGACTCGAGCACTCACGAATACAAAGGTAAATAAATATGTACAAATATCCAACCTTATCTAAAACATGAATTAAATCAACACACTTTTTTTTTCTTTTACTTATAAAACTTGCAAACATGTAAAAGCAGGTTGGTATCCAGTGTTGATGTAAATAGGGGACAAAATGGACTATACATACTGTTTTGGAATATCAACTGCTAAAATATTTCTGGAGGGAAATTTGTCTGCTAATCGAAAACCTTACAATTTGCATAGTCTAATCTAAAATTTGTATTTCAGAAAATTTATCTTTTAAGGCAGTTTGGCAATATCTATCAAAAGCCTTAGCAATGTACATAAATACTGATCTAAATATTCTGTTTCTATAAATATACACCAAGATTTATGGATAAAGGTGCTCATCAAAGATTTCTAAATGTAAAAAGCTGGAAGTAAGCCAGTTTTCCAATAATAAGGAATTGATTAAATAAATTACGTTTCCATATTATACATTCCAAAGGAACCTTTCAAACTCATGTTCTCAAAAGATATTTGAAGATTTGGGGGGAAGTTCTTTATAGAATATTAAGTAAAATACCACATTATAGATTTACATAGTATTGTACTAATTTTATAACACTTGTACATATATTAAACATATATTTCTGTATATCTGGGTAAATATATCTTCATTTAAAGTTTTATAGCTCTAAAAGCATAAAATTAGAAGGCAATATACCAAAACGTTAGCAATATTCATTTCTAGATGGCAGTCAATTTTTATTTTTATTTTTATAATTTTTTTAAGTTTATTGGGGTGACAATTGTAAGTAAAATTACATAGAATTCAGGAGTACAATTCTGTATTACGTCATCTATAAATCCCACTGTGTGTTCACCACCCAGAGTCAGTTCGCCTTACATCACCATATATTAGAACCCCCTTAACCTCATCTTCCACCCACCACTCCCCTTACACTTTGGTAACCACTAAACTACTGTCTGTGTCTATGAGTTTTTGTTTCTCATGTGTTTGTCTTGTTCTTTTGTTGTTTTTGGTTTATATACCACATATCAGTGAAATCATATGGTTCTCTGCTTTTTCTGTCTGACTTATTTCGCTTAGCATTAAAATCTCAAGATCCATCCATGTTGTCACCAATGGCCTATTTCATCTTTTCTTACCACCAAATAGTATTCCATTGTGTATATATACCGTAACTTCTTTATCCATTCATCTATCGAAGGACATTTTGGTTGTTTCCATGTCTGGGCCACCGTAAACAAAGCTGCAATGAACATTGGAGCACACGTGTCTTTACGGATAAATGTTTTCAGATTTTTTGGGTAGATACCCAGGAAAGAGATTGCTGGGTCATATGGTAATTCAATTCTTAAATTTTTGAGGAACCTCCACACTGCCTTCCATAATGGCTGCACCAGTCTGCATTCCCACCAACAGTGTATGAGGGACCCTTTTCTCCACAGCCTCTCCAACATTTGTTACTATTTGTCTTGTTGATGATAGCCATTCTGACTGGGGTGAGGTGATATCTCATTGTGGTTTTGATTTGCATTTCTCTGATGATTAGTGATGTTGAGCATTTTTTCATATGTCTATTTCCCATTTGTATGTCCTCTTTGGAGAAATGTCTCTTCAGGTCATCTGCCCATTTTTCAAATGGTTTGTTTGTTTTTTTGTTGTTGAGTTTCATGAGTTCTTTGTATATTTTGGATATTAGCCCCTTATCGGAGGCACTGTTTGCAAAACTCTTCTCCCATTCAGTTGGTTGCCTCTTTATTTTCTCGATGGTTTCTTTTGCTGTGCACAATCTTTTAAGTTTCATATAGTCCCATTTGTTTAGTTTAGCTTTTACTTCCATTGCCTTTGGAGTCAAATTCATAAAATGCTCTTTGAACCCAACGTCCATAAGTTTAGTACCTATGTTTTCTTCTATGCAGTTTATTGTGCCAGGTCTTATGCTTAAGTCTTTGATCCATTTTGAAATAATTTTGGAACATGGTGAAAGATAGCAGTCCAGTTTAATTCTTTTGCACATGACTTTCCAATATTCCCAGCACCATTTATTGAAGAGGCTGTCTTTTCTCCATTGTATGTTTTTAGCTTCTTTGTTAAAAATTATCTGTCCATATTTATGGGGTTTTATATCTGGGTTCTCAATTCTATTCCATTGGTCTATGTGCCTGTTTTTCTGCCAATACCATGCTGTTTTGATTATTGTATCCCTGTACTACAAGCTAAAGTCAGGAAGTGTGATAACTCTAGTATTTTTCTTTTTTCTTAAGATTACTTTGGCTATTTGAGGTCTTTTGTGATTCCAAACAAATCTGATGATTTTTTGTTCTACTTCTTTAAAAAATGCCATTGGGATTTTGATGGGGATTGCGTTAAATCTGTATATTGCTTTGGGTAATATGGCCATTTTAACTATGTTGATTCTTCCAAACCATGAACACGGAATATCTTTCCATTTCTTTGTGTCTTCTTCAATTTCTTTTAAAAATGTCTTGTAGTTTTCAGCATATAGGTCTTTCACATCCTTCGTTAAGTTTATTCCTAGGTATTTTATTCTTTTTGCTGCAATTACAAAAGGAATTGTTTTCTGTATTTATTTTCTGAGATTTCATTCTTAATATAAAGGTATACAATGGACTTTTGTACATTGATTTTGTAGCCTGCAGATTTAATGTATTCGTTGATTGCTTCTAATTTTTTTTGGTGGAGTCTTTGGGTTTTCTACATATATCATTATGTCATCTGCAAAGGGTGACAATATAACTTCTTAATTCGCAATTTGGATGCCTTTTATTTCTTTCTCTTGCCTGATTGCTCTGGCAAGGACTTCCAACACTATGTTGAAAAGCAGAGGTGATAGGGGACAGCCCTGTCATATTCCTGAACGTAGAGCAAAGTGCTTCAATTTTTCACCATTAATTATGAGATTAGCTGAGGGTTTGTCATATATGGCCTTTATTATGCTATGATATTTTCCTTCTATACCTATTTTATTGTTTTAATCATAAATGGATGTTGTATCTTGTCAAATGCTTTTCTGCCTCAATTGATATAATCATATGATTTTTGTCCTTTATTTTGTTTATGTGATGTATCACATTGATGGCTTTTCGGATTTTGAACCATCCTTGTGCTCCGGGGGTGAACCCCAATTTGAGGTGATAAATAATCTTTTTAATGCATTGTTGCATTCGATTTGCTAGAATTTTGTTTAGGATATTTGCATCTGAATTCATCAGATACATTGATCTGTAGTTTTCTTTTTTTGTGTTGTCCTTACCAGGTTTTGGTATCAGAGTAATGTTGGCCTCATAAAATGAGTTAGGGAGTACTGTCTCTTCTTCAATTTTTTGGAAGAGTTTGAGCAGGATTGGTATTAGATCCTCTTTGAAGGTTTGGTAGAATTCACTAGTGAAGCCATCTGGTCCCGGACTTTTGCTTCTGGGAAGGTTTTGGATGAGTGATTCAATTTCGTTACTGGTGATCGGACTGTTTAGATTTTCCGCTTTTTCATGGTTCAGCCTAGGAAGGCTATATGTTTTTACAAACTTGTCCGTTGATTCTGGATTATTGAATTTGGTTGCATATAGTCCTTCAATGTAGTTTTGGATGGTTCTTTGTATTTCTGTGGCGTCCGTGATAACTTCCCCTTTTACGTTTCTGATTTTGTTAATTAGTGCCTTCTCTCTTTTTATCTTAGGGAGTCTAGACAAGGATTTGTGAATTTTGTTAATCTTTTCAAAGAGCAATTCTTTGTCACATTAACTTTTTCTATTGTCTTTTTCTTCTCTATTTCATTTAGTTCTGGTCTGATTTTTGTTATTTCGTTTCTTCTGGGTTTCATTTCTTCTTCTTTTTCTAGTGCTTTAAGGTGTAACGTGAGGTTATTTATTTGAGATTTTCCTTGTTTCTTGAGATAGGCCTGTAATGATATAAAACTCCCCCTTAAAACTGCTTTTGCTACATCCCAAAAATTTTGGTAGGATATATTTTCATTGTCAATTTTTTCTTTGCATCTTTTGTTCTCTCCTCTAATTTCTTCTTTGAACCGGTCATTCTTTAGAAGTATGTTTTTAATCTGATGTATTTGTGTTTTTTCCTGCTTCCTTTTTGAAGTTGATATCCAATTTCAAAGCCTTGTGATCAGAGAATATGCCTGGTATGATTTCAATCTTCTTTAATTTTCTGAGGCTGATTTTATGTCCCAATATATGATCTATCCTTGAGAATGTTCCATGTACACTAGAAAAAAAATGTATAGTCTGATGTTTTAGGATGAAGTGCTCTATAAATGTCAATTATGTCCATTTCATCTAATGTGTCATTTAGGGCTGCTATTTCATTATTTGTTTTCTGTTTGGATGATCTATCCATAGCTGTCAATGATGTATTTAAGTCCCCTAGTATAATTGTGTTTTGGTCAATTTCTCTCTTTAGTTCTGTTAGTAGTTGCTGGGTATATTTCGGTGCTCCCTGATTGTGGTATAAGTATTGATGAATGTATTTCTACTTGTTGTATAGTCCCCTTTACCATTATGAAATATCCATCTTTGTACCCTGTTTCCTTTTACACCCTGAAGTCTGTTTCATCTGATATCAGTATGGCTACACCTGATTTTCTCTGGAAACCATTTGTTTGGAGTGTCAATTTCCACCCTTTCACTTTGAGTCTATGCTTGTCCTTGTAGCTGAGATGTGTCTCTTGGAGACAGCATATGGTTGGGTTTTGTTTTTTGATCCAATCTGCTACTCTGTACCTTTTTATTGGTGAGTTCAGTCCATTTACATTTAGGGTGATTATTGATATGTGAGGATTTCCTGTCATTCTATCTTTAGTTTTCTGGTAAGGCTGTGTCTCCATTGTTCCTTTGCCTTTTTGTTGTTGTCTATTATTTCTGTGTGGTGGTATTCTATGATGTTTCCCTCTGTTTCTTCTTTTATTACAGTATATATTTCAGTTCTGGATTTTTTTTGAGTGGTTACCCTTAAGTTTCTTTAAAAGAAATTTTGATGTTTAGAATATTCCATTTTCTTCAGCACTCTTACTTTCGCCATTCTCATATTCCGGTTCAGGACTTCACTCTCCCCCGTTTTATGTTTTGGTTGCCACAGATTGTCCCTATTGATGTTGGTCGAATAGCCTCCTTTAGTATTTTTTGTAGTGCAGATCGTGTATTAGAAAATTCCCTCAGCTTCTGTATGTCTGGAAAGGTCTATATCCTCCTTCATATCTAAAGGATATCTTTGCTGGATATGTTATTCTTGGCTCATAATTTCTCTCTTTCAATTCTTTGAATATTTGGTTCCACTCCCTCCTAGCTTGTAGACTTTCTACTGAAAAATCTGATGATAATCTCCTGGGCTTTCCTTTGTGGGTTATCATCTTCTGTTCCCTGGCTGCCTTGATGATTCTTTCTTTGTCGTTGATTTTAGACAGCTTCAGTACACTGTGCCTTGGAGAAGGCCTGTTGGGATTGAGGTAATTAGGTGTTCTATGTGCTTGTTGGATTCGAGGATCCAGTTCTGTCCACATTTTTGGGCAGTTCTCATCTACAATTTGTTTGAATATATTATCTGTTCCCTTCTCTCTTTCTTCTTCTCCTTCTAGTATGCCCATATTCTTATATTGCTCTTTCTGATGTAGTCAGAAAGTTCTTGTAGAGTTCTTTCATTTCTTTTAAGTCTCAAGTCTCTTTCTTTTTCCATCCATGTCATTTCCAGGTTTCTATCTTTGATGTCACTGATTCTTTCCTCCATCTGTGCAACTCCACTACCTGAGCTGGTTAACACATTTTTAATTTCTTCTATTGACTGCTTAATGTCCAGAAATTCTATTTGTTTCTATTTTAAAATTTCAATCTCTTTCGTAAAATACTCGTGTTTTCAGCAATTGTGTTTCTGAGTTGATTAAACTGCCTTTCTGTGTTTTCTTGCATCTTGTTGAGGTTTTTCAGAACTGCAATCTTGAATTCTCTGTCAATTAAGTCTCTTATTTCCATATCTTTAACTTCCTTTTCTGGAGACTTTTCACTTTCTTTCTGAGTTGTCTTGTTGCCTAGGTTATTCATGGCAATTACTGATTTATTATTTCTCTTTCTAGACATCTATAGGAGTGGTTTATGCAACAGGTTTGTAGGAAGAGGTCTTTCTTTTGCTTTCTAATACTTGTCAGAATGTTGTTGTTTTTTCTCTCCAACTGCAGCCTTTTGTTTCTCTCTCACACGGTAGTGCTATGTTTTCTCTGCACTATTCCAGCTTCTCACACAAGGGGTGTATTCCCTGGGAGTCAGGATTCTCCTGTGTTAATAGTTCACCTGGGACATAGGGCACAGTGTCTGTATGGGTATGCTGAGAGCTTTTGAAGTTCCAAAGCTCTTCCTGCACCAGATTCGGAGCCCGTATGTTTCAGCAGTTCTGTTTACTCCTGCAGGTATCCACCCAGATAGGTGGGCCAGGGGCGGGGTGAGTTGTAAGAGGTGGCGTAGAACAATTTCAGGGACCACCACCACTGCTGGTCCTCCTTCCACAGCTCCCTCCCCTTTGCCGGAACTTTTTGGGCTGCGAATTTGTGTCTGCGGTTCACAGTTCTCAGAACAGCAAATATTCTGTTCTTTTGTTCTGACATGGCTACTATTCAGCTTCTAGCACTGGGCAGGTTGGCGTGGGGTGACTCTAGGAGGGTAGGGAGAGGGCAGATAGTCTCAGTGCCTAAGGCTTCCATTCTCTGCTCAGCAGTGAGGGCTTAAACCACCGTTTCAGCCTCCTTCCCTCAGTCTTTTCTCTGAGGTGTCTGCCATGAGCGTTGGGTTCAGTTGTGTTATATGCTGTCCCCTCAGACTTGTGGGCCATAAACGGAGCCCTATCAGTGGTAGTTCTTCCCTCTCCCACAGCTGCATGAGTTCCGGAATGCAGCGAGCTCAGTCCACTGAGCATGTCTGCGTCCTGAGCCCGGGCGGCTGTCTCCGCACCTCTCCCTTCCCTCCTCCCCTGCTCACCCAATATGCCCACCTTTATGTGAATTCTGTAGTGGGTCTCTTTGTCTTGCCTGTCTGTTGTGCAGAGAGTCCTTTGTGGAGTTATATTGTTCCATTTCTTGTAAATTTCAGGGAAGAGTTACAGAATCTCACCTCATGCCTCCATTTTGATGATATCTCTTTTTTTTTGTACTTTTTGTATATGACCTTTATAGTGTGCAAATAACTGAATGATAGAACATCAATGAAGCGAGTTTTTGTGATGAGCATGGATTTAATACAGGGTAGTTATGTGTGGGATTAAACTACTGTGACTTCCTTGGAATTTGTTTCTGTGACTGTTGTGTTGCTAAACTGATATAACTGATCAGTCCCCTTTCCTACTGACATCCCCCCACAACTTGGTCTATACTAATGCATTGATTTCACATTCATTTATTTCCAGTCTCGGAGAAATTCTATTTCAAAACATGGATGGATGGAATTGCAATTGCCTAACTATAGCCAACCTGTTCCACAAACACCCTACCATCACCTAAACCTACAGACAGAAAAATATAAGGGATTTAGCTTCCTCTGTATAAACCCTAGCTTCAGTCCGGTATAAAACTCAATAACCTTATTTTTACTTGATATCTTTTTTTATAACATGAGAGTATAAAAAGCTCAAGGATATGTGAGATTTACATTAACTGTATTCCAGTTAAATAAGATTTTGTTTTCTAACTTTGCCACTTTTCTGCCTCTTTCTTACATAGTTACTCCATGAGTATTTGGTTTTGAAAACCAAGTATTGTTCTGCTCTAATTTCACTTGGATTTAATGAACCAGTCCTAGTCCTTTCTTCACTTTGGGGAGCCTGGTTTTTATCTATTACTACTCTCTGTCTAAGGCCTCATGTCATCTTCTCTGCTTGACTCTGAGCATTCATGATTCCAACATATTTACTTGTTTAAAGCAGAAATATAAAGTCCCAACCATCTATGCCCAACATTTACATTTGTGAAAACCATAATTTTGTTTTTCCCAGCCAAAGGTTTCTCTTCACCTAACATCCTCTCTAGTGTTGCTTTTTTCTTCTCCTGAGTTAAATGATTTGATGTTCTCTCCTTCCCACCTGATCAATATATTATCTGGGTGCTATATAAAGTTTGTATTTAATTATTTCCATGGCAATCATCACACAGGATTCAATATAAAACTGCTTTCTGATATGACTGCTTTTTGATAATAGGCGTAGAGTTGCCAAACTAGGCTTTCTAAAACAAAACTTTTAAAAATACACTTAAGCAGAATTCAGTAAGGTTATGAAATTAATATAAAGTTCACCAAACATTGTCAAAGGCAAATAACCCTAAGGGTATTTGTAGTTTAATAACTTAAGGATTTTATTCTAAGAAAGAGTCCATAGGGCTTTTATTCTAAGAAAGAGTCCATAGGGCCAGCCTGGTGGCTCAGGTGCTTGGAGTGCCATGCTCCTAACACTGAGGTCACAGATTCGATTTCCACATGGGCCAGTGAGCTGTGCCCACTACAGCTAAGATTGTAAACAACAACTCTCCCTGGAGCTGAGCTGCTGTGAGCAGCCGGAGGTCAATATGGGCTGCTGTGTGCTGCCGTGGGCTACCATGTCCTGCCATGAGCAGCCCATGGATAGCATGAGTGGCCAGCAGCTGGTGAGAGCTGCCGTGAGCTGCTGTGAGCGGCCGACCAACCACCAGCAACCAACTGCCTCAGCCAGGGGGAGCACAAGGCTCATAATACCATCATGGGTCAGGGAGCTGTGTCCTACACAACTAGACTGAGAAACAACGGCTGGAATTAGAGTGTGGGGGGAGGCGGAACAAGGGGGGTGACAAAAATAAAAGAAAGAGTCCATAGCTTAGCAGATGGAGTTGTATCCTACTTTATAGAGAAGATTGAGGCCACCAACCATGAACTCCTAAAAATTGCCTTGCCTTCATTTTATGTTTTCTATTAATATCTCTATCTATTATTTCCTATTCCCGCCTGTCTTGAAAGAAGTGTCCTTTCTACATTCCAAGAATAATCTTTTTTGCTGTGCTCTTGTTCACATCTCTTCCTTTTTCTGTGGCACTTCACCTCATCAATCATGTCCATTTTAATATCTTCATTGATTCCTTCCCTTTAATCAGAAGACATACACAAATCTTCCTGTGTCCTTTAAAATGGTCCCTTATCCCTTATTCTTTTCCAAGTTACAATCCCATCTTTCTTACTTCTTTAACTTTTTATTTGTAATCTGCATTTTCTGTCTCCACTTTCTCACCTAATAGTCACTCTTTAATAATTTGCAATCTAGCTTCTAAACTCACTATCTTACTGATTTTCTATAGAAGTGACCTTCTAATTAATAAATCCAGCAACTTGTTTTTCAGTCCTTGTTTTGTTTGACTTCTTGACAAATGTCAGTATTGATGGCTACCTCCATCTCTCCTGCTTCTGAGAAACTTAATGCTCCTATTCTTCTGCATCTCGAGCACATCTTCTTGGTGTCCTTGTATTTTCACTTTTACTGTCCACTTTTTCATTATTAGGCATTTGTTGAGGTGCTACATTTCGCTACCTCCTCTTCTCATTCCACATCTTCGCTCCTCCCATGGCTTCAAAGTCTCCATAATCTATGATTTTACCCCTGATCTCTGTGCTGAGTCTCAGACCAGTTTATTCAAATGCCAGTAAATAGATAGGTCTATATATACATCTCACAGCCTTCTCAAACTCAACATGCACCTCTCTGAATTCATTGTCCATCCACTACCTTATCCACCAAACTTGCTTGTTTTCCTTATTTTCCTTTTCTAAGTTAATGTCATTATCATCCTCCCAGGTACTCAGGTTATATATCCTGGAGTTATCTTCAACTTTACCCTGCCTATAACCCTTTCCCTTCTATAGACATATTTTTACTGATATATACCCAATCAGTAAAAAAAAATATATCAATTCTACCATGGATGCATGTCTTGCCTCTGTTCTGTGCTTTCTACTTTCAGTTAGGTCGTTCTGATCATTATCTCTTGCTTAGACTACTTAAAAACTGTGCTAACATTCCCTGTTCTCTGATTCTCTCCCTCCTGCAATACATCCTATAAAGCCCATCCATACTCACTGTCCTAAAGCAAATTCATCATTAATTTAAAATATTTGAGTGCCTATTACACCCAGTGTTTACAAAACTGTACAACACTAGGTTACATTATTTTATTGAAGTATATATGAATGCCACCCACTGCAATTATGCAGTTTATAAACCTCAGGGCTGCAGACAGCAACCCTAATTATGTGCTAAGCACTACTCTGGTCACTAGAGGCACAGTAATGACTTGAACAGAAAATCCCTGCTGTCTTGGCATTCTCAGTCTAATGATGCATGGAGAGACAACAAATAAGAAAAAGCACATATCTGATCGTGTCAATTCTAAGGTCAAAAGCTTTCAATATTTCCTTATTAAAAACAGAAAAAAAAACTCCTCTTTATGATACTGTAGCTATTTCAGTGTCTAGCTATTTTTCCTACATTCGTTTTTCTGAGGTTCCCTACAATCTAGCTATGCCAAACCATTTCAAACCACTCTTCAAAATATGCCTTGTTCTACATTGCTACATCTCTGTGTTTGTCCTCCAGCTTAAGTATCTTTCTAATAAAATTCTATCTGTTGATGCTGTAACCATTTTAGAAGCCTGTCTCAAATGTTACCCCTTCCCAAAGTACCCCACCAAGATATTCATAATTAATCTCTTCTATTTCTCCAGTGAGCAGTTTCATTGTAAAAAAAATAGGCCTTAGAGGCAGATAGACCCAGATTTGAATCCTAATTGTTCCAATAATTGCTGAGATCTTAGAAAGTCATTAAACTTCTCTCAGACTCAGTTTCCTGATCTGTAAAATGATGGCCATAATACATACCTTGCAGAATTGTTGTAAAACATAAACTTAACACATATCAAGTGTCTAATAAACATGGAACTCAGTAGATGATGGCTATTAAG
Source organism: Rhinolophus sinicus (assembly GCF_036562045.2). NCBI lineage: Eukaryota > Metazoa > Chordata > Mammalia > Chiroptera > Rhinolophidae > Rhinolophus > Rhinolophus sinicus. The sequence continues at coordinate 80,500,159 of NC_133768.1, read as the reverse complement.
ATGCTGTTCATCATGGGTTCAAATTACTCCCTATGCTACTTATTAAATAAGTAATCTTGAACTCGATTCTTAATTTCCTTGAAACTCAGTTTACTCCTACAGAAATCAGAGAAACCATAACTAAGCCTCAGGTTTGCTTTGAAAATAGGAAAATTGTCAAATATATTGCCTGGCCCACAGGAGGAACTTAAACAGATATGAGTTTCTGTTTACCATATATTGACTTCAATCATGGTGAGTATGGGTCTTTACACATGCACATGTCATGCTCAAGTCTATTTCTCTCACTAGATTACAGACTACTTAAACCAGATACTGTGTTTTCTCTCACTCTTCTATTACTCACATTATACTTTACAATGCCTCAAACTTTGCTGACATTGAACTATTTGCTACATTTCCCTTCCTGTCCCAAACTCTTCCTCTCTTCCTACTTTCCTCCTCTGAAATTACATAGAAATTCATTATATATATATATATATATATATATATATATATATATATATATATATATATATATATATATATATAATTTTTTCAATTACAGTTGACATGAAAAACAATGGTTAGATTCCACTAAGCATGTGGCAATGTCTTAAACATATGTGTTTTGTCATGCCAGAGGGACTCTTTGATCATTGTAAAGTGGAGTCCTAACCTTCTCTCCTTTCATACCACACCATATATATTTCTGTATGGCACAAATCGCAATCTTCCTAACTGCACCCTTGTCTTGTCATATCTGCCCCCACCACCTCTTTCTTTCCACACTGTTGCCAGGTAGGTTATAAGACACTTGAGTAACAGCAAGATGCATGCATGACACATTCTCCTCTATGTCATCCCTGAGAGGAGTCTAGGACTGGGACTTTTACTGAGTAGGAGCTAAACATCTTGACTAATTTGAATTAAATCCTCATTTCCTAGGCCATAAATGCTTCTAATGAGAGCTCTGGTGTAGGCTGATCATGGGAAATACAAGTTTATCAGACATTATTCACAGAGTGTATTTGGGTGGAACAGATAAACTGTTGGGGCCCAAATATGCTGAGCATTTGTGTGATGACTCATGCGCTTCTTAAATTTCTTATATACTTCAACCACAAAACAGTATGTTTGGGTCAATTTTCATAAGCAAAGTCCAACTGTGTGTTTTTTCAGCTTCAGGTGTACAAAACAACATAATGATTAAATATTTGCACCTCTCATAGAATAATAACCCTACCAAGTCTATTACCCATCTGACATTGTACATAGCTATTACAATACCATTGACTGTATTCACTATATATGTATATAATTATATATGAGGTCTGACACTTAAGTTCACAAACTTGTTGCATCGACGTTGCTAACCTTTTTTGATATCAGAGGGACTATTCATTATGAATTTGTACCAACTGGACAAACAGTTAACCATGTTTACTATTTGGAAGTGCTGAAAAGACTGCATAAAAAAGTTAGCCGACCTCAACTTTTCTCTAACAATTCATGGCTCTTGCATCATGACAATGCACCAGTTCACATGGCACTGTCTGTGAGGGAGTTTTTAGCCAGTAAACAAATCAATGTATTGGAACACTCTCCCCCACTCACCTGATCTGGCCCCCAGTGACATCTTTCTTTACCTGAAGATAAAGAAAATATCGAAAGGGAGACATTTTGATTGACATTCAGGACATCAAGGGTAATAGGATGACAGCTCTGATGGCCATTCCAGAAAGAGTTCCAAAATTGCTTTGAAGGGTGGACTAGGTGCTGGTGTCGCTGCATAGCTTCCCAAGGGGAGCACTTCGAAGGTGATCATAGTGATATTCAGCAATGAGGTATGTAGCACTTTTTCTAGGATGAATTCGTGAACATAATTGTCAGATCTTGCGCGCATGCATGTGTGTGTATTTGACATTCAATATTATTTTATAATACTGTCAGGTGTATAGCACAGTGGTTAAGCATTCATATAACCTGTGAAGTGACCCCACCCCCCATAAGTCCAGTACCCGTCTGACACCATACATAGTCTTTAAAACATTATTGAATATATTTCCCATACTGTATTTCACACCCCCATGATTATTTTGTGACTACCAATTGGTACTCCCTAATCCCTTCACATTTCTCACCCACCTCCTAACCCCTCCACCCATCTAGCAACCATCAGTTTGTTCTCTGTATCTATGAGTCTATGTCTGTTTTGTTTGCTTGTTTATTACGTTCTTTAGATTCCATATGCAAGTGAGATCATATGGTATTTGTCTTTCTGAGTCTGACTTATTTCACTTAGCATAATAACCTTCTAGGTCCATCCATGTTGCAAATGGTAAGATATTATTCTTTTTTTATGGCAGAGTAATACTAACTTGCATAAATGTACCATAATTTCTTTATCCAATTGTCTATTGATGGGCACTTTGATTGTTTCCATATCTTGGTTATTGTAAGCAGTGTTGCAGTAAACATAGGGGCGCATAATTTTTTTTTTTTTCAAATTAGTGTTTTGGATTTTTTTGATAAATACCCAGGACTGTAATTGCTGGGTCATAAGGTAATTCTCTTTCTAATTTTTTGAGGAAGCTCCATACTGTTTTCCATAGTGGCTGCACCAATTTGCAATCCACCAACAGTGCACAAGGGTTCCCTCTTCTTCACATCCTCACCAGCACTTGTTGTTTGTTGATTTATTGATGATAGCCACCCTGACAGGTGTGAGGTGGTATCTCATTGTGGTTTTCATTTGCATTTCTCTGGTGATTAGTGACATCTTTTTACATTTCCATTACCATTTGTATGTCCTAGTTGAAGAAATGTCTATTCCGATCCTCTGCCCATTTTTTAATTGCATTTTTTTCTGGTATTGTTATATGCGTGGTTTTTTTATATATAAATTTTGGACATTAACCCCTTATCAGACGTATAATTGGCAAATATTTTCTCCCATTCACTAGGATGTCTTTTTGTTTTGTTGATGGTTTCCTTTGCTGTGAAACACCTTTTTAGTTTGATGTAGCCCCATTTATTTTTTCTTTTGTTTCTCTTGCCCAAGGAGATATGTCAGTAAAAGGATTACTAAAGGTAATGTCTGAGAGTTTACTTGCTATATTTTCTTCTAGGAGTTTTATGGTTTGGGTATTACATTTAACTCTTTAATCCATTTTGAGTTTATTATTGTATATGGCATAAGATGGTGGTCCAGTTGATTTCTTTCTTTCTGTTTAATTTTTGCATGTATCTGTCCAGTTTACCCAGCACCATTTATTAAATAGACTGTTTTATAAGCAAATATAAATTATTGATTCCTTTGTCATAGACTAAATCACCACATAGGTAGGGATTTATTTCTGGACTCTCTATTCTGCTCCATTGATCTATGTGTCTATCTTTATACCAATACCATGCTGCTTTGATTACTATGGCCATATAGTATAATTCAATATCAGATAGCATGATACCTCCAGCTTTCTTCTTCTTTCTCAAGATTGCTGTGGCTATTCAGGGTCTTTTATGGTTCCATACAAATTTTAGGATTATTTGTTGTAGTTCTGCGAAAAATGCCATTGGTATTTTCATAGGGATTGCATTGACTCTATATATTCTTTTGGGTGGTATAGACATTTTAACTATATTAATTCTTCCTATTCATGGACATGGTATATGTTTCCATTTATTTCTATATTCTTTAATTGCTCTCTTCAGTGTGTTATAATTTTCTGAGTACAGGTATTTTAATTCTTTGGTTAAATTTATTCCTAAGTATTTTATTTTAGTTTTTTGACATAATTGTAAATGTGATTGTTTTCTTAATTTCTAAAATAAAATACTTAGGAATAAATTTAACCAAAGAATTAAAATACCTGTACTCAGAAAATTATAACACACTGAAGAGAGCAATTAAAGAATATAGAAATAAATGGAAACATATACCATGTCCATGAATAGGAAGAATTAATATAGTTAAAATGTCTATACCATGGGGGGTGGGGGGTGGGAGATGAGGGTAAGGGGGATCGAATATATGGTGATAGAAGGAGAACTGACTCTGGGTGATGAACACACAATGGGATTTATAGATGATGTAATACAGAATTGTACACCTGAAATCTATGTAATTTTACTAACAATTGTCACCCCAATAAATTTAATAAAATAAAATAAAATAAAATAAAATAAAATAAAATAAAATAAAATGCAACTGATTAATGAATACCAAATTTGCATCCTGCTGCTTTCCTAAATTCATTTATCAGTTCTAATAGTTTTGGGTTTTGTTTTTGTTTTTGTTTTTGTTTTTTGCTGTTGTTGAATCTTTGAGGTTCTCTATATATAGTATCATGTCATCTGCAAATAATAAAAATTTCACTTCTTCCTTTCCCATTTGGATGCTTTATATAATTTTTACTTGTCTAATTGAAGTGTCTAGAACATTCAGCACTATGTTGAATAAACTTGGGGATAGTAGGCATCCTTGTCTTGTTCTTGATCTTTTATTATTTTATTCTTTTACTATTTTTTTAATTAAAAATTATTGGGGTGACAATTGTTAACATAGTTACATAGTTACATAGGTTTCAGGAGAACAATTATGCAATACATCATCTATATATCACATTGGATGTTCACGACCCAGAATCAGTTCTCATTTCATCACCATATATTTGATCCCTTTTACCCTCATGTACGACCCCCCTCACACCCCTACTCTCTGGTAACTACTACACTATTGTCTGTGTTGTGTTTTTGTTTCTTCATTTGTTTGCCTTGTTCCTTTGTTGTTTTCAGTTTTATATACCACATATCAGTGAAATCATATGGTTCTCGACTGTTTCTGTCTGACTTTTTTCAATTAGCATAATAATAATCTCAAGATCCATCCATGTTGTCACAAATGGCACTATTTCATCTTTTCTTATGGCTCAATAGTATTCCATTGTGTGTATATACCATAACTTATTTATCCAATCATCTATCAAAGGACACTATGGTTGTTTCCATGTCTTGGCCACTGTAAATAAAGCTGCAATGAACATCAGAGCACTTATATGTCTTCCGATTAATATTTTCAGATTTTTTAGGTAGATACCCAGGAGAAGGATTCCTGGGTCATATGGTGATTCTATTCTTAATTTTTTGACGAACCTCCACACTGTCTTCCATAGCAACTGCACGAATCTGCATTCTGACCAACAGTGTATGAGGGTTTCTTTTTCTCCACAGCCTTTCCAACACTTGTGATTATTTGCTGTGTTGATGATAGCCATTCTGATTGGGGTGAGGTGATATCTCATTGTGGTTTTTATTTGCATTTCTCTGATGATTAGCGATGTTGAGCATTTTTTCATAGGTCTATTGGCCATTTGTATGTCCTCTTTGGAGAAATGTCTATTCAGGTCCTCTACACATTTTTTAATTGGATTATTTGAATTTTGTTGATTTGTATGAGTTATTTATATATTTTGGATATTAGCCCTTTATTGGAGGCATTATTTGCAAAAATCTTCTCCCATTTTATTCTTTGCTTCTTTATTTTATCGATGGTTCCTTTGCTGTTCAGATGCTTTTATGTTTGATATAGTCCCATTCATTTCTTATAGCTTTTACTTCCCTTGCCTTTGAAGTTAAATTCATAAAATCCTCTTTGAACACAAGGTCCATAATGCTTTCTTCTATGCAGTTTATTATTTCAGGCCTTTGTTTAGGTCTTTGATCCATTTGAGTTATTTTTGATAAATGGTGATAGATACCAAACTAATTTCATTCTTTTGCCTGTGCGTTTCCAATTCTCCCAGCACCATTCACTGAAGAGGTGATCTTTTCTCCGTTGTATGTCTTTGGCTTCTTTGTCAAAAATTATCTCTCCATGTTTATGTGGGTTTATTTCTGGGTTATCAGTTCTATTCCATTGGTCTGTGTCTCTGTTTTTCTGCCAATACCGTACTGTTTTGATTATTGTTGCACTGTAGTCCGAGCTGAATTCAGGGAGTGTGATATCTCCAGCATTGTTCTTTTTCCTTAGAATTGCTTTTGCTATTCAGGGTCTTTTGTTGTTCCATACAAATCTGATGATTTTTTTGTTCTATTCTTTAAAAAATGTCTTTGGGATTTTGATGGGGATGGCATTAAATCTATATATTGCTTTGGGTAATGTGGCCATTTTAACTATGTTGATTCTTCCGATCTATGAACACAAAAATGTCTTCCCATTTCTTTGGGTCTTCTTCAATTTCTTTTTAAAAAGTCTTACAGTTTTCAGGGTATAGGTCTTTCACATCCTTGGTTAAGTTTATTCCTAGGTATTTTATCCTTTTTGTTGCAATTGCAATAGGAATTTTTTTTTCTGAGATATCATTGTTAATATATAGGAATGCAATGGACGTTTCTACATTGATTTTTTTAGCCGGCAACTTTACTATATTCGTTTATTTTTTCTAATAAATTTTGGTGGAGTCTTTAGAATTTTCTATCGTGTCATCTGCAAAGAGATACAATTTAACTTCTTCATTCCCAATTCGGATGCATTTTATTTCTTTCTGTTACCTGATTTCTCTGGTTAGGACTTCCAATAGTATGTGGAAAAGCCGAGGTGATAGGGAACAGGCCAGTCATGATCCTGAATATACAGGAAAGGGCTTCAGTTTTCCACGATCAATTATGACATTATTATTGCTGAGGGTTTATCATATATTGCCTTTATTATGTTAAGGTCCTTCCCTCTATAAGCATTTCATTAACTATATTAATCATTAATTGATGTTATATCTTGCCAAATGCATTTTCTGTATCAATTGATATAATCATGATTTTTCTGCTTTATTTTGTTTATGTGGTATATCACATTGATCGGTTTGTATTTGTTGAACCATCCTTGTGCCTATGGGATGAATCTCACTTCGTCATGATATATAATCTTTTCAATGCATTGTTGCATACGATTTGCTAGAATTTTGTTTAGAATTTCTGCATCTGTATTCATCAGAGATATTGGTCTGTAACTTTCTTTTTTTTGGTGTTATCCTTACCAAGTTTTGCTATCAGGGTAAATTTAGCCTCATAAAATGAGTTAGGGAGTATGGTCTCTTAAATTTTGGGGAAGTGTTTGAGGAGGACAGGTATTAATCCTCTTTGAATGCTTGGTAGAATTCACTAGTGAAGTCATCTGGTCCTAGACTTTTGCTTTTGGGAAGGTTTTGGATGACTCATTCAATTTCCTTAGTGTTGATACGTCTATTTATATTTTCCAAATATAATTCAGCCTAGGAAGGCTATGTGCTTCTAGGAACATTCCATTTCTCCTAGGTTATTGAATTTGGTGGCATATAGTCCTTCATACTATTCTTGGATAATCCTTTGTATTTCTGTGGCATCTGTGGAAATTTCCCCTCTTTAATTTTTTATTTTGTTTATTTATATCATTTCTTTTTTATCTTAGTGAGTCTAGCCAAGGGTTTGTCAATTTTATTATTCTTATCAAAGAACCAGCTATTTGTTGTATTAATTTTTGTATTTCTAATTTTTGCTATTTCTTTCAGTTCTGCTCTGATTTTTATTATTTCCTTCCCTCTGCTGACTTTGGATTTCACTTGTTGTTCTTTTTCTAGTCCTTTAAGGTGTAACGTGAGGTTATTTATCTGGGAATTTTTTTTTCTTGAGATAGGCTTGTAGTGATATAAATTTCCCTCTTAAACTCCTTTTGCTGCATCCAAAAAAATTTGATATTATGTATTTTCATTCTCATTTGTTTCTATGTATCTTTTGATCTCTCCCCTTATTTCTTCTTTGACCCATTTGTTCTATAAATGTATGTTGTTTAATCTCCACGTATTTGTATTTTTCCTGCTTTCTTTTTGCATTTGATATCCAATTTCAAAGCTTTGTGATCAGAGAATATGCTTAGTATGATTTCAATCTTCTTAAATTTGCTGAGGTTAATTTTTTATCCCAAAATATGGTCTATCCTTGAGAATGTTCCATGTACACTAGAAAAGAATGTATAGTCTGATGTTCTAGGATGACGTGCTCTATAAATGTCAATTATGTCCATTTCATCTAATGTGTCATTTAGGCTTGATATTTATTTATTTACTTTTTGTTTGGATGAGCTATCCATAACTGTCAATGATTTATTTTGGTCCCTTACTATAACTGTGCTTTGGTCAATATCTCCCTTTAGTTCTGCTAGTAGTTGCTTTGTATAATTTGGTACTCCCTGATTGGGGGCATTAATATTGATGACTGTAATGTCTTCCTCTTGTATGGTCCCCTTTATCAATATGAAATGTATATTTTTGTCGCTTGTTACATTTTTTATCCTGAAGTCTGTTTCATCTGATATCAGTACAGCTACACATGCTTTCTCTGGATACCATTTTCTTGGAATGTCAATTTCCACCCTTTCACTTTGAATTTTTATTTGTTCTTGTACCTGAGAAGTGTCTCTTGGAATAATTATATGGTTGGGTTTAGTGTTTTGATCCAATCTGCTCCTCTCTGCCCTTTTATTGATGAATTCAGTTCATTTACATTTAGGGTGATTGTTGATATGTGAGGATTTCCTATCATTCTATCTCTGGTAGGTTTTCTGATAGAAAAGTGTCTCCATTGTTTCTTTACATTTTTGGTGCTGCCTATTATTTCAGTGTGGTTGTATTCTATGCTTTTTCCCTCTGTTTCACTTTTTTTATGTTATATATTTCAGTTCTGCATTTTTTTTTAGTGGTTACCATTAAGTTTATGTAAAGAAAGTTTCATATTTAGAGTATTCCATTTTCTTCAGCATGCTTTCCTTCTCCATTGCCTTTTTCCAGTTCAAATATTTACTCTTGTTACAAAAGATCCCTATTTATGCTGTGAGTTGATTTCTTTGCTGCAGTAGCAAGTGGTTTTTTCCTCTCTTTTTAAAAATTTTCTTCTTTACCCCGTATGTTATGTTTAAATGTATAGTGTTCTATTTGGTGTAGGTGCTCTCCCATTTACTGCTTCTGTCTGCCTGTTCATAACACTACTCGTGGTTTTGTTTTCATTTGCTTTTTTATTTCATGCCGAATAGTCTCCTTTATTACTTGTAGTGCAAGTCGTGTGTTAGAAAATTCCCTCAGCTTCTGCATGTCTGTAAAGGTCTTTATTCCTCCTTCATATCTAAAGGAGATCTTTGCTGGATATATTATTCTTGGCTCATAATTTCTCTCTTCCAATAGTTTCAATATTTGATTAAACTCCCTCCTGGCTTGTAGAGTTTCTGCTGAAAAATCTGATGATAATCTAATGGGCTTTCTTGTGTAGGTTACCGTCTTCTCTTCCTTGGCTGTCTTGAGAATTCTTTCCTTGACATTCATTTTTGACAGCTTCAGTACAATGTGCCTTGGAGAAGGTCTGTTGGGATTGATGTAATTAGGTGTTCTATTTGCTTCTTGGATTCGAGGATCCATTTCTTTCCACAAGTTTGGGAAGTTCTTGTTGACTATTTGTTTGAATATAGTCTCTATTCCCTTCTTCCTTTCTTCTTCTTGTATGCCCATTATTCTTATAGTGCTCTTTCTGATGGAGTCAGAAAGTTCTTGTAGAATTCTTTCATTTCTCTTAAATCTCATCTCTCTCTTCTTCCATGTGTGTCATTTCTAGGTTTCTATCCTTGATGTCACTGATTCTTTCCTCCATCTGGTCAGCTGTATTATCGAAGCTGGCTATTTCATTCTTCATTTCTTTTATTGAGTTCTTAATCTCCAGAAATTGTCTTTGGTTCTTTTTTAAAATTTCAATCTCTTTGGTAAAATGTTCATTTTGTTCTTTGATTGTATTTCTGAGTACATTAAACTACCTGTATGTGTTTTGTTGGACTTTGTTGAGGGTTTTTTAAAACTGCAATCTTGAATTCTCTGTTATTTAAGTCACATGTTTCCATGTCTCTAGGTTCATTTTCTGAAGACTTTTCATTTTCTTTCTGAGCTGCATTGTTACCTTGGTTATTCATAGCAATTAATTAATAATTATTTCTCTTCCCAGGCATCTACAGGAGTGGGTTCTGTAGCAGGTTGGTAGGCAAAGGTCTTTCTTTTGCTTTGCAGTAGGTGTTGGTAGAATGCTTTATTGTCTGTCTGACTACAGCCTTGTATTCTCTCTCACTCTGTAGTGTTAGATTTTCTCTGTACTGTTCCAACTTCTCACATATTGGGAGGGTTTCTTGGAAGATGGGCTTCTCTTCTGTGAGCTGATTGCCTGGGTCTCAGGGCCCTGCCTCCGTGGGGGGATGTGGAGAGCTTCTAAAGTTCCAAAGCTCTTCCTGCACCAGTTTCAGGGTCTGTGTGTTTCAGAGGCTCTGTTTACCCCTCCAGGAATTCATCCAGATACGTGGGGTCAGGGGCAGTATGGGATTGAGAGGTGGCCCAGAGCAATGGCGGTGATCACTAGCACAGCCAGTCCTGCACCCAAGTCTCCTCCCCTTTGCTGGAACTTGTTGAGCTGTGAGTCTGTGGCTATGAGGCCACAGTTCTCACAACTGCAAATATTATATTCTTTTGATCTGACACTGTTACCATTCCACTTCTAGCACTGGGTAGGTGGGGGTGGGGTGATCTTTGGGAGGTTCAGGAGGGGTTGGCTAGGCTCCAGGTCTATGCCTTCCATCCTCTGCTTGGCAGTGAGGATTTAAACCACCCACCCTTCTCACTTTTCTTTCCTCCATCTTTGCTCAGAGGTCTCTGCTGTGAGCATTGGGTTAAGCTGTGTTATATGCTGTTTCCTCAATTGGGAGTGTGGGCCATAAGGGGACTGCTAGCAGTCTGAATCTTTCCTCTCCTCTACAGCTATGACTGCTGTAGCTGTGGAATGCTGGGAACTCAGAGTTCAGGTCTGTGTCCTGCCACCTACATGGTCTGCATCTCCACATTTCCCCCTTCCTTCCTCCCTGGCTTGCCCAATTGCCCACTTTTAGTTGATTTCAGTTGAACGCCTCTTAGTCTTGCCTGTCTGTCATGCAGGGAGCCCTTTGTGGAATTTCAGCTGTTCAATTTGTTGTAAATTCCAGGGGAGATTTCAAGAGGCTCACCTCATGCCGCCATTTCTATGATGTCACATTGCCTTTTTTTTTTTTAAATTAAATTAATTGGGGTGACAATTGTTAGTAAAATTACATAGATTTCAGGTGTACAATTCTGTATTACATCATCTATAAATCCCATTGTGTGTTCACCACCCAGAGTCAGTTCTCCTTCCATCACCATATATTCGATCCCCCTTACTCTCATCTCCCACCCCCCACCCACCGCCCCCGTTACCCTATGGCAACCACTAAACTATTGTCTGTGTCTATGAGTTTCTGTTTCTCATTTGTTTGTCTTGTTCTTTTGTTGTTTTTGGTTTATATACCACATATCAGTGAAATCACATGGTTCTCTGCTCTTTCTGTCTGACTTGTTTCGCTCAGCATTACTCCCTCAAGATCCATCCATGTTGTCACAAATGTTCCTATATCATCTTTTCTTACTGCCGAATAGTATTCCATTGTGTATATATACCACAACTTCTTTATCCATTCATCTATCGAAGGACATTTTGGTTGTTTCCATGTCTTGGCCACCGTAAACAAAGCTGCAATGAACATTGGAGCACACGTGTCTTTATCTCTAAATGTTTTCAGATTTTTTTGGGTAGATACCCAGAGAGGGATTGCTGGGTCATATGGCAATTCTATTCGTAATTTTTTGAGGAACCTCCACACTGCCTTCCATAACGGCTGCACCAGTCTGCATTCCCACCAACAGTGTATGAGGGTTCTTTTTCTCCACAGCCTCTCCAACACTTGCTATTATTTGTCTTGTTGATGATAGCCATTCTGACTGGGGTGAGGTGATATCTCATTGTGGTTTTGATTTGCATTTCTCTGATGATTAGTGATGTTGAGCATTTTTTCATATGTCTATTTGCCATTTGTATGTCCTCTTTGGAGAAATGTCTCTTCAAGTCCTCTGCCCATTTTTCAATTGGGTTGTTTGTTTTTTGTTGTTGAGTTGCATGAGTTCCTTGTATATTCTGGATACTAGCCCCTTATCGGAGGCACTGTTTGCAAAAATCTTCTCCCATTCAGTTGGTGGCCTCTTTATTTTGTCAATGGTTTCTTTTGCTGTGCAGAAGCTTTTAAGTTTCATATAGTCCCATTCGTTTATTTTAGCTTTTACTTCCATTGCCTTTGGAGTCAAGTTCATAAAATGCTCTTTGAACCCAAGGTCCATAAGTTTAGTACCTATGTTTTCTTCTATGCAGTTTATTGTGTCAGGTCTTATGCTTAAGTCTTTGATCCATTTTGAATTAACTTTGGTACATGGTGACAAATAGCAGTCCAGTTTCATTCTTTTGCACGTGGCTATCCAATTCTCCCAGCACCATTTATTGAAGAGGCTGTCTTTGCTCCATTGTATGTTTTTAGCTTCTTTGTCAAAAATTATCTGTCCATATTTATGTGGTTTTATTTCTGGGTTCTCAATTCTATTCCATTGGTCTATGTGTCTGTTTTTCTGCCAATACCATGCTGTTTTGATTATTGTAGCCCTGTAGTACAAGCCAAAGTCAGGAAGTGTGATACCTCCATTATTGTTCTTTTTCCTTAAGATTGCTTTGGCTATTCGGGGTCTTTTGTGGTTCCAAACAAATCTGATGATTTTTTGTTCTATTTCTTTAAAATATGCCATTGGGATTTTGATGGGGATTGCATTGAATCTGTATATTGCTTTGGGTAATATGGCCATTTTAACTATGTTGATTCTTCCAATCCATGAGCACGGAATGTCTTTCCATTTCTTTGTGTCTTCTTCAATTTCTTTCAAAAATGTCTTATAGTTTTCAGCATATAGGTCTTTCACATCCTTGGTTAAGTTTATTCCTAGGTATTTTATTCTTTTGCTGCAATTGCAAAAGGAATTGTTTTTGTATTTCTTTTCTGAGATTTCATTGTTAGTATATAGGAAGGCAATGGACTTTTGTGCGTTGATTTTGTAGCCAGCAACTTTACTGTATTCGTTGATTGTTTCTAATAGCTTTTTGGTGGAGTCTTTAGGGTTTTCTATATATAGCATCATGTCATCTGCAAAGAGTGATAATTTAACTTCTTCATTCCCAATTTGGATGCCTTTTATTTCTTTCTCTTGCCTGATTGCTCTGGCAAGGACTTCCAACACTATGTTGAAAAGCAGAGGTGATAGGGGACATCCCTGTCGTGTTCCTGAACGTAGAGCAAAGGGCTTCAGTTTTTCTCCATTAATTATGAGATTAGCAGAGGGCTTGTCATATATGGCCTTTATTATGTTAAGGTATTTTCCTTCTATACCCATTTTATTAAGTGTTTTAATCATAAATGGATGTTGTATCTTGTCAAATGCTTTTTCTGCATCAATTGATATAATCATATGATTTTTGTCCTTTATTTTGTTTATGTGATGTATCACATTGATGGATTTGCGATGTTGAACCATCCTTGTGCCCCGGGATGAACCCCACTTGGTCGTGATGAATAATCTTTTTAATGCATTGTTGTATTCGATTTGCTAGAATTTTATTTAGGATTTTTGCATCGGTATTCATTAGAGATATTGGTCTGTAGTTTTCTTTTTTGTGCTGTCCTTACCAGGTTTTGGTATCAGGGTAATGTTGGCCTCATAAAATGAGTTAGGGAGTACTGTCTCTTCTTCAATTTTTGGAAGAGTTTGTGCAGAATTGGTATTAGATCCTCTTTGAAGGTTTGGTAGAATTCACTAGTGAAGCCATCTGGTCCCGGACTTTTGCTTTTGGGAAGGTTTTGGATGACTGATTCAATTTTATTGGTGATCGGTCTGTTTAGATTTTCCAGTTCTTCATGGTTCAGCCTTGAAGGCTATATGTTTCTAAGAACTTGTCCATTTCTTCTAGGTTGTTGAATTTGGTGGCATATAGTCCTTCATAGTATTCTTGGATGATCCTTTGTATTTCTGTGGTGTCCGTGATAACTTCCCTTTTACGTTTCTGATTTTGTTAATCAGTGTCTTCTCTCTTTTTATCTTAGTAAGTCTAGCCAAGGGTTTGTCAATTTTGTTAATCTTTTCAAAGAACCAGCTCTTTGTCATATTAATTTTTTCTATTGTCTTTTTGTTCTCTATTTCATTTAGTTCTGCTCTAATTTTTGTTATTTCCTTTCTTCTGCTGACCTTGGGTTTTACTTGTTCTTCTTTTTCTAGTTCTTTAAGGTGTAACATGAGGTTATTTATTTGGGAGTTTTCTTGTTTCTTGAGATAGGCCTGTAATGAGATAAATTTCCCTCTTAAAACTGCTTTCGCTACGTCCCAGAAATTTTGGTAGGATGTATTTTCATTGTCATTTGTTTCTATGTATCTTTTGATCTCTCCTGTAATTTCTTCTTTGACCCAGTCCTTCTTTAAAAGTATGTTGTTTAGTCTCCATGTATTTGTGTTTTTCCGCTTTTTTTACAGTTGATATCCAATTTCAAAGCCTTGTGATCAGAGAATATGCATGGTATGATTTCAATCTTCTTAAATTTGTTGAGACTGATTTTATGTCCCAATATATGGTCTATCCTTGAGAATGTTCCATGTACACTAGAAAAGAATGTATAGTCTGATGTTTTAGGATGAAGTGCTCTATAAATGTCAATTATGTCCATTTCATCTAATGTGTCATTTAGGGCTACTATTTCGTTATTTATTTTCTGTTTGGATGATCTATCCATAGCTGTCAATGATGTATTTAAGTCCCCTAGTATAATTGTGTTTTGGTCAATTTCTCCCTTTAGTTCTGTTAGTAGTTGCTTGGTGTATTTCGGTGCTCCCTGATTGGGGGCATAAATATTGATGACTGTTATGTCTTCTTGTTGTACAGTCCCCTTCACCATTATGAAATGTCCATCTTTGTCTCTTGTTATCTTTTTCACCTTGAAGTCTGTTTCATCTGATATCATTATGGCTACACCTGATTTTCTCTGGGTACCATTTGCTTGGAGTGTCAATTTCCACCCTTTCACTTTGAGTCTATGCTTGTCCTTGTAGCTGAGATGTGTCTCTTGGAGACAGCATATGGTTGGGTTTAGTTTTTGATCCAATCTGCTACTCTGTGCCTTTTTATTGGTGAGTTCAGTCCATTTACATTTAGGGTGATTATTGATATGTGAGGATTTCCTGTCATTCTATCTTAGTTTTCTGGTAAGGCTGTGTCTCCATTGTTTCTTTGCCTTTTTGTTGTTGTCTATTATTTCTGTGTGGTGGTATTCTATGATGTTTCCCTCTGTTTCTTTTTTTATTTCAGTATATATTTCAATTCTGGATTTATTTTGAGTGGTTACCCTTAAGTTTATGTAAAAGAAAGTTTGATATTTAGAGTATTCCATTATCTTCAGCACGCTTACTTTCTCCATTCCCATATTCCGGTTCAGGCCTTTACTCTCCCCCTTTTTGAGTTTTGTTACCACAAATTGTCCCTGTTGATGGTGGTCTAATAGCCTCCTTTTGTATTTCTTGTAGTGCAGGTCGTGTATTAGAAAATTCCCTCAGCTTCTGTATGTCTGGAAAGGTCTTTATTCCTCCTTCATATCTAAAGGATATCTTTGCTGGATATATTATTCTTGGCTCATGGTTTCTCTCTTTCAATAGTTTGAATATTTGGTTCCACTCCCTCCTGGCTTGTAGAGTTTCTGCTGAAAAATCTGATGATAATCTAATGGGCTTTCCTTTGTAAGTTACCGTCTTCTTTTCCCTGGCTGCCTTGAGGATTCTTTCTTTGTCGTTGATTTTAGACAGCTTCAATACAATGTGCCTTGGAGAAGGTCTGTTGGGATTGAGGTAACTAGGTGTTCTATTTGCTTCTTGGATTCGAGGGTCCAGTTCTGTCCACAAATTTGGGAAGTTCTCATCGACAATTTGTTTGAATATATTCTCTGTTCCTTCTCTCTTTCTTCTCCTTCTGGTATGCCCATTATTCTTATATTGCTCTTTCTGATGGAGTCAGAAAGTTCTTGTAGAGTTCTTTCATTTCTTTTAAGTCTCAAGTCTCTTTCTTCTTCAATTTGTGTCATTTCCAGGTTTCTATCTTCGATGTCACTGATTCTTTGCTCCATCTGGTCAACTCTACTACCTAAGCTGGTTATTTCATTCTTAATTTCTTCTATTGAGTTCTTAATCTCCAGAAATTCTATTTGGTTCTTTTTAAGATTTCAATCTCTTTCGTAAAATGCTCATGCTGTTCTTTGATTGAGTTTCTGAGTTCCTTTAACTGCCTATCTGTGTTTTCTTGTATCTCGTTGAGTTTTTTCAGAACTGCAATCTTGAATTCTCTGTCATTTAAGTCACATATTTCTGTATCTTTAAGTGCCTTCTCTGGAGATTTTTCACTTTCTTTCTGAGCTATCTTGTTGCCTTGGTTATTCATGGCGATTACTGGTTTACTATTTCTCTTCCTAGACATCTACAGGAGTGACTTCTGCAACAGGTTGATAGAAAGCGGTCTTTCTTTTGTTTGCCAGTACTTGTTGGTAGAATGTTTTATTATTTCTCCAACTGCAACTTATTTTTCTTCTCCCACACAGTAGTGCTATGTTTTCTCTGCACTATTCCAACTTCTCACACTATGGGGGATTCCCTGGGAGACGGGCTTCTCCTCTGTTAATAGTCTGTTTAGGTCACAGGGCGCAGTGTCCCGGTGGGTATGCGGAGAGCTTTTGATGTTCGAAAGCTCTTCCAGCTGCTGATTCAGAGCCCGTATATTTCAGCAGTTCTGTTTACTCCTGCAGGGATCTGCCCAGATAGGTGGGGTCAGGGGCGGGGTGAGTGTGAGAGGTGGCCCAGAGCAATGGCGGCGACCACCACCACAGCCGGTCCTGCTTCCACAGCTCTCTCCCCTTTGCTGGAACTAGTTGGGCTGTGAATTTGTGTTTGCGGTCCACAGATCTCAAAACAGCAAATTTTCTGCTGTTTCAATCCGACACTGCCACTGTTCCGCTTCCAGCACCGGGCAGGTGGGGGCGGGGCGAGCTCTGGGAGGGTAGGGAGGGGGCGGCTAGTCTCAGTGCCTAAGGCTCCGTTCTCTGCTCGGCAGTGCGGGCTTAAACCACCGTTTTCAGCCTTTTTCCCTCAGTCTTTTCTCCGAGGTCTCTGCCGTGAGCGTTGGGTTCAGCCGTGTTATATGCTGTCCCCTCAGCCCTGTGGAGCCCTGGCGGAGCCCTAGCAGTCCGATCTCCAGCAGCTGCGGTAGTTCCTGGAAGCAGCGAGCTCGGCACACTGAGCTAGGTCTGCGTCCTGCGCCCGCGCGGTTCCGTCTCCACGCGCTTCTCCCTTTCCTCCTCCCTCCACTCGCGCGAATCTCCCACCTGTAGGTGATTTCAGTTGGTAGTGGGCCTCTTCATGTTGCTTGTCTGCTGTGCAGGGAGTCCTTTGTGGAGTTTTTGTTGTTCGATTCTTTGTAAATTCCAGGGGAGCTTTACAGAGGCTCACCTCACTCCGCTATTTTTCCTCATTGCCTTTTTAATTTACATTTTCTTAATGACCAATGGTGATAATCATCTCTTTGTATACATATGTTTTAAAGACCCAAACTGAACTTCTACAGATGAAAATCTTATTCCTGATCTTAAGGGGAATGCCTTTAGTTTTTCCCCATTGAGTATGATATTAGCTGTGTGTTTGTCATATATGGCCTTAACTATTTTGAGATATGTTCCAGCTATTCCCACTTTGCTGAGAGTTTTTATCAAATCGCTGCTGGATTTTGTCAAACGCTTTTTCTTCATCTATTGATGTAAGCATATGATTTTTATTTTTCATTTTGTTTATGTGGTGTATCAGATTGATTTACAGATATTGAACCAAACTTGCATACCAGGAATGAATTCCACTTGATCGTGTTGTATGATCTTTTTAATATATTGCTGAATTCAGTTTGCTAATATTTTGTTGCGGAATTTTGCATCAATTTTCATTAGTGATATCAGCCTATGGTTTTCTTTTTTTGTGATGTCTTTGTGTAGTTTTGGAATCAGGGTAATGTTGGCCTTATGAAATGAGCTTGGTAGTTTTCTCTTCTCTTGGGGCTTTTGGAATAGTTTGAGGAGAATAAATGTTAATTCTTTTTTTAATGTTTGGTAAAATTCACCTTTGAAGCCATTTGGTCCAGGACTTTTGTTTGTTGGGAGTTTGTTGTTTACTGATTTGATTTCATTAGTACATTCTGTTCAGATTTTCTGTTTCTTCTTCATTCAGCCTTGGAAGATTGTATGCTCCTAGGAAGTTATCAATTTCTTCCAGATAGTCCAATTTGTTGGCATATAGTTGCTCATAACAATTTCTTAAAAATTTTGTACTTCTGTGGTGTCATTTGTCACCTTTTCATTTTCATTTATGATTTTATTTGGGTCCTCTCTTTTTTTGCTGGATATATTGGATGAAGGGTTTGTCAATTTTGATTACCTTTTCAAAAAGAACCAGTTCTTGGTTCCATTGATCTTTTGTATTTTTTCCCTCCATTTCATTGATTTCTACTCTGATGTTTATTATTTCTTTTCCTGTTCTCTAGGCTTTCTGTGCTGTTTTTTTCCAGTTACCTTAGTTTAAAGATAGACTGATGATTTGAGATTTTTTCTTGTTTCTTTAGATAGACCTGCATTGCTATAAATTTATCTCTTATGACTGCTTTCGCTGTGTCCCATAGATTTTGGGTCATTCTGTTTTCATTTTCATTTGTCTCAGTGTATCTTTTGATTTCATCCTTCATCTCATTGTAGGCCCATTCATTATTTAATAACATGTTATTTTGTCTCCATGTGCTTGTGTGTTTTTCAGTTGTTGTTTTCTTCCAGTAAGTTATTTCTAGTTTCATACCACTGTGGTCAGAAAAGACACTTGATATGATTTCATTCTTTAAATGTATTGAGACTTGTTTTGTGGTCTAACACATGGTTTATCTTGGGAAATGTTCTATGTGCATTTGAAAAGAGTGTATATTCTGCTTCTTTTTGATAAAATGCTCTAAAAATATCAATTAAATACATTTGGTGTAGTGTGTCATTTTAGTCCACTGTTTCCATGTTGATTTTGTGTCTGTAAGATCTGTCCATTGTTGTAAATGGGTGTTGAAGTCTCCTACAAAGATTGTGTTACTGTTGATCTCCACATATATGTCAGTCGATATTTGCTTTACGTATTTAGGTGTTCCTATTTTAGGTGCATGAACATTTACTAGGGTGATGTCCTCTTATTGGATTGATCCCTTTATTATTATGTAATGTCCTTCTTTGTATCTTATTATAGTCTTCATTTTAAAGTCTATTTTGTCAGATATAAGTATTGCTACCCTAGATTTTTTTCCCTTTTCCATTTGCATGAAATATCTTTTTCCATCTCTTTTCTTTAAGTCTGTGTGTGTCTTTCAATCTGAGATAGGTCTCTTGTAGATAGCATATGCATGGATCTTGTTTTCTTATCCACTCAGGTACCTTATGTCTTTTGATTGGAACGTTTAATCCATTTACATTTAAAGTGTTTATTGATAGGTACATAGATATTGACATTTTATTATTCATACTTTTTAGCTTTTTTTGTTTGTTTTCTTCTTTCTTCTGCTTAAAAAAGTCTTTTTAACATTTCTTGTAATACCTGCTTTGTGGTAATGAATTGCTTTACCTTTTTCCTATCTGGAAATCTCTTTATCTCCACTTCAATTTTAAGTGACAGCCTTGCTGCCTTGCTGGGTGGAGTAGTCTTGGTTGTAGGCCTTTGTTTTTCATCACTTTGAATATGTCTTGCCACTCCTTCTTGCATGCAACATTTCTGTTGAAAAATCAGCTGATAATCTTATGGGAGCTCCCTTGTAAGTAACTAGTTGTCTTTCTCTTGATGCTTTTTTTTTTTTTTTTCAGTTCTTTTTTTTTTTTTTTTTTTTTTTTTAATTAAATTTATTGGGGTGACAATTGTTAGTAAAATTACATAGATTTCAGGTGTACAATTCTGTATTACATCATCTATAAATCCCATTGTGTGTTCATCACCCAGAGTCAGTTCTCCTTCCATCACCATATATTCGATCTCCCTTACCCTCATCTCCCACCCCCCACCCCCCATCCCCCTTACCCTCTGGCAACCACTAAACTATTATCTGTGTCTATAAGTTTCTGTTTCTCATTTGTTTGTCTTGCTCTTTTGTTGTTTTTGGTTTATATACCACATATCAGTGAAATCACATGATATAGGAACATTTGTGACAACATGGATGGATCTTGAGAGTGTAATGCTGAGCGAAATAAGTCAGACAGAAAAAGCAGAGAACCATGTGATCTCTTGATGCTTTTAACACGTTGCGTACGGATCACGAGAATCTTCGTTTTTTCTGAGCCATGCGTTAAGGACGGATAATGAGAATTCTCATTTTTACTGTTGACTCTTTTTACTTTGCATATTTTATTGAATTATTTGTGTTTCGTTAATATCTAACGGGCAAATATCGTTAATGAATAAAGTCTGCATCATATGTACACTTTTTAGAATTCATGTTATTTTTTTTTCTAAAAAAATAGTGATTTTGAATCGGATACATTTTTTCACCCATGAGTCATTTCACGTGTTACATTCACAACAGTGGATTATGAATAAACAGAGTTTTCCAGAACTGTAGTGATTTGTTCATAACATTTGGAACCTTAGTATCCCTTAGGCGATTTTGAATTATATTATTTTTGGAGAAACGCCAAATTATTTTATTTAACTCTTCGGTGATACCTCATGAAATACATATTGTCCCACTGCACAAAGGAAGCTGCTTTCTACAGTATCACACCAGGAGGGATTACTAACATCATAGGTGAGTAAATTCTAAAAAATTCCATAGAAAAATAATAAATGAGATAGAAGCATTTACGCTTTAAATAGAAGAGTGCATTTTAAAGTAGTTTCTCTTAAAAACCTGCCGGAACAGAGGGGTATGAGGGATTTAAACCCCGCCGTACGCAACGTGTTAAGATTCTGTCTTCGTCTTTAATCTTTGCCATTTTAATTATAATGTGTCTTGGTATGGGCCTGTTTGTGTTCATTTTGTTTGTGACTCTCTTCACTTCCTGAGCTTATATGTCTATTTACTTTGCCAAAATAGGGATGTTTTCAGTAATTACCTTTCCAAACGAGTTCTCAATCTCTTGCTCTGTCTCTTCTCCTTCTGGTACTCGTATGATGCAAATATTGTTATGTTTGATGTTGTCACACTTGTCCCTTAAAGTATCTTCATTTATTTTTTTCTTTTCATTGTTCCAATTAGGTGTTTTCTGCTACCTTGTCTTCTAAATCGCTTATTCCATCCTCTGCTTCATTGATACCTTCTAGTGTATTCTTCCTTTCAGTAAATGTATTGTTTCTTTCTGACTGGTACTTTTTAATGTTTTCTATGTCCTTTATGCTTGCTGTCTGTTTGTTGAAATTCTCTCTAAGTTCCTTAAGCATTCTTATAACAGTGTTTTAAACACTGTCTTTGGTAGGTTCGTTGTCTCCATTTCATTTAGTTCTGTTTCTGGAGGTTTCTCCTATTTTGTTTTGTTTTCATGGGGGGGTGGGGTTCATATTTCTTTGATTCCTCATTCTGGCTGCCTCTCTGTGTTTTCTTCTATATGTTAGGTAGATCTCCTATAGCTCAGTCTTTGCTGGGTGCCCTTGTGTAGTATGTTTCCTGTGGGTCTGATGGCACAGTCTCCTGATCTTCTGTGTGTGTGTGTGTGTGTGTGTGTGTTCCAGGAGTGTTCCTTGAGTGTATTGTGTGTGTTATCCTGTTGTAGTTGAGCCTTGATTGCTTTTGGTGCATCAGTGGGTGGGATTGATTCCCAGGCTGACTGACTGTGATGACTGGCTAGACCCACAGTGTATGAGCTGCTGTGTGGGGGCTGAACCCTCAGAGGAGAATTAACCTCTGTGGGCTCTTATGCTTGTTGAAATCCCCTCTTTGGATGTGTGCCTGGTGGGGTTAATCAGGTAGTGCTTTTGTGTGGTCTGAAATTGGCCTCTGGGTGTGTTGGTTCTGGTGTCTCTTGGGAGAGGCTTCCATGCAGGCCAATTTTAGCCTTGCCTGTTACCAGCCTATGACTACCTGGTAGAAGCTGCAAAGTTATATGTGGTTTGCTGCTGCCTGTCCTGGACCTGGAGGCATGTGGGGGTGACATTGCTGTTAACTGAGACTAGCTGGCACCAGTAGTTGGCATGAGGCAGCCAAGCAAAAGGCCCAGGCCCCCCTAAGCCTATTGCCACCTGCCAGGTGCCCATAAAGCTCAGCCACTTATACAGCCTCCTTAGGTGTACAGGCTGGGCTGCTTGACCCACTGTTGAGAGTGCCCTCAGCAATGCAGCACTAGGTGGGCATGGTGGAGTTCCAGGGAGTCACAAGATGTGGCCAGTGGTTTTTAAAAAATTAATGCACATTCAGTTCTTACACTACCGCCTGACCTGTCACCACTTTGCAAAATGCCCTGAGAACACCACAGCCAGCCACCTCTCACTTCAGGGCAGTGCCTGGCCTGTGACTATTTCACAAAATGCCCTTAGAACACCACAGCCAACCACCACTTGCCTCAGACTTGCAAATTCTTGAGAGCTGCCCAAGAGTGGCTGTGGCACAGGTTTTGGGTCACTGTCCACCACCAAAATCAACCAGGGCTATCCCCTGCTGTAAAAGGCCTCTTTAGCTTGTGGATGGGGGCTGGCTACCCAAGCACCCAGAGTGCCCCTGGCAATGCAGTTCTAGGTAGGCAGGGTAGGGTTCCAGGGAGCTAGGGGTGTGGTCAGTGGTTTCTACAAAGTCAATATAGTCTTGGCTCCTGCACTGGTCCTGGGCCAACAACCATCCCACAAAAATGCCCCAAGAACAGTATGGCCAGCTATCTCAAGTCCGCAGGTTCCCAAGAACTCCCCAAGAGATGCTGCAGCACAGGTCTTGGGTTACCTCCCACCAGCAAATGTTTTCTGGCCTGCCACAGGCCATCTGCCTATGGCAAAAAGTCTTCCACAGCCCATGGAGCAGGGTCAGCAGCCCAGAAGTCAAGAGTATACTGGGTGATGTAGCACCAGCTGCGCAGGAGTGGGTATCCAGGGTGTGCACATGCGTGCATTCCACCAGACCAATGTTGTCCCAGACTTGGCCCTTTGGGGGAGGGCTTAACATTCAAAAGATGACATCTCCTGTAGCCCACATATGTGTCAGGTTCCACACAGGGACAACAATGGCTCCTATCGTTCCATCTCCCACCTGAAGCCACACAACTCAGTCCTTCCCCCATATCCCTGGGCTTTGTGAGCTGCTGTCCCTCCACCAGAAACCAGGAAAGTGACCACTAGCAAGCGAGTTCATGTGCTGGCTCTACAAGAGGGTGTCTGGGTTTCCAGCTGCCTTACACCCCACCAGGAAGGACAGACAGAGTCCTCACTGGTTTTCACTGCCAGATGCCATGGGAACTCCTCTTTCCAGCACAGGACCCCTGGACTGGAAAGCCTGGCCAGGTCTGAGACCCCTCCCTCTACAGGGGGCATCTCTGCCACCAAGGTGACCCTCCCAACATTTAAGCACGATCCATGGGTCTGGGGTTAGCCCACTTCGCTTTTCCACCCCTCTTACAAGTTTCAGTGTGGCCTTCTCTTTATATCCTTAGTTATATGGGTTTTGTTCAGTTAATCTTACAATGATTGTTGAGGTTGATTGTTGTATTAATTTATTTGTAATTTTGGTATGATCCTGAGATGCAGTAGGCATAGCGTTTATCTAATCTGCCATCTTGGACCTCTCTCCCAGTTAGGGCTCATTTTCAAGCGCAGAGCTTCAAACATGGCCATTCCACCCCCAGGCAACTCACTGGGCCTCCGAGCTGATTCTTTTGACTTTGTCCACTGTATCTGCATTTTGATAAAGTGATACATTAATTGTTTCAATTTTATAAAGATATTCAGAGAACAAATTCTTGTTACCAAAATTTCAACTTTAAGATAAGGAATCACAGTCAGAATTTGATGATGCTACAATTTTCCTCTACTTTTGCCCCCCTGATCTTTGATCATAATGTTTTACATTAAATTTACATCAAAAAGTCACAAAGGTGACAACTTCTCATTTGGGCATTAAAACTAATATATAGTCACAAATTGCTTTGCTAAGTCTCTCTACACAGATCCATTTAAAGTACTAGCTCTGCCCTGAAAGATGTGCTGACTTCTAGTAAAAAGTGCCCAATGTATTTTGCTTCATGTTACTTGGCTTCATGTTGGATGATGAAAGTGCACAAGTAATCATGATGCTTTTGTCAGCGATCAAGTTATTCTTTATATGCATTTTATCCTCCCATAATAAAAATCCAGGAATCATTGTGATGAAAATAAAAATGGCCACACTAAGGATTCGCAATATTGTATTAGATGGTAAAAAGTGGCCCTGAGAGTCCCACACCAAATTCTTTCCACTTGTCTTTAATGTATTGTATTTGTGCAGAGGGAGTTAGCAAAGCAGTCTATGACAATATATTAAATGCAAAGCGCAAACTCCAAACAATTGAAGAACAGTTATATATAAATTATCATATGTGTATAAAATACAATGAAAACATTAAAAAATGATGTATCTTCATGGAAAAATGTTCAAAACGTTAAATTTAAGAGCAGGAAATAAACCTGCACATATATATGAAACACGACTCCTGAATTTCCTATTTTTTTATGATTTTGCATGTCAAGTTTAGTTTTTTCCTCTCAATTATCTTCCTGCAGATTTTGAATGCTGGAGGCTATATAAGGCAACTTCTGTAATATAACTTGAGGGTGAAAAGAAGATAACAGTTCTTTAAATGTAATGAAGTATAGTAGATAATGCTAAACGGAGGCTACTCTTCCCAATGTAAAGGCCCAGTTCTTTTAATTCAAGAATACACCTGAATTAATTCTCTGTGAGGGTTCATGTTTGTCTCTTACTCCCCCTTCAAAAGCCCAAAGCCCCCAGTTCTCTATCCATTGGCTGAACTGAGCAAAACATACAAATTTACCGACAATTTCTACTATATGGCCAGACATAAAGGGAAGGACTTTGGTTTAAAATGACCAAGAACTATGAGGGATGGGAGAAAGCAGGCATAACTAAAGTGCTGGCTGCATAATGTACCCCACAACATTATATTAGGGCCCCACATCCATGAAGCTTGGGGACAAGTTGAAAGGAATGAGAACGCAGTACCTGAATCTTCACTTCCCTGTAGAGTCTGTGAGATAGATAATATCATTTAAACCTGAGATTTAAACATATATATATATATATATATATATATATATATATATATATATATATTAAGCATTCTTCAATATTTTCTGGTTTTGATCACTAGTTTAACATGGACTGCATGCATCCTTCCCTTTCCCAATAAAGGACATAGGACCAGAGTTAATCAAATTTGTAATCACACCTTCCTAACAAATAGGTGTATTCAACATTTTTAGAAAAGACCTTATGATGCTTTACTCAATGGCTTACTGTATGTATTATTGGGCTACATGGAGGCAAAACATAACAGCAACATCTTGACTTACAGACATTTAACCTGGGAGGCTATAACCCACCTCTATAAGTCTGTGTTTAAAACTGTGTAACTCTAAATGTTCCAGATTAATATACAGTGAGTGACACGTATAGTAACAGCTAATATTTATTACCGAGCACTAGGTCAACCTCACGCATACTCTAGGGGTATGGTATTATGACCCCAGTTTAGGAATGAAATAAGTAAAGTTTAGAGAAATTAAAAAAAATTCCCCAAGGTATCACAGTAACTGCGAGAGCCAGAAGTCTATCACAGCTCTTATTCCAAAGCCAGTGCTCTTTCCATTATGCTTAGCTGCCTCATAAAAATGGTGAAACCTATGTTAGAGAAGTAAGCCCTGCTATTCAGAGGAACTGAAGAGACATAAGAAATTGGAGATTGGGAGGGAATAGAGTGACTGTATGAAAAGAGGAACCAAGTAATCCACTCTCATCTATCAAATATTTTTGACTTAATAGACTCCATACTGGTTCTATGGATCAAAATAAAACCTGATCTTCTACTTTATAAAATTCTTGAGTTTTAGGGCCCATGAGGGTAAGGAGACTATCCAACTATAGTTTACATGACACTCTTGCGGTTGCTTTTTCAGCTCTGCCAAAAGTAATTAATTCCACTCATTCAGGGTTTGGGTCAAAGTGATATTTCTTGAGTAACAGAGTATCATTTTTTCTTCCTCATGAAATGAAGAATGTGAAGAGAAATTGTACATACAATGTTCCTGACCACACTGTGATAACATTAATTTAAAATGTAGGCTGCAAATTTGGTTATTATTTAGAATACAGTGTTTTGATCTCAATTTGGCCTGTTATCCACTGAAACTTGATACAAAGTAACTTTTAAAAAGCTCTATTGAAATATAATTCACATACCAACAAATTCACTCATTTTAAAGTAAACAATTCAGCAGCTTTTAGTATATTCACAGTGTTCCTCCCTCACCAAAATCAATTTTAGAACACTTACATTACCCCAAAAAGAAACAAACCTTACACCCCTTAGCTATCACCCTGTGACTCCCCTAACAACCCCAGACTTAGGTAACCACTAATCTACTTTCTGACTCTATAAAGCAACTTTCTATTGGATAAAATCTTAAATGTTTTCAGTTTTGAACAGATCAGTTATATCCTGAAAGCTAATACAGAATTGTACACCTGAAATCTATGTAACTTTACTAACAATTGTTACCCCAATAAACTTTAATTAAAAAAATGTATATATATGTATTTTTATATTTCATATATATATATATATATATATATATATATATATATATATATATATATATATATATCTCAACTTCTGTCAGGAAAAAAAGGAAAAGGAAAAAGAGCAGCATCACATTTTCTAATGCGAAGTTGGCTATCACTATTTTGTTTGCAACTACTCTATCTTCACTTTGGCGTTCAAGAACTTAAATTCACTCACAAACATAGAGTCTTTCTCTTCATCATCAGGCACTATCCCCTAAAGTCTACTTTTGCAGAACACTGACAGTATACTCAGGTGTCACATCCAATGCAACACGGGCAGTGAGAGAACGAGAAGGGGCAGCAAAGGGTTAAGAAAGAAACAGAAGTCAAGAGATTTATGCACTAGGGGCCAAGGGTCTCACAGACTCAAAGGACTGAGAGCCCCAAATTGGGCCACCTTGTGGCTTTTATTAATGTACACACAAGAAAGTAACATTGTTTCCTCCACGGTCTGTGAATTTCATACATTATACTAGGGAACTGATTCAAACACTTGCCTGCAAGTGGCCAGAACAGAAAGTCCCAGGATATCTCAGTAATTGTTGTATGTACCTCCCCAAGGGACAAAACCTTTATGCTGAAACTTACTGATATGAATAGATGGAGAACTGATGTTATCACATCATTGAATCTCTTCCCAAGCAGGTTGTGGGAAGGAATGTAGCCACAGAGGCAGAAGTTTTCCTTAGCTTGGGGAAGGTGGGGGTCTATGACCGCCTCTATCAACCCTGTGAGTTCTCCAGATGGCCCAATGCGACTATACCTGTCTTAGGTTGTTCCTCCCTTGAGGAATCTTACCCTTCATTGACTAACCAGCCATCCTCTGGGGCCAAACAGGGAGATATAAGGTGTAAGCACAAAGGTGAAGCAAAGTCCCTGAAAGGATCAGTCTCACAGACTCTCCTTTCTTTAGGGGTAGGTACGAGGAGACAGACCGGTAGGCTGCTGCATGACAACACTCAGGTAATGGTCTTCTTCCAGTAAATCCCAGGGAATGGAGAAGGGGCTGCTGGGAGAGAGCTGTGTTCTCTACTGGTTACATGTCTACGTACTAGTTTATTGAAGCCTCTAGGGAACTCAGGAGTTCCCCGTTTACTTCAAGGTACATCAAGAATAAGGTATCTTCCAAAATCTGATATGCAAGTGTGATAAAAAAAATATGGTGAATGTTTAAATAAAATTTATTACAGTAAAAGACACATTGCCATTCATCCCCTCAAAATACTCCCCCTCACTTCGAACGTACTTATCCCATCATTCTTGCCCCTTTGTGAAGCAGTTCTGGAAGTCCCCTTTTGTGTCTTTAGTTGCACTGTCAGGGCTGCCTTGATGTCCTGAATTGATTCAAAACATTTACTTTTCATGGTCATTTTTACTGTGAGGAAGAGTCAGAAGTATCATGGTGCCAGACCCAGTGAATAAGGTAGATGAGGGAACACTATAATGTTTTTGTTTGACGGAAATTGCTGTATACCAGAAGTGACCTGTGACACAGAGCCTTTCCGTTGTGATCAACAAATACGCTGAATGCTGCTGCCGAATGCCATCCAATGGAAAGCCAGGAATCTTCAATATGGGAAGCAGTGCATAGAACCTTTGTAACAGTGTGTGACAAGTGCCAACTTGTTCAGTGCAGTCAGCTTGGTGTGAGCTACAGTTAAGAGAAGGTGTGTTTTAAAGTGTGCTCTAAATCATCTTCCATCATGACAATGCTCCATGTCACACATCGTTTCTGGTATACGGCAATTTCTGTCAAATGAAAACATTATGGTGTGTCAGTCAGATGTCACAGAAATGGCAGCTTGAGGAGAACCTCTTGAAATCTCCTCTGGAAGTTACAACAAATTGAACAGCTATAATTCTACAAAGGACTCCCTGCACATTGCACAAGTACGCCTGAGAGACTCGCACTGATAATCAACTGAAGGTGGGCAAATTGGGATAGTGGGAGAGGAGGGAAGGGGAAGTGTAAAGATGCAGGTTGCAGGCTTCAGGGCCACAGGACAGAGACCAGAGCCACAGCCTCAGGAGAGAGCAAAATTCAGGCTCCAGATACACCCCTTGTGACCCACAGTTCTGTCTGAGGGATAAGCATACAAAGCAGCTGAATCCAGCATTCAAGGCAGAGAACTCAGGTCAGAACATCGGTTTAACCCTGCACAGCCAGGCAGAAATCAGAAAACAAAGGCACAGAGCCTGACTGCCTCCCTCCCACCATCACAGAGCTCACCCTATCCCCACCCTCCTCAGAGTTAGAACTGGGCTTCAGAAGAAAAGGGTAGCAGTGTTGGATTGAAGAACAAAAGATCTACAACAATCAGAACTGCACTGACACTCCGGGCCACTCAGGCAACAGGTCAGGAGATTGGGTGGCTGAGACAGCTCTGGGCAGGTCAGAGCCAAAGGATTTTGCTGCCTTACTACATTCAACCCCACCCCCACCTTTCTGGGCAGATCCCTGCATGTAATCAGAGCAGCAGAGAAACACAAGGGCTCAGCATTTGGCTGAAGGAGATTTCAGAAGCTCTGGCTGTGGTGTTCTCAGAGTGTTTTCATGGGCTGGGACAGGGAATGCACTGACTCTGTAGAAACAACAGACCACACCCCATAGCACACTGGAAGCCTGCCCCAGCCACCTAGAACTGCATTGCCAGGGGCACTCTGGGCACCTGGTGGCAAGCACCACCTCTGCAAGGTGCTCAGAAGAGGTTTTTTACAGCAGAGGACAACCTGCAACAACCAGGGGAGACTGCTAGAGAGCATTAAGACAAGACCTGCTCTGCAACATAGACGGGAAGTGGCTGGACTTAATATATGTATATATATATATATATATATATATATATATATATATATATATATATTACAAGACCGGGTCTTATATAATATAGTATAATACAATATAATATAATACCCAGTCTTATAATAATTTATATTAATTTTTGCTCCAAAAGACACATTAGAGCTCATGGTCCAGCTAGGTCTTAATTTCAGGGAAGCATGGTATATGTATATATATATTTCCCTTGTCTTTCTTCGTCTTCCTTTTTTTCTTTAATTATTTTTTAACTCTTTTTTGTTTTCTCTTTTTGCTCACTCTCTCTCTTTTCTTTCCTTCTTTCTTTTTCCTACTCTTTTCTTTTTTGTTTTGCTTCTGTATGTCTAGTTTTGTGTGTTTTTTTTGGTGTTTTTCAGTTTAATTCTGTTGTTTGTTGGTTTGTTTTGCTTTTATTTTCTTGTTTTGTTGTTCGTTTTCATTTTTTCGTATTTTTCTTTGTTTTGATTGCTTGTTGTGTGTGGTTTTTGAGTGTGTACTTGTTTTGTGTTGTTGTTGGTTTGTGTTATTTTGTTCTGTGGAGTCATCAAGACGCCAGCACTGGTCCAGGAGCTGAGACACCAAATTTGCAGAAACCACTGACCACACCCTTTATCCCCCTGTAACCCCACCTTGCCCACTTACAACTGCATTGCTAGGGGCATTCTGTGCACCTGGATGAATGGCCCTGCCCCCACAAACCACAGAAGAGGTGTTCTACAGCAACAAACAATCTGTAACAGCCTGGTGAGATTTTGGTGGTGAACAGTGACCCAAATGCTGCACCACAACCATTTGGGAGTAGCTCTTGGGAATTTACAAGCCTCCAGTGGAAGCTGGCAGCAGTGTCCTAGGGGCACCATACAAGGTGGTCACAGGCCAGGTACAAGTATTAGATCTGAACCTGCATTAATGTTGTAAAAACCACTGGTCACATTTCCTGACTCACTGGAACTCCAGCCCACTCAGCTAGTGCTGCATTGCCAAAGTCACTCTCAACATGAGGTCAACCAGCCAGACACATGCTCCTAAGGAGCCTCTTTCAACAATTGGGCCTTACAGGAAACAGACAGGTGACAACAGGGCTAGGGGGCCCTGGGCCATTTTCTAAGCTGCCTCACACCCAATATTGGAGGCAGCCACCTTCAGCTCATGGAGAGGCCATCCCCACATGCCTCTGTCCACCCAATCACATACAGCTGGAGGTATCTACAAGGTAGCCACAGGCTGGTAACAGACAGTGCTGAAATTGCCCTGCATGGGAGCCACACCCAAGTAATGCCAGAAAAAATACATCCAGTGGCCAGCTTCAGCGCAAATGAGAACAATACCTTATTTGACCTATAGGCAGCATACCCAAAGGGAATTCTCAACAGTCACAAGTGCCTGCAGGGGTGAAGCCCCCGTTAAGGGGGTCAGCCCTCACACAGCAGCTCATACACTATGGGCAGTGCCAATCCTCATAGCTAGTCAGCCTGTGAGTCAATCCCACCCACTGACATGCCAACAGCAATCAAGGTCCAACCACAACAGAAGAACACTCACAACAGAAGGAACACCTCTGGAACACATGCACAGGAGATTAGAGATAGTGAGCAATTAGACTACAAAGGACACATGCTACATAAGATCACCCAGCAAAGACTGAGAGACATAGGTGATCTAGCTAATACACAGAAGCAAACACAGAGTGACAGCCACAATGAGGAAACAAAGAAATGTCCCAGATAAAAGAACAGAAGGAACTTCCAGAAATGGAACTAAATGAAATGAAGGCAGACAACCTACCAGATACAGAGTTTAAAAGACTGATGATAAGAATGATGAAGGAACTTAGTGAGGATTTCAACAAAAAAAATAGGAAGCAAAAAGAAGGACATATAAACTATAAAAAAAGAACAAGTCAGAAAATAAGGAATACAATAACTGAAGTGAAGAATACACTAGAAGGAATAACCAGCAGAGCAGAGAATTAAATCAGTGATTTAGAAGACAAAGTAGTAGAATTCACCCAGTCAGAACAACAAAAAGAAAAAAAAGAATAAAAGATAATGTAAACAATTTAAGAGACTTGTGGGACAACATCAAGTGCAACATTAGCATTATAGGACTACTAGAAGGAGAAGAGAAGGGGCAAAGGATTGAGAACATATTTGAACAAATAATGACTGAAAACTTCCCTAACCTGGTGAAGGAAAACGACATGCAAGCCCAGGAAATGCAGCAAGTTCCAAACAAGATAAACCCAAACAGGCCCACACAAAGACACATCATAGTTAAAACAGCAAAGTTTAAATAAAAAGAGAGAATCCTAAAAGCAGCAAAAGAAAGACAGCTAGTTAATTACAAGGGAGTTCCCATAAGACTATCAGCTTACTTTTCTACAGAAAGTTTGCAGGCCAGAACGGAGTGGTAAGAAGTATTCAAAGTGATTAAAAAAAACAAACAAACAAACAAACAAAAAAAAAAACAGGTCTATAACCAAGACTGCTCTACACAGCAAGGCTATCATTTAAAATTGAAGGAGAGATAAAGATCTTCCCAGAAAAGAATAAACTAAAGGAATTCATTACTGCCAAGCCAGTATTGCAGGAAATGTTAAAACGGCTTCTTTAAGCAGACGAAACTTAAAAACAAATTAACTAATGAAGACCAGAAATATGAATAATAAAATGGCAATAACTATGTACCTATATATAATCACTTTAAATGTAAATGGATTAAACACTCCAA
Organism: Rhinolophus sinicus; assembly: GCF_036562045.2. Classification (NCBI taxonomy): domain Eukaryota; kingdom Metazoa; phylum Chordata; class Mammalia; order Chiroptera; family Rhinolophidae; genus Rhinolophus; species Rhinolophus sinicus. The sequence goes on along the minus strand of NC_133768.1, from coordinate 80,467,794 downwards.
TCAAAAGACATAGGGTAGGTGAGTGGATAAGAATACAAGACCTATGCATATGCTGTTTACAAGAGACCAAACTCAGATCAAAAGTCACACACAGTTCTCCTTCCATCACCATATATTCGATCCCCCTTACCCTCATCTCCCACCCCCCACCCCCCGCCCCCCTTACCCTCTGGCAACCACTAAACTATTGTCTGTGTCTATGAGTTTCTGTTTCTCATTTGTTTGTCTTGTTCTTTTGTTGTTTTTGGTTTATATACCACATATCAGTGAAATCACATGGTTCTCTGCTTTTTCTGTCTGACTTATTTCGCTCAGCATTACTCTCTGAAGATCCATCCATGTTGTCACAAATGTTCCTATATCATCTGTGAGATGACAGACATGAACTAAACTTGTGATCATTTCACAATACATGTATATATCATTATATTGTACACCTTAAACCTACACTGTGTTGTGTGTTGATTATATCAATAAAACTGGGGGAATCAAGTCTTACCTCAAATATATACAATTTTTGTCAATTATGCCTTAATTAAAATGGAAAGAAAAAAAAAAGTCACACACAGACTGAAAGTACAGGAATGGAATAAGATATTTCACACAAATGGAAACCAGATGAAAGCGGGGGTAGCAACACTTATATCGCATAAAATAGACTTCAAAAATGAAGACTATAATAAAACACAAAGTAGGGCACTATGTAATAATAAAGAGATCAATACAACAAGAAAACATAACCCTAGTAAACAACTATGCAACCAACACAGCAGCACCTAAATATATAAAAACAGATATTGACTGACATAAAGACAGATATCAACAGTAGCACTAACATAGTAGGGGATTTCAACACTCCACTGACACCAATGGACAATTCCATCAAACAAAAACTCAATATGGAAACAGTAGCCTTAAATGACACATTAGACCAGATCAATTTAACTGATATTTTTAGAGCGTTTCATCCCAAAAGAACAGAATATACATTCTTGTCAAGTGCACATTGAACATTTTCCAAGATAGACCACATGCTAGGCCACAAAACAAGTCTCAATAAATGTAAGACGATTGAAATCATATGAAGCGTCTTTTCTGACCACAGTGCCATGAATCTAGAAATCAATTACAAGAAGAAAACCAGAAAACACACATGGAGGCTGAATAACATGTTACTAGATAATGAATGGGTCAACAATAAAATCAAGGAAGAAATCAAAGGTACCTTGAAACAAACAAAAATGAAATAACAAGGACCCAAAATCTATGGGATGCAGACCTAGCTAAAGAAACAAGAAAAGTCTCAAATAAATAGTCTATCTTTACACCTAAAGGAACTGGAAAAAGAACAGCAAACAAAGGTCAAAGTGGGTACAAGGAAAGAAATAATAAGGATCATAGCCAAAATAAATGAAACAGAGACCAAAAACAAAACAAACAAACAACAACAAAAGAAAAAAAAACTACAAAAGATCAATGAAACCAAGAACTGGTATTTTGAAAAGGTAAACAAAATTTACAAGCCTTTAGCCAGATTCATCAAGAAAAAGAGAAAGAGGATCCAAATTAATAAAATCAACAATGAAAGAGCAGAAGTGACAATAGACACCACAGAAATACAAAAACTTTGAGAAAATACTACGAGCAACTATATGCTAACAAATTAGAACATCTGGAAGAAATGGATAAATTTCTGGAAGAATACAATCTTCCAAGGATGAATCAAGAAGAAACAGATAATCTGAACAGACCGATTACTACTAATGAAATTGAATCAGTAGGCAACAAGCTCCCAGCTAACAGAAGCCCAGTACCAGATGTCTTCACAGGTGAATTTCAGCAAACATTCAAAAATGAACTATCACTGATTCTCTTCAAATTATTCCAAAAACTCCAGAAGAAGGGAAGGCTCCCTAGCTCATTTGTGAGGCCACTATCATCCTGATCCCAAAACCAGACAAAGACATTACAAAAAAAAAGAAAGCTATAGGCTGATATCTCTAATGAACATAGACACAAAAGTCCTCAACAAAATATTAGCAAACAATTTAGCAATACATTAAAAAGATCATATCCCACAAGCAAGTAGGATTCATTCTTGGTATGCAAGGTTGGTTCAATATCCACAAATTAATTAACGTGATACACCATATTAACAAAATGAAAAATAAAAATCATATGGTCATCTCATTAGATGCAGAAAAAACATTTGACAAAATCCAGCAGCCATTTATGATAAAAACTCTCAGAAAAGTGGAAACAGAGGGATCGTATCTCAAAATAATAAAGGACATATATGATAAACCCACAGCTAACATTATACTCAATGGGGATAACCTGAAAGCATTCCCCTTGAGATCAGGAACAATGCCAGTTTGCCCACTTTCACACTTCTATTCACCATAGTGCTGGAAGTTCTAGCCACAGCAATCAGACAAACAAAAGAATTAAAAGGCATCCAATCTGGAAAAGAAGAAGTAAAATTGGCATTATATGCAGATGACATGAGACTATATAGAGAGATTCCACCAAAAAGCTATTAGAACTGATAAATGAATTTAGTTAAGTAGCAGGATACAAAACTAATATTCAGAAATTGCTTGCATTTGTATGCATCAGTAACAAACATTTGCAAAGAAATTAAGAAAACAATTCCACTTACAACTGCTTCAAAATCAATAAAATACTTAGGAGTAAATTTAACCAAGGAAGTAAAAGACCTGTACTCAGAAAATTATAAGACATTGAAGAGAAAAATTAAAGAAGATACAAATAAATGGAAACATATACCATGCTCATGGATAGAAGGAATTAATATAGTTAAAGTGTCCATACTACCCAAAGCAATATACAGATTCAACAAAATCCCTATGAATTTATCAATGACATTTTTCACAGAACTAGAAAATATAAACCTAAAATTTATATGGAACCTTAGAGACACCAAATAGCCACAGCAATCTTGATAAATAAGGACAAAGTGGGAGGTATCATATTACCTGATGCCAAATCACTACAAGGCTATAGTAATCAAAACAGCATGATATTGGCATAAAAACAGAAACATAGATCAATGGAACAGAATAGAGAGCCCAGTAATAAATCCATGCCTATATGGTCATTTAATCTACGACAATAGAAGGAAGAATTTATGTTTGGGTAAGGATAGTCTATTTGATAAATTGTACTGGGAAAATTGGACAGACACAGGCAAAAAACTGAAGCTGGACAACCTTCCTACACCACATACAAGAATAAATTCAAAATGGATCAAAGACTTAAATGTAAGACCTGAAACCATAAAATTCCTAGAAGAAAATTTTGGAAGTAAATTTGCAGTCATTACCCTTAGTATCATTTTTACTGATATATCTTCAGACAAGGGAAGCAAAAGAAAAAATAAATACATGGGACCACATCAAACTAAAGTTTTTCCACAGCAAAGGAAACCATCAATAAAACAAGGCATTCTACTTAAAGGGAGAAGATATTTGCCAATGATACATCTGATAAGGGGTTAATATCCAAACTTTGTAAAAACTCATACAACTCAACACCAAAAAAGACAAGCAACCTAATTTAAAAATGGGCAAATGACATACAGATGGCCAACAGACATATGAAAAACCGCTCAACATCACTAATCATTAGAGAAATGCCAATGAAAACCACAATGAGATACAACCTCACTGCTTTCACAATGGCTATCATCAATAAATCAACAAACAAGTGTTGGAAAGGATGTGGAGAAAAGAGAACCCTCTTGCACTGTTGGTGGGATTGTACATTGGTGCAGCCACTATGGAAAACTGTATGTAGGTACCTCAAAAAACTGGTAATGGGACTTCCTTATGACCCAGCAAGTCCACTCCTGGGTATGTATCCAAAGAAATTCAAAACACTAATTGAAAAAATATATGCACCCCTATGTTTATTGCAGTGCGATTCACAATACCAAGATATGGAAACAACTGAAATGTCCATCGATAGACAACTGGATAAAGAAACTGTGGTATATGGCATTATTTCATCTTTTCTTATGGCAGAATAGTATTCCATTGTGTATATATACCACAGCTTCTTTATCCAACCATCTATTGAACACACTTTGGTTGTTTCCATGTCTTGGCCATCATAAATAAAACTGGAATGAACATTGGAGAACATATATGTTTTCCAATAAATGTTTTCATATTTTTTGGGTGGATAACCAGGAGAGGGATTGCTGGGTCATATGGTAATTATATTCTTAATTTTTTTGAGGACCCTCCATGCTGCCTTCCATAGCAGCTGCACCAATCTGCATTCCCACCAACAGTGTATGAAGGTTCCTTTTCTCCACAGCCTCTCCAACACTTGTTACTATTTGTATTGTTGATGATAGCCATTCTGACTGAGGTGAGGTGATATCTCATTATGGTTTTTATTTACATTTCTCAGAAGATTAGTCATGTTGAGCATTTTTTCATATGTCTATCAGCTATCTGTATGTCCTCTTTGGAGAAATGAACACATATTGTGATATATAGATGATGTATTACAGAATTGTACGCCTGAGACTTATGTAAATTTACTAACAATTGTCACCCCAATAAACTGTGTTAAAGAAAAGAAATTGAAATTTAAAAAAAGAAACTTTATGATTTCACTGATATGTGGTATATAAACCAAAAACAACAAAAGAACAAGACAAACAAATGAGAAACAAAAACTCATACACACAGACAATAGTTTAGTGGTTACCAGAGGGTAAGGGGGTTGGGGGGTGGGAGATGAGGGTAAGGGGGATCAAATATATGGTGATGGAAGGAGAACTGACTCTGGGTGGTGAACACACAATGGGATTTATAGATGATGTAATACAGAATTGTACACCTGAAATCTATGTAATTTTGCTAACAATTGTCACCCCAATAAATTTAAAAAAAAAAGAAAGAAACTGTGGTATATTTATACAATGGAGTATTACTCGAGCATAAAGAAGAATGAAATATTACCATTTGCAATGACATGGATGGACCTAGAGAATATAATGCTAATTGAAATTAGTCAGATGAAGAAAAACAAATGCCATATGATATCAGTTATATGTGGAATCTAAAGAACAGAATAAACGAACAAACAAAACAGAAATAGACTCAGACATTTAGGGGAAAAAACTGAGGATTGCAAGTTGGGAGGAGGTGGGGTTGGGGGAGAAGTTAAAGGGATTGGAAAGTATAAATTAGTAATCACAATATAGCCATGGAGATTTGAATGAAATACAGTTTGGGGAACATAATCAATAATGTAATGATTTTGTAAGGGTCAGATGGGAACTTGTCTTATTAGGGAGATCACTTCATCGACTGTATAGATGTCTGAACACTGCGCTGTACACCTGAAGCTGAATAATATGGAATGTCAACTATAATATATATACAGGATATGGAGTACAGCATAGGGAATAGAGTCAATGGAATTGCAACAGCGATGTACAATATCAGAGGGGTAGTAGATTGGGGGAGGGTGGTTATTACTTGGTGAGGGTGTAGATTTCTAACTATTATATTGTTTTGTACACCTGAAGCTAATAAAAAAAATAAAAACATTATGGTATGTCCTCATCCACCTTATTCACCGGTTCTGGCACCATGCGATTTCTGGCTCTTCAGAGTAATATTCAATAAATATTAGCTTCTTCTCTTTTGTAGTGTCTTCCTATAAACTCCAGATCCCCAGAGATGTTATTATTTTCTCTAATTATCTGGTGCCTGCCCAACATAGAACATACTTTGTATTAATTAATAAATGAAGACTTGGGTTTAAGTGGTTCCATTGCTAGCAAACTATAACATGAATAAATTACTTAACTTGTGGTTGCTTTGGTTTTTTCATATCTTAGAAGGTGATATATAACAGTGCTTCAAAATTTAATACGTATATGAATTATCTAGGTGTCTTGTTAAAATGCAGGCTCTGATTTAGTAGCTATAATAAGCAGAATGCTAAGATTCCTGTCCCCTAGTGTACATGCCTGGTATAATTCTCTCCCATTGCATTGGGGTAAGACCAGGTGCATATGATGAGATGTCACTCCCTTGATTAGGTCACGTTAGATAGTAAAGATGAGGGAATTCTACTCCTGTAATTTAAGGTCCCAAATCCTGGGAGAGCCTCACCTATTCAAGTAAGCCCATTGAGATTGTCCAGAGGTCAGAGATCAGAGATGGAAGGTCAGAGACTCTCTTGCTCACCTTGAAAAAGTAAGATTCTATGAGTTCTACAGTTAAAAGGAAACTAATTATGCCGAAAGCCATGTGAGCCTGGAAGAGGACTCCTTGCCTCAAATCAGACACCAGCCCTGATTGCATCCTGAGCAAAAGGATCCAGCTAAGCTGTACCCAGATTGAGGGGTGGTAGCTTGAGGGAGATGGGTTATCACTTTGTGAGGGAGGTAAATGTCTATTATGTTGCTTTATATGCTTGAAAATAATTTTTAAAAAAGAAAAAGAAAACTTAAAAAAATGGATTAAAAAATATATGAAATAGTACTGTGTTGTTTTCAGCTGCTAAATTTGTGGCAATTTGTAACACAGCAATATATCATTAATACATTAAGTCTGGGTGAGGCATTCTAATCAGTTCCCAGGTGACTATTGATGATGCTGGTGCATATCTACGCTTGGAGTAACAAGAACATTTTACACAATCATTCCAAGACTCAGAGTTATAATGGGATATCAGGGATGAACAACTGGGTGTGCCTCAAACTTAAACATAAAGTTTAATGATTCCTAATCCCTCAATTTAACCTCTGTTTTCTAAAGCTGACTCTCACGTGACATTTGTGGGAAATTCCCACTTAAACTTCAAGACGTTTATTACCAATTAGAATATCATTCTTTTCCAATTTTTGCAAGAAAATTAAACATATTCCCAATCAAATGCATATACCAAAGCACAGAGAGGTAATTATTATTTTAATAAATTCAGTTATTAATTTTTATCAGTCCAATTATATTTAACTACACAAGGTATTATAAGTAATAAGACCTTAATGAGTACACTTGAGGATATTAATATAAGAATGACCAAAATCGGGAGTCGTCATCAAAATGGCAGCGTGAGGTAAGCCTCTGGAAATCTCCCCTGGAATTTACAACAAATTGATCTATAACTCCACAAAGGACTCCCTGCACAGCAGACAGGTAACACAAAGAGTCTCACTACTGAATTCACCTAAAGGTGGGCAAATAGGGTGAACATGTGAGGAGGGAACGAAGTGTGGAGATGGAGCCACGCGGGCACAGGGCACAGACCTAGCTCAGTGCTCTGAGCTACATGCATGCCGGAACTACTGCAGCAGTGAGAGAGGCATGAACTCGGACTGCTAGGGCTCCGTTTATGGCCAACAGGGCTGAGGGGACAGGATATAACACGGTTGAACACAATACTCACGGCTGAGACCTCGGAGAAAAGACTGAGGGAAGAAGGCTGAAAACGGTGGTTTAAGCCTCACTGCCGAGCACAGAATGGAAGCCTTAGGCACTGAGACTAGCCACAGCCTCCCTACCCTCCCAGTGCTTGCCCTGCCCCCACCAGCCCAGTGCTAAAAGCGGAAGAGTAGCAGTGTCAGATCAACAGAACAGAATATTTACAGTTCTGAGAACTGTGGTCCACAGACACAGATTCACACTCCAACTCGTTCCGGCAAAGAGGAGGGAGCTGTGGAAGCAGGAACGGCTGTGGGGGTGGTTGTTGCTATTGCTCTGAGCCAATTCTCACAAATCACCCCACCCCTGTCTTTCCTATCTGGGCGGATCCCTGCAGGTGTAAACAGAACTACTGAAACACACGGGTTCTCATCTGATGTAGGAAGAACTCTGGAACTTCAAAAGCTGTCTGCATCCCCACATGAACGCAGTGCCCAATGACCCGGGAGACCTGTTAACAGAGGAGAAGCACGCCGTCCAGGGAATCCCCCCATTTTGTGAGAAGCTGGAATAGTGCAGAGAACACATAACACTAGAGTGTGAGAGAGAGAGAAAGCCTGCAGTAAGAGGGAAAAATAAAACATTCTATAGACATGTGCTGGAAAACAAAAGAAAGACCTCATCCTATCAATCTGCTGCAGAGCCCACTACTGAAGATGTATAGTTAGAGAAATAATAAATCATTGATAGCAATGAATAACAAAGGCAACAAGACAGCTCAGAAAGAAAGTGAAAAGTCTCCAGAAAATGAACTTAAAGACATGGAAATATCTGAATTAAATTACAGAGAATTCAAGATTGAAATCCTGAAAAAACTCAACGAGGCAAGAAAACAAAGAAACGCAGTTTAATGAACTCATAAACACAATCAAAGAACAACATGAATATTTTACCAAAGAGACTGACATTTTAAAAAGGAACCAAATAGAATTTCTGGAGATTAAGAACTCAATAGAAGAAATTAAGAATAGCCAGCTTAGGTAGTAGATTGACCAGATGGAGGAAAGAATCAGTGATATCAAAGATAGAAACCTGGAAATGCCATGGATGGAAGAAGAAAGAGACTTGAGACTTAAAAGAAATGAAAGAACTCTATAAAAACTTTCTGACTCCATCAGAAAGAGCAATACAAGAATAATGGGCATACCAGAGGGAGAAGAAAGAGAGAAGGGAACAGAGAGTATATTCAAACAATTAGTCAATGAGAATTTTTCAAACTTCTGGAAAGAACTGGATCCCAGAATCCAAGAAGCAGATAGAACACCTAATTACCTCAACCCCAAAAGGTCTACTCCAAGGAGCCATGTATTGAAGCTCTCAAAAATTAACAACAAACAAGAATCCTCAAGGCAGCCTACGAAAAGAAGATGGAAACCGACAAAGGAAAGCACATTAGATTATCATCAGACTTTTCAACAGAAACTGTACAAGCCAGGAGGGAGTGAAACCAAATATTCAAACTATTGAAAGAGAGAAATTATGAGAAAAAAATAATATAACTAGCAAAGATATCCTTTAGATATGAAGAAGGAATAAAGAGCTTTCCAGACATACAAAGCTTAGGGAATTTTCTAATACATGACCTGCACTACAAGAAATACTAAAGGAGGCTATTCGACCACCATCAACAGGGACAATTTGTGGCAACCAAAACATAAAAACGGGGAGAGTAAAGGCCTGAACCAGAATATGTGAATGGAGAAAGTAAGCAGCTGAAGAATATGGAATACTCTAAATTTCAAGCTTTCTTTTACATAAACTTAAGGTTAAACACTCAAAAAAAATCCAGAACTAAAATATATACTGTATTAAAAGAAGAAACAGAGGAAAATATCATAGCAAACTACCACACAGAAATAATAGATAACAACAAAAAGGCAAACAAACAATGGAGACACAGTCTTACCAGAAAACTAAAGATAGAATGATAGGAAATCCTCACATATCAATAATCACCCTAAATGTAAATGGACTGAACTCACCAATAAAAAGGCGCACAGTAGCAGGTTGGATCAAAAACTAAACGCAACCATATGCTGTCTCCAAGAGACACATCTCAGCTACAAGGACGAGCATAGACTCAAAGTGAAAGGGTGGAAATTGACATTCCAAGCAAATGGTATCCAGAGAAAATCAGGTGTAGCCATAATGATATCAGATGAAACAGACTTCAGGGTGAAAAAGTTAACAACAGACAAAGATGGATATTTCCTAATGGTAAAGGAGATTATACAACAGGAAGACATAACAGTCATCAATATTTATGCCCCCAATCAGAGAGCACCGAAATATACCAAGCAACTACCAACAGAACTAAAGGGAGAAATTGACCAAAACACAATTATACTAGGGGACTTAAATACATCATTGACAGCTATGGATAGATCATCCAAACACAAAATAAATAACCAAATAGCAGCCCTAAATGACACATTAGACGAAATGGACATAATAGATATTTATAGAGCACTTCATCTTAAAACATCAGACTATTCATTCTTTTCTAGTGTACATGGAACATTTGCAAGGATCGACCATATTGGGACATAAAAATAACGTCGGCAAATTTGAGAAGATTGAAATCATACCAAGCATATTCTCTGATCACAAGGCTTTGAAATTGGATATCAACTGCAAAAAGAAAGCAGGAAAAACACAAATACATGGAGATTAAACAACATACTTTTAAAGAAACACCAGGTCAAAGAAGAAATTAGAGGAGAGATAAAAAATACATAGAAACAAATGACAATGAAAATACATCCTACCAAAATTTGGGGGATGCAGCGAAAGCAGTTTTAAGAGGGAAATTTATATCATTACAGGCCTATCTCAAGAAACAAGAAAAATCCCAAATAAATAACCTCATGTTACACCTTAAAGAACTAAAAAAGAAGAACAAATGAAACCCAAGGTCAGCAAAGGAAAGGAAATAATAAAAATCAGAGCTGAACTAAATGAAATAGAGAACAAACAGACAATAGAAAAAATTAATGTGACAAAGAGCTGGTTCTTTGAAAAGATTAACAAAATTGACAAACCCTTGGCTAGACTCACTAAGATAAAAAGAGAGAAGACACTAATTAACAAAATCAGAAATGAAAAAGGGGAAGTTATCACGGATGCCACAGAAATACAAAGGATCATCCAAGAATACTATGAAGGACTATATGCCACCAAATTCAATAACCTAGAAGAAATGGACAAGTTCTTAGAAACATATAGCCTTCCAAGGCTGAACCATGAAGAACTGGAAAATCTAAACAGACCGATCACCAGTAACGAAATTGAATCAGTCATCCAAAACCTTCCCAAAAGCAAAAGTCCGGGACCAGATGGCTTCACTAGTGAATTCTACCAAACCTTCAAAGAGGATCTAATACCAATCCTGCTCAAACTCTTCCAAAAAATTGAAGAAGAGAGAGTACTCCCTAACTCATTTTATGAGGCCAACATTAGCCTGATACTAAAGCCTGGTAAGGACAACACAAAAAAAGAAAACTACAGACCAATGTCTCTGATGAATACAGATGCAAAAATTTTAAACAAAATCCTAGCAAATCGAATGCAGTAAGGCATTAAAAAGATTATTCAGTACGTCCAAGTGGAATTCATCCCCGAGCACAAGGATGGTTGAACATTCGCAAATCCATCAATGTGATACATCACATAAACAAAATAAAGGACAAAAATCATATGATTATATCAATTGAGGCAGAAAGAATTCAGCAATATACAACATCCATTGATGATTAAAACACTTAATAAAATAGGTATGAAAGCAAAATACCTTAACATAATAAAGGCCATATATGACAAGCCCTCTGCTAATCTCATAATTAATGGTGAAAAACTGAAGCCCTTTGCTCTACATTCAGGAACACGACAGGGCTGTCCCCTATCACCTCTGCCTTTCAACATAGTATTGGAAGTCCTTGCCAGAGCAATCAGGCAAGAGAAAGAAATAAAAGGCATTCAAATAGGAAATGAAGAATTTAATTGTCACTCTTTGAAGTTGACATGATGCTATATATAGAGAACCCTAAAGACTCTACCAAAAAGCTATTAGAAACAATCAATGAATACAGTAAAGTTCCTGGCTACAAAATCAATGTACAAAAGTCCATTGCTTTCCTATATACTAACAATGAAATCTCAGAAAAAGAAAAAAAAACAATTCCTTTGCAATTGCAGCAAAACGAATAAAATGCTAGGAATAAACTTAATCAAGGATGTGAAAGACCTCTATGCTGAAAACTACAAGACATTTTTTAAAGAAATTGAAGAAGACACAAAGAAATGGAAAGACATTCTGTGCTCATAGATTGGAAGAATAAAGATAGTTAAAATGGCCGTATTACCCAAAGCAATGCACAGATTTAATGCAATCCTCATCAAAATCCCAATGGCATTTTTAAAAAGAAATAGGAGAAAAAAATAATCAGGTTTGTTTGGAACCACAAAAGACCCCGAATACCAAAAGCAATCTTAAGAAAAAGGAAAAATGCTGGTTGTTATCACACTCCCTGACTTTAGCTTGTACTACAGGGCTACAATAACCAAAACATCATGGTATTGGCAGAAAAACAGACACATCGACCAATGGAATAGAATTGAGAACTCAGAAATAAAACCACATAAATGTGGACAGATAATTTTTGACAAAGAAGCAAAAAACATGCAATGGAGGAAAGATATCCTCCTCAATAAACGGTGCTGGGAGAATTAGAAAGCCACATGTAAAAGAGTGATACTGGACTGCCGTCTGTCACCATGTACCAAAGTTAATTCAAAATGGATCAAAGACTTAAGCATAAAACCTGAAACAATAAACTGCATAGAAGAAAACATAGGCACTAAACTTAGGGATCTTTGGTTCAAAGAGCATTTTATGAATTTGACTCCAATGGCGATGGAAGTAAAAGCTGAAATAAATGAATGGGACTACATCAAATTTAAAAGCTTCTGTACAGCAAAAGAAAACATCGATAAACCAAAAGCAACAAAAGAACAAGACAAACAAATGAGAAACAGAAACTCATAGACACAGACAATAGTTTAGTGGTTGCCAGAGGGTGAGGGTAAGGGGGATCGAATATATGGTGATGGAAGGAGAACTGACTCAGGGTGATGAACACACAATGGGATTTATAGATGATGTAATACAGAATTGTTCACCTGAAATCTATGTAATTTTACTAACAATTGTCACCCCAATAAATTTAATAAAATAAAATTTAAAAAGAAAAAAAAAAAAAAAGAAAAATGGGAGGAGGAACTGAAGAGACATTTCTCCAAAGAGGACATACAAATGGCAAATAGATATATGAAAAAATGCTCAACATCACTAGTCATTAGAGTAACGCAACTAAAAACCACAATGAGCTATCACCTCACCCCAGTTAGAATGACTATCATCAACAAGACAAATAGCAACAAGTATTGGAGAGGCTGTGGAGAAAAAGGAACCCTCATACACTGTTGGTGGGAATGCAGACTGGTGCAGCCGTTATGGAATGCAGTGTGGAGGTTCCTCAAAAAATTACGAATAGAATTGCCATATGACCCAGCAATCCCTCTCCTGGGTATCTACCCTAAAAATCTGAAAACATTTATAGATAAAGACACGTGTGGTCCAATGTTCTTTGCAGCTTTGTTTACACTGGTCAAGACATGGAAACAAACGAAATGTCCTTCAATGGATGAATGGATAAAGAAGTTGTGGTATATATACACAGTGGAATACTATTTGGCGGTAAGAAAACATGAAATAGGACCATTTGTGACAACATGGATGGATCTTGAGATTATAATACCAAGCGAAATAAGTCAGACAGAAAAAGCGTAGAACCATAGGATTTCACTGATATGTGGTATATAAACCAAGACTCTGGGTGATGAACACACAATGGGATTTATAGATGATGTAATACAGAATTGTACACCTGAAATCTATGTAATTTTACTAAGAATTGTCACCCCAATAAATTTAATAAAATTAAATTTAAAAAAACAAACAAAAACAAAAACAAAAAAACAAATGAGAAACAAAAACTCATAGACACAGACAATAGTTCAGTGGTTACCAGAGGGTAAGCGGGGTGGGGGTTGGGATATGAGGGTAAGGGGGATCAAATATATGGTGATGGAAGGAGAACTGACTCTGGGTGGTGAACACACAATGGGATTTATAGATGATGTAATACATAATTGTACACCTGAAATCTATGTAAATTTACTAACAATTGTCACCCCAATAAACTTTAATTTGAAAAATTTATGAGCAAAATCGAATTCTTTTTTAATTTTTCCAAAAGCAAGTTTTGATTCACAAAATAAATTTTGCATTTGCTATGTTATTAAACCACTTTTTATGATTTTCCTATTTTGACTGTGTGGTTGGACACTACTACGTAGGTATAGAGGAATGTCTGTTTTACAGTGAGGCTGATATACTTGGTCACACTTTCAGGAGTATTAGGACTAAAAGACTTATCTCCATGGAACTACAGGTGTCAGGATTCTACCAGCTAAGGGCTTCATTTATCATGGCAATCTATCTTGTGTTGATGAAGAAGAGTACCGAGCCTGGAGATCACTGAAGATAAAACCAGAACTCAGTTATTGCGGATCTCTTTTAGGACTTATTCTATGAAAAGAGAAAATCATTTTCCCTGGATCCTTTCTTCTGCATTTGTTAAACGGATCTTACTAAACTTTCTGTTCAATCACTCTAATTCATTTCAGAAAGTATTTATTTAGTAGATTACTGTCCTAGGAGAAATGTTGTATGAATAACATATGCCTACCCTTATGTAGTTTATGATCTAGTGGAGAAGAAAAACACACACAATTATCATAGAGTGTGATAACTGACCAAGAGATGTATAACTGCAATGGAGGTAATATCTAATTTTGAATTTGAAGTACGAGTAACATTTTGTCAAATAAAGGGAAGAGGGGATTCCTAGCAGAAAGAACAGTGTGCTCTATGGGGGAGAGAGCAAAAAATATAAAATTCAGTATGGTTAGAACATGGGAGAGAGGGAAGGCAGGGAGAGAAAGCTGGAAAATAATGTAGGGGTCAAAACATGTTGGCTGGTAAGCCATATAACAGATTTTGGACTTTATATTAAAGCAAACTTTTGGGTCTCAGGACCCTATCATATTTTTAAAAATTCTGGAGAGGCCAAAGAGCTTTAGTTTGGACATTACATCTGCCAATACTTACAATATTAGAAATTAAAACTGGGGAATTTTAAAGTACATATTTACTCATTTAAAATAATTAAAGATCCATAACATATTAGCATAAGTATTTTTATAGATCTCTTCAATATTTGGCTTGCATATAAAAATCCCAATGGCATTTTTTAAAGTCATAGAACAAAAAATCATCAGATTTGTTTAGAAACACAAAAGACCCCGAATAGCCAAAGCAATCTTAAGAAAAAAGAACGATAATGGAGGTATCACACTTCCTGACTTTGGCTTGTACTACAGGGCTACAATAGTCAAAACAGCATGGTATTGGCAGAAAAACAGACACATAGACCAATGGAATAGTATTGAGAACCCAGAAATAAAACCACATAAATATGGACAGATAATTTTTGACAAAGAAGCAAAAAACCTACAATGGAGAAAAGACAGCCTCTTCAATAAATGATGCTGGGAGAATTGGATAGCCACGTGCAAAAGAATGAAACTGGACTGCTATCTGTCACCATCTACCAAAATTAATTCAAAATGGATCAAAGACTTATGCATGAGACCTGACACAATAAACTACATAGAAGAAAACATAGGTACTAAACATATGGACTTTGGGTTCAAAGAGCGTTTTATGAATTTGACTCCAAAGGCAAGGGAAGTAAAACTAAAATGAATAAATGGGATTATATCAAACTAAATAGCATCTGCACAGCCAAAGAAACCATCAACAAAATAAAGAGGCAACCAACAGAATGGGAGAAGATTTTTGCAAACAGTGCCTCCGATAAGGGGCTGACATCCAAAATATACAAGGAAATCCTGCAACTCAACCACAAAAATACAAACAATGCAATTGAAAAACGGGCAGAGGGCCTGAAGAGACATTTCTCCAAAGAGGACATACAAATGGCCAATAAATGTATGACAAAATGCTCAATATCACTAATCATCAGAGAAATGTAAATAAAAACTACAATGAGATATCACCTCACCCCTGTTAGAATGGCTATCATCAACAAGACAAATAATAACAATTTTTGTAGAGGCTGTGGAGAAAAATGCAGATTGGTGCAGCCTCTATGGAAGGCAGTGTTGAGGTTCCTTAAAAAATTACGAATAGAATTACCATATGACCCAGCAATCCCTCTCTTAGGTATCTACCCTA
The DNA here is from genome assembly GCF_036562045.2 of Rhinolophus sinicus. Taxonomy (NCBI): domain Eukaryota; kingdom Metazoa; phylum Chordata; class Mammalia; order Chiroptera; family Rhinolophidae; genus Rhinolophus; species Rhinolophus sinicus. Next base: position 80,451,939 of record NC_133768.1, on the reverse strand, counting down.
AAATTCTGAAAACTTTTAGCTATAAAGACATGTGTGCTCCAATATTCATTGCAGCTTTATTTGCTGTGACCAAGACATGGAAACAATGAAAATGTCCCTTGATAGATGAATGGATAAAGGAGTTGTGGTATATATACACAATGGAATACTATTCAGCAGAAAAGATGAAATAGGACCATTTGTGACAACATGGATGGATCTTGAGAGTATAATGCTATGTAAAATAAGTCAGAGAGTAAAAGTAGATAACCATATGATTTCACTGATATGTGGTATATAAACCAAAACCAAGAAAAGGACAAGCAAATTAGAAACAAAAACTCATAGACACAGACAATAGTTTAGTAGTTACCAGAGGGTAAGGGGGGAGAGGTGGTAGATGATGTTAAAGGGTATCCAATATGTCGTGATGGAAGGAGAGCTGACTCTGGGTGGTGAACACACAATGGGATTTACAGAGGATATAATACAGTATTGTACACCTGAAATCTATGTAACTTTACTAACAATTGTCACCCCAATAAACTTTAATTTAAAAAAAGTAAAAAATAGAAAAAAAAACACACCCCAAATATTTACATATAATGGAAATGCTGAATAAAATAATGTACTATTCATAAAACAGAGAACAATATAGCTCTCAAGATGAGCTGGATGTACATAAATGTCAATGAACAGATGTTAAAAGATAACAGTAAATAAACCAAGAACCAGGATGTGAAAAAAAAAAAGTAAGAAAGAACAAAAGAAAACAGGCTGATGCTCATATCTGACTTCAGCCAACTTATTGTAATGTCACATCACCTCTGGAAAATTCTGCTGTACACTCATGAAAGAATGAAAGTGAAAATAGCAAATCATACCCCAACATTATTATGAACATCATTTTGACTCTGCAATTTTATCTCACAGACCTCTAGATATCTCACAGAACATAATTTGACAAACACTATGTTAAGACAATGAGAAAAGTTTGAAGGGTGCAAAGAAGGGAACTAGACATAAACAGAGTTTCATTTTAGAAACTTACTCTACAGAGAAGAGAATGTGTTCTAGAGAAATAAGAATAGAATCAGGTAGGCTAGTATGGATTCCAAAATAGTGTACGTCATCATATCTAGCTTTACTGAGCTACCCAGAAAGGGTTTTAAATGATATCACACATACCAAATATTTATTACAGAGTTAGCTCTTAGTGCTACTGCTATAGAAATCATCAGCTTACTATGAATCTTCAGGGTAAAATCCAGTTTAGAAGTGGAGTCAGCAACAGAGCAAACTTTGGCAAGACATTCAAATTCCTTAAGGAGTCTGCAGGACTGCAACTCAACCAACAAATCACTCCCCCACCAATTAGATGGTATTGACAAAAGGAATGGATGAAAGAGAAGATGTGTTTAGTTAAGGACCTGGCAAAGAAATCCCTGGATCAAGAATGACAGTGCATAGCAAATAAATAAATTAATAATTATTATACCATGTTTCCTCACAAATAAAACCTAGCCGGACAATCAGCTCTAATGTGTCTTTTGGAGCAAAAAATAATACAAGACCTGGTCTTATTTTAGTATAATATAAGACTGGGTCTTTAATATACTATACTATACTATACTATACTATACTATACTATACTATACTATACTATACTATACTATACTATACTATACTATACTATACTATAATACTGGGACTTATGTTAATTTTTGCTCCAAAAGACGCATTAGAGCTGATTGTTTAGCTAGGTCTTATTTTCGGGGAAACACAGTAGTAATAATAAACTACTAATAAGTAACATTTTTTTAACACTTACTATATGCCAGGTCCTGTGCTAAGAGCTTAATCATTTTAACTTAATCCTCACAACCATTTGAAGTAGATAATATCATCATTCCCAATTGGTATTATTATCATCCCCATATCCAGGGTGAGAAAGCTATTGGGGAGCAGTGAGATAACTATGACTAGGCAAAGGCAAAACCAAGTAACTCAACCAAGGTTATGAAACTAATAAAGGGCAGAGCTAGGATTGGCGCATGTGTCTGTCTGACTCTAAAGCCTGTGTTTAGCCACTGTGCTAAATATGCATGAAAAATCACAATGTAAAACACCCCATGAATAAAGCTAGTTTCTGTATTAAACAGATTATTCATAATTCATGATAAACGAGTGGCTGACTGTTGTCACACAGCAGCCTACCCGTCTGTCCCCTTGTACCTACCCCTAAAGAAAGGAGAGTCTGTGAGACTGATCCTTTCAGGGACTTTGCTTCACCTTTGTGCGTACACCTTATGTCTCCCTGTTTGGCCCCAGAGGATGGCTGGTTAGTCAATGACGGGTAAGATTCCTCAAGGGAGGAACAACCTAAGACAGGCACAGTTGCACAGGGGTCATCTGCAGAACTCACGGGGTTGATAGAGGTTGGCATAGACCCCCACCTTCCCCAAGCTAAGGAGAGCTTCTATCTCTATGGCTATATTCCTTCCCACAACCTGCTTGGAAGAGATTCAATGATGTGATAACATCAGTTCTCCATCTATTCATATCAGTAAGTTTCAGCATAAAGGTTTTGTCCCTTGGGGAGGTAGATACAACAATTACCAAGACATCCTGGGACTTTTGGTTCCGGCTGCTTGCAGGCAAGGGTGATTGGTTTTAATCAGTTTCATACTATAATGTATGAAATTCTCAGACCATGGAGTAAACAATGTTACTTTCTTGTGTGTACATCAATAAAAGCCACAAGGTGGCCCAATTTGGGGCTCTCAGTCCTTTGAGGCTGTGAGACCCTTGGCCCCTAGTGCATAAATCTCTTGACTTCTGTTTCTTTCTTAACCCTTTGCCGCCCCTTCTTTTTCTCTCACTGCCCGTGTTGCGCTGGACGCGATAGTTGATACTAGATAAATCCTGATGCTTAAAGTAACATTTTAGTCCATGCTAGAAACAAGAAATCTAAAGGAATAAAGTTTATTGTTGAGAATTGTTGATAATATTTAGGATTAAGATGTATTTTTCTGAGGAACAGACCCACTATAGTTTATACTTTGATTGTTGTTTACAATTTCAAAAATTTAGCCATTGCTAATAATTGAGGGGCAATGCAAAACAGTGCTTAAACTTAATCAGACTGTCTGGATTTGAATCCCAACTCTATCACTTACTAACTATATAACACTGGGCAAGTCACTTCTCCTACCTATGCATCAGTTTTTGTGACCCTAAAACAGAAACAATAATAGTGCCTAATTCAAATGGTGTGTGTTTTTTAGGATTAAATGATATAATATATGTCAAGTATTGATTATAAATATGTCACAGATTAAATATCAAAAAATATTAGATATCACAAATTAAATGCTCAAAATTATTAACTGTCATAATTAAATTCTACCCAAAGAGCTCCTCCTTTACTATAGTTATTTAGGGTACTATTTAAACATTTTTAAGACCTGAAATTTTTCATATGTAAATAAAGATGTACAAAGAGATGTCTAAGATCCCTGCCAGTTTCAAGTTTCTGTGTTATCAAGTTGGCCTAAAAATACCACTCTCCCTCTGATACTGTTACAATGGAGGCTTTGCCAAAATAATCAAATACTCATTCAAATAGAGAGACTTATACTCCCAGAATTAAACTAACCAGAATAGGGGCTGAATTTTTGGTAGAATGGACTGGATCTTTTGGCATTTTCTGAATATAGTCTTAATTTGCCAAGCTTACCATAACATTTTGAAGAACTTAAAAGTTTAAGTAGAATTGGGCTTAGTAAGAGGTAAACATTCTCTAAATGTCAAGTAATTATAATAATCATTTTACCTATGACATTGTAAAAAATTCTTGACCCCCTGTGCTTATAACAAAACCTTCTTTTATTTTAAAGCACACCCATCACATAAAGCACAACATCAACATAGTTTCACAAGATTATTTTTACTTGTTCAAACACTTACGCGCGCGCACACACACACACACACACACACACACACACACACCACTTGGCTATTGCTGAATTTTGTTATTCCCTTTTGCTTAGTTAAGGACAAAAGGCTGCCATTTCAGGATTGAAGCAGAGTCCTTGTGGCACCTAGGAAAAAGGTGAAAAACACTTTATACTGCACTGGCAATGTAGTCTTCATTCAGTGAATTGCTCTCTCTGATAGTTGCTTTCTTAAGTGGGAATTGATGCAGCTGTTTTGTTGATAGCAAGCTACTTGGAATCACTGACATACAAGTCAATTTCTGACTTTACAAGATACTCTCAAAGCTATGAACAACTTTTTTAAAAAGTAGGTTAACGTCTGACCAGCAAAGATGACAACAACAACAAAAACATTCCAGAATGCTGCAGGATACTGGGGTTAAGGGAGACAAAAGGATTAAGGCAAAGTAGATAATAAGGAGTGAGTTTGTGTTGGGCTTACAAATTTGTCCACTGGGACAATCTGTTCGTAATGTCAAAGAGTCATATATGCATTCTTTATCTTCCAAAACTAGAGATGGAGAAATAAAGGAATCTTGCTTACATGGAATCTCATAGCTGAAACAGGCCTTAAGAGCCATCTAGCGTAGTTTCCAAATTAAGTGACTTCCCAAAGGTCACACACCTAGTGATAGAGCTAGGACCAGAATTCCAGTTTATTTATAGTTTATTTTTTTCAGTTTATTATTTTTAGTTTACCATAAGTCCTCATAGCTAGTGTCTATAAAAATGTTTTTACAATGTATTTATTAAATAATGTATTTGTAAAGGAAGTTCTAAATCATCAAAATAAGTGAAAGTCTCAATATGGTGAAGTGCCTAAGATAATATACAAATCAATTCCTAGTAGACATAATTCACTAATAAATCTACAGAATGCCAAACTAAAACACACACAGTACCCACAAAATGGGTATAAACAGAAAACCTTCCAAGTATACAGTAAGAAAGGCTTCTAGAGAAAGTCAGCTATGAATGTGGGAGACATATTTCCAAATGCCTTGCCTCCTGCTTTGTCTCTTCTTGAGTTCAGTTCTCATGTTGAAACCCCCAACTCCTACAATTCTCCCTTTAACCTTTCCCTGGTTTTCCTCTTTCAGCCCACAAAAGATATGTGCTGGCAGTTCAAGGTGTTGATTTAACCATCAAATACCATTCTTCTTCCTACAGTGCTGGCTATAAAAGTAGGGGAAGTAGCAGAAATGTATGGGTTACCAACTATAATGTGTATTCTCAAAATAGCTGCTACACAGTAGATAACCAATGATTACCCGATAAATATTGCTTACTTTTATTCTACTACCAGAGATGAAGTCCTATGAATCTTAGAGGCTATGAAATGTTTCTACTATCCCAATGATGATGAAAATGACTCAGAGAAATATCACATGCTCAGCTTTTCTCAGATGAAACCTTAGAAAGGGACTTATTTACAGATTGTGAGAGTTAGATGCTAGAATCGGGATATATAAGACGGGATGGGGAAAGGAGGGTGAAGACCATGAGGTAGAAAAGGGATAAAAAAAAAAGAGCATCAGGAGAATCCTAGAAACTAACTTCAGAATTCCATTCCAACTATGTTGATATAAATGGTACCAAACTTGTTTTCCCACTGGAAACAGTTATACAACTGAACAAAGTATATGAAGTAGTTTTCAGGCATTGGACAAAAAGCACTACAGGATGTAATGCTTGAAAGAAGAGCAACAGAAAAGAGGAGCACCATGTTCACTCTAGCCTCTTTATTAGTGTACAATTCCAACCTCAACACATAAAGGTGGAGTCCAAGCAGAGAATGAGGAGAGACAATAGAATTAAATGAAATACTGAAAACTATTTAATCAACTCAAAAGAAAGCAGAAAAAGAGGAATGGATGAACACAAATACATAAAACAATTAAATACAACCATAAAATGATAGAATTAATATGAGCCACATCAATAAATACATTAAATACACATGGAAGAAGCACAGTAAGAGTTATTTATTATTGGAAGTAAAACAATGTGAAATCTATGTAATTTTACTAACAATTGTCACCCCAATAAGTTTAATAAAATAAAACTAAAAAAAAAAAAAAAGAAAGCCAGAGTGTCTGTATTAATGTCAGACAAAGCAGATTATGAAACAAAGATTATTATCAGATATATTTAGGAATATTGCAAATGATAAAAAGGGCACTTTAAGAGGAAGACAACAATATGTTAAAAGTATATGATCCTAATAGCAGATTTTCAAAATACATGAAGTAAAAACTGACAGAACTGAAAGGAGAAATTGAGAAATGAACAATTTTGGTTAGAGATTTTTTGCATTGCTTACTCAGTTAATTGATAGAAGTTGAAAAGAAACAACTGAAACACAGAAGATATGAGCAACACTATGAACAAATTGGACCTACATGACATTTATAGACTAATACACCATGTAACATCAGAAAATAACTTTTTAACTTCACATAGAATATTCATCAAGATAGACCATATGCTAAGTGATGAAATATATCTCATTAAATAAAAATATTTGATAAATACCCAGAAGTGGGACTCCTGCATCATAAGGTAGCTCTATTTTTTTTATTTTTTGAGGAACCTCCATATTGTTTTCCACAGCGGCTGCACCAATTTGCAATCCCACCAACAGTGCATGAGGGTTCCTTTTTTCCACATCCTTGCCAATACTTGTAAAATCTTACAAGGTGTATTACCTGATAACAGTGGAATTTAATTAGAAGTAAATAATATGATGTCTAGAAAATTTTTAAATGTTTGGAAATTAAATATCACACATCTAAAATAACCCACAGATGACAAAAGAAATAAAAACAAAATTTAAATACTTCTGCTGAAAAATAATAAAAACAATATATCAAAATCTGTGGTAAGCAGCTAAATCAGATATTACAGGGAAAAGTATAACATTAAATGCTTATATTAGAAAATAAATGTTTGAAATCAATTACATAAGTATTGACCTTAGGAATATAAAGAAAGAAAAGTTAATTATCAATATAATAAATGGGAGGGAAAATATTTAAGAAAAGTGCACAATTCAATTAAATAGAAAGAATAATCAGAGAAAAAATAAACAAAGTTTTTTGAAAAAGGTAATTAAAATGATAAATTTTTAGCATGACTCATCAGGAAAAAGAAACACAATTTACTAATATTAGAACTGAAAGTGGAAATATCATCATAGGTCCTATAGACATTAAAATGACATTATTGGGAAAAACTTCAGGTCAATAAATTCAGCATCTATGTAATTTTACTAACAATTGTAACCCCAATAAATTTAATTAAAAAAAAAATTCAGCATCTTGGATGAATGGACAAATTCTTTGCAAAACATAACAAAATTAACCCAGAAGAAATAGAAAATTTCAATTGAATTATATTTGTTAAGGGAATATAATAATAAAAACCCTCAAACATACCTAGACCTGGCGGATTCTGTCAAACATTTAAGGAACAAATAATATCAATCTTACATAAATCTGCTCAGAAAAATAGAGGACGAGAGATTTCTGTACAACTTATTTCATGAGGTCAACATCAACCTAATCATAAAATCTGACAAAAACATTACAAGGAAACTAAAATTCAGTACCCCTCTTAAAGATAAATGTAAAAATTCTTAACAAAATATTAGCAAAGAGAATCCAGCATATACAAATATTTAATGCCTCGAAGAAAACTGCACTTTATTCCATGAATGCACGATTTGTTTAATATTTGTGTATCAATTCATGTAACATAACTCATCAAGTGAAAAAGGAAAAAAAAGATATACAATCCCCTCAATAAATTCAGAAAAAGCATTGACAAAATTAACCACTCATTCATGATTTTAAAAAACTCAGCACCCCCATGTTCATTGCAGCATTATTTACAATAGCCAATACACAGAAACAACCCCTTAGTCCATCGATTAATAAATGGATAAAGAAATTGTGGTGTGAGATGATGTCATAGAAGTGGTGGCATGAGGTGAGCCTCTTGAAATCACCCATGGAATTTACAACAAATTGAACAACTATAATTTCACAAAGGACGCCCTGCAGAGCATACAGGCAAGACGAGGAGACACACAACTGAAATCATCTAACGGTGGGCAAATTGGGCATGTGGGGGGAGGAAGGAAGAGAAAAGTGCAGAGAAAGCCTGCTGCACTGCTGCAGGAGCAGACCTGAACTAGGAGCTCCGAGCTCCCTGAATTCCAGAGCTACCACAGTCATGGGAGAAGGAAGAATTCAGAATTACTAGCACTCTCCTTATGGCCCACACCCCACCTGAGGGATCAACATATAATACAGATGAACCCAATGCTCACAGCAGAGACTCACAGCAAAGACTGAAGGAAGAAGGGTAAAAACAGCAGTTTAAGCCCTCACTGCTGAGCAGAGGATGCAAGGCATAGACACTGAGACTAGCCAACCCCTCCCACCATCCCACAGCTCACCCCACCCCCACATGCCCAGGGCTAGAAGCAGAGCGGTAGCAGTGTCAGATCAAAAGAACAGCATATTTGTAGTTCTGAAAACTACAGCCTCGCAACCACTGACTCACAGCCCAACTAGTTCCTGCAAAGTGGAGGGAGCCCTGGCTGCAGGGTGGGCTGCGCTGGTGGACACTGAAATGGCTCACAGCCACCTCTAAAAACCCACCCCACCCCCACCCCCACCTATCTGGGTGGATTCCTGCAGGGGTAAACAGAGCCACTGAAACACACAGGCCCCGAAACTGCTGCAGGAAGAGCATCAGAACTTCAGAAGCTTTCCACATCCCTGAACTGAGACAGTGCCCTGAGAACCTGTGAGGCAACCTGCTCACAAAGGAGAAGCCCACCTTCCAGGGAATGCCCCCATTGTGTGAGAAGCCGGAACAGTGCAGAGAAAATATAACAATATAGCATGAGAGAGAATTAAAGGCTGCAGTTGGAAAGAAAATAAAGCATTCTTCCAATACCTACTGGAAAGCAAAGGAAAGACTACTTCCCACCAACTTGTTGCAGAACCCACTCCTGTAGATTCCCAGGAAGAGAAATAATAATTCACTAATGGCCATAAATAAACAAGGTAACAAGGCAGCTCAGAAAGAAAATGAAAAGTCTCCAAAAAATGAACTAAAATACATGGAAATATGTGATTTAAATGACAGAGAACTCAAGATTGCAGTTCTGAAAAAAACTCGACAAGATACAAGAAAACACAGACAGGCAGTTTCATGAACTCAGAAACACAAAGAACAAACTGAACATTGTACCAAAGAGATTGTAATTTTGAAAAAGAATGAAATAGAATTTCTGGAGATTAATAGAACTCAATAAAAGAAATGAAGAAGAAAATATCCAGCTTAGGTAATAGAGCTGACCAGATGGAGGAAAGAATCAGTGACATCAAAGATAGAAATCTGGAAATGACACAGATGGAAGAAGAGAGAGACCTGAGACTTAAAAGAAATGAAAGAACTCTACAAGAACTTTCAGACTCTGTCAAAAAGAGCAATATAAGAATAATGGGCATAACAAAAGGAGAAGAAAGGGAGAAGGGAACAGAGAGTACATTCAAACAAATAGTTGATGAGAACTTCCCAAACTTCAGGAAAGAACTGGATCCAGAATCTAAGAAGCAAATAGAACACATAATAACCTCAATCCCAACAGGCCTTCTCCTAGTCCATATATTGGGACATAAAACTAACCTCAGCAAATTGAAGAACCAAGCATATTCTCTGATCACAAGGCTTTGAAATTGGATATCAAATGCAAAAAGAAAGCAGAAAAAACCACAAATATGTGGAGATTAAACAGCATACTTTTAAAGAATAACAGGGTCAAAGAAGAAATAAGAAGGAGATCAAAATATACATAGAAACAAATGACAATGAAAATACATCCTACCAAAATTCGTGGGATGCAACAAAAGCAGTTTTAGGAGGGAAATTTTTATCATTATAAGCCTATCTCAAGAAACAAGAAAAATCCCAGATAAATAACCTCACATTACACCTTAAAGAACAAGAAAAAGAAGAACAAATGAAACACAAAGGAAATAATAAAAATCAGAGCAGAACTAAAGGAAATAGAGAAAAAAAAGACAATAGGAAAAATTAATGTGACAAAAAGCTGGTTCTTTGAAAAGAATAATAAAATTGACAGACCCTTGGCTAGACTCACTAAGATAAAAAGAGCAAAGACACAATAAACAAAATCAGAAATGGAAGAGTGAAAGTTACCACAGATGCCACAGAAATGCATAGGATCATCCAAGAATACTATGAAGGACTATACACCACCAAATTCAAAAACCTAGAAGGAATGGAGAAGTTCTTAGAAACATATAGACTTCCTAGGGCGAATCACAAAGAATTGAACAATAAAAATAGATAGATCAATCATAACTAAGGAAATTGAATCAGTCATCCTAAACCTTCCCAAAAGCAAAAGTCTGGGACCAGATGACTTCACTAGTAATTGCTGCCAAACATTCAAAGAGGACGTAACACCTATCCAACTCAAACGCTTTAAAAAAATTGAAGAAGAGACAATATTCCTTAACTCATTTTATGAGGCCAACATTACCCTGATACCAAAACCTGGTAGGATAACACAAGAAAAGAAAATCGCAGACAAATATCTCTGATGAATACAGATACAAAATTCCTAAACAAAATTCTGGCAAATTGAATGCAGCAATCCATTCAAAAGATTATACATCATGACCAAGTGAGATTCATCCCAGGGGCACAAGAATGCCTCAACATAAGCAAATCAATCAATATGATATATCACATAAACATAATAAAGGACAAAAATCATATGATCATATCAATTGCTGCAGAGAAAGCATTTGACAAGATACAATTTCCATTTATGATTAAAACACTTAATAAAATGGGTATAGAAGGAAAATACCTTAACATAATAAAGGCCACATATGACAAACCCTCAGCTAATTTCATAATAAATGGTGAAAACTGAAGCCCTTTGCTCTATGTTCAGGAACACGACAAGGCTGTCCCCTATCACCTCTACTTTTCGACATAGTTTTGGAAATCCTAGGCAGAGCAATCAGGCAAGACAAAGAAATAAAAGGCATCCAAATTGGGATTGAGAAGTTAAAATTGTCACTCTTTGCAGATGACATGATGCTATATATAGAAAACCCTAAAGACTCCACCAAAAACCTATTAGAAACAATCAACAAACACAGTAAAGTTGCCAGCTACAAAATCAAGATACAAAAGTCCATTGCATTCCTATATGCTAACAATGAAATCTCAGAAAAATAAATTAAAAAAACAATTCTTATGCAATTGCAAAAAATCAAATAACATACCTAGGAATAAACTTAACCAAGAAGGTAAGAGACCAATGTATTTAAAATCATAAGACATTTTTGAAAGAAATTGAAGAAGACACAAAGAAATGGAAAGACATTACATGTACATGGATTGAAAGAATCAACACAGTTAAAATGGTGATATTACCCAAAGCAACATACAGATTAATGCAATCCCCATCAAAATCCCAATTGCATTTTTAAAAGAAATATAACAAGAAAAAATCATCAGATTTGTATGGAACCACAAAAGACCTTGACTAGCCAAAGCAATCCTAAGAAGAAAGAACAATGCTGGAGGTATCACACTCCCTGGCTTCAGCTTGTACCACAGGGCAACAATAATCAAAACAGCATGGTATTGGCAGAAAAACAGACACATAGACCAATGGAATAGAACTGAGAACTCAGAAATAAAACCACATAAACATGGAGAGACAATTTTTGACAAAGAAGCTAAAAACATACAATGGAGGAAAGACAGCCTCTTCAATAAATGGTGCTGGGAGAATTGGAAAGCCACATGCAAAAGAATGAAACTAGACTGCTATCTCTCACCCTGTATCAATATTAATTCAAAATTATCAAAGAACTAAACATAACACCTGAAACAATAAGCTGCATGGAAGAAAACATAGGTACTAAACTTATGGACCTTGGGTTCAAAGGGCATTTTATGAGTTTGACTCCAAAGGCAAGGGAAGTAAAAGCTAAAGAAATGAATGGGACTATATCAAACTTTAAAAGCTTCTGCACAGCAAAAGAAACCATCGAAAAATAGAGGCAACAAACTGAATGGGAGAAGATTTTTGCGAACAATGCCTCCGATAAGGAGCTAATATCCAAAATATATAAGGAACTCATACAACTGAACACCAAAAAAACAAACAATCCAATTGAAACACAGGCAGAAGACCTGAATAGATATTTCTTCAAAGAGGACACACAAGTGGCCAATAGACTTATGAATAAATGCTAAACATCAGAGAAATGCAAACAAACACCACAATGAGATATCATCTCACACCAGTTAGAATGGCTATCATCAACAAGACAAATAGTAACAAGTGTTGAAGTGTTGGAAAGGCTACAGAGATAAAGGAACCCTCATACATTGTTGGTGGGAATTCAGATTGGTGCAGCCATTCTGGATGGCAGTGTGGAGGTTCCTTGAAAACTTAAGAATAGAATTACCATATGACCCAGCAATCCCTCTCCTGGGTATCTTCCAAAATATTTTGAAAACGTTTATCCATAAAGACATATGTTCTCCAGTGTTCATTACAGCATTATTTACGGTGGCCAAGACATGGAAATAAGTAAAGTGTCCTTCGGTAGCTGAATGGATAAAGAAGTTGTGGTATATATACACAATGGAATACTATTCGGCAGTAAGAAAACATGAAATAGTACCATTTGTGACAACATGGATGCATTTTGAGATTACAATGTTAAGCGAAATAAGTTAGTCAGGAAAAGTAGAGAACCATGTGATTTCACTGATATGTGGTATATAAAACCAAAAACCACAAAAGAACAAGACAAACAAATGAAGAAATAAAAACTCATAGACACAGACAATAGTTTAGTGGTTACCAGAGGGTAAGGGGGGAGGGGTTTGGTAAGTGAGGATAAAGGGGATCCAATATATGGTGATGAAAAGAGAACTGACTCTGGGTTTTGAATACCCAATGTGATATATAGCTGAGGTTTTACAGAATTGTACACCTGAAATCTCTATAACTTTACTAACAATTGTCAGCCCAATAATCTTTAATTAAAAAAATAAATGAAAGATAGCAATGGCGGCAGCGGGGCGCACTTTTTGAGTTCTCTGTCGGATCTTATCAGAAACGGGAAGCTTATAACCCATCAAAGGACTCTCTGCTCATCACGCAGAACAGCGAAGAGACTCGCGCAGGGATTTCTTGCAGGTGGGGAAAAATTGGGCGAGCGGGGGAAGAAGGGAGCGGAGCGGAGACACGCCGCACCTGCGGCGGCGGTGGGGACGCGGGTTGGGATCGCGGTCCACACCTGCGGCGGTAGAAATTCGGCCCCCACCCTCGGGTTGTGGAAATCTGCTCCGCACCTGTGCCTGTGAAATTCCAGCCCACACCCACGGCTACAGATACGCAGGATATCCCAGGACGGAGGAGAGCCCGGAAGCCACGAGGTGGGCGTTTTGCCCTGCGTCCCACAGCGGACCTCTCCCGCTGCAGGGGCAGCATATCCAGCATTAACTTCAGCTAATAACCTCAGTTGGTCCTTGGGCCGGACAAGGAACACAGACTCCGTGCCTGGGCACCTTCCCCGCTCTTCTGACCCTACCCCGCCTTTCTAGAGACCTGATCTAGCCCTTGCACTAAGGAGCAGCGGCAGATTACAGAGGCGCCTTGGAGCCCCGGCTCCGGGAAGACAGGCGGGCCCAGGGAGGAGGCTAGGAGCTGGGAATCTTCCGCCCCCAGCCACCACCTTTTCTGGCCTGCGGGAAGAGTGTTAAGACAGCGGGCTGGGAAAGAGAGACCCCTCCTTCCATCCCCAGCCCCCACCCTTTCTAGACAGCCTAGAGCGGGGTAAACACCCAGCTGCAGAGACGCAGGGGTTCCCAGGACAAAGAGAGAACACAAAAGCCAAGTGCCGGACTCTACTTTGCGTCCCACAGCAGACCTCTCCCTCCCGCAGAGGGAGGATATCTAGCATTTGAGACTATTAAACTCCATACCTGGGCCCCTCCCCCGCTCTTCCAATCCTACCCCCACCCTTCCAGAGACTTAAACTGGCTCCTGATCTGAAGAGCAGTGTCAGATTACAGAGGAGCCTTGGGGTTTGGGCTAAGGGAAGACTGGCCGCTGGCTTTGGTCCAGGGAAGAGGCTGAGAAGAGTGTGGTTTGCCCTGGACTAGGAGACAGAAGACTCATCCACCCCCAGATACCACCGTTTCTGGCCTGTGGGTGGGGTGTGACACAGCTGGGCTGGGAAAGAGAAGACCCCTCTTTCCATCCCCAGCCCCCACCCTTTCTGGCCTGCCTAGGGCGTGGCAATTACATCGGCGGAGGCACTCCCAGGGATCAGCAGTAAGTGGTATATACAGCACTCAGCTTTCAGCAGCTGAGGAATTCCCTGCCGGCCACACACACACAGGGAAGAGGTGCCCTAAGACTCAGGAGAGCTGGACACAGGGCTGGTGGTGCTATTCTCGGTGTGCATATGTGCCGGCAAGGGCAGAAACTGCACTGACTTTGTAAAACCTACTGTCCAGACCCCTCAGCCCCACGCATCTAAAGCTGCAGCCTCAGAGTCACTCTGGGCATCAGGTGACCGGCTCTACCTGCACAATACGCAGGGGATTACTTGGTGGGCTTAAGCCACAACTGGCGCTGTCTTTTTTTTTTTCTTTTTTTTTCTTTTTCTTTTCTTTCTTTTCTTTCTGTTTTGATTTGTCTTTATATTTTTGACATCTTTGCCTGTGTCAGTGGGGATTCTGTGCTACAGCAGAGAACAACTTGGAGATTACTTGGTGGGCTTAAGCCACAACTGGCGCTGTGTTTTTGTTTGTTTGTTTTTTGTTTGTTTGTTTTTGTTTGTTTGTTTGTTTTTGTTCTGTGTTGATTTGTCTTTATATTTTTGACATCTTTGCCTGTGTCAGTGGGGATTCTGTGCTACAGCAGAGAACAACTTGGAGATTACTTGGTGGGCTTAAGCCACAACTGGCGCTGTGTTTTTGTTTGTTTGTTTGTTTGTTTGTTTGTTTTTGTTTGTTTGTTTGTTTTTGTTCGGTGTTGATTTGTCTTTATATTTTGACATCTTTGCCTATGTAGTGGGGGTTGTCGATTGTTTTTACATGTGAATGTATTTGACTTTTTCCTTGTTGTTATTGTTGTGCTTGGTGATTTGCTTTGTTCTGTAATTGCCCTACCAGTGCCCAGCTTAAGAGGCACAAGATTCAACATACCCAGCGGCCAACTCCAGACCAAGCCAGAGTACTACCGGTTTGACCTACAAGTGACACACTCAGAGGGGATTCTTTACAGGCACATAGAGGCCAAAGGGCAAACCACATCTAAGCGGTCAATCCTCACGCAGCAGAAAGCAAAGCCAAGTCTCACAACTAGTCAGCCTAGGAGTTAACTCCACCTACTCACAAGCGAAAAGCAATTAAGGATCTTCTTTAACAGGACAATATACACAACACAAGAGTCACTTTTAGAGCACACGCAGAGGAGAAGAACAGTAGTGCAAGTCAAATATAAAGGACATTTATTATATACTAATCCAGCAAGAACTAAGAACTCCAGGGCATCTACCTAATACATCAAGCAAACACAGAGAGTCAGCCAGAATGAGGAAACAAAGAAACATATCCCAAATAAAAGAACAGAAGAAACCTTCAGAAATGGAACTAAATGAAGCAGAGGTAACCAAACTGTCAGAGACAGAGTTCAGAATACTGATGATAAGAATGTTTAAGGAACTTAGAGAGGACATCAAGAAGGATGTAGAAATCATAACGAACAACCAGTTAGAACTAAAGAACACAGTTACGAAATAAAGAACTCACTTGAAGGAATTAACAGCAGGTTAGATGAAGCAGAGGATCGAATCAGCGACTTAGAAGACAAGTTAGCAGAGATCACCCAAACAGAACAACAGAAAGAAAAAGAATAAAAAACAATGAAGATGGTTTAAGAGACCTATGGGATAACATCAAGCGCAACAACATGCGCATCATAGGAATACCAGAAGGTGAAGAGAAGAAACAAGGGATTGAGAACATATTTGAAGTAATAATGTCTGAAAATTTCCCTAACCTGATGAAGGAAACCAACATACAAGTCCAGGAAGTGCAGAGAGTTCCAACCAGGATAAACCCAAACAGGTCCACTCCAAGACACATTATAGTTAAAATGGCAAAGATTAAAGACAAAGAGAGAATCCTAAAAGCAGCAAGAGAAAGACAGAGGGTTACATACAAGGAACTCCCATAAGACTATCAAATGACTTTTCTGCAGAAACATTGAAGGCCAGGAGGGAGTGGCAGGAGATACTCAAAGTGATGGAAAACAAAGGCCTACAACCTAGGTTGCTTTATCCAGCAAGGCTATCATTTAAAATTGACGGGAGATAAAGAGCTTCCCAGAAAAGAATAAGCTAAAGGAATTCATTACCACCAAGCCAGCATTGCAAGAAATACTAAAAGGACTTCTGTAAATAGAAGAAAGATGAAAACAATTTATCCACAAATTTAAAAATGGCAATAACTATGTACTTATCAATAATCACTTTAAATGTAAATGGTTTAAATGCTCCAATCAAGAGACATAGGGTGGCTGAATGGATAAGAAAGCAAGACCCTTGTATATGCTGTATACAAGAGACTCACCTCAGATCAAAAGACACACACAGGCTAAAAGTGAAGGGTTGGAGTAAGATATTCCATGCAAATGGAAATGAGAAAAAGCTGGAGTTGCAATACTTATCTCTGACAAAATAGACTTTAAAATGAAGAAAATATTAAAAGACAAAGATGGACACTATATAATAATAAAGGGATCAATTCGACAAGAGGATATAACCCTAGTAAACATCTATGCACCCAACATAGGAGCACCTAAATATATAAAACAGATATTGACTGACATAAAGATGGAGATCAACAGTAACACTATCATAGTAGGGGACTTCAACACACCTCTGACAACAAGGGACAGGTCTTCCAGACAGAAAATCAATACGGAAACAACAGCCTTAAATGACACATTGGACCACTTGGATTTAACCGATATTTTCAGAGCATTCCACCCCAATGCTGCAGAATACACGTTCTTCTCAAGCGCACATGGAACATTCTCCAAGATAGACCATATGTTAGGCCACAAAGCAAGTCTGGATAAATTTAAGAAAATTGAAATCATACCAATTGTCTTCTCTGACCACAGTGCTATGAAATTAGAAATGAACTACAGGAAAAAGACTGGAAGACACACAAATTCATGGAGGCTGAATAATATGTTACTAAACAATGAATGGGTCAAACAGGAGATCAAGGAAGAAATCAAAAGATATCTCGAGACAAACGAAAATGAAAATACAACGACCCAAAATCTATGGGATGCAGCGAAAGCAGTCCTAAGAGGAAGTTCATAGCACTGCAGGCCTACCTAAAGAAACAAGAAACATCACTAATCAACAGTTTATCTTCACACTTAAGGGATCTGGAAAAGAACAACAAAATAAGCCCAAAGGGAGTACAAGGAAGGAGATAATAAAGATCAGAGCGGAAATAAATGAAATAGAAACCAGAAAAACAATACAAAAGATCAATGAATCCAAGAGTTGGTTCTTAGAGAAGATAAACAAAATTGACAAACCTTTAGCCAGACTCATTAAAAAAGAGAGAGGACCCAAATTAATAAAATCAGTAATGAAAGAGGAGAAGTGACAACAGACACCGCAGAGATACAAAAATCCTAAGAAATTTCTATGAGCAACTGTATGCCAACAAATTTGACAACCTGGAAGAAATGGACAATTTCCTAGATGCATACAACCTCCCAAGGCTAACTCAAGAGGAGACAGAAAACCTGAATAGACTGATTACCACCAAGGAAATTGAATCAGTAATCAACAATCTCCCAACAAACAAAAGCCCTGGACCAGATGGCTTTACAGGTGAATTTTACAGAGCGTTCAAAAAGAATTGTCACCTATTCTCCTCAAACTCTTCCAAAAATCCAGAGGAGGAAGACTCCCAAACACTTTTACGAAGCCACTATCACCCTGATCCCAAAATCAGACAAAGACACCACAAAAAAGAAAACTACAGGCCGATATCGCTAATGAACATAGATGCAAAAATCCTCAACAAAATACTAGCAAACAGAATTCAGCAATATATTAAAAAGATTATACACCATGATCAAGTGGGATTCATCCCTGGTATGCAAGGGTGGTTCAACATCCAAATCAATTAATGTGATACACCACATTAACAAAATGAAAAATAAAAATCATATGATCATATCAATTGACGCAGAAAAAGCATTTGATAAAATTCAGCAGCCATTCATGATAAAAACCCTTAAGAAAGTGGGACTAGAGGGATCATATCTCAACATAATAAAGGCCATATATGATAGACCCACAGCTAACATCATACTCAATGGGGAAAAACTAAAACCATTCCCTTTAAAATCAGGAACAAGGCAAGGCTGCCCACTTTCTCCACTTCTATTCAACATACTGCTGGAAGTTCTAGCCCCAGCAATCAGACAAGAAAAAGAAATAAAAGGCATCCAAATTGGTAAGGAGGAAGTAAAACTGTCATTATATGCAGATGATATGATACTATATTTAGAGAACCCTAAAGACTCCACCAAGAAACTATTAGAGCTGATAGATGAATTTAGTAAAGTAGCAGGATACAAAATTAATATTCAGAAATCAGTTGCATTTGTATATACCAATAATAAAACATCAGAAGGAGAAATTTAAAAAGCAATTCCATTTACAATTGCTCCAAAGACTATAAAATACCTGGGAATAAATTTAACCAAAGAAGTAAAAGATCTGTACTCAGAAAATTATAAGACACTGAAGAAAGAAATGAAAGAAGATACAAATAGATGGAAACACATACCATGTTCATGGATAGGAAGAATTAATATAGTTAAAATGTCCATACTGCCTAAGGCAATATATATATTCAACGCAATTCCTATCAAACTACCAACGACATTTTTCACAGAAATAGAACATATAATCCTAAAATTTATATGGGATAACAAAAGACCCCGGATATCTTCAACAATCTTGAGAAATAAGAACAAAGTGGGAGGTATAACAATACCTGACTTCAAATTATACTACAAGGCTACAGTAATCAAAACAGCATGGTACTGGCATAAAAACAGACCCATAGATCAATGGAACAGAATAGAGAGTCCAGAAATAAATCCATGCCTATATGGCCACTTAATCTATGACAATGGAAGCAAGAATGTACGGTGGGGTAAAGACAGTCTATTCAATAAATGGTGCTGGGAAACTTGGACAGACACATGCAAAAAGATGAAGCTGGATCACCTCCTTACACCACATACAAAAATAAATTCAAAATGGCTTAAAGATTTAAATGTAAGATCTGAAACCATAAAATTCCTAGAAGAAAATATAGGAAGAAACTTCACAGACATTACCCGGAGTAAGATTTTTACTGATATATCCTCATGAGGGAAGTAAGAGGAAAAATAAACATGTGGGATTACATCAAACTAAAAAGCTTTTTCACAGCAAAGGAAACCATCAATAAAACAAAAAGGGATCCTACTGATTGGGAAAAGATATTTGCCAATGATATATCTGATAAGGGTTAATATCACAAATTTATAAAAACTCACTCAACTCAACTCCAAAAAACAAACAACCCAATTAAAAATGGGCAGAGGACATGAAGAGACATTTTTCTAAAAAGGACATACAGATGGCAAACAGACATATGAAGAAATGTTCAACCTCACTAACCATTAGAGAAATGCAAATAAAAACCACAATGAGATACCACCTCACCCCAGTCAGGATGGCTATCATCAATAAATCAACAAACAACAAGTGCTGGCGTGGATGCGGAGAAAAGGGAACGCTGGTGCACTGTTGGTGGGAATGCAGATTGGTGCAGCCACTATGGAAAACAGTTTGGAGATATCTCAAAAATCTGAAAATGGAACTACCTTATGATCCAGCAATCCCACTCCTAGGTATCTATCCGGAGAAATCCAAAACTCCAATTCAAAAATCTTTATGCACTCCTATGTTTATTGCAGCACTATATACAATAGCCAAGACCTGGAAACAACCGAAATGCCCATCAGTAGATGACTGGATTAAGAAACTGTGGTACATTTATACAATGGAGTATTACGCAGCCATAAAGAAGAAAGAAATCTTACCATTTGCAACAACATGGATGGACCTAGAGAACATTATGTTAAGTGAAATAAGTCAGAAAGAGAAAGACAAATACCATATGATCTCACTTATATGGAATCTAAAGAAAAGAATAAGTGAATGAACTAATCAGAAACAGTTTTGGAAACATGGAGAGAAAAACAGAGGGTTGCTAGAGGGGGGGGGGAGTGGGGATAAGGGGAAGGTGAGAGGTTTTGGGAACGTACAGAGGGATAGTGGATGGGGGGAGGGGGGTTCACACAGTGTGAGGGATATAAATGATAAATGTCTAAGTTTTGCTTTGTCTTGTGCACCTGAAACTAATTAATAAAAATAAAAAAAAAAAAATAAAAAAAAAATAAATGAAAAAAATAAATAAATAAATGAATAAGTCAAATTGTGGTGTGTGTGTGTATGTCTATACAAAGGGTGTCAAAAAATGTATTTTAAGAAAGGAAAACACTATTAAAATTGTAATACTCAATATACATGAATAACAAAAGATGAATACAAGTCATATTTGACCCCTGCAATTACAAGAGGTGCTCAAGCGGTTACCATCAGCATCCACACTTCTGATAATGGAAAACTACTGCTTGAGCAATGCTGAACAAAGTGTCCACTTGTATACCTATTATTGGCACCCTGATATATATATGTGTGTGTGTGTGTGTATGTATGTATGTATGTATGTATGTATGTATGTATGTATGTATGTATAATGGAATATTATTGAATCATGAGATAATGAGGAAGTCCTACCATTTGCGACAACATCGAAGGACCTTGAAAGCATTATGCTAAATGAAATAAGTGAGACAAAGACAAATATTGAATATTCTCACTTACATGTGGAATCTAAAATAAAATAAAACACACCAAACTCATAGAAAAAGAGATCACTTTTTTGTTCACCAGAGTCAGTGGAGGGAGAATTAGAGTAAGGTGGTCATAAGATACAAACTTTCAGTTTTAAGAAGTAGGGATGCAATGTACAAAATAATGACTATAGTTAACACTGCTGCATGATACATAGAAAAGCCATTAAGAGAGTAACACTTTTTTAAAAAACTTAATTTAATTTAATTTAATTTTTTATTAAAGTTTATTGGTGTGACTATTGTTCGTACAGTTACATAGATTTCAGGTGTACAATTCTGTAATACATCATCTATAAATCACATTGTGTGATCACTACCCAGAGTCAGTTCTCCTTCCATCACCATATATTTGATCCCTTTTACCCTCATCTACCACCCCCTTCCCTCCTTTACCCTTTGGTAACCACTAAATTGTTGTCCATACTTACGAGTTTTTGTTTCTTCGTTTGTTTCTCTTGTTCCTTTTTTCCTCTCAGTTTTATATCCCACATATGAGTGAAGTCATATGGTTCTTGACTTTTTCTGTCTGCCTTATTTTGCTTATCATAATGATCTCCAGACCCTTCCATATTGTTGCAAATGGAAGTATCTCATCTTTTCTTATGCCTGAGTAGTATTCCGTTGTGTATATACACCACATCTTCTTTATCCAATCGACTATCAAAGGACACTTTGGTTGTTTCCATGTCTTGGCCATCATAAATAATGCTGCAATAAACATCGGGGTTTATATATCTTTACGAATAAATGTTTTCAGATTTTTTGAGTAGATACTCAGGAGAAGGGTTGCTGTGTCATATGACAATTATATTCTTATGTTTTTGACGTAGCTCCATACTGTTTCCTGTAGTGGCTGCTCCAATCTGCACTCCCACCAACAGTGTATAAGGGTTCCTTTTTCTCCACAGCCTCTCCATCACTTGTTACTATTTGTCTTGTTGATGATAGCCATTCTGACTGGGGTGAGGTGATATCTCATTGTGGTTTTGATTTGCATTTCCCTAATAGCTAGTGCAATTGAGCATTTTTTCATATATCTGTTGGTTGTTTTTATGTCTTCTTGGGAGAAGTGTCTGTTCAGGTCCTCTGCCCATTTTTTAGTTGGTTTGTTTGTTTCTTTTGCTGTTGAGTTGTATGAGTTCTTTATATTCTGAATATTACCCCTTATCAGAGGTGTTCTTTCTAAATATCTTCTCCCATTTGGTTGGTTTCCTCTGCGTTCTGTTGGCAGTTTCTTTTGCTGTGCAGAAACTTTTTAGTTTGAATAGTCCAATTCACTTATTTTTTATTTTACTTCCTTTGTGTCTGATGTCAAATTCATAAAATCCTTTCTGAACCCTTGGATTTAATACTTATGCTTTCTGCTATACAATTTATTTTTTCAGGACTTATGTTTAGGTTTTTGATCCATTTTGAGTTAATTTTGGTATATGGTGATAGATAGCAATCTAGCTTCATTCTTTTGCATGTGACTTCCCTATTTTCTCAGCACCATTTATTGAAGAGGCTGCCTTTTCTCCAGTGTATGTTTTTGGCTCCTTTGTTGAAAATCTTCTGTCCATATATATATGTGGGTTTATTTCTGGGGTTTCAATTTTACTCCATTGGTCTCTTTGTGTGTTTTTCTGCCAATATCATGCTGTTTTGATTATTTTCACTTTGTACTATAAATTGAAGTCAGGGAGTGTGAAAACTCCAGGCTTGGTTGTTTTTTTCTTTTCTTGTTTTTTTGGGGTTTTTTTTGGTCTCCTTAGGATTGCTTTGGCTATTCAGGGTTATTTGTGATTCCATACAAAACTGATTCTTTTGTTCTAGTTCTTTAAAATATGCCATTGGGATTTTGATGGGGATTGAATTAAATCTGTCTATTGCTTTGGGTAATAGCCATTTTAACTACGTTGATTCTTCCAATCTATGAACACGGAATGTCTTTCCATTTCTTTGTGTCTTCTTCAATTTCTTTCAAAAAAGTCTTATAGTTTTCAGCATATAGGTCTTTCACATCCTTGGTTAAGTTTATTCCTAGGTATTTTATTCTTTCTGTTGCAATTGCAAAGGAATTGTTTTTTGTATTTCTTTTTCTGAGATTTCATTGTTAGTATATAGGAAGGCAATGGACTTTTGTGCGTTGATTTTGTAGCCAGCAACTTTACTGTATTCGTTGACTGTTTCTAATAGCTTTTTGGTGGAGTCTTTAGGGTTTTCTATATATAGCATCATGTCATCTGCAAAGAGTGATAATTTAACTTCTTCATTTCCAATTTGGATGCCTTTTATTTCTTTCTCTTGCCTGATTGCTCTGGCTAAGCTTTTAATACTATGTTGAAATACAGTAGTGATAGGGGGTACCCGTGTCTTGTTCCTGATTTTAGAGAAAAAGCTTTCAGTTTTTACCAATACATATTATATTAGCTGAGATTTTTTCATATAAGACCTTTATTATGTGAGTTACTTTCCTTCTATACCCATTTTATTAAGTGTTTTAAACATAAATGGTTGTTTAACCTTGTCAAGTGCTTTCTCTGCATCTATTGATATGATCAAAGGATTTTTACCTTTTATTTTGTTTACGTGGTTTATCACATTGATCAATTTCCATATGTTGAACCATCCATTGACACTTGGAACGAACCCCGTATAATAGTGATGTATAATGTTTTTATTGTATTATTATATTCGATTTGCTAGTATTTTGTTTAGGATTTTTATGACTGTATTCATCAAAAATATCGGTCTGTAGTTTTCTGTGTGTTATCCTTACCAGCTTTTGGTATCAGGGTAATGTTGGCCTCCTAAAATAAGTTAGGGAGTACTATCTCTTCTTCAGTTTCTTGAAAGAGTTTGAAGAGAACAGGTATGAAATCCTCTTTGAATGTTTGGCAGAATTCACTCGTGAAGCCGTCAGGTCCTGGACTATTGCTTTTGGATAATTGTTTCAATTTCCTTACTGTTGATCAGTCTATTTAGATTTTCCAGTTCCTTGTGATTCAGTCTAGGAAGGCTATAAGTTTCTAAGAACTTGTGCATTTCTTCTAGGTCATTGAATTTTGTAGCATATAGCCCTTCATAGTATTCTTGTATGATCCTTTGTATTTCTGTCGTAACTGTGTTAATTTCTCCTCTCTCATTTCTGACTTTGTGTCTTCTCTCTTTTTATCTTAGTAACTCTAGTCATGAATTTGTCAATTTTATTAATGTTTTCAAATAATCAGCTCTTTGTTGTATTAATTTTTTCTATTGTCTTTTTTTTTCTCTTTCATTTAGTTATACTCAAATTTTTATTGTTCCCTTCCTTCTGTTGACTTTGGATTTTATTTGTTCTTCTTTTTCCAGTTCTTTTTTTTTTTAATTTTATTGAATTAAATTTATTGGGGTGACAATTGTTAGTAAAATTACATAGATTTCAGGTATACAATTCTGTATTACATCATCTATAAATCCCATTGTGTGTTCATCACCCACAGTCAATTCTCCTTCTATCACCATATATTCGATCCACCTTACCCTCTGCTCCCACCCCCCACCCCTCACCCCCCTTACCCTCTGTCAACCACTAAACTATTGTCTGTGTCTATGAGTTTCTGTTTCTCATTTGTCTTGTTCTACTGTTGTTTTTGGTTTATATACCACATATCAGTGAAATCACATGGTTCTCTGCTTTTTCTGTCTGACTTATTTCGCTCAGCATTACTCTCTCAAGATCCATCCATGTTGTCACAAATGTTCCTATATCATCTTTTCTTACCGCCGAATAGTATTCCATTGTGTATATATACCACAACTTCTTCATCCATTCATCTATCGAAGGACATTTTGGTTGTTTCCATGTCTTGGCCACTGTAAACAAAGCTGCAATGAACATTGGAGCACACGTGTCTTTATCTCTAAATGTTTTCAGATTTTTTGGGTAGATACCCGGAAAGGGATTGCTGGGTCATACAGCATTTCTATTCGTAATTTTTTGAGGAACCTCCACACTGCCTTCCATACCGGCTGCACCAGTCTGCATTCCCACCAACAGTGTATCAGGGTTCCCTTTTCCCCACAGCCTCTCCAACACTTGTTACTATTTGTCTTCTTGATGGTAGCCATTCTGACTGGGGTGAGGTGACATCTCATTGTGGTTTTGATTTGAATTTCTCTGATGATTAGTGATGATGAGCATTTTTTTATATGTCTATTTGCCATTTGTATGTCCTCTTTGGAGAAATGTCTCTTCAAGTCCTCTGCCCATTTTTCAATTGGGTTGTTTGTTTTTTTGTTGTTGAGTTGCATGAGTTCCTTGTATATTCTGGATACTAGTCCCTTATCGGAGGCACTGTTTGCAAAAATCTTCTCCCATTCAGTTGTTGGCCTCTTCATTATGTCGATGGTTTCTTTCGCTGTGCAGAAGCTTTTAAGTTTCATATAGTCCCATTCGTTTATTTTAGCTTTTACTTCCAATGCCTTTGGAGTCAAGTTCATAAAATGCTCTTTGAACCCAAGGTCCATAAGTTTAGTACCTAAGTTTTCTTCTATGCAGTTTATTGTGTCAGGTCTTATGCTTAAGTCTTTGATCCATTTTGATTTAATTTTGGTACATGGTGACAAAGAGCAGTGCAGTTTCATACTTTTGCACGTAGCTATCCAATTCTCCCAGCACCATTTATTGATGAGGCTGTCTTTGCTCCATTGTATGTTTTTAGCTTCTTTGTCAAAAATTATCTGTCCATATTTATGTGGTTTTATTTCTGGGTTCTCAATTCTATTCCATTGGTCTATGTGTCTGTTTTTCTGCCAATACCATGCTGTTTTGATTATTGTAGCCCTGTAGTACAAGCCAAAGTCAGGAAGTGTGATACCTCCATTATTGTTCTTTTTACTTAAGATTTGTTTGGCTATTCGGGGTCTTTTCTGGTTCCAAACAAATCTGATGATTTTTTGTTCTATTTCTTTAAAATATGCCATTGGGATTTGGATGGGGATTGCATTGAATCTGTATATTGCTTTGGGTAATATGGCCATTTTAACTATGTTGATTCTTCCAATCCATGAGCACGGAATGTCTTTCCATTTCTTTGTGTCTTCTTCAATTTCTTTCAAAAATGTCTTATAGTTTTCAGCATATAGGTCTTTCACATCCTTGGTTAAGTTTATTCCTAGGTATTTATTCTTTTTGCTGTAATTGCAAAAGGAATTGTTTCTTGTATTTCTTTTTCTGAGATTTCATTGTTAGTATATAGGAAGGCAATGGAATTTTGTGTGTTGATTTTGTAGCCGGCAACTTTACTGTATTCGTTGATTGTTCCTAAGAGCTTTTTGGTGGAGTCTTTAGGGTTTTCTATATATAGCATCATGTCATCTGCAAAGAGTGATAATTTAACTTCTTCATTCCCTATATGGATGCCTTTTATTTCTTTCTCTTGGCTGATTGCTCTGGCAAGGACTTCCAACACTATGTTCAAAAGCAGAGGTGATAGGGGACAGCCCTGTCGTGTTCCTGAACGTAGAGCAAAGGGCTTCGGATTTTCTCCATTAATTATGAGATTAGCAGAGGGCTTGTCATATATGGCCTTCATTACGTTAAGGTATTTTCCTTCTATACCCATTTTATAAAGCGTTTTAATCATACATGGATATTGTATCTTGTCAAATGCTTTTTCTGCATCAATTGATATAATCATATAATTTTTGTCCTTTATTTTGTTTATGTGATGTATCACATTGATGGATTTGCGGATGTTGAACCATCCTTGTGCCCCGGGGATGAACCCCACTTGGTCGTGATGAATAATCTTTTTAATGCATTGTTGTATTCGATTTGCTAGAATTTTATTTAGGATTTTTGCATCGGTATTCATCAGAGATATTGGTCTGTAGTTTTCTTTTTTTGTGCTGTCCTTACCAGGTTTTGGTATCAGGGTAATGTTGGCCTCATAAAATGAGTTAGGGAGTACTGTCTCTTCTTCATCTTTTTGGAAGAGTTTGTGCAGGATTGGTATTAGATCCTCTTTGAAGGTTTGGTAGAATTCACTAGTGAAGCCATCCGGTCCTGGACTTTTGCTTTTGGGAAGGTTTTGGATGACTGATTCAATTTCATTACTGGTGATCGGTCTGTTTAGATTTTCCAGTTCTTCATGGTTCAGCCTTGGAAGGCTATATGTTTCTAAGAACTTGTCCATTTCTTCTAGGTTGTTGAATTTGGTGGCATATAGTCCTTCATAGTATTCTTGGGTGATCCTTTGTATTTCTGTGGTGTCGGTCATAACTTCCCTTTTTTCATTCCTGATTTTGTTATTCAGTGTCTTCTCTCTTTTTATCTTAGTAAGTATAGCCAAGGGTTTCTCAATTTTGTTAATCTTTTCAAAGAACCAGCTCTTTGTCACATTAATTTTTTCTATTGTCTTTTTGTTCTCTATTTCATTTAGTTCTGCTCTAATTTTTGTTATTTCCTTTCTTCTGCTGACCTTGGGTTTTACTTGTTCTTCTTTTTCTAGTTCTTTAAGGTGTAACATGAGGTTATTTACTTGGGAATTTTCTTGTTTCTTGAGATAGGCCTGTAATGAGATAAATTTCCCTCTTAAAACTGCTTTCGCTGCATCCCAAAAATTTTGGTAGGATGTATTTTCATTGTCATTTGTTTCTATGTATCTTTTGATCTCTCCTCTAATTTCTTCTTTGACCCAGTCCTTCTTTAAAAGTATGTTGTTTAATCTCCATGTATTTGTGTTTTTCCCGCTTTCTTTTTACAGTTGATATCCAATTTCAAAGCCTTGTGATCAGAGAATATGCATGGTATGATTTCAATCTTCTTAAATTTGTTGAGACTGATTTTATGTCCCAATATATGGTCTATCCTTGAGAATGTTCCATGTACACTAGAAAAGAATGTATAGTCTGATGTTTTAGGATGAAGTGCTCTATAAATGTCAATTATGTCCATTTCATCTAATGTGTCATTTAGGGCTACTATTTCGTTATTTATTTTCTGTTTGGATGATCTATCCATAGCTGTCAATGATGTATTTAAGTCCCCTAGTATAATTGTGTTTTGGTCAATTTCTCCCTTTAGTTCTGTTAGTAGTTGCTTGGTGTATTTCGGTGCTCCCTGATTGGGGGCA
The DNA here is from genome assembly GCF_036562045.2 of Rhinolophus sinicus. Lineage (NCBI taxonomy): Eukaryota > Metazoa > Chordata > Mammalia > Chiroptera > Rhinolophidae > Rhinolophus > Rhinolophus sinicus. The sequence goes on along the minus strand of NC_133768.1, from coordinate 80,423,695 downwards.
TAAATATTGATGACTGTTATGTCTTCTTGTTGTACAGTCCCTTGCACCATTATGAAATGTCCATCTTTGTCTCTTGTTAATTTTTTCACCTTGAAGTCTGTTTCATCTGATATCATTATGGCTACACCTGATTTTCTCTGGGTACCATTTGCTTGGAGTGTCAATTTCCACCCTTTCACTTTGAGTCTATGCTTGTCCTTGTAGCTGAGATGTGTCTCTTGGAGACAGCATATGGTTGGGTTTAGTTTTTGATCCAATCTGCTACTCTGTGCCTTTTTATTGGTGAGTTCAGTCCATTTACATTTAGGGTGATTATTGATATGTGAGGATTTCCTGTCATTCTATCTTTAGTTTTCTGGTAAGGCTGTGTCTCCATTGTTTCTTTGCCTTTTTTTTGTTGTTGTTGTCTATTATTTCTGTGTGGTGGTATTCTATGATGTTTCCCTCTGTTTCTTCTTTTATTTCAGTATATATTTCAGTTCTGGATTTATTTTGAGTGGTTACCCTTAAGTTTATGTAAAAGAAAGTTTGATATTTAGAGTATTCCATTTTCTTCAGCACGCTTACTTTCTCCATTCCCATATTCCGGTTCAGGCCTTTACTCTCCCCCTTTTTGAGTTTTGGTTGCCACAAATTGTCCCTGTTGATGGTGGTCGAATAGCCTCCTTTAGTATTTCTTGTAGTGCAGGTCGTGTATTAGAAAATTCCCTCAGCTTCTGTATGTCTGGAAGGTCTTTATTCCTCCTTCATATCTAAAGGATATCTTTGCTGGATATATTATTCTTGGCTCATGATTTCTCTCTTTCAATAGTTTGAATATTTGGTTCCACTCCCTCCTGGCTTGTAGAGTTTCTGCTGAAAAATCTGATGATAATCTAATGGGCTTTCCTTTGTAAGTTACCGTCTTCTTTTCCCTGGCTGCCTTGAGGATTCTTTCTTTGTCGTTGATTTTAGACAGCTTCAATACAATGTGCCTTGGAGAAGGCCTGTTGGGATTGAGGTAACTAGGTGTTCTATTTGCTTCTTGGATTCGAGGGTCCAGTTCTGTCCACAAATTTGGGAAGTTCTCATCGACAATTTGTTTGAATATATTCTCTGTTCCCTTCTCTCTTTCTTCTCCTTCTGGTATGCCGATTATTCTTTTTTTTCTTTTTTAATTTAATTTTATTAAATTTATTGGGGTGACAATTGTTAGTAAAATTACATAGATTTCAGGTGTACAATTCTGTATTGCATCATCTATAAATCCCATTGTGTCAGCTATAAATCCCAGAGTCAGTTCACCTTCCATCACCATATATTCAATTTCTCTTACCCTCATCTCCCACCCCCCACCCCCCATCCCCCTTACCCTCTGGCAACCACCAAACCATTGTCTGTGTCTATGAGTTTCTGTTTTTCATTTGTTTGTCTTGTTCTTTTGTTGCTTTTGGTTTATATACCACATATCAGTGAAATCACATGGTTCTCTGCTTTTTCTGTCTGACTTATTTCGCTCAGCATTACACTTTCAAGATCCATCCATGTTGTCACAAATGTTCCTATATCATCTTTTCTTACCGCCGAATAGTATTCCATTGTGTATATATACCACCACTTCTTTATCCATTCATCTATCAAAGGACATTTTGGTTGTTTCCATGTCTTGGCCACCGTAAACAAAGCTGCAATGAACATTGGAGCACACGTGTCTTTATCTCTAAATGTTTTCAGATTTTTTTGGTAGATACCCAGGAGAGGGATTGCTGGGTCATATGGCAATTCTGTTCGTAATTTTTTGAGGAACCTCCACACTGCCTTCCATAATGGCTGCACCAGTCTGCATTCCCACCAACAGTGTATCAGGGTTCCTTTTTCTTCACAGCCTCTCCAACATGTGTTACTATTTGTCTTGTTGATGATCGACATTCTGACTGGGGTGAGGTGATATCTCATTGTGGTTTTGATTTGCATTTCTCTGATGATTAGTGATGTTGAGCATTTTTTCATATGTCTATTTGCCATTTGTATGTCCTCTTTGGAGAAATGTCTCTTCCGGTCGTCTGCCAATTTTTCAATAGGGCTGTTTGTCTTTTGGTTGTTGAGTTGCATGAGTTCTTTGTATATTTTGAATATTAGCCCCTTATCAGAGGCACTGTTTTCAAAAATCTTCTCCCATTCAGTTGGTGGCCTCTTTATTTTGTCAATGGTTTCTTTTGCTGTGCAGAAGCTTTTAAGTTTCATATAGTCCCATTCATTTATTTTAGCTTTTACTTCCATTGCCTTTGGAGTCAAGTTCATAAAATGCTCTTAGAACCCAAGGTCCATAAGTTTAGTACCTATGTTTTGTTCTATGCAGTTTATTGTTTCAGGTCTTATGCTTAAGTCTTTGATCCATTTTGAATTAACTTTGGTACATGGTGATAAATAGCGGTCCAGTTTCATCAATCCCCATCAAAATCCCAATGGCATATTTCAAAGAAATAGAACAAAGAATCATCATATTTGTTTGGAACCACAAATGACCCCGAATAGCCAAAACAATCTTAAGAAAAAAGAACAATAATGGAGGTATCCCACTTCCTGTCTTTAGCTTGTACTACAGGGCTACAATAATCAAAACAGCATGGTATTGGCAGAAAAACAGACACATAGACCAATGGAATACAGTTGAGAACCCAGAAATAAAACCACATAAATATGGACAGATAAATTTTGACAAAGAAGCTAAAAACATACAATAGAGCAAAGACAGCCTCTTCAATAAATGGTGCTGGGAGAATTGGATAGCCACGCTCATTATTCTTATATTGCTCTTTCTCATGGAGTCAGAAAGTTCTTGTAGAGTTCTTTCATTTCTTTTAAGTCTCAAATCTCTTTCTTCTTCCATCTGTGTCATTTCCAGGTTTCTATCTTCGATGTCATTGATTCTTTTCTCCAACTCTACTACCTAAGCTGGTTATTTCATTCTTAATTTCTTCTATTGAGTTCTTAATCTCCAGAAATTCTATTTGCTTCTTTTTTAAAATTTCAATCTCTTTCGTAAAATGCTCATGCTGTTCTTTGATTGAGTTTCTGAGTTCATTTAACTGCCTATCTGTGTTTTCTTGTATCTCATTGAGTTTTTTCAGAACTGCAATCTTGAATTCTCTGTCATATAAGTCACATATTTCTGTATGTTTAAGTGCCTTTTCTGGAGTTTTTTCACTTTCTTTCTGAGCTATCTTGTCGCCTTGGTTATTCATGGCAATTACTGTTTTAGTATTTCTCTTCCTAGACATCTACAGGAGTGACTTCTGCAGCAAGTTGATAGGAAGAGGTCTTTCTTTTGTTTTCCAGTACTTGTTGATAGAATGTTTTACTTTTTCTCCGACTGCAGGCTTTTTTTTCTCTCTCACAAGGTAGTGCTATGTTTTCTCTGCACTTTTCCAGCTTCTCACACACTGGGGGGATTCCCTGGGGGACGGGCTTCTCCTCTGTTAATAGTTCGTCTAGGTCACAGGGCGCAGTGTCCCGGTGGGTATGCGGAGAGCTTTTGATGTTCCAAAGCTCTTCCAGCTCCTGATTCAGAGCCCGTATGTTTCAGCAGTTCTCTTTACTCCTGCAGGGATCCGCCCAGGTAGGTGGGGTCAGGGGCGGTGTGAGTTGTGAGAGGTGGCCCAGAGCAATGACGGCGACCACCACCACAATCGGTCCTGCTTCCACAGCTCCCTCTCTGTGGGGGCGGAGCCCCAGAGAGAAGTTTCCAGGCTGTCGGCCTCACATAGACAGGTGCTGGCTCAGGTAGTAAATGGCCAACTGTGATTGCATGGCCATCGGCTGTGGCTGGTTGGCCGTCGGCTGTGGCCTGTGAGCCGTTGGCCACTGGTGTGACTGCTGTGGCTATGCTAGCAGAAGGAGAAGAGAGAGAGAGGAGTGGGGGCTAGCAAGGGGATGGCGGCTGGGCTGGCAGGCGTGGATGGCGGTTTGCGGACAGTGTGGATCCAGCCTCCAGTGAGAGTGTAGTGCCGCCAGAGAGAGTGTAGTGGTATGGCTCCCCTACCTATGGCTCCGTGGGTGTTCCTTTGTGGTCTCACCATATCCTGCGTTCTTGTATGGGGAGTGGGAGCAGAGACCCCACAGGCTTCCCTGCACAGCAAATGGCGCAGCGAGCAGGGTCTCCCGCACGACAAATGGCGCAGCGAGCAGGGTCTCCCGCACGACACTCTCCTTTGCCGGAACTAGTTGGGCTGTGAATTTGTGTGTGCTGTCCATTTTTCAAACTAGCAAATTTTCTGTTGTTTTGATCTGACACTGCTACTGTTTCGCTTCTACCACCGGGCAGGTGGGGCGGGGCAAGCTCTGGGAGGGGAGGGAGGGGGCGGCTAGTCTCAGTGCCTAAGGCTCCGTTCTCTGCTCGGCAGTGCGGTCTTAAACCACCGTTTTCAGCCTTTTTCCCTCAGTCTTTTCTCCGTGGTCTCTGCCGTGAACGTTGGGTTCAGCCGTGTTATATGCTGTCCCCTCAGCCCTGTGGAGCCCTGGCGGAGCCCTAGCAGTCCGATCTCCCGCAGCTGCGGTAGTTCCGGGAAGCAGCGAGCTCGGCGCACTGAGCTAGGTCTGCGTCCTGCGCCCGCGCGGCTCCGTCTCCGCGCACTTCTCCGTTTCCTCCTCCCCCCACTCGCGCGAATCTCCCACCTGTAGGTGATTTCAGTCGGTAGTGGGCCTCTTCGTGTTGCCTGTCTGCTGTGCAGGGAGTCCTTTGTGGAGTTTTTGTTGTTCGATTCTTTGTAAATTCCAGGGGAGCTTTACAGAGGCTCACCTCACTCCGCCATTTTTCCCAAGTTATGTACTTTTTTAAGACCCAATGTTGTTGGACACTCAGTCTACTACCATATAGAGTATGCATAAATTTTATGTGCACTGAGAAACCAAAAAATTCATGGAACTTGCTTTGTTGCGATATTCACCTTATTGCAGTGGTCTGGAACTGAACCCGCATTATTTCCGAGATACACTTGTATATTTCCCCAACACTCCTAACTTATCTAGCTTAATTACCTTCTTTTTAGCAGCAAATTGATTGAAGACATAATCTACACTGCTTTCTCCTTCCTCTTGGCTTACTTACTCATTACCCCAGTTGTTTCCAAGCTTTGCTGCAATACTGGAATCACCTGGAGAATCTTCAAAAACTACAGCTACCAGACATACTGATTTAATTGGTATGAGTGCTATGACTTGGGCATTGAGATTTTTAAAAGGCTCCCAGTTGTTTCTAATGTGCAGCAAAATTCAGGAACCAGCTGCTGCTGATTACACTAACTCAGGGGTGTCCAAACATTTTTGAACGTTTTTTACCAAGGGCCATATGCGGTAAAATACACAAACAGTGGGCCACTCACTCGAGGTGAAGTACGTATTGCCTCACCTGGTTTATTTAAGTAAACTAAATATAGTTTTGGAATTTGCTGGGGGCCAATTAAAAATGGATTGCAGGCCGCAGTTGGCCTGTAGGCCACAGTTTGGACACCCCTGCACTAACTGAAAGTCTTATTCTGAGGTTCAAGGGTAGTCTAATCTAGGATCAGACAGAGCTGTGATTAAACTTCCACTGTACTATTTCATGTCAGCAAAAAAGTTAACCTCTGTGCCTCACAAAAACACTCTCCTTAACCAATCTTAGATAGACTCCTCTGAGCCCTCTTTTTGACTAGGCCTTCTTCTTGTAGATTACTTAACCTGACTAGTCCATTTGTAGCAAGAATCCTTCTAAACCAGTTTATCAAGAATCCTCCACCCTTGGGTGGTTGGATGGCTCAGTTGGTTAGAGCACGAGCTCTGAACAACAGGGTTGCCAGTTTGATTCCCACATGGGCCAGTGAGCTGTGCGTTCCACATCTAGATTGAAGATAACGCGCTGCCGCTGAGCTTCTGCAAGGGTGGCCAGATGGCTCAGTTGGTTAGAGCAAGAGCTCTTAACCACAAGGGTGCTTGTCCAATTCCCACATGGGATGGTGGGCTGTGCCCCCTGCAACTAAGATTGGAAACGGTGACTGAACTTGTAGCTGAGCTGCGCCCTCCACAACTAGATTGAAGGACAATGACTTAGAGCTGATGGGCCCTGGAGAAACACACTGTTCCCCAATATTCCCCAATAAAAATAAATAAATTAATTAAAAAATAAAAGCCAGTCAGTAAACCTTTGAAGAAGGTATGAATTCTATATTTTTGTCACTCACTTCTTTCCAATTTTGCAAAGGCCTGCTGAGCTGAATATCTCTCTCTGATTGTTCTGTCCTATCTCCACACATTCAGCTTTTGTTTGTTTGTTTGTTTGTTTGTTTTCTTTTTTAATAGTGAAAACACATCTTCGCCACACAGATTTTAAAACTTTAAATCATCTTTGACTTCTCATGCCCCTATGCCTACATAGCCAATTATTTGCCAGATTGGGTTAAATCTAACTCCAGGTAATTTGTAGGAAATTACCTATTAACTAGACTTACAGCTCTTAGTTTGCTGGAAGCCAACTATTAATTACCCCCTCCCAACCTCTTTTAAACTAATACTTATAAGTGTTTTTAAAATAAACATCAAAATGATTTTTAATTAGCCACAACTGTCGATTTGTACTTTAGGAGCAGACGCAGGCAAGAGATGGGTTTAGCAAACCTAATTTTAATATATAAATTATACTTTTCACTATAAAATACTGTAAGTTACAGTAAATTTGTAGGATAAATATTAAAAGGCATAATTTAGTGTATTTAGCAATTGGACAAAAATATGAATATCAGATACAGGAATATCTACCAGGAACAAAAAGATGTACTACAATTTCATTGAAGTGTTTTTAGTGACACCATGGTAACTCCTCCCTGTGAATAGATTTATCCATTTCCAAAGAAATAAAAGGTCATAGTCAAATAATTGTTAGGTTATTGGTCTGCAATTTTATTGGTGAACATATTTCCTGGTATTTAGTTTTCTTATGCTGTTAAGAGTATGGCCACTGTGTAGCACATTACCAATGGGAACTTTTCTCATTGAACTTTTTCGTGCTCCTTGCAGATGTGCTATGTGGTGGCAACCTTGGATAAGAGAATTTTATAGATCTTAACTCAAGAGCCTAAATTCCTCCCTCAAGAAACTAGAAAAAGGAGAGGAAAGTAAACTTAACACAAAGAGAAGGAAGGAAATAATTAATAGACATTCTTGATGAAAATTACATGGTACCAAGCATTTAAAGAAGAAATAACACCTGTCCTTTTCAAAGTATTCCGAAAAAATCCAAGAGGAGGGAAGGCTTCCAAGCTCATTTTATGAAACCACCATTACCCTGATTCCAAAACCAGACAAAGACATTACAAATGTATATATATATATATATATATATATATATATATATATATATAAAGCCGATATCACTGATGAGCATAGAGGCAAAAACCTAAACAAAATATTAGCAAACCGAATTCAACAATACATTAAAAAGGTCAGACACCACAATCAAGTGGGATTCATTACTGGTATACATGGTTGGTTCAATATGCACAAATCAATTAACATGATACACCACATAAACAAAATGAAGGATAAAAATCATATCATATTAATAGATGAAGAAAGAGTGTTTGACAAATTCGGGCATCCATTTATGATAAAAACTCTCAGCAAAATAAAAATATAGGGAACATACGTCAGCATAATAAAAGCCAGATATGATAAACCCACAGCTAACCTCATACTCAATGGGGAAAAGCTAAAAGCATTCTCCTTAAGATAAAAACAAGATAAGAATGCCCACTTTCACCACATTTATTCAACATAGTATTGGAAGTTCTAGCCACAGCAATCAGAGAAGCAAAAGAAATAAAAAACATCCAAATTGGAGTCATTATTTGCAGATTACATGATACTATAGAGAGAGAACCCCAAAGATTCCACCAAAAGACTATTAGAACTGACAAACGAATTCAGTAAAGTAGCAGGATACAAAATTAATATTCAGAAACCAGTTGCATTTTTATACCTCAACAATGAAGTAGCAGAAAGAGAAATTAAGAAAACAAACCCGTTTACAGTAGCATAAAAAAATACCTAGGAACAAATTTAACCAAGGAGGTAAAAGACCTATACTCAGTAAACTATGAGGTGTGATCAAACAATACAGTGAATGTTTAAATTAAAAAAAAATTAATGTAAAAGACACATATTCATTAATCCCCCCTCACAATATTCCTCCTCACTTCAAACACACTTATCCCATTGTTCTTGCCACTTTCTGAAGCAGTTCTGAAAGTCCTATTTTGTGAATGTCTTTAGTTGCACTGTTGTGGCTGCCTTAAGGTCCTGAATTGATTCAAAATGTTTATCTTTTATGGTCATTGTCACATGGGGCAGTCTGCGGGGTCTCAGCTCCTGCTCCCCACATAAGAACGCAGGATATGGTGAGGCCAAAAAGGAACACCCACGGAGCCATAGGTAGGGGAGTCATACCACTATAGTCTCACTGGAGGCTGGATTCACACGACATGCGACCTGCTGTCCACTTTTCTGCCAACCAACCGACTGTCCTCTCCACCACAGCTGCGGCAGTTATATCAGTGGCCAATTGGCTAACTGGCTACAGCTGATGGCCAACAGCCACAGTTGATGGCCATCCAATCACAGTTGATGGCCATTTACTACCTGAACCAGCACCTTTGCATGTGAGGCCAAGAGCCTGGAAACTGCACTCCTGGCTCTGTCCCCACAGTCATTTTGACTTTGGGGTAGAGCCAGAAGTTGCCTAGTGCCAGATCCAGTGAATAAGGTGAATGAGGACACACTGTCATGTTTTTATTTGACAGAAATTGCCCTACCAGAAGTGATTGCCCTACACAGAGCATTTCCAGTGTGATCAACAAATATGGTGAATGCTGCTCCCGAGTGCGATCCAGCAGAAAGGCAGGGACCTTCAATATGGGAAGCGGTGTGACGAACCTTAGTAAGAGTGTGTGACAAGTTTCAAATTGTTCAGTACAATCAGTGGGGTGTGAGCTTGTCATGCAGGGTGTCATGCAGCGTCTCTGGTCCCACTCCCCACATAAGAATGCAGGACATGGTGAGGTCAAAAAGGAACACCAACAGAGCCATAGATAGGGGAGTCATATCACTATATTCGCACTGGCGGCCAGGAGAGACACATGAAGTAGGATCCACACGATCCGCAATCCGCCGTCCACTTCTCTGCCTACCAATCAACCAACCAACGAACCAACCAACCCACACAGTCTCGGCAGTTACATCAGTAGCCAATTAGCCAACTGGCTACAGCCAATGGCCAAACACCAGCCAAGCCAGCACCCCCACACATGAGGACGAGAGCCTGGAAACTGCTCTCTGAGACTGTCGAAAGAAGGTGTTTTTTTAAAGTGTGCCACTAATCATCCTTCATCATGACAGTGCTCTGTCTCACACAATGCTTCTGGTATATGGCAATTTCCATCGAGTACAAACATTATGGTGTGTCCTCATCCACCTTATTCACCGTGTCTGGTGCCATGTGAGTTCTAGCTCTTTCCCAAAGTCAAAATGACCATGAAAAGAAAACATTTTGAAATGATTCAGGACATTCAGGCAGCCATGACAGCACAACTAAAGATGTTCATGAAAGAGGAATTCCAGAGTTGCTTCAGAAAGTGGCAAGAGAAATGGGATAAGTGTGTTTGAGGTGGGGTTTGATATTTTGAGGGGGATTAATGGCAATGTCTTTTACTGTAATAAGTTTTTTATTTATGCATTCACTGTATTGTTTGATCACACATTGTATAAGACACTGAAGAAAAAATGTTGAAGGACATACAAATAAATAGAAGCATGTACTGTGCTCATGGATAGGAAGAATTAACATAGCTTAAATGTCCATAATACCCATAGCAATCTACAGATTCAATGCAATCCTTATCAAAATCTCAATGGCATTTTTTGCAAGACTAGGACAAATAATCTAAAAACTTATATGGAACCACAAACGACCCCAAATAGCAACAGCAATCTATGTCTATAGTAACAAAAACAGCATAGTACTGGCATAAAAGCAGATACATAGATAATAAAATAGAGATCCCAGAAACAAGCCCATGCTTATATGGTTGTTTAATCTATGAGAAAGGAGGCAAGAACCTGCAGTGGGGTAAAGACAGTCTATTCAAAAAATGATGTTTGGACAACTGGAAAACATGCAAAAACATAAAGCTGGACCCCCTTATTACACCATATACAAGAATAACCTCAAACTGAATTAAAGATTTAAATGTAAGACCTGAAACCGTAAAACTCCCAGGAGAAAACATAGGCAGTAAATTTTGTGACATTATTCTTAGTAATATTTTTTTCTGATCTATCTCCTCGGGCAAGGGAAATAAAAGAAAAAAAATAAACATGGAATTACATCAAACTAAAAAAGTTTTTGCACAGGGATGGAAACCATCAACAAAACAAAAAGACAGCCTGCTGAATGGGAGAATATATTCGCCAATGATACATCTGATAAGTGGTTAACACCCACAATTTATTAAGAACTGATACAACTTAACACCAAAAACCCCACATACAATCCAATTCAAAGATGGACAGAGGACCTGAACAGACATTTCTCCAAAGAGGACATGAAGATGGCCAATAGACATATAAAAATATGCTCAATTTCACTAATCATCAGAGAAAAGCAAATTAAAAGCACAATGAGATATCACCTCACAACTGTCAAGATGGCCATCATCAATAAATCAACAACTGTTGGCAAGGATGTGGAGAAAAGGGAACCCTTGTGTACCATTGATGGGACTGTAAATTTGTGCAGCTACTATGGAAAATGGTTTGGAGGTTCCTCAAAAAATTAAAAAATTAAACTACTTTATTACCTAGCAATTGAACTTTTGGGTATTTATCCAAAGAAATCCAAAACACTAATCTGTGAAGATATATGTACCCCTATGTTCATTGCAGCATTATTTACAATAGCCAAGATATGAAAGCAACCCAAGTGCCCATCAAAGGTGACTGGATAAAGAAGTTGTGGTATTTATACACAATGAAATATTACTTGGCCATAAAAAAGAATGAAACCTTACCATTTACAATAACATGGATGGACCTAGAAGTTATTATTATAAATGAAATAAGTCAGACAGAGAAAGACAAATACCATACGAGTATGATCTCACGTATACATATGTGGAATCTAAAGAACAAAATAAATGGAAAAAAAACACAACACAGAAACATACTCATGGATACAGGGAACAAACTGATGGTTGCCAGAAGGGACCAGGGTTAAAGAGCTGGGTGAAGTGAAACATTAAGAAATACAAATTGTTAGTTACAAAATAGTCATGGGTATGTCAAGTACAGCATAGAGAATATAGTCAATAATGTTGCAACAACTATGTATAGTGCCAGGTGTATACCAGACTAATTGGGGGAATCACTGATTAAATTATATAATTATGCTGTACACCTGAAACTAGATGTGAGGCATATTGGAACTCCCTGTACTATCATCACAGTTTTTTTGTAAATATAAAACTATTCTAAAATTAAAATTTCATTTAAAAAGTGTTAGAGGATAAGTTTAGAGTTAATTTCTAAGCTTTGTTATGTTTAGGGCCTAATTGCATGGTTTGTGAAGAAAAGACAATTTCTAAACAGGAGCTTTTTTGTTTAGAAATGTACTCACTAATGTGAGTTTCTTCCCAAAGCATGATTCTTCAGTGCCACAGAAATTACAATAGACAACGGGAATTGTCGATATTGTAATGGTGGGGGAGCCTAAAGACTGCTTTAATTCAGCTTAGGCACTCAGAATGCTCAAGAAGCCGTGTAGAATATTCTTTTCTCTGTTTATCTTAGAAAATGGTAGTGAGAAAATTGTTCCCTTGAGAGGCACTATAGCTATTGTATCAGAAATATATTTCTGGGTATTGTTTCAGTATATGTAGTCAACAATTCTCAGGGCTCTAAATGATGAGATCGGAGGCAAAAATTTCCCTCAGGTGGGGGTATGTTGGGCAGAAACTACCGTGGAACTCACGAGATAGCAGTATTTGGAAATCATTTGGACTTTTGAAGGTGTATGGTGACTATTCAAAAAGGTCCAAATTGCATTTGGAGAGATATCTCTCTCAAATTTCAGGGGTGGGCACTTCAAACATGATGTATGGCTTCCTGGCAAAGGAGATGGCTTTTCAAGGGAAATGACACAAATATCATGTGTCATTTGATCAGAGGAGCCATTTGAGCTCAACCATATTCAATTTAGTATGCTTAGGTAGTCTATAATAGCACAGAGCAGAGCAAAGCAGAAAAGTGAACTTCCCTCACTGGCTGTTTTACTGTGTGACTTCTCTGACAAGGACTTAATTTAAGCTTATATAGAAACAATGATTCAGAGCAGTTTCAGGGGTTGGAAGAGGGATAGTAATGAAACTGGAGAAGGAAACCTAAGCATGCAGAGATCTCCTAAACCTGCTCAGTGTTCGCATAGCCTGGGAATAACTCTAGCACAACATAAAATCCTAGGCTAGTCTTTTATTTATTTGTTTATTTAATTAAAGTTTGTTGGTGTGACAATTGTTAGTAAGACTGCATAGATATCAGGTGTACAATTTTGTAATACATCATCTATATATCACATTGTGTGTTCACCACCCAGAGTCAGTTCTCTTTTTTTTTTGAATATTTTTTTAAATTTTATTTTATTAAATTTATTGGGTGACAATTGTTAGTAAAATTACATAGATTTCAGGTGTACAATTCTGTATTACATCATCTATAATTCCCATTGTGTGTTCATCACCCAGAGTCAGTTCTCCTTCCATCACCATATATTCGATCCCCCTTACCCTCATCTCCCACACCCAACCCCCCACCCACTTACCCTCTGGCAACCACCAAACCATTGTCTGTGTCTATGAGTTTCTGTTTCTCATTTGTTTGTCTTGTTCTTTTGTTGTTTTTGGTTTATATACCACGGATCAGTGAAATCACATGGTTCTTTAGGGTTTTCTAAGTATAGCATCATGTCGTCTGCAAAGAGTGACAATTTAACTTCTTCATTCCCGATTTGGATGCCTTTTATTTCTTTCTCTTCCCTGATTGCTCTGGCAAGGACTTCCAACACTATGTTGAAAAGCAGAGGTGATAGGGGACAGCCCTGTCGTGTTCCTGAACGTAGAGCAAAGGGCTTCAGATTTTCACCGTTTATTATGAGTTTCGCTGAGGGTTTGTCCTTTATGACCTTTATTATGCTAAAGTGTTTTTCCTCTGTACCTATTTTGTTAAATATTTTAATCATAAATGGATGTTGTATCTTGTCAAATGTTTTCTCTGCATCAATTGATATAATCATGATTTTTGTCCTTTATTTTGTTATGTGATGTATCACATTGATGGATTTGCTGATGTTGAACAATCCTTGTGCCCCTGGGATGAACCCACTTGGTCGCGATGAATAATCTTTTTAATGCATTACTGCATTCGATTTGCTACAATTTTATTTAGGATTTTTGCATCTGTATTCATCAGAGATATTGGTCTGAGTTTTCTTTTTTTGTATCTTTTTTTGTATTTCTTACCAGGTTTTGGTATCAGGGTAATGTTGGCTTCATAAAATATGTTAGAGTGTACTGTCTCTTCTTCAATTTTTTGGAAGAGTTTGAGCAGGGTTTGTATTAGATCCTCTTTGAAGGTTTGTAGAATTCACTGGTGAAGCCATCTTGTCCAGAAATTTTGCTTTTGGGAAGGTTTTGGATGACTGATTCAATTTCGTTACTGGTGATCGGTCTGTTTAGATTTTACAGTTCTTCATGGTTCAGCCTTGGAAGGCTATATGTTTCTAAGAACTTGTCCATTTCTTCTAGGTTATTGAATTTGGTGGCATATAGTCTTTCATAGTATTCTTGGATGATCCTTCGTATTTCTGTGGTGTCCGTGATAACTTCCCCTTTTTCATTTCTGATTTTGTTAGTTAGTGTCTTCTCTCTTTTTATCTTAAAGTCTAATCAAGGGTTTGTCAACATTTTTAATCATTTCAAAGAACCAGCTCTTTGTCACATTAATTTTTTCTATTGTCTTTTTGTACTCTATTTCATTTAGTTCTGCTCTGATTTTTATTATTTCCTTTCTTCTACTGACCTTGGGTTTCATTGTTCTTCTTTTTCTAGTTCTTTAAGGTGTAACATGAAGTTATTTATTTGGGATTTTGCTTTTTCCTTGAGATAGGCCTGTAATGATATAAATTTCCGTCTTAAAACTGCTTTTGCTGCATCCCAAAAATTTCGGTAGGATCTATTTTAGTTCTCATTTGTTTCTATGTATCTTTTGATCTCTCCTCTAATTTCTTATTTGACCCAGTCATTCTTTGAAAGTATGTTGTTTAATCTCCATGTATTTGTGGTTTTTCCTGCTTACTTTTTGCAGTTGATATCCAATTTCCAAGCTTTGTGATCAGAGAATATGCTTGGTACGATTTCAATCTTCTTAAATTTGCTGAGGCTAGTTTTATGTCCCAATATATGGTGTGTCCTTGAGAATGTTCCGTGTACACTAGAAAAGAATGTATAGTCTGATGTTTTAGGCTGAAGTGCTCTATAAATGTCAATAATGTCCATTTCATCTACTGTGTCATTTAGGGCTGCTATTTCGTTATTTATTTTCTGTTTGGATGATCTATCCATAGCTGTCAATGATGTATTTAAGTCCCCTAGTATAATTGTGTTTTGGTCAATTTGTCCCTTTAGCTCTGTTAGTAGTTGCTTGGTATATTTCGGTGCTCCCTGATTGGGGGCATATATATTGATGACTGTTACGTCTTCTTCTTGTGTAGTCCTCTTCACCATTATGAAATGTTCATCTTTGTCTCTTGCTACCTTTTTCACCTTGAAGTCTGTTTCATCTGATATCATTATGGCTACACCTGATTTTCTCTGGGTACCATTTGCTTGGAGTGTCAATTTCCACCCTTTCACTTTGAGTCTATGCTTGTCTTTGTAGCTGAGATGTGTCTCTTGGAAGCAGCATATGGTTGGGTTTAGTTTTTTGATCCAATCTGCTACTCTGTGCTTTTTATTGGTGAGTTCAGTCCATTTACATTTAGGGTGATTATTGATATGTGAGGATTTCCTGTCATTCTATCTTTAGTTTTCTGGTAAGGCTGTGTCTCCATTTTTTCTTTGCCTTTTTGTTGTTGTCTATTATTTCTGTGTGGTGGTATTCTATGATGTTTCCCTCTGTTTCTTCTTTTATTACAGTATGTATTTCCGTTCTGATTTTTTTGAGTGGTTACCATTAAGTTTATGTAACATAAATTTTGATATTTAGAATATTCCATTTTCTTCAGCACGCTTATTTTCTCCATTCTCATATTCTTGTTCAGGCCTTTACTGTCCTCCTTTTTGTTTGTTGGTTGCCACAAATTGTTCCTGTTGATGGTGGTTGAAAGCCTCTTACTCACCATTTTTATATGGGTTTTTGTACAGCGGACCACTTCGTTTCCTTCTGTTTTTTCCTTGGAGCTAGTTCATTAGCAGGAGAAATCCTCTGAGCTTCCTGATGACACTTAAACTTGGCTGACTGGAGTTATCCTGATGGAATATAGGAAAGACAGGAGACCAATGGGTTTTTTTCAACTGTTTCCTAAGTGTGGACTGAGGAAGAAAAATTAGGTTATCTAATTTTCTTGAAGATTTTGTGATATGTAAAATAGATCCATCTGCCATTCCCTCTTTTTAATGAGGTTCAGGCAGGAGGCACTAAAATTGTTTCAGTTGGAAGGTATGATAATGAAATATTAAACCAAATGTTATTTACTTATTTTTAAACTTATGATTGAAATTTAGTAAATATTTTATTATTGAAAATTTCAAATTTACTCAAAAGTAGAGAGAATAGTATAACAAACTCTATGTACCCAGCATTCATTTTCAACTATTGTCAATTCATGAGTGATCTTTTGTATCTACACCCTAGCCACAGACTATGGATTAATTTAAAAGAGAAAATTTGACATAGGATTAATTTATTTGAAAATATTTTGAGATATAGCTCTAAAAAGTTAAGGGCCCTTATAATTATTTCAAAAATAAGTGAGAATAATTCTTTAATATGATCAAATCTCCATTCCTCAATAGTTGCCTTCTTATAGTTTGTTTGAATAGGAACCCAAAGAAGGTCCATATGTTTCAATTGATGGATGCACCTCTTCAGTCTCTTTTAATCTCTAGGCTCTCAGATAACTGGTTTTCCTTTGTCGTTTTTATGAAAAAATAATTTTTGTGTGTGTGGAAGTTCTCACAATTTGGTTTTACTGCCTGCATCCGCATGGTGTCATTAACATATTTCTCTTCCCCTATGTTTCCTTTAAATTGATCTTTAGATCTACAGCCTTGTTCAGATATACCTGGGATGCCAAAAAATTGCATACACATGACTTGTATTCACCTTTTCTTATCAGTATATAATGAGTATTATAATTTTAATACAGTTTTTTCCTCCCTTAAAGTGTGTATACATTTTTTAACACCCTCTGTATATTCTTTCCTTCCTTCCTTCCTTCCTTCCTTCCTTCCTTCCTTCCTTCCTTCCTTTCTTTTTTTGCAAGATTACATCATAGATAGTGCAGTGTGGTCCCCTCAGGAGAGCATGTTATCTGGTTGTACTTTTTGGTGATGTCGTCAGCCATTGATGATTATTGCCCAGAACCGTCCATTCAATAGGGATTACCAAATGGGGATATTCTAATTTGATCGTAGTTTCTTCATTCATTAGCTGGGATACTTCCACAAAGAGAAACTTCCCCTAAACTATTCTGTAGTTAACAGTGAGGTTCAGGTTGTATAGGAGAATCAAGTCAAGTGATTATTTCTCCTCATTTACCACTTTTAAGAGCAATGCTTTTTGTCTGTCTGTTTGTTTGTTTGTTTGTTTGTTTTTCCGTGGCATCCTCCAAAAGTGAACTGTGATTCATTTTTGTGTCATTATGAAGTTCTAGATAGCAATGTATTGTAAAGTACTGAAATTTATTGTAGCTCGTATCGTTATTGATGTTCATGTGATCCCACCTTAAGCCACTCAGAGTTTATTCAGATTTGTTATTGAGTCCTTTTGACATGACTCCAGAAGTTTTTGATGGTTTTCTGGTTGTATGATAGTAAATCATGTTCCGGGCTCATTTTGGATATTCCCTGTGCCAGTGTTAAAATCAGCCATTTCTCCAAACAGCTGTAATTTCTTTAAGTAGGAAGTTGTATTTCATAACTATGATTTGGGTACTAGGAATGCTTACTGCTACTGGAATGGGCATTGTTTTGAAGCTCTTTTTAGTGTTCAGAGCTAGGCAATATGTGTTGTTTTGTTAACTTTTAGGGTAAAATATATTACAAGTTCAAACTAATGCTTTCTATTCTTATTCTATTTAAACTTATTGATTTTACATATGCATTTCCTTTTAACCACATTGAAAATCATGTTTCCCAGTGACCTCAGTATATTTGCCCATTTGCTTTAACCTCAGAATAACAATGCCAGTGCTACTGCTAATGATATGATTATTAGGGGAAAAAACGTATCAGATGCTTTTTGCAGTCATTTTATCTATAGGGCATATCCTAGTAACTCAGTATCACTAAATTACTATGATTTGAAGTCTCTTATGATTGTTTTCTTTTTGTGATTGGGTGGTCAATTGGATACATGATTGGGTTCATTTGTTTCACATTGCTTTCTATTTTTAGTGATTGCTTTTCTAAATGGAATTTTGTTTTACAATTATATACAATATTTACATAGTTCTGAAGTCAAAGCTACAAAATAAAGTGTATTAAAAACAAGGAATGTTCATTGCAGCTTTACTTATGGTGGCCAAGAAATGGAAACAACCAAAATGTCCTTCGATAGATGAATGGATAAAGAAGTTGTGGTATATATACACAATGGAATACTATTCGGCGGTAAGAAAAGATGATATAGGAACATTTGTGACAACATGGATGGATCTTGAGAGTGTAATGCTGAGCAAAATAAGTCAGACAGAAAAAGCAGAGAACCATGTTATTTCACTGATATGTGGTATATGAACCAAAAACAACAAAAGAACAAGAAAAATGAGAAACAAAAACTCATAGACACAGACAATAGTATAGTGGTTACCAGAGGGTAATGGAGGAGGGGGTTGGTATATGAGGGTAAGGGGGATCAAATATATGGTGATGGAAGGAGAACTGACTGTGGATAGTGAACACACAATGGGATTTATAGATGATGCAATACATAATTGTACACCTGAAATCTATGTAACTTAACTAACAACTGTCACCCCAATAAACTTTAATTTAAAAAACAAACAAAACAAACAAAAAAACAAGGTATATTCTACTAAGCAAATCTACAAAATAAGAAGCCTAGCTTCTGTCATTCCATTTCTCCCTATTCCTTCTCTTCTCCTCTTAGTAACCATTATTTTGTTACTTTATGATTTATTCTTTCATTTTTATTTTTAATAAAGAAAATACCTCTTAGATAAACAGTAGATAAACAATAGAATAATATGAATAATATGCAACCTTTTCTCCACCTTGCTACTTTTAATTTAACAATATACCTGATGGACAGAACTTCCGGAAAAATGGCGGAGTGAGGTGAGCCTCTGTAAAGCTCCCCTGGAATTTACAAAGAATCGAACAACAAAAACTCCACAAAGGACTCCCTGCACAGCAGACAGGCAAGACGAAGAGGCCCACTACTGACAGAAATCACCTACAGGTGGGAGATTCCCGCCAGTGGAGGGAGGAGGAAAGAGAGAAGTGCGCGGAGATGGAGCCCCCTGGGCGAGGACACAGACCTACCTCAGTGCTCCGAGCTCGCTGCTTCCCGGAACTACCGCAGCTGCGAGTGACGGAAGAACTCGGACTGCTAGGGCTCCGCCAGGGCTCCACAGGGCTGAGGGGACAGCATATAACACGGCTGAACCCAACGCTCACGGCAGAGACCTCGGAGAAAAGACTGAGGGAAAAAGGCTGAAAACGGTGGTTTAAGCCCGCACTGCCGAGCAGAGAACGGAGCCTTAGGCACTGAGACTAGCCGCCCCCTTCCATCCCTCCCAGAGCTCGCCCTGCCCGGTGCTAGAAGCGAAACAGTAGCAGTGTCAGATCAAAACAACAGAAAATTTGCTGTTTAGAGAACTGTGGGCCACGGACACAAATTCACAGCACAACTAGTTCCATCAAAGGGGAGAGATCTGTGGAAGCAGGACCGGCTGTGGTGGTGGTCACCGCCATTGCTCTGGGCCACCTCTCACAACTCACCCCGACCCTGACCCCACCTATCTGGGCGGATCCCTGCAGGAGTAAACAGAACTGCTGAAACATACGGGCTCTGAATCAGGAGCTGGAAGAGCTTTGGAACATCAAAAGCTCTCCGCATACCCACCGGGACACTGCGCCCTGTGACCTAGATGAACTATTAACAGAGGAGAAGCCCGTCTCCAAGGGAATCCCCCCATTGTGTGAGAAGTTGGAATAGTGCAGAGAAAACATAGCACTACCGTGTGGGAGAAGAAAAATAAGTTGCAGTTGGAGAAATAATAAAACATTCTACCAACAAGTACTGGAAAACAAAAGAAAGACCTCTTCCTATCAACCTGTTGCAGAAGTCACTCCTGTAGATGTCTAGGAAGAGAAATAGTAAACCAGTAATCACCATGAATAACCAAGGCAACAAGATAGCTCAGAAAGAAAGTGAAAAATCTCCAGAGAAGGCACTTAAAGATACAGAAATATGTGACTTAAATGACAGAGAATTCAAGATTGCAGTTCTGAAAAAACTCAACGAGATACAAGAAAACACAGATAGGCAGTTAAATGAACTCAGAAACTCAATCAAAGAACAGCATGAGCATTTTACGAAAGAGATTGAAATTTTAAAAAAGAACCAAATATAATTTCTGGAGATTAAGAACTCAATAGAAGAAATTAAGAATGAAATAACCAGCTTAGGTAGTAGAGTTGACCAGATGGAGGAAAGAATCAGTGACATCGAAGATAGAAACCTGGAAATGACACAGATAGAAGAAGAAAGAGACTTGAGACTTAAAAGAAATGAAAGAACTCTACAAGAACTTTCTGACTCCATCAGAAAGAGCAATATAAGAATAATGGGCATACCAGAAGGAGAAGAAAGAGAGAAGGGAACAGAGAATATATTCAAACAAATTGTCGATGAGAACTTCCCAAATTTGTGGACAGAACTGGACCCTCGAATCCAAGAAGCAAATAGAACACCTAGTTACCTCAATCCCAACAGGCCTTCTCCAAGGCACATTGTATTGAAGCTGTCTAAAATCAACGACAAAGAAAGAATCCTCAAGGCAGCCAGGGAAAAGAAGAGGGTAACTTACAAAGGAAAGCCCATTAGATTATCATCAGATTTTTCAGCAGAAACTCTACAAGCCAGGAGGGAGTGGAACCAAATATTCAAACTATTGAAAGAGAGAAATCATGAGCCAAGAATAATATATCCAGCAAAGATATCCTTTAGATATGAAGGAGGAATAAAGACCTTTCCAGACATACAGAAGCTGAGGGAATTTTCTAATACACGACCTGCACTACAAGAAATACTAAAGGAGGCTATTCGACCACCATCAACAGGGACAATTTGTGGCAACCACAACTCAAAAAGGGGAGAGTAAAGGCCTGAACGGAATATGGGAATGGAGAAAGTAAGCGTGCTGAAGAAAATGGAATACTCTAAATATCAAACTTTCTTTTACATAAACTTAAGGGTAACCACTCAAAATAAATCCAGAATTGAAATATATACTGAAATAAAAGAAGAAACAGAGGGAAACATCATAGAATACCACCACACAGAAATAATAGACAACAACAAAAAGGCAAAGAAACAATGGAGACACAGCCTTACCAGAAAACTAAAGATAGAATGACAGGAAATCCTCACATATCAATAATCTCCCTAAATGTAAATGGACTGAACTCACCAATAAAAAGGTACAGAGTAGCAGATTGGATCAAAAACTAAACCCAACCATATGCTGTCTCCAAGAGACACATGTCAGCTACAAGGACAAGCATAGACTCAAAGTGAAAGGGTGGAAATTGACACTCCAAGCAAATGGTACCCAGAGAAAATCAGGTGTAGCCATAATGATATCAGATGAAACAGACTTCAAGGTGAAAAAGATAACAAGAGACAAAGATGGACATTTCATAATGGTGAAGGGGACTGTACAACAAGAAGACATAACAGTCATCAATATTTATGCCCCCAATCAGGGAGCACCGAAATACACCAAGCAACTACTAACAGAACTAAAGGGAGAAATTGACCAAAACACAATTATACTAGGGGACTTAAATACATCATTGACAGCTATGGATAGATCATCCAAACAGAAAATAAATAACGAAATAGTAGCCCTAAATGACACATTAGATGAAATGGACATAATTGACATTTATAGAGCACTTCATCCTAAAACATCAGACTATACATTCTTTTCTAGTGTACATGGAACATTCTCAAGGATAGACCATATATTGGGACATAAAATCAGTCTCAACAAATTTAAGAAGATTGAAATCATACCATGCATATTCTCTGATCACAAGGCTTTGAAATTGGATATCAACTGTAAAAAGAAAGCGGGAAAAAACACAAATACATGGAGATTAAACAACATACTTTTAAAGAAGGACTGGGTCAAAGAAGAAATTAGAGGAGAGATCAAAAGATACATAGAAACAAATGACAATGAAAATACATCCTACCAAAATTTTTGGGATGCAGCGAAAGCAGTTTTAAGAGGGAAATTTATCTCATTACAGGCCTATCTCAAGAAACAAGAAAACTCCCAAATAAATAACCTCATGTTACACCTTAAAGAACTAGAAAAAGAAGAACAAGTAAAACCCAAGGTCAGCAGAAGAAAGGAAATAACAAAAATTAGAGCAGAACTAAATGAAATAGAGAACAAAAAGACAATAGAAAAAATTAATGTGACAAAGAGCTGGTTCTTTGAAAAGATTAACAAAATTGACAAACCCTTGGCTAGACTTACTAAGATAAAAAGAGAAGACACTGATTAACAAAATCAGAAATGAAAAAGGGAAGTTATCACGGACACCACAGAAATACAAAGGATCATCCAAGAATACTATGAAGGACTATATGCCACCAAATTCAACAACCTAGAGAAATGGACAAGTTCTTAGAAACATATAGCCTTCAAGGCTGAACCATGAAGAACTGGAAAATCTAAACAGACCGATCACCAATGTGAAATTGAATCAGTCATCCAAAACCTTCCCAAAAGCAAAAGTCCGGGACCAGATGGCTTCACTAGTGAATTCTACCAAACCTTCAAAGAGGATCTAATACCAATTCTGCACAAACTCTTCCAAAAATTGAAGAAGAGACAGTACTCCCTAACTCATTTTATGAGGCCAACATTACCCTGATACCAAAACCTGGTAAGGACAGCACAAAAAAAAAACTACAGACCAATATCTCTAATGAATACCGATGCAAAAATCCTAAATAAAATTCTAGCAAATCGAATACAACAATGCATTAAAAGATTATTCATCACGACCAAGTGGGGTTCATCCCGGGGCACAAGGATGGTTCAACATATGAATCCATCAATGTGATACATCACATAAACAAAATAAAGGACAAAAATCATATGATTATATCAATTGATGCAGAAAAAGCATTTGACAAGATACAACATCCATTTATGATTAAAACACTTAATAAAATGGGTATAGAAGGAAAATACCTTAACATAATAAAGGCCATATATGACAAGCCCTCTGCTAATCTCATAATTAATGGAGAAAAACTGAAGCCCTTTGCTCTACGTTCAGGAACACGACAGGGATGTCCCCTATCACCTCTGCTTTTCAACATAGTGTTGGAAGTCCTTGCCAGAGCAATCAGGCAAGAGAAAGAAATAAAAGGCATCAAATTGGGAATGAAGAAGTTAAATTATCACTCTTTGCAGATGACATGATGCTATATATAGAAAACCCTAAAGACTCCACCAAAAAGCTATTAGAAACAATCAACGAATACAGTAAAGTTGCTGGCTACAAAATCAACGCACAAAAGTCCATTGCCTTCCTATATACTAACAATGAAATCTCAGAAAAAGAAATACAAAAAACAATTCCTTTTGCAATTGCAGCAAAAAGAATAAAATACCTAGGAATAAACTTAACCAAGGATGTGAAAGACCTATATGCTGAAAACTATAAGACATTTTTGAAAGAAATTGAAGAAGACACAAAGAAATGGAAAGACATTCCGTGCTCATGGATTGGAAGAATCAACATAGTTAAAATGGCCATATTACCCAAAGCAATATACAGATTCAATGCAATCCCCATCAAAATCCCAATGGCATATTTTAAAGAAATAGAACAAAACATCATCAGATTTGTTTGGAACCACAAAAGACCCCGAATAGCCAAAGCAATCTTAAGAAAAACGAACAATAATGGAGGTATCACACTTCCTGACTTTGGCTTGTACTACAGGGCTACAATAATCAAAACAGCATGGTATTGGCAGAAAAACAGACACATAGACCAATGGAATAGAATTGAGAACCCAGAAATAAAACCACATAAATATGGACAGATAATTTTTGACAAAGAAGCTAAAAACATACAATGGAGCAAAGACAGCCTCTTCAATAAATGGTGCTGGGAGAATTGGATAGCCACGTGCAAAAGAATGAAACTGGACTGCTATTTGTCACCATGTACCAAAGTTAATTCAAAATGGATCAAAGACTTAAGCATAAGACCTGACACAATAAACTGCATAGAAGAAAACATAGGTACTAAACTTATGGACCTTGGGTTCAAGAGCATTTTATGAACTTGACTCCAAAGGCAATGGAAGTAAAAGCTAAAATAAACGAATGGGACTATATGAAACTTAAAAGCTTCTGCACAGCAAAAGAAACCATTGACAAAATAAAGAGGCCACCAACTGAATGGGAGAAGATTTTTGCAAACAGTGCCTCCGATAAGGGGCTAGTATCCAGAATATACAAGGAACTCATGCAACTCAACAACAAATAAACAAACAACCCAATTGAAAAATGGGCAGAGGACTTGAAGAGACATTTCTCCAAAGAGGACATACAAATGGCAAATAGACATATGAAAAAATGCTCAACATCACTAATCATCAGAGAAATGCAAATCAAAACCACAATGAGATATCACCTCACCCCAGTCAGAATGGCTATCATCAACAAGACAAATAGTAACAAATGTTGGAGAGGCTGTGGAGAAAAAGGAACCCTCATACACTGTTGGTGGGAATGCAGACTGGTGCAGCCGTTATGGAAGGCAGTGTGGAGGTTCCTCAAAAATTACGAATAGAATTGCCATATGACCCAGCAATCCCTCTCCTGGGTATCTACCCAAAAATCTGAAAACATTTAGAGATAAAGACACGTGTGCTCAATGTTCATTGCAGCTTTGTTTACGGTGGCCAAGACATGGAAACAACCAAAATGTCCTTCGATAGATGAATGGATAAAGAAGTTGTGGTATATATACACAATGGAATACTATTCGCAGTAAGAAAAGATGATATAGGAACATTTGTGACAACATGGATGGATCTTGAGAGAGTAATGCTGAGCAAAACAAGTCAGACAGAAAAAGCAGAGAACCATGTGATTTCACTGATATGTGGTATATAAACCAAAAACAACAAAAGAACAAGACAAACAAATGAGAAACAGAAACTCATAGACACAGACAATAGTTTAGTGGTTGCCAGAGGGTAAGGGGGGCGGGCGGTGGGGGGTGGGAGATGAGGGTAAGGGGGATCGAATATATGGTGATGGAAGGAGAACTGACTCTGGGTGATGAACACACAATGAGATTTATAGATGATGTAATACAGAATTGTACACCTGAAATCTATGTAATTTTACTAACAATTGTCACCCCAATAAATTTAATTTAAAAAAAAAAAGAAAAATAAAAAAGAAAACCCTAAAGACTCCACCAAAAATCTATTAGAAACAATCAATGAATACAGTAAAGTTGCCGGCTACAAAATCAACGCACAAATGTCCATTGCCTTCCTATATACTAACAATGAAATCTCAGATAAAGAAATACAAAAAACAATTCCTTTTGCAATTGCAGCAAAAAGAATAAAATACCTAGGAATCAACTTAACCAAGGATGTGAAAGACCTATATGCTGAAAACTATAAGACATTTTTGAAAGAAATTGAAGAAGACACAAAGAAATGGAAAGACATTCCGTGCTCATGGATTGGAAGAATCAACATAGTTAAAATGGCCATATTACCCAAAGCAATATACAGATTCAATGCAATCCCCATCCAAATCCCAATGGCATATTTTAAAGAAATAGAACAAGAAATCATCAGATTTGTTTAGAACCACGAAAGACCCCAAATAGCCAAAGCAATCTTAAGAAAAAAGAACAGTAATGGACGTATCACATTTCCTGACTTTGGCTTGTACTACAGGGCCACAATAATCAAAACAGCATGGTATTGGCAGAAAAACAGACACATAGACCAATGGAATAGAATTGAGAACCCAGAAATAAAACCACATAAATATGGACAGACAATTTTTGACAAAGAAGCTAAAAACATACAATGGAGCAAAGACAGCCCCTTCAATAAACGGTGCTGGGAAAATTGGATAGCCACATTGAAAAGAATGAAACTGGAATGCTATTTGTCACCATGTACCAAAGTTAATTCAAAATGGATCAAAGACTTAAGCATAAGACCTGACACAATAAACTGCATAGAAGAAAACATAGGTACTAAACTTATGGACCGTGGGTTCAAAGAGCATTTTATGAATTTGACTCCAAAGGCAATGGAAGTAAAAGCTAAAATAAGCGAATGGGACCATATGAAACTTAAAAGCTTCTGCACAGCAAAAGAAACCATTGACAAAATAAAGAGGCCACCAACTGAATGGGAGAAGATTTTTGCAAACAGTGCCTCCAATAAGGGGCTAGTATCCAGAATATACAAGGAACTCATGCAACTCAACAACAAAAAAACAAACAACCCAATTGAAAAATGGGCAGAGGACTTGAAGAGACATTTCTCCAAAGAGGACATACAAATGGCAAATAGACATATGAAAAAATGCTCAACATCACTAATCATCAGAGAAATGCAAATCAAAACCACAATGAGATATCACCTCACCCCAGTCAGAATGGCTATCATCAACAAGACAAATAGTAACAAATGTTGGAGAGGCTGTTTAGAAAAAGGAACCCTCATACACTGTTGGTGGGAATGCAGACTGGTGCAGCCATTATGGAACGCGGTGTGGAGGTTCCTCAAAAAATTATTAATAGAATTGCCATATGACCCAGCAATCCCTCTCCTGGGTATCTACCCAAAAAATCTGAAAACATTTATCCATAAAGACACGTTTGCTCCAATGTTCATTGCAGCTTTGTTTACGGTGGCCAAGACATGGAAACAACCAAAATGTCCTTCGATAGATGAATGGATGAAGAAGTTGTGGTATATATACACAATGGAATACTATTCGGCGGTAAGAAAAGATGATATAGGAACATTTGTGACAATATGATGGATCTTGAGAGTGTAATGCTGAGCGAAATAAGTCAGACAGAAAAAGCAGAGAACCATGTGATTTCACTGATATGTGGTATATAAACCAAAAGCAACAAAAGAACAAGACAAACAAATGAGAAACAGAAACTCATAGACACAGACAATGGTTTGGTGGTTGCCAGAGGGTAAGGGGGTGGGGGGTGGGAGATGAGGGTAATGGGGATCGAATATATGGTGATGGAAGGAGAACTGACTCTGGGTGATGAACACACAATGGGATTTATAGATGATGTAATACAGAATTGTACACCTGCAATCTATGTAATTTTACTAACAATTGTCACCCCAATTAATTTAATAGAAAAAATAAAATAAAATAAAAAAGATACCCAATCACCAAAAAAAAAAAAAAAAAAGCTAAATATGTCTGTAATTTTGCTAGATATTGTCAAATTTCTGTCCACTGAGGTTATAGTATTTTGCATTTTTAGCACCAATGATTTAGATGTCTTTTTCCCCATGACCTCACCAACAAACAGTATATTGTTAAACTTGAAGGGTTTGTTTCCAACACAGTAGTTGAAAATGGTATCTTAGGACAGTTTTAATTTGAATGTGGAGAATGAAATTTAAAATCCCATTTTATTCCACAAACATTTTATTTTTGTACCTATTTTGTGCCAGGTGTAGTTCTGTGCATAAAGATTCAGAGATGAACGAGACCCATCAGTTCTTGCTTTCAAGAAATCCACAGTCCAATGGGAAAAATATAAGAAGCTCAACTATATCAGTATGGCATAATGAATGCTACAACAAATGTGTGCACAGAGTATTATGGGAATATAAAAGAATAGAACAGGGAGAAAATAAAACAAGCTATATGAGCTATGAGAAGTGTTTAGGAAACTGTAAGGTGGAGAGATGCCCAAACTTACATAAATCTATGAAGGAGTTTAAGTTAAAGGCATAAACAGAAATACACTAGGAACCCTGAGTTCAAGTGCCCAGATTTTTCATGACTATTAATTGTGACTTTAATATATAATTTCTTTCTCATGGAGTTATTATCCATATATGTAAAATGAGGGCATGGACGAAATGATTTCTAAGGCCCCTCTCAGCCTTTCTGCTTCCTTCTCTTTGTGTTAGCTTCACTCTCCACACTCACCACCAAATTGAGGGGCAAATGAAAATAAATCATTAACACAGCGTAGTTAATCTACATCTAGTGATTTCAGTTGTCAAGAAAGAATTAAGGAGGTGAAACTTGGGTTAGGTGAATAAATATTATAGATATGGGGGAAAGGTAACCAATTTAACAAGTGGTCAAAATGGATTAGGATATGACAGGAGCTCGTAGGGATGTGGTTGGAAATAAAGTCAGTGAAAATTTGAGTCAAAATTGGAAATATTTTTATTTGGGAAACTGAAAAAGTTAGCATACATTCTCATGGGTCAATTATTCAAGTTGTAAAATATAAAATTATTATAGGCAGATCAGTGGCAATAAAAAGTTTCAGTAATGGTAAAATTCTCAAGCACAAAATGACACTTGCAGAAGGTTTCCCATAGTTAGCAGGTCATCACACCTTTTTTTTTTAGGTGAAAAACCTCTGAGGACAATGCAGTGTGCTAAATGCCCTTCATTTTCAGAGAAAGACATATGCACTTATCATTTACTGAAACGACCCCAGTACATCAAACAGAACTTTATTCTAATTAGGAAAGGATGTAATTATAGAGATGATATTTTCATTTTCCAGCTGGGATAGCTTTCTATAGTCCGGGTTAATGTAAAGCTTCTTTGAAATGTGTTCTTTGTGAATAAAATCCCCCCAAAGCTTTTTAGGGACCATCATTCATACAGATACAAAATAATCTTTTTAAAAGAGGTGACCCATTTTTTTCCCAGGCAATTCATAAGACTTGACTAAAGGTGAGTGATAAAAGTTTTGTTTCATTCTGCACAGGAGATAAGAACAGACATTAGCTTAAAAATTCACAAAGAAATGTCAGCTCATAGATCAGGCGCATACTGGGAATTCTGTGTTAGTAAAATCTGCATACATCATTTATGGGGATGGGGAGAGATGCACAGTTCTGCCTAGAAAAATTCTCAATATTTGTTTCATAACAAGATCCATATTCCTGTTCTAATGGAAAAATAAATGAAGAATGGTAGTGATTCCAAGCTTTAGTTATTGTTATTATATAACTTTGGAGGTGATAGCTGCTTTTATTTTTCAGTTAAAAATTGGAATGAAAATTATTATAAGGCATACTCAGATAAAGCTTCTTTGTGTTGCACAAGTGTCTGATTTGTACATGAAAGTAAATAAACGTAAAATGTTCACTTTTATTTTGGACATTATATTTAAGACAAACAAAAAAAATGTCATTAAACATAGTCCATTGGGAAAGTATGTTCGCAGTTCTACTTCATTGCCACTGCTTCTGTCTGACCTGCTTTGCAGAGATGTATCTCTTGACAGCCTTCCCCTCTAGGTTCAGGCTTAACGTTGTGCCTGGGGAGTTGATCAAAGCATGAAGAAATTTAAAAGCTTCCACAAGGGAGTGGGGTGAAGAAAACTCAGTTTTGAGCAGAGCTGGAAATTATTGTGTCCTGTGATCTGACATTTAATTGTTTATAATAATCATTGCTCTGCTTCTATGTTTCTTTACTTCCCTGAGTCTCCATCATTGCCAGCGTGATCCAGCTCTGAATGTAATTGTCTATGAGAGCTTGGGCTGGTCATTTATTATTATTATTTTTTTAATTTTCAGGTAATGATGATTTTTTACATAACTGCTTTATTGAGAAATGTAACTCATATACCATAACATTTGTTTATTTGAAGTATACAATTTAATGGCTTTTAGTATATTTGCTAGGTTGCAGTCACCTAATTTCAACCTCAATGCACTCTTCTGTCCATGGGATTAATAAAACCTGAACTTGCTATGTCACAGGTTTCTTGGGAAAGTTGAATGAGATGATACAAGTAAAAGAATACTGGAAGGTTAAAACAACTCTGGAAATAACATTGTCATTATTGAGATGCTAGGTGTGACTAGAGCCTTGAATAAGACTGTGAATAGATTAAAGGGAACATGGCAGCGATAATAACCCCTAACATTTATATACCAATTTATAGTTTCCACGTGCTTTCATATACAAGCTCTCATTTGAGACATTATTGGTGATGATCTTGGAGTGCCCCATAGCCAATTGCACTCCTCAGGACAGGAGGAGAGGGCCCATTTACTTTAAAGCTCAGAGAGATTCTTCTGTAAGTAGGAAAAATATCTGGCTAATAGTGCTTTTTATAGTCCCCAACTTTGTCTGACATAAAGTGCTTTTTAAGATGGACTCACCTCTTAGCAATTCTTGTTATAGCCCCTCTTCTTGGGGATCTTGTAGAGAGGTTTGTAATGCCAATGTTAACAGGACTATCTGAAGGGCTTGTATTCCCAGCCAGCTGGATGATGTTGCATAGTGCTCAGATTTTTTTCATGTTAATGATCATACATTATGAAATGGATGTTGTTAAAGATAAACATTCCTTATAAAGTATTCCTTTGAAAATTGCTACCATTAGGCATATTTTAGTTTGGCCTATGAAGGCTTAATGATCACTTTTATCTAATAGTTAACAAATATTCAACAAAGGAAAAATGAAATCTAACAATGCATTGCTAGAAACTTCTTAATATGACAGCTAGCTTTGTTCTTGTATTACTTTCCTATTGTTGCTATAAAAAATAATTACCACAAATTTAGTGGTTTCAAACAGCACAAATTTTTTGTAGGTTAGAAATCCAACATGGGTCTCACTGGCTAAAAAAATCAAGGTGTTACCATGGCTACATTCCTTCTGAAGGTTCAAGAAGACTTCTATAGTCCATCTACATTCCTTGGCTCATGACCTCTTCCTCCCATCTTCAAAACCAGCAATATTGCATCTCTCTGACCCTGCTTCCATAATTACATCCTTCTCTCTAAACACAACTGGGAAAGGTTCTCTGCTTTTAAGGACTCGTGTAATTAGATTGGTCCCACTCAGGTAATTCAGGATAAATCTCCCCATCTGAAGCTCTGTATCCTTAATCATATCTGCAAAGTCCCTTTTGCTATGTAAGGTAACAGCTTATATTCACAGGTTTTGGGGATTAGGACATGGACATCATTGGGGGATTTTTATTCAGCCTACCACAGCTCTGCAGAATATTTGCTTCACAATGGTGTTTTCTTCACAAGTTAACTATCTGCAAAGTATTTTGGTTGGTGATCTGCGGGTTATATACACTACCTGGCATGTATTTCATACTTTGTTATCATCAATACCAGCTAGTTCTGATTTAACTCACTGGAGTGACAAGTGGAAAAATGTTTATGCAGGATGGATGCATTCATTCATTCAACACATATTTCATGAGCATGTACTATGTGCTAGGCACTGTGCTTGACATTATGCATATTAAAATGAATAAGAAACGTGTCTGCCCTCAGCACTCATAGTCTTGCATACGATATGGATAATAAGGACTGTGATAGAGTTATATAATGGGTGCAATTACACATAAGAATATAGTTACCTAACTCCATTTAATTTCAACTGTCAATATGGAAACAGGGAGCCACCAGAGCAGCAAGGGTTTCAGAGAGCAAACTTCCAAACAGGACTTAATCTAGATTTTCTTTTCCCTCCCTACAGTCAGGGAAGTTATAAAATTCATCTAACTGCAGTTCCAAAAACTATTTTGCAGAAGCCATTAGCAGAGTCTGTTATTCTAAGGTCATGGCACTCCCTGCATCTAAGTATAGACCACAGTGAATAGTAGTAAATAGGAAAGGGAATAGCTAGAGCAGTAGATACACAGCAATTTTCTTTATAGTACAAGACAAGATTTTGAATTTTAAAGGCTGAACTTAGAGCAAGAGAAGATCCAAAGACTAGTATATATATATTTGGCATGTGTATGCCAAAAAATGTGTACACATTTTAAGAAAGGAAAACCGTATTAAAATTGTAATACTCAATATATATCAATAACAGATAACAAAAGATGAATACAAGTTATATTTGACTTCTGCAATTACAAGAGGTGTTCAAAGTAGTTACCATCAGTGTCCAGTCACTTCTGACTGTGGAGAACTGCTGCTTGAGCAATGTTGACCAAAGTGTCCACTTGTATACATTTTTTGGCAACCCCTGGTACACACACACACACACACACACACACACACATTGTGACAATTAATTTTGTGAACTCATCCTAGAAAAAGTGCTACATACCTCATTGCTGAATATCACTACAGTCACCTTCGAAGTACTCCCCTTGGGAAGCTATGCACCAATGCCAGCACCTAGTCCACCCTTCAAAGCAATTTTGGAATTCTCTTTCTGGAATGGCTGTCAGAGCTGCCATCATATTACCCTTGATGTTCTGAATGTCATCAAAATATCTTCCTTTCAATATTTCCTTTATCTTCGGGTAAAGAAAGAAGTCTTTGGGGGCCAGATCAGGTGAGTAGGGAGGGTGTTCCAATACAGTTATTTGTTTACTGGCCAAAAACTCCCTCACAGACAGTGCCGTGTGAGCTGGTGCATTGTCGTGATGCAAGAGCCATGAATTTTTGGTGAAAAGTTCAGGTCATTTTGTCTAACCCAGCCTTTTCAGCACTTCCAAATAGTAAACTTGATTAAATATTTGTCCGGTTGGTACAAATTCATAATGAATCAACCCTCTGATATAAAAAAAAAAAAAAAAAAAGATTAACAACAGTGTTGCAACAAGTTCACGAACTTAATTGTGTATGTGTGTGTAGAAAGAGACCTTTGTGTGTGTGTGTGTGTGTGTGTGTATGTTGTGGAGAGAGAGAGAGAGAGAGAGAGAGAGAGAGACCAAGTAAACTTATAGGGTCTAGATTAGAACAGGATATGGGCATAGAAATGCTAAACAAGGTCAACAGAATAGGATAATTCAGATGAGAACTGGGACAGATACTGTCTTCACCACTTCAGACCTAGTGTTTTCACTAATATATAGGAGGGTTGGCAACTCACTACAGAGGTTGTAAATTGGCCAACAATGGGCCAATGGGTGATTTATACATTGGGAAATTTTAATACAAATTCACATTTTCAGCTTCTTTTGAAAACGCAGAAGATTTGGCACCCCGTGTTTGTATTCCCACATGGCAACAACTTGTGTTAGGTGAGTAATAGCTGCCCTGTTTAGAGTGAGCATGCATTGCCCAATTTCCCAGTTTTCACCACTCTGTTTCCTTTCTACCACAGCTGGCCCACTTACATATGTTAACTTCCTGGGCTTTGTAGGCTATATAAGCTTTATAAAATTATTTCAATATAATATTTATAATTTACTGTGTATGTTTATGATAAAATACATGCATATGTTTATGAGAAGTGTTTAACACCCCATACATATAGTTTATTCCACAA
Organism: Rhinolophus sinicus; assembly: GCF_036562045.2. Classification (NCBI taxonomy): domain Eukaryota; kingdom Metazoa; phylum Chordata; class Mammalia; order Chiroptera; family Rhinolophidae; genus Rhinolophus; species Rhinolophus sinicus. The sequence goes on along the minus strand of NC_133768.1, from coordinate 80,390,594 downwards.
CTTGGGTTCAGTAAGTATATCTTTATAATGTCTCGAGGTTTGGCCCTATGCAGATATTGTTAAGAAGAGATAGCTGTACTGGGTGGACTTAATCTGTATTGGTAAGTGCTCTTCTGTTGCCCAGATGAAGCAGATTTAGTAGTAACTGGCACCTCTTACACAATAAGGTAAACAAGGCCAATTCCCGTTTTGGTGGTCATCCCTTACAAAAAGTACTTTATTACCTACCCCCCCCCAAAGAAAATAATAACAGGCAATAGAAAATTAGTTCCCCCCCCCCCACAATCAGAATATTATTTCAACTGTAAAAGGCTAATGTTATGCGTCATTTAGAGGGTTGGCTTTATAAACAGGCATAGTGGCAGCTGCCTACCTGGTATGATTAATCTAGAAAGACCTCCTCATCATTGGAATGTACCTCCCACACATCCCAGAGGCCTGAAATTCCACTAAGAAGGATAATCATCTTATCTGAATTCTTCATTATGAAACTCATTCAGAAGAGAAACAATAGTTTGAAAGTATTTTGAATATCTCTCAGAATTGAAACACACTTAAATTCATTATAAGATATAATTATTGGTAACAGGTATGATAACTACTGTTTTAAATTATAAAACAAGGGAAGACAACTTTTTCCTGCTCTATATGTAGATAAAACATTGGCATACATATAGGTTTTTATTATTCTATTAAATGGTTTATTAAAGCAAAAGATGTTTTCTTACATACATTTTTATTTTACAAAAGTAAACTAAGAAGTTAGAAAAAGTCAAGTTTATCCCATTCAAAAGGTTCCAGAACAGAAGAGCTAATGGCATATTTCAAATATTCTTTTGAAACACCAAACAAGAGAGTCTTTGGGTCCAGAGTAAAATTTGATTTAGCTGGTCAAATAGAGGACAAATGAAATAAGAATTTACTAGAATAGTGTCACCAGCTTTCTGAAAGTTAGGCCACTCTCTGCTTTGTCTAAATACCAGTAGCATAGAGATCATCTAATTGGCATTTTCCTCTATTAATCATTGTTAGCTGCCTATTCTCACAAACACAGCTGAAGATGGTTGTATTCTTTGTAAGATGTGCTGTGGCCAACTGGCCCTATGGAAATCTTTGCTCCTGTTGCAGTACCGGAGATCTCTGGATGCAGGTTTTGTAGCTTTTCCTCCAGAGGGCTGCTTAATGGTGGGAGAGGAAAAGATACACTATATCTTCAAGTCACTATTTCTTTCAGTATTACCATATCTAGGTTGTTAGTATCTTCTTAAAATGCTCAGAAATGTTCTACTTTGGATATTATTGTTTCTGGACTGAGAAATGAGTGTTTTCTACCTTCAGCCATAGTCCTGGCAGGGTTTCTAATGAAAGCTCTACTTTACACTGCAGAGGAATGAGGCCTTGAATAAAGAAGGCCAATGAAATCCAGCACTTTCTCCTTGCCTAAAGCTGCAGTGCATCATACCTCAAACAAGCCTCATGCTTCCTACATTCATAGTTCCGGTTGCAAGCACCCTAGTTAGGTTCATTGTAGCCATCTTAGTGTCAAAGCATCAATAATTTAAAAATAGTCTAAGAGTCATGACTACATGTTATCAAGGAATTTGTGTTTCCCAAATGTATTAATTGCCCAATCAATGCTTCCCAAATTATGTTCTGTACTAATGAAGTACTGAAATATGTTTAGAAGACTCTGGAATAAAGAATATTGATCAAATACATTTAGCAAAATATGGGGGTTTTTTTGCTTTGTTTTTTCAATTTTTCTCTTTTTAATCATTTTTTTAATTTATTGGGGTGACAATTGTTAGTAAAATTACATAGATTTCAGGTGTACAATTCTGTATTACATCATCTATAAATCCCATTGTGTGTTCATCACCCAGAGTCAGTTCTCCTTCCATCACCATATATTCGATCCCCCTTACCCTCATCTCCCACCCCCCCACCCCCCTTACACTCTGGTAACCACTAAACTATTGTCTGTGTCTATGAGTTTTTGTTTCTCATTTGTCTTGTTCTTTTGTTTTTGGTTTATATACCACATATCAGTGAAATCACATGGTTCTCTGCTTTTTCTGTCTGACTTATTTCGTTCAGCATTACACTCTCAAGATCCATCCATGTTGTCACAAATGTTCCTATATCATCTTTTCTTACTGCCGAATAGTATTCCATTGTGTATATATACCACAACTTCTTTATCCATTCATCTATCGAAGGACATTTTGGTTGTTTCCATGTCTTGGCCACCGTAAACAAAGCTGCAATGAACATTGGAGCACACGTGTCTTTATCTCTAAATGTTTTCAGATTTTTTGGGTAGATACCCAGGAGAGGGATTGCTGGGTCATATGGTAATTTATTCGTAATTTTTTGAAGAACCTCCACACTGCCTTATATAACAGCTGCACCAGTCTGCATTCCCACCAACAGTGTATGAGGGTTCCTTTTTCTCCACAGCCTCTCCAACACTTGTTACTATTTGCCTTGTTGATGATAGCCATTCTGACTGGGGTGAGGTGATATCTCATTGTGGTTTTGATTTGCATTTCTCTGATGATTAGTGATGTTGAGCATTTTTTCATATGTCTATTTGCCATTTGTATGTCCTCTTTGGAGAAATGTCTCTTCAAGTCCTCTGCCCATTTTTCAATTGGGTTGTTTGTTTTTTTGTTGTTGAGTTGCATGAGTTCCTTGTATATTTTTGATATTAGCCCCTTATCGGAGGCATTGTTTGCAAAAATCTTCTCCCATTCAGTTGGTTTCCTCTTTATTTTGTCAATGGTTTCTTTTGCTGTGCAGAAGCTTTTAAGTTTCATATAGTCCCTTTCGTTTATTTTAGCTTTTACTTCCATTGCCTCTGGAGTCAAATTCATAAAATGCTCTTTGAACCCAAGGTCCATAAGTTTAGTACCTATGTTTTCTTCTATGCAGTTTATTGTGTCAGGTCTTATGCTTAAGTCTTTGATCCATTTTGAATTAATTTGGTACATGGTGACAAATAGCAGTCCAGTTTCATTCTTTTGCTCGTGGCTATCCAATTCTCCCAGCACCATTTATTGAAGAGGCTGTCTTTCCTCCATTGTATGTTTTTAGCTTCTTTGTCAAAAATTATCTGTCCATATTTATGTGGTTTTATTTCTGGGTTCTCAATTCTATTCCATTGGTCTATGTGTCTGTTTTTCTGCCAATACCATGCTGTTTTGATTATTGTAGCCCTGTAGTACAAGCCAAAGTCAGGAAGTGTGATACCTCCATTATTGTTCTTTTTCTTAAGATTGCTTTGGCTATTCGGGGTCTTTTGTGGTTCCAAACAAATCTGATGATTTTTTGTTCTATTTCTTTAAAATATGCCATTGGGATTTTGATGGGGATTGCATTGAATCTGTATATTGCTTTGGGTAATATGGCCATTTTAACTATGTTGATTCTTCAAATCCATGAGCACGGAATGTCTTTCCATTTCTTTGTGTCTTCTTCAATTTCTTTCAAAAATGTCTTATAGTTTTCAGCATATAGGTCTTTCACATCCTTGGTTAAGTTTATTCCTAGGTATTTTATTCTTTTTTGCTGCAATTGCAAAAGGAATTGTTTTTTATTTTTCTGAGATTTCATTGTTAGTATATAGGAAGGCAATGGACTTTTGTGCGTTGATTTTGTAGCCGCAACTTTACTGTATTCATGATTGTTTCTAATAGCTTTTTGGTGGAGTCTTTAGGGTTTTCTATATATAGCATCATGTCATCTGCAAAGAGTGATAATTTAACTTCTTCATTCCCAATTTGGATGCCTTTTATTTCTTTCTCTTGCCTGATTGCTCTGGCAAGGACTTCCAACACTATGTTGAAAAGCAGAGGTGATAGGGGACAGCCCTGTCGTGTTCCTGAACGGAGAGCAAAGGGCTTCAGTTTTTCACCATTAATTATGAGATTAGCAGAGGGCTTGTCATATATGGCCTTTATTATGTTAAGGTATTTTCCTTCTATACCTATTTTATTAAGTGTTTTAATCATAAATGGATGTTGTATCTTGTCAAATGCTTTTTCTGCATCAATTGATATAATCATATGATTTTTGTCCTTTATTTTGTTTATGTGATGTATCACATTGATGGATTTGCAGATGTTGAACCATCCTTGTGCCCCGGGGATGAACCCCACTTGGTCGTGATGAATAATCTTTTTAATGCATTGTTGTATTCGATTTGCTAGAATTTTATTTAGGATTTTTGCATCGGTATTCATCAGAGATATTGGTCTGTAGTTTTTTTGTGCTGTCCTTACCAGGTTTTGGTATCAGGGTAATGTTGGCCTCATAAAATGAGTTAGGGAGTACTGTCTCTTCTTCAATTTTTTGGAAGAGTTTGAGCAGGATTGGTATTAGATCCTCTTTGAAGGTTTGGTAGAATTCACTAGTGAAGCCATCTGGTCCCGGACTTTTGCTTTTGGGAAGGTTTTGGATGACTGATTCAATTTACATTGGTGATCGGTCTGTTTAGATTTTCCAGTTCTTCATGGTTCAGCCTTGGAAGGCTATATGTTTCTAAGAACTTGTCCATTTCTTCTAGGTTGTTGAATTTGGTGGCATATAGTCCTTCATAGTATTCTTGGATGATCCTTTGTATTTCTGTGGTGTCCGTGATAACTTCCCCTTTTACATTTCTGATTTTGTTAATTAGTGTCTTCTCTCTTTTTATCTTGGTAAGTCTAGCCAAGGGTTGTCAATTTTGTTAATCTTTTCAAAAAACCGGCTCTGTCACATTAATTTTTTCTATTGTCTTTTTGTTCTCTATTTCATTTAGTTCTGCTCTAATTTTTGTTATTTCCTTTCTTCTGCTGACCTTGGGTTTTACTTGTTCTTTTTCTAGTTCTTTAAGGTGTAACATGAGGTTATTTATTTGGGAGTTTTCTTGTTTCTTGAGATAGGCCTGTAATGAGATAAATTTCCCTCTTAAAACTGCTTTCGCTGCATCCCAAAAATTTTGGTAGGATGTATTTTCATTATCATTTGTTTCTATGTACCTTTTGATTTCTCTAATTTCTTCTTTGACCCAGTCGTTCTTTAAGAGTATGTTGTTTAATCTCCATGTATTTGTGTTTTTTCCTGCTTTCTTTTTGCAGTTGATATCCAATTTCAAAGCCTTGTGATCAGAGAATATGCTTGGTATGATTTCAATCTTCTTAAATTTGTTGAGACTGATTTTATGTCCCAATATATGGTCTATCCTTGAGAATGTTCCGTGTACACTAGAAAAGAATGTATAGTCTGATGTTTTAGGATGAAGTGCTCTATAAATGTCAATTATGTCCATTTCATCTAATGTGTCATTTAGGGCTGCTATTTCGTTATTTATTTTCTGTTTGGATGATCTATCCATAGCTATCAATGATGTATTAAATCCCCTAGTATAATTGTGTTTTGGTCAATTTCTCCCTTTAGTTCTGTTAGTAGTTGCTTGGTGTATTTCGGTGCTCCCTGATTGGGGGCATAAATATTGATGACTGTTATGTCTTCTTGTTGTATAGTCCCCTTCACCATTATGAAATGTCCATCTTTGTCTCTTGTTATCTTTTTCACCTTGAAGTCTGTTTCATCTGATATCATTATGGCTACACCTGATTTTCTCTGGGTACCATTTGCTTGGAGTGTCAGTTTCCACCCTTTCACTTTGAGTCTATGCTTGTCCTTGTAGCTGAGATGTGTCTCTTGGAGACAGTATGGTTGGGTTTAGTTTTTGATCCAATCTGCTACTCTGTGCCTTTTTATTGGTGAGTTCAGTCCATTTACATTTAGGGTGATTATTGATATGTGAGGATTTCCTGTCATTCTATCTTTAGTTTTCTGGTAAGGCTGTGTCTCCATTGTTTCTTTGCCTTTTTGTTGTTGTCTATTATTTCTGTGTGGTGGTATTCTATGATGTCTCTCTCTGTTTCTTCTTTTATTACAGTATATATTTCAGTTCTGGATTTTTTTTGAGTGGTTACCCTTAAGTTTATGTAAAAGAAAGTTTGATATTTAGAGTATTCCATTTTCTTCAGCACGCTTACTTTCTCCATTCCCATATTCCAGTTCAGGCCTTTACTCTCCCCCTTTTTGAGTTTTGGTTGCCACAAATTGTCCCTGTTGATGGTGGTCGAATAGCCTCCTTTAGTATTTCTTGTAGTGCAGGTTACGTATAGAAAATTCCCTCAGCTTCTGTATGTCTGGAAAGGTCTTTATTCCTCCTTCATATCTAAAGGATATCTTTGCTGGATATATTATTCTTGGCTCATGATTTCTCTCTTTCAATAGTTTGAATATTTGGTTCCACTCCCTCCTGGCTTGTAGAGTTTCTGCTGAAAAATCTGATGATAATCTAATGGGCTTTCCTTTGTAAGTTACCGTCTTCTTTCCCTGGCTGCCTCGAGGATTCTTTCGTTGTCATTGATTTTAGACAGCTTCAATACAATGTGTTTTGGAGAAGGCCTGTTGGGATTGAGGTAAATCAGTGTTCTATTTGCTTCTTGGATTTGAGGGTCCAGTTCTGTCCACAAGTTTGGGAAGTTGTCTTCAACAATTTGTTTGAATATATTCTCTGTTCCCTTCTCTCTTTCTTCTCCTTCTGGTATGCCCATTATTCTCATATTGCTCTTTCTGATGGAGGCAGAAAGTTCTTGGAGAGTTCTTTCATTTCTTTTTAAGTCTCGTCTCTTTCTTCTTCCATTTGTGTCATTTCCAGGTTTCTATCTCCGATGTCATTGATTCTTTCCTCCATCTGGTCAACTTTACTTCTTAAGCTGGCTATTTCATTCTTAATTTCTTCTATTGAGTTCTTAATCTCCAGAAATTCTATTTGGTTCTTTTAAAATTTCAATCTCTTCGTAAAATGCTCATGCTGTTCTTTGACTGTGTTTCTGAGTTCATTTAACTGCCCATCTGTGTTTTCTTTCATCTCGTTGAGTTTTTCAGAACTGCAATCTTGAATTCTCTGTCATTTAAGTCACATATTTCTGTATCTTTAAGTTCCTTTTCTGGATATTTTCACTTTCTTTCTGAGCTATCTTATTTCCTTGGTTATTCATGGCAATTACTGGTTTACTATTTGTCTTCCTAGACATTTACAGGAGTGGCTTCTGCAACAGGTTGATAGGAAGAGGTCTTTCTTTTGTTTTCCAGTACTTGTTCGTAGAATGTTGTATTTTTTCTCTGACTGCAGCTTATTTTTCTTCTCCCACACGGTAGTGCTATGTTTTCTCTGCACTATTCCATCTTCTCACACAATGGGGGGATTCCCTGGGAGACGAGCTTCTCCTCTGTTAATAGTTCGTCTAGGTCACAGTGCGCAGTGTCCTGGTGGGTATGTGGAGAGCTTTTGATGTTCCAAAGCTCTTCCAGCTCCAGATTCAGAGCCCGTATGTTTCAGCAGTTCTGTTTATTCCTGCAGGGATCCGCCCAGATAGGTGGGGTCAGGGGCGGGGTGAATTATGCGAAGTGGCACAGAGCAATGGCGCCGACCACCACCACAGCCAGTCGTGCTTCCACAGCTCCCTCCCCTTTGCCGGAACTAGTTGGGTTGCGAATTTTTGTCTGTGGTCCACAGTTCTTAGAACAGCAAATATTCTGTTCTTTTGCTCTGACACTGTTTTTATGTTCATACTATCCTATTGTAAGGGTGCACTTTAGCTAGCTTGTAGTTTGGTGTTAATTTTGGTGTCTGAGTTTGTAGGACCTTCTATGCTGGCCTCCCCTCAGGGCCCTTTTTCACCCAAAGTTCTGATGCCTAAAAGAAAAAGAGTTGATGATACAACAAAGAGCTGATTTTTATTGCTTTTCTGAGTTAAACATAGTCATTGTCTTTTTCTCTCTCTCTCTTGAACAGAGATGCACGAATAGTGGCTAAAAATATTACAAATACATAAGCTTGCTTCAGAAATACACAAATTGAAATATTTAAAATAAAATCTGTTTCAACCTTTTTCATTCTTCAGCTTTGTCCTTTTGTAATGTGTTATTTATAGCAAAGCTTCAAAAAAATTTCAAGTCATCTCAGTGTAGATTAAGCCACTGAAAAATGGCCATTGTGAGACATATTCAATAGTGTTCTGTAAAATAACTCATTTCACCATCATAACAATGAGATACTGGTATTTGGCAAAGTGATTCCATAGATTTATAGCTTCATCATCTTCTTTGCTGATTGCTAGTCTCTCAAGGACAAATGGGCTTTCAGACACTTGTAAATATCCAGGATAAGGCAACATTATGTCTAGTATGAACAGTTACTCCATAATTAGGAAAAAGTTGCAAAATAAACTTAATTGAGCATTTAGAGGGCTATATAAAACATTTCTTTTTATTTCTTCCCTAGAGGAGCATGCTGAATATTTATTTCAAAATATCATCCACTCTTTCATTGGCCATCTCTCTTTCTTCTTATATGTTAATTATCTGGGTAGTGTTTAGTGAAGTATCACCATTTTTACAAAGATGTGTAACTCCACCACTCCAAAGCTCCTAGGTTTCATTTTTTTTTCTTTTCTTTTCTTTCTTTCTTTTTTTTTAAATACTGGAGGAGTTTGACAATGAGTAAGCCCTTCAAGTATTAGATGAAGGACAGTCAGAGTTTGAGAGAAACAAGAAATTTTAGAGAGAAAAATCTATTAGGAAAAGAAGTCGTAATTCTGCTAAACCCTTAGGGTAAGGAAAATAGCCTAGAAATGAGAGTGAGCAATGATTAAACACTAAAAATTGTTCCTTTCAATCACCTCTTGTCATTTATATTGTATCATAACCCCTCTGGTAACTCCTTTGGTTTATGAAAACAGCAATAGAACCACTGAAATTAGTCAGCAATTCATTCAAAAAGCAATAGATAAGTCTATTGAATAGAAAGCATTTCTTTTAGTTACTAAAGCAGAGAAATGTAGCTGTTGAGATGCCTGTTAGATAAACACTGCACATATTCATCACAGTATTCAGGGCTTGATGGATATTTAAGCTGTTTTCAGTTTTTGCAAATACGAACAATGCTGCAAACAGCCTTGTACATGCATCTTAGCTCAATTGGGTAAGTAATGTTGTAAGATACATTTCTACAAATGTAATAGCTGAGTAAAAGGGGATGTACATAAAAAAAGATAGATACATTAAATTCTTCACCAAACAAGTTGTATAGTGTATGAGTCTGCACACAACAAGGAATTGTCAGTATTTTAATCTGCTTCAGTCTGATAGGGGAAAATGGTAACCAATTGTCACTTTCCTTTGCATCTATTAACTAATGAGTAAAATTTACTCTTTGCATATTTCTATTGGTCTTGAAAAACACATCTTTTAAAATCTTTTTAAAGCGTCTTGTAAAGCAAGTTGTAAATAAAATTAAATCTAACAAAATTCTAATGTTCATCAATTTATTCTAATACCAATTTAATAAGAAGCCACTAATGAGACTGATGAGAACATTCCTGTGACTCACCTTGATATGTCCTAGTTTGGGATTGAAGTCCTTCCTGCCAATTTTCAGACAGGCTTAATTTTAAAGGGTCTCTGGCAATTTCTCTCTCATAGGTAAGTTTTGGATCACATCAAATACTATGAAAAGTGATGGAAAGGACAAGAATGGGAGAGATAAAAAGAATAATATCAACAAAACCTCCACCACTACCACTACTGCAAATGGCATCTAGCATGCATTGAGTGCCTGCTTTGTTTGTCTGGCGTTAGTCTACATTCTTTACTTCTAGTATTTTATTTAATCCTTGTAACCATATATTTTACTTTGAGTAAATTCTGATTCAAAGAAGTTAAGCAATTTGCTTAAAGTATCATAACTACTAAGTAGCAGATCCAGGACTCAAATCCACAAAAAGAAAGTATTTAAAAAAAGATATGTTCTAGAGGCTCTATTACCTAAGTTTTACTGGCTGTGTGACCACAGCCAAGTTGCCTAACCTCTGTTTCGTAACACAGATATTGAAATAAGGGTAGTGTTCACCCCATGGGATTCATATGAAGATTGAACTAGTCGAGATATGTAAAAGGCTTAGAAGATGATCTCTCTGGCACACAGTAAACATCATGGAAATATTAACCATCATGATCCAGAGCCCCTGCCTCCCAAAGAAATATCCCATAACACTAGCTTGTCACACCCTCCATTCTAGCACTGCTTGAACTGTCTGCTACAGTCAAAGCAATCTTCACTTACTATCTTCATATAAACTGTATATCCCTCTTTCCTCTGGGTTCAAAGAACATTCCTCTCCCTTTACTTCCCAAACCATGTTTCATTCTTTCTATCAAGCTTTAGGTGTTTCTAAGTATATCCATAATCGGATAAAATGTTCTGGGGGTCGGGAACGAGTCTCCCCAGGATGTGCCACCCTGGTATGCAATGTATTATGAACTAAAAAAATTAAAGACCAACACACTCAGGAAGAGTTTTTTGTTTTGTTTCTACCCCCCTTTAGTCAGTTTCTATCTGACTAAAGGAATTCAGATAGAAAAACTTGCTTAAGAAAGACAGCCTTCACATATTCACCTTAGCACATTCACTTTAGCATACATGAACTGTGGCAAACACAAGTGTGGCAAACAGGGAAGATCCAAGCAAAACTCTCTTCCACTAGATCCCCCTTTATTCCACTGTTTCTGGGTAAGCCTGCCAGAATTTTCTTACCAAATGCTTGTTTTTCCTCATCTACCTATGGATTGCTTACCTCCCCCCGTCCTCTTTAGTCCAGAATGTCATATATACTTCATTTTACCTGTCTTAGGAATATTCATGCTTATATGAATTCCCTGTGCACATGTATTAAAATTTGATTTTCTTCTGTTAATCTACTGAATGTAATTTGAATTATTGGACCAGCCAGAAGAACTAAGGGGGTAAGAAGAAAGTTTCCCTGGCATCAAGAATGCTAAGGAATGATTTGAACTTTTCCAAATGGCACCAACCTGTCTTCCTAGTCATGCAAGTACCATGAAGGCAGAAATGTTAATACTATCACTCACCTGCAAATCAGAACCATGAAATCAATTAATTGTAACACAATTGATATCCTGCTCATAAATTAAGTTCTTCATCAAGACTATGGGGGGGTGACATCATAGGAATGGCGGCAGTGGGGTGCACTTTTGAGTCCTCCGCCGGATCTTATCACAAACGGGACGCTTATAACCCATCAAAGGACTCTGCTCATCATGCAGAACAGCGAAGAGACTCGTGCAGAGATTACTTGCAGGTGGGGAAAATTGGGCGAGCAGGGAAGAGGGAAGGGAGCAGAGTGGAGACGTGGCTGGCAACTGCGGCTGTGGGGATGCGGTCTGCACCTGTGGCTGTGGGGACGTGGCCCCGCACCTCTGGCTGTAGAAATTTGGCCCCCACACTCGGCTGTGGAAATCTGCCTTGCACCTGTGCCTGTGAGAATCCGGCCCACATCCAGCTGCGGGTATCGCAGGGGATCCCAGGAAGGGGGAGAGCACGGAAGCCAGGAGGTTTGCGTCCCACAGCGGACCTCTCTACGGGAGGCAGCATATCTAGCATTTGAGGCAATAACTCAGCTGATACCTCCAGTTAAGCTGTCATTAAGACCCTGCAACGCCATTTGTCATGGAGACCCTGCTGGCTCTGCTGCCAGAACAGAGGATATGGTGAGGCCAAAAGGAACAGGAGCCATAGGTAGGGGAGCTACTATATTCTCTCTGGCGGGACTATACTCTCACTGGCCACACTGTCTGAAAGACACTCTTGCCATCCCAGCCGCCATCTTCTTGCTCATTCTCTTCTCCTCTCTCTTTGCTAGCCACAGCAGAGTGGCCAATGGCTCACAGACAGCTGATCCAATCAGATGGCCATTTACTACCTGAGCCAGCACCTGTCTATGTGAGGCCGAGAGCCTGGAAACTGCTTTCTGGGGCTCTGCCCCGGACAAAAACACAAACTCCATACCTGGGCCCCTCCCCCCACTCTTCCAATCTTACCCCCGCCCTTCAAGAGACTTGATCTGGCCCCTGAACTGAGGAGTAGTGTCAGATTACAGAGGAGCCTTGGCGCTTGGGCTCTGGGAAGACTGTCTCTGGCCCAGGAGGAGGCTGAGAGAGTGTGGTTTTGCTGGGCTGGGAGAGAGAATCCTCCGTCCCCAGCCACCACCTTTCTGGCCTGTGGGAAGGTGTGACACAGCTGGGCTGGGAAAGAGAAGACCTCCATCCCCAGCCCACCCTTTCTGGCCTGCCTAGGGCGGGCAATTACATCGGAGGCACTCCCAGGGATCAGCAGTAAGTGGCAGACGCAGCTCTCAGCTTTCAGCAGCTCAGAAATCTCCTGCCCGCCAGACACACACACAGGGAAGAAGTGCCCTAAGACTCTGGAGAACTGGACACAGGGTTGTTGGTGCTACTCTCAGTGTGCATATGTGCAGGCAAGGGCAGAAACTACACTGGCTTTGTAAAAATTACCGTCCAGACCCCTCATCCCCACGCATCTAAATCTGCAGTCCCAATGTCACTCTGGGCACCAGGTGAACGGCTCTACCTGTGCAATACGCAGGGGATTCTTTGGTACAGCAGACGACAACCTGGAGATTACTTGGAGGGCTTAGGCCAAGACTGGCGCTGCTTTTTGTTCTGCTTTGATTTGTCTTTATATCTTTGATATCTTTGCCTGTGTTGACTGGGTGTTGTCGGCTGTTTTTTACATGTGAATGTATTTGATTTTTTCTTTGTTGTTGCTGTTGTGCTGGTGATTTGCTTTGTTCTGAAATTGCCCCACCAGGGCCCAGCTTAAGAGGCACAAGACTCAACATACCCAGAGGCCAACTCCAGACCAAACCAGAGTACTACCAGGTTTGACCTACAAGTGACACACCCAGAGGGGATTCTTTACAGGCACAAGAGCTCATAGAGGCCAAACCACATTTAAGCGGTCAACCCTCATGCAGCAGAACACCCTGCAGTGGCCAGAGCCAAGTCTCACAACTAGTCAGCCTAGGAGTTAACCCCACCTACTCACAAGCAGAAAGCAATTAAAGATCTTCTTTAACAGGACAATATACACAACACAAGAGTCACTTTTGGAGCACACACAGAGGAGAAGAAGGAAGTAGTGCAAGTCAAATATAAAGGACACATACTACATAAGATAAACCAGCAAGAACTAAGAACTCTAGGGGATCTACCTAATACATTGAAGCAAACACAGAGAGTCAGCCAGAATGGGGAAACAAAGAAACATGTCCCAAATAAAAGAACAGAAGAAACCTCCAGAAATGGAACCAAATGAAACAGAGGTAACCAAACTATCAGAGACAGAGTTCAGAACACTGATGATAAGAATGTTTAAGGAGCTTAGAGAGGACATCAAGAAGGATGTAGAAATCATAAAGAACAACCAGTTAGAACTAAAGAACACAATTACCGAAATAAAGAACTCACTTGAAGGAATTAACAGCAGGTTAGATGAAGCAGAGGATCGAATCAGTGACTTAGAAGACAAGTTAGCAAAGATCACCCAAACAGAACAACAGAAAGAAAACAGAATAAAAAACAATGAAGAGGGTTTAAGAGACCTCTGGGATAACATCAAGCGCAACAACATGTACATCATAGGAATACCAGAAGGTGAAGAGAGGAAGCAAGGAATTGAGAACATATTTGAAGTAATAATGTCCGAAAACTTCCCTAACCTGATGAAGGAAACCAACATACAAGCCCAGGAAGTGCAGAGAGTTCCAACCAGGATTAACCCAAACAGGTCCACACCAAGACACATGATAGTTAAAATGGCAAAGGTTAAAGACAAAGAGAGAAACCTAAAAGCAGCAAGAGAAAGACAGAGGGTTACATACAAAGGAACTCCCATAAGACTATCAAATGACTTTTCTTCAGAAACATTGAAGGCCAGGAGGGAGTGGCAGGAGATACTAAAAGTGATGAAAAACAAAGGCCTACAACTGAGGTTGCTTTATCCAGCAAGGCTATCATTTAAAGTTGACGGCGAGATAAAGAGCTTCCCAGAAAAGAATAAGCTAAAGGAATTTATTACCACCAAGCCAGCATTGCAAGAAATAATAAAAGAACTTCTGTAAATAGAAGAAAGATGAAAACAATCTAACTACAAATTTTAAAATGGCAATAACTATGTACCTATCAATAATCACTTTAAATGTAAATGGATTAAATGCTCCAATCAAGAGACATAGGGTGGCTGAGTGGATAAGAAAGCAAGACCCTTGTATATGCTGTATACAAGAGACTCACCTCAGATCAAAAGACACACACAGGCTGAAAGTGAAGGGTTGGAGTAAGATATTTCACGCAAATGGAAATGAGAAAAAAGCTGGAGTTGCAATACTTATTTCTGACAAAATAGACTTTAAAATGAAGAAAATATTAAAAGACAAAGACAGGCATTATATAATAATAAAGGGATCGATCCGACAAGAGGACATAACCCTAGTAAACATCTATGCACCCAACATAGGAGCACCTAAATATATAAAACAGATATTGGCTGACATAAAGACAGAGATCAACAGTAACACTATCATAGTAGGGGACTTCAACACACCTCTGACTACAAGGGACAGGTCTTCCAGACAGAAAATCAATATGGAAACAACAGCCTTAAATGATACATTGGACCACTTGGATTTAATCGATATTTTCAGAGCATTTCACCCCAATGCTGCAGAATACACATTCTTCTCAAGCGCACATGGAACATTCTCCAAGATAGACCATATGTTAGGCCACAAAGCAAGTCTTGATAAATTTAAGAAAATTGAAATCATACCAATTGTCTTCTCTGACCACAGTGCTATGAAATTAGAAATGAACTACAGGAAAAAAAACTGGAAGACACACAAATTCATGGAGGCTGAATAATATGTTACTAAATAATGAATGGGTCAAGCAGGAGATCAAGGAAGAAATCAAAAGATATATCGAGACAAACGAAAATGATAATACGACGACCCAAAATCTATGGGATGCAGCGAAAGCAGTCCTAAGAGGGAAATTCATAGCATTGCAGGCCTATCTAAAGAAACAAGAAACATCACTAATCAACAGTTTATCTTCACACTTAAGGGATCTGGAAAAAGAACAGCAAAATAAGCCCAAAGGGAGTACAAGGAAGGAGATAATAAAGATCAGAGCGGAAATAAATGAAATAAAAACCAGAAAAACAACACAAAAGATCAATGAATCCAAGAGTTCGTTCTTAGAGAAGACAAACAAAATTAACAAACCTTTAGCCACCTCATTAAAAAAAAGAGAGGACCCAAATTAATAAAATCAGAAATGAAAGATGAGAAGTGACAACAGACACCACAGAAATACAAAAAAAATTTAAGAAATTACTATGAGCAACTGTATGCCAACAAATTTGACAATCTGGAAGAAATGGACAATTTTCTAGAGGCATACAACCTTCCAAGGCTAACTCAAGAAGAAACAGAAAACCTGAATAGACTGATTACCACCAAGGAAATTGAATCAGTAATCAACAATCTCCCAACAAACAAAAGCCCTGGACCAGATGGCTTTACAGGTGAATTTTACAAAACGTTCAAAAAAGAATTATCACCTATTCTCCTCAAACTCTTCCAAAAAATCCAGAGGGAGGGAAGACTCCCAAACACTTTTTACGAAGCCACTATCACCCTGATCCCAAAATCAGACAAAGACACCACAAAAAAAGAAAACTACAGGCCGATATCGCTAATGAACATAGATGCAAAAATCCTCAACAAAATATTAGCGAACAGAATTCAGCAATACATTAAAAAGATCATACACCATGATCAAGTGGGATTCATCCCTGGTATGCAAGGGTGGTTCAACATCCACAAATCAATTAATGTGATACACCACATTAACAAAATGAAAAATAAAAATCACATGATCATATCAATAGATGCAGAAAAAGCATTTGATAAAATCCAGCAGCCATTCATGATAAAAACCCTTAAGAAAGTAGGAATAGAGGGATCATATCTCAACATAATAAAGGCCATATATGATAAACCCACAGCTAACATCATACTCAATGGGGAAAAGCTAAAACCATTTCCCTTAAGATCAGGAACAAGGCAAGGTTGCCCACTTTCTCCACTTCTATTCAACATAGTGCTGGAAGTTCTAGCCACAGCAATCAGACAAGAAAAAGAAATAAAAGGCATCCAAATCGGTAAGGAGGAAGTAAAACTGTCATTATATGCAGATGATATGATACTATATTTAGAGAACCCTAAAGACTCCACCAAGAAACTATTAGAGCTGATAGATGAATTTAGTAAAGTAGCAGGATACAAAATTAATATTCAGAAATCAGTTGCATTTGTATATACCAATAATAAAACATCAGAAGGAGAAATTAAAAAGCAATCCCATTTACAATTGCTCCAAAGACTATAAAATACCTGGGAATAAATTTAACCAAAGAAGTAAAAGATCTGTACTCAGAAAATTATAAGACACTGAAGAAAGAAATGAAAGAAGATACAAATAGATGGAAACACATACCATGTTCATGGATAGGAAGAATTAATATAGTTAAAATGTCCATACTGCCTAAGGCAATATACATATTCAACGCAATTCCTATCAAACTACCAACGACATTTTTCACAGAAATAGAACATATAATCCTAAAATTTATATGGGACATAAAGACCCCGGATATCCTCAGCAATCTTGAGAAATAAGAACAAAGTGGGAGGTATAACAATACCTGACATCAAATTATACTACAAGGCTACAGTAATCAAAACAGCATGGTACCGCATAAAAACAGACGCATAGATCAATGGAACAGAATAGAGAGTCCAGAAATAAATCCATGCCTATATGGCCATTTAATCTATGACAATGGAAGCAAGAATGTACGGTGGGTAAAGACAGTCTATTCAATAAAAGGTGCTGGGAAACCTGGACAGACACATGCAAAAAGATGAAGCTGGATCACCTCCTTACACCACATACAAAAATAAATTCAAAATGGCTTAAAGATTTAAATGTAAGATCTGAAACCATAAAATTCCTAGAAGAAAATATAGGAAGAAACTTTATAGACATTACCCGGAGTAAGATTTTTACTGATATATCCTCATGAGGGAAGTAAGAGAAAAATAAACATGTGGGATTACATCAAACTAAAAAGCTTTTTCACAGCAAAGGAAACCATCAATAAAACAAAAAGGGATCCTACTGAATGGGAAAAGATATTTGCCAATGATATATCTGATAAGGGGTTAATATCACAAATTTATAAAAACTCACTCAACTCAACTCCAAAAAACAAACAACCCAATTAAAAATGGGCAGAGGACATGAAGAGACATTTTTCTAAAAAGGACATACAGATGGCAAACAGACATATGAAGAAATGTTCAACCTCACTAACCATCAGAGAAATGCAAATAAAAACCACAATGAGATACCACCTCACCCCAGTCAAAATGGCTATCATCAATAAATCAACAAACAACAAGTGCTGGCAGAGGATGTGGAGACAAAAGGACATACAGATGGAAAACAGATATGCAGATATGTGCAGCCACTAAACATTATGGAGAAATCAAATAAAAACCACAATGGAACTACCCCAGCAATGGTATCTATCAAATAAATCAACAAACAACAGAATCTTTAGCCCTGAAAAAAATCTTTATGCACTGTTTATTGCAGCACTATTGGTACATTCATTTATATAAGAAACATATACAATGGAGTATTCCATAAAGAAGAAATAAATCTTACCATTTGCAACAGCATGGATGGACTTAGAGAACATTATGTTAAGTGAAATAAGTCAGTCAGAGAAAGACAAATACCATATGATCTCACTTATATGTGGAATCTAAAGAAAAGAATAAGTGAATGAACTAATCAGAAACAGTTTTGGAGACATAGAGGAAAAACTGAGGGTTGCTAGAGGGGCGGGGGGGTGGGGATAAGGGGAAGGTGAGAGATTTAGAAAATAGTCGGTAACCACAAGATGGCCACGGGTTTGTGAAAATTAATTTGGGGAACGTAATCAATAATGTAAAGATGTTGTAGGGTATCCGATGGACATGTGTCCCATTTGGGAGACCACCTCAGGGATGATGTAGATGCCTGATCTCTGCACAGTACACCTGAAGCTGAACAAGAATGAATGCCAACTATAATTTTATATAAATATATATATATATATATATATATATATATATATATGTATATTTATATATTTGTATGTATATTGTTACAAGAAGCGGATTACAGCTTTAGGAATAGAGACAGTGGAAATGTAATGGCTCTGTGCGAGGTCAGAGGGATAGTGGATAGGGGGAGGGGGGTTCACACAGTGTGAGGGATATAAATGATAAACGTCTAAGTTTTGCTTTGTCTTGTGCACCTGAAATTAATAAAATTAATATATATATATATATAAAACAAAAACAAAAACACCAAAAAAGGCTATCCAGGGAAGCAGTAAATATTCTCAGTTTGGGAAGTGAAACCAGCATTATATCAGTGACTGGCATCCAGATTCTTGGGGATAAAACTTCTTAGTAAAAATAATTTGCAAGGCCCTAGGAATAGAGTGTGAGATATAAAGCCAAGACTTTTGAAATATAATAGCCAGTTTTTTTCCTATATGATACAAAGAAAAACATGCTTTTTAAATTTTCTTTCCTTCCTTCTTTTTTTAAAAAATTCTGAAAAGGAGGACAGGAACAGAAGGGAAGAAAATGGAGGACTGAGGTGGCACCAAAATGGTAGATGATTGGGTACTATGTGGGATAAAGAAAGAAAGAAAATGCCTCAGTGGAAAAGTTGTCTGATGTTTTTTTCCTTCCGTTAAAAAAAAAAAGAACCAATTGTAGGTTCACATGCAGTTGTAAAAAATAATCCAGAGAGATCTCTTGTGTACTTTGCACAGTTTAACTCAGTGATAAATTTTGTAAAACTGTAGTATATTACAAGCAATATATCGACATTGATCTCAGTCACATTTCCCCATTTTAATTGTGTTCATTTATGTGCACGTGAAACATTTTTAAAAGCAAGGTGTCTAGCATTCAATCTGAAAAATAGTTTCATTTCTGCTATATAAACCTTCTGACCAAGTCTCCACAGTCATTTTAGGTCAATAGGTTTTTGTTTTTCTTGATTGTTTGAGTAAATAAAGCCAAAGAAATTTTTCTGCTCTGAATCAGAGCAGTATAGAAGATGGACAGCACACATAGGAATAAGAGTCTAGAAGTAAAAGGAACCATGAGAATGTAATCCATAGAAAATTCATAGAAATCTTCAGAAGGTATTTGGACTTCCAAATGGTATGGAAAGGAGCTCAAATAAATCTTACATAGATGGAAGAAGCCAATTAATAGGGGGTTACATACATCATTTCAGTGCCCACCCTTAAAGGAAGTCCGTATTTATGTGATATACTTTAAGGAACCGCACAGAGATCCACCCATAAATCCCTAACCACTAGCTATGCTGCCTTAAGAGCCACTGTTATCAATTCATTCATTTATATTCTTGAAGACATTTATTCTTAAATCACATCTATTAAGTGCAAATACTTCTGTGGTGTCCGTGATAACTTCCCCTTTTTTGTTTCTGATTTTGTTAATTAGTGTCTTCTCTCTTTTTATCTTAGTGAGTCTAGCCAAGGGTTTGTCAATTGTGTTAATCTTTTCAAAGAACCAGCTCTTTGTCACATCAATTTTTTCTATTGTCTTTTTGTTCTCGATTTCATTTAGTTCTGCTCTAATTTTTGTTATTTCCTTTCTTCTGCTGACCTTGGGTCTTACTTGTTCTTCTTTTTCTAGTTCTTTAAGGTGTAACATCAGGTTATTTATTTGGGAGTTTTCTTCTTTCTTGAGATACGCCTGTAATGAGATAAATTTCCCTCTTAAAACTGCTTTCGCTGCATCCCAAAAATTTTGGTAGGATGTATTTTCATTGTCATTTGTTTCTATGTATCTTTTCATCTCTCCTCTAACTTCTTCTTTGACCCAGTCGTTCTTTAAAGGTATGTTGTTTAATCTCCATGTGTTTGTGTTTTTTCCCGCTTTCTTTTTGCAGTTGATATCCAATTAGAAAGCCTTTGATCAGAGAATATGCTTGGTATGATTTCAATCTTCTTAAATTTGCTATGGCTGATTTTATGTCCCAAAACATGGTCTTCCTTGAGAATGATCCGTGTACACTAGAAAAGAATGTATAGTCTGATGTTTTAGGGTAAGTGCTCTGTTAATGTCAATCATGTGTCATTCAGGGCTGATATTTTGTTATTTATTTTCTGTTTGGATGATCTAGCCATAGCTGTCAATGATGTATTTAAGTCCCCTAGTATAATTGTGTTTTAGTCAATTTCTCCCGTTAGTTCTGTTAGTAGTTGCTTGGTATATTTCGGTGCTCCCTGATTGGGGGGCATAAAGATTGATGACTGTTATGTCTCCTTGTTGTATAGTCCCCTTCACCATTATGAAATGTCCGTCTGTGTCTCTTGTTATCTTTTACACCTTGAAGTCTGTTTCATCTGATATCATTATGGCTACACCTGATTTTCTCTGGGTACCATTTGCTTGGAGTGTCAATTTCCACCCTTTCACTTTGAGTCTATGCTTGTCCTTGTAGCTGAGATGTGTCTCTTGTAGACAGCATATGGTTGGGTTTAGTTTTTTGATCCAATCTGCTACTCTGTGCCTTTTTATTGGTGAGTTCAGTCCATTTACATTTAGGGTGATTATTGATATGTGAGGATTTCCTGTCATTCTATCTTTAGTTTTCTGGTAAGGCTGTGTCTCCATTGTTTCTTTGCCTTTTTGTTGTTGTCTATTGTTTCTGTGTGGTGGTATTCTATGATGTTCCCTCTGCTACTTTTGTTACATAATATATTTCAGTTCTGGATTTTTTTTTAGTATTTACCCTTAAGTTTATGAAAAAGAATGTTTGATATTTAGAGTATTCCATTTTATTCAGCACTCTGACTTTCTCCAGTCCCGTATTCCGGTTCAGGCCTGTACTCTCCCCCTTTTTCAGTTTTGGTTGCACAAATTGTACCTGTTGATGGTGGTCGAATTGCCTCCTTTACTATTTCTCATAGTGCAGGTCGTGTATTAGAAAATTCCCTCAGCTTCTGTATGTCTGGAAAGGTCTTTATTTTTCCTTCGTATCTAAAGGATATCTTTGCTGGATATATTATTCTTGGCTCATGATTTCTCTCTTTCAATAGTTTGAATATTTGGTTCCACTCCCTCCTGGCTTGTAGAGTTTCTGCTGAAAAATCTGGTGATAATCTAATGGGCTTTCCTTTGTAAGTTACCGTCTTCTTTTCCCTGGCTCTTTGAGGATTCTTTCTTTGTCATTGATTTTTGACAGCTTCAATACAATGTGCCTTGGAGATGGCCTGTAGGGATTGAGGTAATTAGGTGTTCTATTTGCTTTTTGGGTTCGAGGGTCCATTTCTGTCCACAAGTTTGGGAAGTTCTCATCCACAATCTGTTTGAATACATTCTCTGTTCCCTTCTGTCTTTCTTCTCCTTCTGGTATGCCCATTATTCTTATATTGCTCTTTCTGATGGAGTCAGAAAGTTCTTGTAGAGTTCTTTCTTTTTTTGAAATCTCAAGTCTCTTTCTTCTTCCAGCTGTGTAATTTCCAGGATTCTATCTTCGATGTCACTGATTCTTTCCTCCATTGGTTAACTTTACTACCTAAGCTGGTTATTTCATTCTTTATTTCTTCTATTGAGTTCTTAATCTCCAGAAATTCTATTTGGTTCTTTTTTAAAATTTCTATCTCTTTCTTAAAATGCTCATGGTGTTCTGCGATTGTATTTCTGAGTTCATTAAACTGCCTTTCTGTGTTTTCTTGCATCTCATTGAGTTTTTTCAGAACTGCAATCTTGAATTCTATGTCATTTAAGTCACATATTTCCATATCTTTAAGCTCCTTTTCTGGAGACTTTTCACTTTCTTTCTGAGCTGTCTTGTTGCGTTGGTTATTCATGGCAATTCCTGATTTACTATTTGTCTTCCTAGACATCTACAGGAGTGGCTTCTGCAACAGGTTGATAGGAAGACGTCTTTCTTTTGTTTTCCAGTACTTGTTGGTAGAATGTCTTTTTTTTCTCCAACTGCAACCTTTTTACTTTTCCCTCTCACACGGTAGTGCTATGTTTTCTCTGCACTATTCCAGCTTCTCACACAATGGGGTGATTCCCTGGGAGACGAGCTTCTTCTCTGTTAATAGTGCGCCTAGGTCACAGGGTGCAGTGTCCGTGTGGGTTTGTGGAGAGCTTTTGAAGTTTCAAAGCTCTTCCTGCACCATATTCAGAGCCCGTATGTTTCAGCAATTCTGTTTACTCCTGCAGGGATCCACCCAGATAGGTGGGGTCATGGGTGGGGTGAGTTGTGAGAGGTGGCCCAGAGCAATGGCGGTGACCACCACCACAGCCGGTCCTGCTTCCACAGCTCCCTCCTCTTTGCTGGAACTAGTTGGGCTACGCATCTTTGTCTGCGGTCCCCAGTTCTCAGAACAGCAAATATTCTGTTCTTGTGATCTGACACTGCTACTGTTCTGTTTGTAGCACCGGGCAGGTGGGGGCGGGGAGAGCTCTGGGAGGAGTGGAGGGGGCGGCTAGTCTCGGTGCCTAAGGCTTCCATTCTTTGCTCGGCAGTGCGGGCTTAAACCACCGTTTTCAGCCTTTTTCCCTCAGTCTTTTCTCCGAGATCTCTGCCGCGAGCGTTGGGTTCAGCCGTGTTATATGCTGCCCCCTCAGCCCTGTCGGCCATAAGCGTAGCCCTTGCAGTCCGAGTTCTTCCCTCTCCCGCAGCTGCGATAGTTCTGGGATGCAGCAAGCTTGGCGCACTGAGCTACGTCTGCGTCCTGCGCCCGCCTGGCTCTGTCTCTGCACTTCTCCCTTCCTCCTCCTCCGCTCGCGCGATTTGCCCACCTGTAGGTGATTTCAGTAGTGGGCCTCTTCGTCTTGCCTGTCTGCTGTGCAGGGAGTCCTTTGTGGAGTTATTGTTGTTTGATTAGTTGTAAATTCCAGGGGACCTTTACAGAGGCTCACCTCACGCCCCCATTTTGATGACATCTCTCCTCTTCTCTCTTCTGTCCAGAGTTTATATAGAAATAAGCTAGGAACATCCATAATGTGGTAGGAAACATGACTACAAAATCCTCATGCATTGAGAAAGAGGAGTTTGTTGATATGAGCTATGTACATTTTTTCCCTACTGGATTTAATGAAGCTGTCAGGTTTTTATTTTATACTTCCAATGATTCTAAAGTTTTTGTTAACTATGAAAAGTTATGTAACATAATTTAATAATATTAAGCATTTTGTCAAAAAATTAGAATTTTCTCCTAAATATAGTTTCAAATCATATAAAGTGTGGTTCTTTATTCTCCTTTGTGACTCTTGTATTTTATTTGATGTCATTTTAACTTTTCCAAGAAATATATCTCTTATGCAGTAATGAAAGTCAGGGCAAAAAGTGATTCAAAATAAGTACATTGAATTATAGAAAATACAAAGTCAATTTTGTGAATTAACTCTGTCCTGCCAACACCATGGAAGAACTAGAGAAGTCTATTATTCTAAAGTATTCACTTTCTCCTCCAAAAGCTCTGCAATTTAATTCCCAAATCTAGAGATTTAGAGAAGCACCAAGATTGTGCTTATATGGCAGAAATACAGCAGCATGATTGAATCAGTGTTTTGGATAACTAGTCCTTTATGTGGACAAGTATTTTAAACATAATGAAAACTGTAATATTAACAGTCAATCTATTGTTGTAATCGACTCAGTTAAACCATGGAGATTACGGAGTCATGCTTTCCGGTAGTAGTAGTGGTAAGTGAGAAAAGATTCTCAGGTTCTTCTGTTGGATATCATTCAATTCCCTGATGCTGGAAAGATACTAGATTTATTCCCTTTCTTTTTCTGCCTCTTCTACTTGCTGCCTTTCCTTGTATATATGGGGGGGTGCCAAAAAGAATGTATGGAAGTGGACACTTTGGTCAACATTGCTCGAGCAGTAATCTTGTGGTATGAAGATACAGATAGAGATATCCCAAAGAAGGGGGTTGATTAGGGGAAGGGAGGTAGAGAGGAATGGAATTTTTCTCTTAGACCATTTGCAAATGGAGGGGAGAAATAGTAAGCTTTTCTTGGTCAAAGACTTTATCCATTTTATACATATTGCCAAAAGTATAGATCAAAGGTATTTCATTTGCATTTCTCATAGCCTTTTATGGGCTAAGAGGTGGTAGGCACTACCAATTGTGCAAATATTAATTTTATAAGGAAACAATTTAGTTTATTCCTATTTTATGATACTTTACACATTCTGGTTGATAGCACACTGACCTGGGTAAATGTTATACCTCCATTCCTATATTTTCAGCTCCTAGCCATCTACAGTAGTGACAGTGCTTGATTCCTATTCTGTCCCATGGTGTCTAACATAGTAACTGGCACAAAGTATATACTCTGTAAATGCATCTTGAATACATGAGCCCTGAGGATTGGAGAGTGGAGAGCTATAAGACAACATTTTAACTTTGAACAAAACTGCAGTCCTTGAGTGGCTGTGGAAACTCATCCTTCATCTGCGGAGGTGGAAACACGATCTGCACCTGTGGCGTGGAAATGCGGCCTGCATCTGCGGTGGTGGAAAAGCAGCAGGCATCTGCAGCTGCAGAGACGCAGGGGATACCAGGTCGGAACATAGAACACAAAATCCAGGAGGTGGGCTCTTTCCCTGAGTCCCACAGCTGATCTCTCCTGCCGACGGGGCAGCCAGTTGGGCCCTAGGTGGGACAAAGGACACAAACTCCATACCTAGGCCCCTCCCCCCGCTCTTCCAATCCTACCCCCGCCCTTCCAGAAATTTAAACTGGCCCATGAACTGAGCAGTAGTGTCACATTACAGAGGAGCTATAGTGCTCAGGCTCTGGAAAGACAGGCATGCAGCTCTGACCCAGGGAAGAGTCTGGGAAGAGTGTGATTTTTGCTGGGCTAGGAGAGAAGAGAGGCTTTCACCCCCAGCCACCACCTTTTCTGGCCTGTGGGACGAGTGTGACACAGCTGGGCTGGGAGAGAGAAGAACCCTCCATCTCCAGCCCCCACCCTTTCTGGCCTGCGTAGGGCAGGGCAATTACAACTGCAGAGGCAAACGCAGGGATCAGCAGTAGGCGGCAGATGCAGCTCTGGGCTTCCAGCAGCTCAGAAATCTCCCGCCCACCACACACACACACACACACACACACACACACACACACACACAGAAGAAGTGCCCTAAGACTCAGGAGAACTGGGCACAGGGCTGGTGGTGCTACTCTCAGTGCACATATATGCAGCCAAGGGCAGAAACTGCACTGATTTTGTAGAAGCTACCATCCAGACCCCTCAACCCCACTCATCTCAATCTGCACTCCCAACGTCAGGCTCGGCACCACATGACCGGCTCTGCCTGCACAATACACAGAGGACTCTTTGGTACAGCAGAGGACAACCTGGAGATTACTTCGTGGGCTTAAGCCAACTGACGCTGCTTTTTTGTTTTGTTTTGTTTTTTGTTTTGTTTTGTCTTTATATCTTTGATATCGTTGCCTGTGTTGAGTGCGTTGTCAGTTGTTTTTACATGTGAATGTATTTGATTTTTCTTTATTGTTGTTGTTGTTGTGCTTGGTGATTTGCTTTGTTCTGAAATTGCCCTACCAGAGCCCAGCTTAAGAGGCACAAGATTCAACACACCCAGAGGCCAACTCCAGACCAAACCAGAGTACTACTGGGTTTGACCTACAAGTGACACACCCAGAGGGAATTCTCTACAGGCACAAGAGCCCATAGAGGCCAAACCACATTTAAGTGGTCAACCATCACCGAGCAGAACACCCTGCAGTGGGCAGAGCCAAGTCTCACAACTAGTCAGCCTAGGAGTTAACCTGACATACTCACAAGTGAAAAGCAATTAAAGATCTTCTTTAACAGGACAATATACACAACAAAGAGTCACCTTTGGGGCACACGCAGAGGAGAAGAATGAAGTAGTGCAAGTCAAATATAAAGGACACATACTACATAAGATAACCCAGCAAGAACTAAGAACTCTAGGGGATCTACCTAATACATCGAAGCAAACACAGAGAGTCAGCCAGAATGGGGAAACAAAGAAACATGTCCCAAATAAAAGAACAGAAGAAACCTCCAGAAATGGAACCAAATGAAACAGAGGTAACCAACCTATCAGAGACAGAGTTCAGAACACTGATGATAAGAATGTTTAAGGAGCTTAGAGAGGACATCAAGAAGGATGTAGAAATCATAACGAACAACCAGTTAGAACTAAAGAACACAATTACCGAAATAAAGAACTCACTTGAAGGAATTAACAGCAGGTTAGATGAAGCAGAGGATCGAATCAGCGACTTAGAAGACAAGTTAGCAGAGATCACCCAAACAGAACAACAGAAAGAAAAAGAATAAAAACAATGAAGATGGTTTAAGAGACCTCTGGGATAACATCAAGCACAACAACATGCATCATAGGAATACCAGAAGGTGAAGAGAGGAAGCAAGGGATTGAGAACATATTTGAAGTAATAATGTCCAAAAACTTCCCTAACCTGATGAAGGAAACCAACATACAAGCCCAGGAAGTGCAGAGAGTTCCAACCAGGATAAACCCAAACAGGTCCACACCAAGACACATTATAGTTAAAATGGCAAAGGTTAAAGACAAAGAGAGAATCCTAAAAGCAGCAAGAGAAAGACAGAGGGTTACATACAAGGGAACTCCCATAAGACTATCAAATGACTTTTCTACAGAAACATTGAAGGCCAGGAGGGAGTGGCAGGAGATACTCAAAGTGATGGAAAACAAAGGCCTACAACCTAGATTGCTTTATCCAGCAAGGCTATCATTTAAAGTTGATGGAGAGATAAAGAGCTTCCCAGAAAAGAATAAGCTAAAGGAATTTATTACCACCAAGCCAGCATTGCAAGAAATACTAAAAGGACTTCTGTAAATAGAAGAAAGATGAAAACAATCTAACTACAAACTTATAAATGGCAATAACTATGTACCTATCAATAATCACTTTAAATGTAAATGGATTAAATGCTCCAATCAAGAGACATTCAGGGTGGCTGAGTGGATAAGAAAGCAACATCGACCCTTGTATATGCTGTATACAAGAGACTCACCTCAGATCAAAAGACACACACAGGCTGAAAGTGAAGGGTTGGAGTAAGATATTTCATGCAAATGGAAATGAGAAAAAAGCTGGAGTTGCAATACTTATATCTGACAAAATAGACTTTAAAATGAAGAACATATTAAAAGACAAAGATGGGCACTATATAATAATAAAGGGATCGATCCGACAAGAGGACATAACCCTAGTAAACATCTATGCACCCAACATAGGAGCACCTAAATATATAAAACAGATATTGACTGACATAAAGACAGAGATCAACAGTAACACTATCATAGTAGGGGACTTCAACACACCTCTGACAACAAGGGACAGGTCTTCCAGACAGAAAATCAATATGGAAACAACAGCCTTAAATGACACATTGGACCACTTGGATTTAATCGATATTTTCAGAGCATTTCACCCCAAAGCTGCAGAATACACGTTCTTCTCAAGCGCACATGGAACATTTTCCAAGATAGACCATATGTTAGGCCACAAAACAAGTCTTGATAAATTTAAGAAAATTGAAATCATACCAATTGTCTTCTCTGACCACAGTGCTATGAAATTAGAAATGAACTACAGGAAAAAACTGGAAGACACACCAATTCATGGAGGCTGAATAACATGTTACTAAATAATGAATGGGTCAACCAGGAGATCAAGGAAGAAATCAAAAGATATCTCGAGACAAAAAAATGAAAACACAACGACCCAAAATCTATGGGATGCGAAAAGCAGTCCTAAGAGGGAAATTCATAGCATTGCAGGCCTACCTAAAGAAACAAGAAACATCACTAATCAACAGTTTATCTTCACACTTAAGGGATCTGGAAAAAGAACAGCAAAATAAGCCCAAAGGAGTACAAGGAAGGAGATAATAAAGATCAGAGGAAATAAATGAAATAGAAACCAGAAAAACAATACAAAAGATCAATGAATCCAAGAGTTGGTTCTTAGAGAAGATAAACAAAATTGACAAACCTTTAGCCAGACTCATTAAAAAAGAGAGAGAGAGATCCCAAATTAATAAAATCAGAAATGAAAGAGGAGAAGTGACAACAGACTACAGAAATACAAAAAATTTTAAGAAATTACTATGAGCAACTATATGCCAACAAATTTGACAATCTGGAAGAAATGGACAATTTTCTAGAGGCGTACAACCTTCCAAGGCTAACTCAAGAAGAAACAGAAAACCTGAATAGACTGATTACCACCAGGGAAATTGAATCAGTAATCAACAATCTCCCAACAGACAAAAGCCCTGGACCAGATGGCTTTACAGGTGAATTTTACAAAATGTTCAAAAAAGAATTATCACCTATTCTCCTCAAGCTCTTCCAAAAAATCCAGAGGGAGGGAAGACTACCAAACACTTTTTATGAAGCCACTATCACCCTGATCCCAAAATCAGACAAAGACACCACAAAAAAAAGAAAACTACAGGCCGATATCGCTAATGAACATAGATGCAAAAATCCTCAACAAAATATTAGTGAACAGAACTCAGCAATACATTAAAAAGATGATACACCATGATCACGTGGGATTCATCCCTGGTATGCAAGGGTGGTTCAACATCCGGAAAACAATTAATGTGATACACCACATTCACAAAATGAAAAAGAAAAATCACGTGATCATATCGATAGATGCAGAAAAGGCCTTTGATAAAATTCAGCAGCCGTTTATGATGAAAATCCTTAAGGAAGTGGGCATAGAGTGTTCATATGTCAACATAATAAAGGCCATATATGATAAACCCACAGCTAACATCATACTCAATGGGGAAATGCTAAAAACATTCCCCCTAAGATCAGGAACAAGGCAAGGTTGCCCACTTTCTCCACTTCTATTCAACATAGTGCTGGAAGTTCTAGCCACAGCAATCAGACAAGAAAAAGAAATAAAAGGCATCCAAATCGGTAAGGAGGAAGTAAAATTGTCATTATATGCAGATGACATGATACTATATATAGAGAACCCTAAAGACTCCACCAAGAAACTATTAGAGCTGATAGATGAATTTAGTAAAGTAGCAGGATACAAAATTAATATTCAGAAATCAGTTGCATTTGTATATACCAATAATAAAACATCAGAAGGAGAAATTTAAAAAACAGTCCCATTTACAATTGCTTCAAAGACTATAAAATACCTGGGAATAAATTTAACCAAAGAAGTAAAAGATCTGTACTCAGAAAATTATAAGACACTGAAGAAAGAAATGAAAGAAGATACAAATAGATGGAAACACATACCATGTTCATGGATAGGAAGAATTAATATAGTTAAAATGTCCATACTGCCTAAGGCAATATACATATTCAACGCAATTCCTATCAAACTACCAATGACGTTTTTCACAGAAATAGAACATATAATCCTAAAATTTATATGGGACCATAAAAGACCTCGGATAGCCTCAGCAATCTTGAGAAATAAGAACAAAGTGGGAGGTATAACAATACCTGACATCAAATTATACTACAAGGCTACAGTAATCAAAACAGCATGGTACTGGCATAAAAACAGACACATAGATCAATGGAACAGAATAGAGAGTCCAGAAATAAATCCATGCCTATATGGCCATTTAATCTATGACAATGGAAGCAAGAATGTATGGTGGGGTAAAGACAGTCTTTTCAATAAATGGTGCTGGGAAACCTGGACAGACACATGCAAAAAATGAAGCTGGACCACCTCCTTACACCATATACAAAAATAAATTCAAAATGGCTTAAAGACTTAAATGTAAGATCTGAAACCATAAAATTCCTAGAAGAAAATATAGGAAGAAACTTCACAGACATTACCCGGAGTAAGATTTTTACTGATATATCACCTCACGCGAGGGAAGTAAGAGAAAAAATAAACATGTGGGATTACATCAAACTAAAAGGTTTTTTCACAGCAAAGGAAACCATCAATAAAACAAAAAGGGATCCTACTGAATGGGAAAAGATATTTGCCAATGATATATCTGATAAGGGTTAATATCACAAATTTATAAAAACTCACTCAACTCAACTCCAAAAACAAACAACCCAATTAAAAATGGGCAGAGGACATGAAGAGACATTTTTCTAAAAAGGACATACAGATGGCAAACAGACATATGAAGAAATGCTCAACCTCACTAACCATCAGAGAAATGCAAATAAAAACCACAATGAGATACCACCTCACCCCAGTCAAAATGGCTATCATCAATAAATCAACAAACAACAAGTGCTGGCAGATGTGGAGAAAAGGGAACCCTTGTGCACTGTTGGTGGGATTGCAGATTGGTGCAGCCACTATGGAAAACAGTATGGAAGTACCTCAAAAATCTGAAAATGGAACAACCTTATGATCCAGCAATTCCACTCCTAGGTATCTATCCGGAGAAATCCAAAACTCTAATTCTAAAATCTTTATGCACTCCTATGTTTATTGCAGCACTATACACAATAGCCAAGACATGGAAACAACCTAAATGCCCATCGGTAGATGACTGGATTAAGAAACAGTGGTACATTTATACAATGGAGTATTACTCAGCCATAAAGAAGAAAGAAATCTTACCATTTGCAACAACATGGATGGACCTAGAGAACATTATGTTAAGTGAAATAAGTCAGACAGAGAAAGATAAATACCATATGATCTCACTTATATGTGGAATCTAAAGAAAAGAATAAGTGAATGAACTAATCAGAAAAAGTTTTGGAGACATAGAGGAAAAACTGAGGGTTGTTAGATGGGAGGGGAGTGGGGATAAAGGGGAAGGTGAGGGGATTAGAAAACAGTTAGTAACCACAAGATGGCCACGGGGTTCTGAAAATTAATTTGGGGAATGTAATCAATAATGTTGTAAAGATTTTGTAGGGTATCTGATGGACATTCGTGTCAGTAGGGAGACCACCTCAGGGATGATGTAGATGCCTGATCACTGCATTGTCCACCTGAAGCTGAAGCTGAACAATAATGAATGTGAACTACAAGTTTGTATGTATATGTGTGTGTGTGTGTGTGTGTGTGTGTGTGTGTACTAACAAGAAGCAGAGTACAGCATTAGTAATAGAGACAGTGGAAATGTAATGGCTCTGTGCGATGTCAGAGGGTTAGTGGATGGGGGAGGGGGTTCACACAATGTGAGAGATATAAAAGATACACATCTAAGTATTACTTTGTCTTGTGCACCTGAAACTAATAATAATAATAATAATAATAAAAGCAAAAGCCATGAGTGAAAAAAACAAACAAACAAAAATAAAACTGTAGTCCTTGAAATATATTACCTAGGTTCTATATACATATCAAAATGATTCAAAAAAGTGAAAACTTACCCTCATTAGTTTTAATGGTATATGTTGGCAATCACTTAGTTTCTATGGTTACATCTCCAAGAAATTATAAAATAGGCATTTCAAGGGTTTGGGTACAGAAACAAATTGGCTGTTATAGAATTCATGAATGCTAATAATTAATTTACTATAATGCTTATAATTAATTGGTTTAAGATTATCTACTGCAATCTTAAAATGAATGGGATATTTAAAGGTCACCATTGCTCATGGCTCTCATTTAAAACTCTAATCGAACAAAAACACATTGCGGATATCAATTAAAACATTAGAAATTTTTCTCTAGCTAAACTTCGCCTAAAATAATAAATGATGTATTGACTTGCTATCTTTTAAGAGTTGTGACCTATACTCTCTGATTATTATATGAGGTCTGTCAGTTATGTTATTGAACTTGCGATCATGTGCTTACATTGGCAGCACTGTACAAACAGCTCAGTAAAGTTTCATAACTTTGGTATATCAGTGTCTCACAGCTGTGTTCCTGTTGACATGGGGGGTGTCTTGCTGAGTGGTGTTCATGATTTTTTGTTGCGTGTTTTTGTGTGCCATTGCGAGAATGTCTGAGCTTGAATTAGAGCAACGGACAAACATTAAATTCCTTGTTAAACTTGGCAAGAATGGAAGTGAAATCAGGGACATGGTAGTCCAAGTTTATGGGGATAATGCCATGAAGAAAAAGGCAGTGTACAAATGGATTAAAATTTTTTTCTGAGGGGAAATAACGCGTCATTGATGAAGAGAGGCCAGGGCAGCCAGTAACGAGCAGACTGATGAAAACATTGCGAAAAATCATCAAATTGTGCATCAAAATCGTTGGCTGACTATAGAAACATTGGAGACCACGTAAACATTGGTAGAGAAACAGTTAGGAAAATCTTCACTGAAAATCTTGGCATGAGAAAGGTGTGTACAAAAATGGTCCCGAAGGAGCTCACCAATGAACAAAAGTGAAGGAGAGTCAAAGTTTGCCAAGACCTTTTGGAGAGGCAAGGCAATGTTTTGGGTCCTGTTATCACCGGTGATGAAACATGGGTGTACCAATACGACCCTGAAACAAAGCGTCAAACTGCACAATGGAAGTCAGCCAGTTTTCCACAACCAAAAATGATCCATCAGTCCAAATCAGGAGTCAAAACGATGTTGCTAACCTTTCTTGATATCGGAGGGATTATTCATTATGAATTAGTACCATCTGGACAAACAGTTAACTATTTAGAAGTGCTGAAATGGCTGTGTGAAAAAGTTAGATGAAAACGACCTGAACTTTTCACCAACAATTCATGGCTCTTGCATCATGACAATGTACCAGCTCACACAGCACTGTGAGGGAGTTTTTAGCCAGTAAACAAATAACTGTATTGGAACACCCTCCCTACTCACCTGATCTGGCCCCCAATGACTTCTTTCTTTACACAAAGATAAAGAAAATATCAAAGGGAAGACATTTTGATGACATTCAGGACATCAATGGTAATACAATGACAGATCTGATGACCATTCCAGAAAAAGTGTTCCAAATTGCTTTGAATGGTGGACTAAGCACTGACGTCAGTGCATAGCTTCCCAAGGGGAGTACTTTGAAGGTGACTGTAGTGATATTCAGCAATGAGGTATGTACAACTTTTTCTAGGATGAGTTTGTGAATGTAATTGTCAGACCTCGTAACACCACTATTTCCAAGGTTTTAGATGATGGGGGATATGCCCATCATTTATGAAATAGAATGAATTAGAATGAATTATGTACACTATAAGGTAATTTCTTGTTTGATATTTAGCTATGAACCGTCTTTTTTTTCCCTTCAATGGAAGTGCCAATTGATATTATCTTCTAAACATGTTTAAAACTGAAGATATGAAATTCAATTAAAAATTCCTTTTATCAGTGACAGATATAGCATCCAACAATAAATCTCAAGAAAAATGAAGCAACATATCTAGGTGTAATGCTAACACAGAAGAAATGGCATTCCTTATAATTTTTGAGCTGTGTTAACAGATATGTTGATACTACTAAAATGGGTCATTTGTAATCTTTAAAATTACAAATCTTCAGAAAAAGTTGTTACTGTTGGTTCATAGCAGAATTTTTCAAACTGTATTCCATGGAATACTGTTTCAGGAAATGTTGCTAGAATTGCTATTAACAGCGCTCCACAACCAAGCAAGTTTGGAGAATTTTGGATGGTCGTTCTTTATCTATGTCTTCTTAGTATTAACACATTTTTCTGTAGTCCTGAGAGAATGCAGGAAAGCATACTAGCCACTTCTATGAAAAGAAGCTACTTATAAAAAACATCAAAAATATTTTGTTTAAATATGATACATTAGTCAACAATATATAAAGAATTATAATTGCCAAGTGTGGCAGATTGTATTTTCCCAGGATAATTGCAACGGTATCTTCTATTCTACCTGTTTTTCTAACAAAGTAATGTTGACACTTCTCCTTTGAAGAAGTGGGGTTTATGTTGCCTCCACTTAAATCTGGATTGGCTTGTAACTACATGCAACTTTTGCATTGCATGCAGAAGTGATGCAGTATGACCTCTGACGCTAGGTCACAAAAAGTGATTCATGTCTTCCTGGTACTTTTGGATATTTGCTTGGAGGCTTAAGCTGCCATGTAAGCAGTCCAACTGTCTCGAGGGCTCCATTCAGTGCCATAAGGAAGGCCAAAACTAGCCCATGTGGAGAGGCCACATGGAGAGGCCCTGAGATGACATGAAGTGAAAAGAATGCCTGGCGAGCCCCCGGCTGCTTCAGTGCCCCTGCACTTCCAGCTCCAATCACCAGTTGACCACAATCACATGTGAGATCTGAGCCTGAACCACCCAGCTGAAACCTTCCTGAAATTCCTGGCTCACAGAAACCTTGAAGACAATGAAATTACTTTTGTTGTTTTAAACCACACCCTAAGTTTTAGGGTGATGTGTTATATAGCAATAGTATTAAACATCGGATACCATATTCAATATAATCATCAGTAATAATGCTAATGCTCTCACCATAATAATACATCTCTCATAGTCTCTTTGACCTGCAGCTTTTGCCATTGTGAAATGAGGATAATCTTTTGAGTTTAAAAAAAGGAATAAGACAAACAGATAAAATATTTTACATGTTCTAAATCTTGAGGTCTGTGGTAGACAAGCTGTGTGGTCACTGTCTAAAGTATTTCCAAGAACAAAATTTAGGGTTATTATGTCACTAGGAATATATGGTTTAACTGTTCTTCTTGCATTACTTCAATAAAAGAGAATATTAGAAAATTTGGCACCTGTTTATTTATTTTTTTTTTAAATTAAATTTATTGGGGTGACAATTGTTAGTAAAATTACATAGATTTCAGGTGTACAATTCTGTATTACATCATCTATAAATCCCATTGAGTGTTCATCACCCAGAGTCAGTTCTCCTTCCATCACCATATATTCGATCCCCCTTACCCTCATCTCCCACCCCCCACCCCCCATGGAATACTCTAAAAATCAAACTTTCTTTTGGCACCTGTTTCTTTACCATTTACTGTTCACAAAAACCTTACTGTGATTCAGTGATTCAAGAGAAAGTAAATATTCTTAGATAGAGACATATACCTAGACTTGAAAAGGCCTCATGTATACCTGAAAGCAAATCAGAGATCAACTTGAGAACAATGATTCAAAGACTTTTTACAGGACAATGTTCCCTCACATGGGGGAAAACTGAGGTGACTCTGTGAGTAGATTTCCTAAAGACAGGAGCACAATGTACTTCATTAGTAATAAAGAGCCACTTAATCAGTTTGGTTGCCAATGTTCTTACTGAGAAGGAGAGGGGAGACCTCATAGTCATAAGTTAGAAAATTTGAAAAAGGCCATTTAAAAAGAGTATTGATGATATGCATTTGAAGTAGGGAACAATACAATGGGTGCCAAAAGAATGTATACACATTTTAAGAAAGGAAAAAACTGAATTAATTGCAATACTCAATATATACCAATAACAAAAGATGAATACAAGTCACGTTTGACTTCTGCAATTACAAGAGGTGCTCAAAATGGTTACCGTCAGCGTCCAGACACTTCTGATTGCAGTGAACTACTGCTTGAGCAACGTTGACCAAAGTGTCCACTTGTATTGCTGCACATGCCATGTCAATTTCTTCACACAGTACCATGCATCTCAAACTTATCACGAATGCGTGCAGTTGTTAGGTGTGTTGGAGATTCTGTTGCATACTCACACCTCCATTGTCATTGTACTTCCACAATGTTCTCAAATTTCAAATACCACTTCAGAATGGTCCTGCGCTCCTTGAATGACAACCATGCTTTGGCCACTTTCTTTGTCCTGCCTGTCGCATGGTGACACTAGCATTCATTTGATTAACACCATCTTTTGAGCAAACATCATACTACACATTGCTACCATAATTCAATTTTGAAAAGTAATACATAGATAACCTCTCTTAAAATATGTATATATTTTTGCCCCATGACCATATGCCTGGCAAAATATTTTAAGCTCTAGAAAGGAGTCCAGTGTTTGCCTAGGTGTGTGAAATATTAGCTATCTCTTTCTAGTCAAGATTTGAGCTTTCTTTCTCCAAATACTGACATGTAATGTTGTCTTAATATAGAGAGGCTAATTTCCTCTATATTGTCTAACCAATAAATGATTAGAGTTCATCATCTTCATTTAAACTCACTTAATAGTACCTAGCATTTATTTATCCCTTACCAAGTACCCAGGACATGTATTAACCCATTTAATCCTCACAAAAACTCTATGTGATAGGTAAAGTTATTATCATCCCTATTTTAAACATGAGGAAACTAAGGACCAAAAAAGTTAACTTGCCCAAGATTAAACAGTCAATAATTGACAATCTGGATTCAGACTCAGGCATTCTGGCTCCAGAGCCAGTGTTATGCAACACCATGCTAGATTGCCTCTCTTGAACATTTGTTTGTATATAGTGCTTAACCAAACGTGATACAGAGTTAAAGTTATAGCTTTTCAGGGTCACTGTCTCTGACCTTGGATAAGTTACTTAATCTTTCTGATCCTCTGTCTCTGTGAATGTGTGATGAGGATAATAATGCTCCTATGCTTATGGTGCAGTTTTGAGGACTGTAGGTAATATATGTAAAGTACCTAGTATAGCACTCAATACATACTGCTGCTGCTGATAGTGATGGTGGTACCTCCTTCCTCTAGGACCCCCTGCTCATAGCTTAAGATGATCACACACAGAGACACATAGGAACAGATATGTATCTTATTAGATATTGGGTGATATATTTGAGAAGGTTAAGTCTGAGGTAAGAATGTTATACTGGTAAGGCAGGCTTGAGGCAGAGATGATTCCCTTAGGCTACCTATGTGCTTTATGGCATCTGAAACAGGCAGACAGGGTAAGACAAGGGACTACAACAGTTCATTGGTCCCAGATCTGTCAGTGACACTGAGAGCTCTGTGTTTCCAAGGTTTATTCCAAAGTGAGGGAGAAATTAGCAGGATTGTTAGATATATCTTTGAACATATAAATATGAAGTTACGATTGCATGAATAAGCATTTTCTTTGGAGAGCTCATTTGTATTTTAAAATGTGCTGAAAATCTATAGAAACATATTAGACTACAGTTCTAAATAGTAACAGAAAATAATTATTATAATGACATTCCCAAAGTCTTCAGATAATCTTTTGCTTTGGAAATGACTTTGGAGTATTTATAGTATTCTGTGGAAAAATAGATATTTGAAAATGTGTTTTAGTTAAATAACTGGGTCATTATGGCAATCTTGCATCTTAGTATTTTATGACTGGGTTAATATGTTAATAAAATATTTGTATGGAAAAAATCCAGATGTAAAATACCCATGTGTTTAGCAACATCCAGATAATCTGCTAAAGTTGGCATTTGCTTTATGGTTTAAGTGTCACAATTGGCTTTATCTCCACCTCTTTCACACAAACTTATTTCTAGAAATTCTCATCTAGATGAGTTAAAAATTTAGAAAACTAAATATATCCACATCCCCCTCCCTCTAAACTCACCCTTTAAAGAAAGTGTTTTAATTATTTTAAAGAAGAAAAACTACTGGGTATATTTTATTTATTTTACTTCTCTTGAATGAATTCCTTAATGGACCTTTTGTTGACTATAAATGGAAGCAAATGAAAATCTCATGTAATATTTAATCTCATTTAATATTTGGTAAAATATGAAATTTGACAATTTTAGCTGTACCTGTCAATTGGTCAATTAAATTTTTTGAGTTCACTGTGTTGCACCAAAGACAGAATTCAACTCTGAGAAGAGACACAAAGGAAGCTAAAGACATAGAATTATGTATTGAGCTGTAGTTCTTACACCTTAATGATTATAAGGATAACTTGGGGAGCTTGTTTAAAATGTAAATTATTGGGTCCTGCCGCCCAGAAATTTAGACTTATTAGGTCTTGGATAAAGGCCAGCAGTCTACATTTCCAATAATCATCTCAAGATGATTCTGATGCAGGTGATCCTCGATCAGCTACATTTTACTGTAGAGATAGACATATTCATGCATAGTGGTTTTCAACATTTGCAGTGCATTGGAATCCTCTGGGAATATTACAAAATACAAATGCTTAGCCACCACTTCTAGACTGTCAATACCAAATTATGTGGGAGAAATATTGACCTAGGATGTGCCAAGAGGTACATCCTCTCTCTCCCCAATTAAATCTCTTGTTCACCTCTTATTGGATTTACTTCCAGTGCTGGATTACGTAAGATCTTTGTCTGAAAATTTAAACTCACTCCCATTTCATGCAAAGCACATGTACTTAACCTCTTTACCAGTTTTTCTCAAAGTGTGAACCATGCATGGTCCAATTGTATCAGCATTACCTGGGTAGCTTCTTAAAAACGCACATCCCTAGGCACCGTTCCCAGAAATTTTAATTCAGTAGGTTTTGGATGAAGACCAATCTATATTGGTAAAACGTACCCTTACATGTTTAGTATCTAAGTGAATCATTATCTATATTGAGCAATATTGATTTTCAAGAGTCCAGAAAATGCTTCTATCACTCCTACTCTTAACATCTCCAATAATGATAAACCCATAAATTCCTCAGGTAGCCAATTCCTTTTTTGAAAAGTTCTGGTTTTAAAATTCTTCCTTAAAATCTACCTCCTAGAAAATTTGACCTGTTGATTTCTTTGACTTTCCCCAGAGCCCTTTCTCCAGTGCCTACCCTGCCCCCACCCCTCACTTCAAATACATTTTGTCTTCTGCAAACTAAATATCCATTGTCTTCATGTGAGGTATACTAGAGGTTGGTATTATTTGTCAATATGTGTTTCATCCACCATCTACACTGGTCATGTGTAGGGTCATATTAAAATTCAGACTCTACTGTAAACCTATTGAATTACAATTTCCAGTGAAAAGACCTAGGGACCTATTATTAAGTTCCCTAAATGATTCTGATGATGGTAGATCATAGACCACCCTTTGAGAAAAAATGGTATAGAAGTTATCTGTGTGGTATTTAGAGTGAGGCGAAATTCAGTAAAAATCCTAGCTCTGTCACTTTTTACCTATATTCAGACCCTAAACAAATCTCATGTGTTACAGTCCTCAAATCTGCCCTGCCCTCCATTCTGCCCCATTACAATATTCTCTTCTGTGCATACTCAATTAGGGCATTCTCCTCTGAACTTGGACAGGGAAAGCCTCCTCAGTAAGTGTTAGTATTCCCATTATTCCCTTTATGTACATATCCGTTTGTTCAGTTGTTTTATCTATTCTTTTTTCTAGTCCCCTGTCTTGAAATGGTTGCCAATTATCCTGCTGAGTCATGTTTACTGGATGGCTTGGATTCATTGTTCTAACCAATCTGAGACCCAAGCATTAATGGCTTTGTTTTGGGGTCACCCAATTTACAATGCTTTTGGAACAACCACAACAGCAATGTACAGAACTCACTGGCAAAATATCTTTGCAAACCTTAGAGCTCTCCCTCCCCGCACTCCTTGCCCCTTTGTATTCCAGAATGGCCAACTCCCCATATCCTATCCCATAGCCACAGAAAACATCACAGCTCTTGTGAGTGGAGGACATGAGATCAGAGAAGCTTCATACAGAAAGCTGTATTTGAGCTTTGCCTTGAAGGTTGGTCAGGATCCACTGTCATTGACGGGGGGGAAGGGCAGACCAGAAAGAAGCAACGATATGAACATGAATGTTGTAAAGCAGTGGTTCTTAAAATGTGATCTCCAAACCAGTAGCATCAACATCACCTGAAAACTTATCAGAAATGCAGAATCTCAGGCCCCACTGCAGACTTACTTAATCAGAAGCCCTGTGGATGGATCCCAGGAATCTGTGTTTTAACAATTGATTCTGATGCATACTAAAGCTTGAAGACTGCTGCTACAGGGCTTAAAAGGAGGAGATCTTGAACTTGGTATATCTGGGTTCAAATCTCAGCTGCTGTCACTTGCTAGATCTACTTATAATCTACCCTTCTTGCTTGCTCCTTGTTCTTACCCTGTTCACACATCTCTCTTACTACCCTTGGATAGTAGTCTAGTGACAGCCATTGTTTTTCTCTTTTTTCTTACCAGTCCTCTGTCTTAAAATGACTTCCAGTATGCCTTCTCATAGTTCCTTTATGATTGGAATTCACTGCTCTGACCAATCAGAGGGTGGGTATTTGTTCTATTGTTATTGATTAAATTTATAACCTTTGAATACATATGTTCAAATTTCCATCTTGAGTTAGAAGCTTGGCTATTTTGTTTTCTTTTGCAATGCCCTACCACTCTTTAGTACAGTGGTACTTGTACATTACTGTGCATCAGAATCACTCAGGAAACTAGTTTGAACCCAGATTCCTGGCCCTAACCCCTACTCCCCACCCAAGTTTCTGAATCAGTGAGGTTGAGATACAGCCCAGGAACATGTATTTTTTATTTTATTTTTATTGGGGAATATTGGGTAATATTTTATTTTTATTGGGGAATAGTATGTTTTTCCAGGACCCATCAGCTCCAAGTCAAGTTGTTGTTTTATGTTTGTTTGTTTTTTTCAATCTAGTTGTGGAGGGCGCAGCTCAGCTCCAAGTCAAGTCGTTGTTTTCAATCTAGTTGTTGGTGGGTGCTGCTCACTGGCTTATGTGGGAATTGAACCAGTGACCTGGGCATTATGAGCACTGCACTCTAACCAACTGAGCGAACTGGCCACCCAGGAACATGTGTTTTTCACAAGAGCCCCTGGCCATATTGATGCAGAAGTCTATAGATCACAGTTTGAGAAACAGATCTAGGAACTTATAATGTAATAAAGGCAGCAAAAGAAATGCTTACTTTCTCGGAGTGTATCAGATGAATACCAACCATGGGCCTAGTATTGTTGCAGAACCATCAACATGTACAGAACTTCTTTTACCACGAGGAATAGACTCACTGATGCACAGTGTATGCAAGTCTTATTGTGCATCAGAATCCTTTGTGGAAATTTAAAAAATATGTAAATGTTCTATTTAAAAATGTAGAAATTCTGATTCAGTTGGTCAGAGGTGGGACCTGGTGCCTTCTGTAAAGTTCTTCATGTGGTTTTAAGTTATAGCATGAATTGAAAGCCCTGTATTTGGTTGGGAAACATGTGAGGGGATCAAAGGGGGAAAGAATGTGTGGCCAATAGGGTAGTGACTGGAGAAACTACAAGCAAGCTGTGTT
The DNA here is from genome assembly GCF_036562045.2 of Rhinolophus sinicus. Lineage (NCBI taxonomy): Eukaryota > Metazoa > Chordata > Mammalia > Chiroptera > Rhinolophidae > Rhinolophus > Rhinolophus sinicus. Next base: position 80,349,321 of record NC_133768.1, on the reverse strand, counting down.
AGTCTCAGAAAAAAAGTTGAATGTTTGTGAAGGTAAACAGCATCACTGAGTGAATTTAACCAGTGTTTTTTATATAGAACCCAATTGTTTATTAAAAATTCATTCAACAAAAATTATTGAGTGCCTACTGTGAGCCAAGCAGTGGGCCAGGCTCTGGAGATATAGACCCGAAGACAACATACAGGAACCTTTCTTTCATGAGATAGTCTGATATATGTTTCTTTAAGTGAAAAAATAATTACATAAATAAGTAATTACAAATATTATGCATGCTATGACAACATATATCAAGAGTATTTAGCCTAGTCTAGAAGGTCAAAAGAAGGCTTTCATATGAGGATCATTGAAGTTTTAGACTTGATATATGACTACGCTAAAGGTTTGTATGTGTTTGAGGGCTCTGAGACAAGAAAGAATGCTATTGCTGTGGTTCTCAAAGTGTGGTCCTTAGAGTAGCAACACCAGAATCATCTGCGAACTTGTTAGAGATACAAATTCTCAGGCCTCACTGTAGACCTACTGAATCAGAAAGTCTGAGTGTGTTTTATCAAACCCTCCAGAGGATTCTGATCCAAACTTAAGTGTGAGAAAAAATTGCCTTCTCTTAGATCCTGAACGATGGCCAAAGTGATAGAACATAGTTAGCAAAGGCAGAAATGGCAAAAGAGGAAGCTGAAAAGGTAAATAGGAATGCTATTTTGCAGGACTCTGTAAACCCTACTTAAAGATTTTGGATTGTTTTACAATAATAATAATAGATCAATTTTACTGAATGTATATTATGTGTAAGATTCACAATAACCTTGTGAGATAGATCAATATAATTATTCCCTTTTGTAGGTGAGTAAACTGAGTCTCAGAGAGGTTACATTTCCACGGTTCTACAGATAGTAACTTGTGGAGCTGGTGGAGTAGTCCAGCCAGCTTTTCTCCAATTCGTTAACCATTCAGCTGTATTGATTATTTTAAGTCAATGGGAAGCTATTGGAGGGTCTTAAGTAGGGGAGAGAGATGATCGTATTGAACTTATCAAAGCATTACCCTAGTTACTCTGTGGAGAATACTTTGGAGGGGTCAAGTCAAGCAGTAGAAAGGCCTATTAAGAATCTATTGTAGGGGCCGGCCCGGTGGCTCAGGCGGTTAGAGCTCCATGCTCCTAACTCCAAAGGCTGCCGGTTCGATTCCCACATGGGCCAGTGGGCTCTCAACCACAAGGTTGCCAGTTCAATCCCTCAAGTCCCGCAAGGGATGGTGGGCTCTGCCCCCTGCAACTAAGACTGAACACGGCACCTTGAGCTGAGCTGCTTCCGGATGGCTTAGTTGTTGGTTGGATTGCGGGCTCTCAACCACAAGGTTGCCAGTTCAATTCCTCAACTCCCGCAAGGGATGGTGGGCAGCGCCCCCTGCAACTAAAAAATTGAACACGGCACCTTGAGCTGAGCTGCCGCTGAGCTCCCGGATGACTCAGTTGGTTGGAGCGTATCCTATCAACCACAAGGTTGCCGGTTCGACTCCCGCAAGGGATGGTGGGCTGTGCCCCCTGCAACTAGCAATGGCAACTGGACCTGGAGCTGAGCTGCACCCTCCACAACTAAGACTGAAAGAACAACAACTTGAAGCTGAACAGAACCCTCCACAACTAAGATTGAAAGGACAACAACTTGACTTGGAGAAAAGTCCTGGAAGTATACACTGTTACCCAATAAAGTCCTGTTCCCCTTCCCCAATAAAATCTAAAAAAAAAAAAAAAAAAAGAATCTATTGTAGAAATCCTTGTGAAAGATGATAACAGCTTGGACGAGGGAGCAAAAAATGAAAAGAAGTGGATGAACTCAATGTATGTTTAAGAGATAGAATTGGTAGACACAGAAATATCTTACCTCTTAGGAGGCTATTTGACCACCATCAACAGGGACACTTTGTGGCAACCAAAACTCAAAAAGGGGGAGAGCAAAGGCCTGAACCGGAATATGGGAATGGAGAAAGTAAGCGTGCTGAAGATAATGGAATACTCTAAATATCAAACTTTCTTTTACACAAACTAAAGGGTAACCACTCAAACAAAATCCAGAATTGAAATATATACTGTAAGAAAAGAAGAAACAGAGGGAAACATCATAAAATACCACCACACAGAAATAATAGACAACAACAAAAAGGCAAAGAAACAATGGAGACACAGCCTTACCAGAAAACTTAAGATAGAATGACAGGAAATCCTCACATATCAATAATCACCCTAAATGGAAATGGACTGAACTCACCAATAAAAAGGCACAGAGTAGCAGATTGGATCGAAAAACTAAACCCAATCATATGCTGTCTCCAAGAGACACATCTCAGCTACAAGGGCAAGCATAGACTCAAAGTGAAAGGGTGGTCACTTCCGGAAAAATGGTGGAGTGAGGTGAGCCTCTGTAAAGCTCCCCTGGAATCTACAAAGAATCGAACAACAAAAACTCCACAAAGGACTCCCTGCACAGCAGACAGGCAAGACGAAGAGGCCCACTACCGACTGAAATCACCTACAGGTGGGAGATTCGCGCGAGTGGAGGGAGGAGGAAAGGAGAAGAAGCGCGGAGACGGAGCGCGGCGCGCAGGGCAGACCTCGCTCAGTGCACTGAGCTCGCTGCTTCCCGGAACTACCGCAGCTGCGGAGAGGGAAGAACTCGGACTGCTAGGGCTCCGCCAGGCTCCACAGGGCTGAGGGACAGCATATAACACGGCTGAACCCAACACTCACGGCAGAGACCTCGGAGAAAAGACTGAGGGAAAAAGGCTGAAAACAGCGGTTTAAGCCCGCACTGCCGAGCAGAGAACAGAGCCTTAGGCACTGAGACTAGCCGCCCCTCGCTCCCTCCCAGAGCTCGCCCCGCCCCCACCTGCCCGGTGCTAGAAGCGAAACAGTAGCAGTGTCAGATCAAAACAACAGAAAATTTGCTATTTTGAGAACTGTGGACCGCAGACACAAATTCACAGCCCAACTAGTTCCGGCAAAGGGCAGAGACCTGTGGAAGCAGGACCGGCTGTGGTGGTGGTCGCCGCCATTGCTCTGGGCCACCTCTCACAACTCACCCCGCCCCTGACCCCACCTATCTGGGCGGATCCCTGCAGGAGTAAACAGAACTGCTGAAACATACGGGCTCTGAATCAGGAGCTGGAAGAGCTTTGGAACATCAAAAGCTCTCCGCATACCCACAGGGACACTGCGCCCTGTGACCTAGACGAACTATTAACAGAGGAGAAGCCCGTCTCCCAGGGAATCCCCCCATTGTGTGAGAAATTGGAATAGTGCAGAGAAAACATAGCACTACCGTGTGGGAAAAGAAAAATAAGTTGAAGTTGGAGAAATAATAAAACATTCTACCAATAAGTACTGGAAAACAAAAGAAAGACCTCTTCCTATCAACCTGTTGCAGAAGTCACTCCTGTAGATGTCTAGGAAGAGAAATACTAAACCAGTAATCGCCATGAATAACCAAGGCAACAAGATAGCTAAGAAAGAAAGTGAAAAATCACCAGAGAAGGCACTTAAAGATACAGAAATATGTGACTTAAATGACAGAGAATTCAAGATTGCAGTTCTGAAAAAACTCAACAAGATACAAGAAAACACAGATAGGCAGTTAAATGAACTCAGAAACACAATCAAAGAACAGCACGAGCATTTTATCAAAAGAGATTGAAATCTTCAAAAAGAACCAAATAGAATTTCTGGAGATTAAGAACTCAATAGAAGAAATTAAGAATGAAATAACCAGCTTAGGTAGTAGAGTTGACAAGATGGAGGAAAGAATCAGTGACATCGAAGATAGAAACCTGGAAAAGACACAGATAGAAGAAGAAAGAGACTTGAGACTTAAACGAAATGAAAGAACTCTACAAGAACTTTCAGACTCCATCAGAAAGAGCAATATAAGAATAATGGGCATACCAGAAGGAGAAGAAAGAGACAAGGGAACAGAGAATATATTCAAACAAATTGTCGATGAGAACTTCCCAAATTTGTGGACAGAACTGGACCCTCGAATCCAAGAAGCAAATAGAACACCTAGTTACCTCAATCCCAACAGGCCTTCTCCAAGGCACATTGTATTGAAGCTGTCTAAAATCAACGACAAAGAAAGAATCCTCAAGGCAGCCAGGGAAAAGAAGACGGTAACATACAAAGGAAAGCCCATTAGATTATCATCAGATTTTTCAGCAGAAACTCTACAAGCCAGGAGGGAGTGGAACCAAATATTCAAACTATTGAAAGAGAGAAATCATGAGCCAAGAATAATATATCCAGCAAAGATATCCTTTAGATATGAAGGAGGAATAAAGACCTTTCCAGACATACAGAAGCTGAGGGAATTTTCTAATACACGACCTGCACTACAAGAAATACTAAAGGAGGCTATTCGACCGCCATAAACAGGGACAATTTGTGGCAACCAAAACTCAAAATAGGGGAGAGTAAAGGCCTGAACGGAATATGGGAATGGAGAAAGTAAGCGCTGAAGAAAATGGAATACTCTAAATATCAAACTTTCTTTTACATAAACTTAAGGGTAACCACTCAAAATAAATCCAGAATTGAAATATATACTGAAATAAAAGAAGAAACAGAGGAAACATCATAGAATACCACCACACAGAAATAATAGACAACAACAAAAGGCAAAGAAACAATGGAGACACAGCCTTACCAGAAAACTAAAGATAGAATGACAGGAAATCCTCACATATCAATAATCACCCTAAATGTAAATGGACTGAACTCACCAATAAAAAGGCACAGAGTAGCAGATTGGATCAAAAACTAAACCCAACCATATGCTGTCTCCAAGAGACACATCTCAGCTACAAGGACAAGCATAGACTCAAAGTGAAAGGGTGGAAATTGACACTCCAAGCAAATGGTACCCAGAGAAAATCAGGTGTAGCCATAATGATATCAGATGAAACAGACTTCAAGGTGAAAAAGATAACAAGAGACAAAGATGGACATTTCATAATGGTGAAGGGACTGTACAACAAGAAGACATAACAGTCATCAATATTTATGCCCCCAATCAGGGAGCACCGAAATACACCAAGCAACTACTAACAGAACTAAAGGGAGAAATTGACCAAAACACAATTATACTAGGGGACTTAAATACATCATTGACAGCTATGGATAGATCATCCAAACAGAAAATAAATAACGAAATAGTAGCCCTAAATGACACATTAGATGAAATGGACATAATTGACATTTATAGAGCACTTCATCCTAAAACATCAGACTATACATTCTTTTCTAGTGTACATGGAACATTCTCAAGGATAGACCATATATTGGGACATAAAATCAGTCTCAACAAATTTAAGAAGATTGAAATCATACCATGCATATTCTCTGATCACAAGGCTTTGAAATTGGATATCAACTGTAAAAAGAAAGCGGAAAAACACAAATACATGGAGATTAAACAACATACTTTTAAAGAAGGACTGGGTCAAAGAAGAAATTAGAGGAGAGATCAAAAGATACATAGAAACAAATGACAATGAAAATACATCCTACCAAAATTTTTGGGATGCAGCGAAAGCAGTTTTAAGAGGGAAATTTATCTCATTACAGGCCTATCTCAAGAAACAAGAAAACTCCCAAATAAACAACCTCATGTTACACCTTAAAGAACTAGAAAAAGAAGAACAAGTAAAACCCAAGGTCAGCAGAAGAAAGGAAATACAAAAATTAGAGCAGAACTAAATGAAATAGAGAACAAAAAGACAATAGAAAAAATTAATGTGACAAAGAGCTGGTTCTTTGAAAAGATTAACAAAATTGACAAACCCTTGGCTAGACTTACTAAGATAAAAAGAGAGAAGACACTGATTAACAAAATCAGAAACGTAAAAGGGGAAGTTATCACGGACACCACAGAAATACAAAGGATCATCCAAGAATACTATGAAGGACTATATGCCACCAAATTCAACAACCTAGAAGAAATGGACAAGTTCTTAGAAACATATAGCCTTCAAGGCTGAACCATGAAGAACTGGAAAATCTAAACAGACCGATCACCAATGTGAAATTGAATCAGTCATCCAAAACCTTCCCAAAAGCAAAAGTCCGGGACCAGATGGCTTCACTAGTGAATTCTACCAAACCTTCAAAGAGGATCTAATACCAATTCTGCACAAACTCTTCCTAAAAATTGAAGAAGAGACAGTACTCCCTAACTCATTTTATGAGGCCAACATTACCCTGATACCAAAACCTGGTAAGGACAGCACAAAAAAGAAAACTACAGACCAATATCTCTAATGAATACCGATGCAAAAATCCTAAATAAAATTCTAGCAAATCGAATACAACAATGCATTAAAAGATTATTCATCACGACCAAGTGGGGTTCATCCCGGGGCACAAGGATGGTTCAACATCAAATCCATCAATGTGATACATCACATAAACAAAATAAAGGACAAAAATCATATGATTATATCAATTGATGCAGAAAAAGCATTTGACAAGATACAACATCCATTTATGATTAAAACACTTAATAAAATGGGTATAGAAGGAAAATACCTTAACATAATAAAGGCCATATATGACAAGCCCTCTGCTAATCTCATAATTAATGGAGAAAAACTGAAGCCCTTTGCTCTACGTTCAGGAACACGACAGGGATGTCCCCTATCACCTCTGCTTTTCAACATAGTGTTGGAAGTCCTTGCCAGAGCAATCAGGCAAGAGAAAGAAATAAAAGGCAGCCAAATTGGGAATGAAGAAGTTAAATTATCACTCTTTGCAGATGACATGATGCTATATATAGAAAACCCTAAAGACTCCACCAAAAAGCTATTAGAAACAATCAACGAATACAGTAAAGTTGCGGCTACAAAATCAACGCACAAAAGTCCATTGCCTTCCTATATACTAACAATGAAATCTCAGAAAAAGAAATACAAAAAACAATTCCTTTTGCAATTGCAGCAAAAGAATAAAATACCTAGGAATAAACTTAACCAAGGATGTGAAAGACCTATATGCTGAAAACTATAAGACATTTTTGAAAGAAATTGAAGAAGACACAAAGAAATGGAAAGACATTCCGTGCTCATGGATTGGAAGAATCAACATAGTTAAAATGGCCATATTACCCAAAGCAATATACAGATTCAATGCAATCCCCATCAAAATCCCAATGGCATATTTTAAAGAAATAGAACAAAAATCATCAGATTTGTTTGGAACCACAAAAGACCCCGAATAGCCAAAGCAATCTTAAGAAAAAGAACTATAATGGAGGTATCACACTTCCTGACTTTGGCTTGTACTACAGGGCTACAATAATCAAAACAGCATGGTATTGGCAGAAAAACAGACACATAGACCAATGGAATAGAATTGAGAACCCAGAAATAAAACCACATAAATATGGACAGATAATTTTGACAAAGAAGCTAAAACATACAATGGAGCAAAGACAGCCTCTTCAATAAATGGTGCTGGGAGAATTGGATAGCCACGTGCAAAAGAATGAAACTGGACTGCTATTTGTCACCATGTACCAAAGTTAATTCAAAATGGATCAAAGACTTAAGCATAAGACCTGACACAATAAACTGCATAGAAGAAAACATAGGTACTAAACTTATGGACCTTGGGTTCAAAGAGCATTTTATGAACTTGACTCCAAAGGCAATGGAAGTAAAAGCTAAAATAAACGAATGGGACTATATGAAACTTAAAAGCTTCTGCACAGCAAAAGAAACCATTGACAAAATAAAGAGGCCACCAACTGAATGGGAGAAGATTTTTGCAAACAGTGCCTCCGATAAGGGGCTAGTATCCAGAATATACAAGGAACTCATGCAACTCAACAACAAAAAAGCAAACAACCCAATTGAAAAATGGGCAGAGGACTTGAAGAGACATTTCTCCAAAGAGGACATACAAATGGCAAATAGACATATGAAAAAATGCTCAACATCACTAATCATCAGAGAAATGCAAATCAAAACCACAATGAGATATCACCTCACCCCAGTCAGAATGGCTATCATCAACAAGACAAATAGTAACAAATGTTGGAGAGGCTGTGGAGAAAAGGAACCCTCATACACTGTTGGTGGGAATGCAGACTGGTGCAGCCGTTATGGAAGGCAGTGTGGAGGTTCCTCAAAGAATTACGAATAGAATTGCCATATGACCCAGCAATCCCTCTCCTGGGTATCTACCCAAAAATCTGAAAACATTTAGAGATAAAGACACGTGTGCTCCAATGTTCATTGCAGCTTTGTTTACGGTGGCCAAGACATGGAAACAACCAAAATGTCCTTCGATAGATGAATGGATAAAGAAGTTGTGGTACATATACACAATGGAATACTATTCGCAGTGAGAAAAGATGATATAGGAACATTTGTGACAACATGGATGGATCTTGAGAGAGTAATGCTGAGAAACAAGTCAGACAGAAAAAGCAGAGAACCATGTGATTTCACTGATATGTGGTATATAAACCAAAAACAACAAAAGAACAAGACAAACAAATGAGAAACAGAAACTCATAGACACAGACAATAGTTTAGTGGTTGCCAGAGGGTAAGGGGGGTGGGGGGGGAGGTGAGGGTAAGGGGGATCGAATATATGGTGATGGAAGAACTGACTCTGGGTGATGAACATACAATGGGATTTATAGATGATGTAATACAGAATTGTACACCTGAAATCTATGTAATTTTACTAACAATTGTCACCCCAATAAATTTAATTTAAAAAACAAACAAAACAAAAAAAAACACTTAATAAAATGGGTATAGAAGGAAAATACCTTAACATAATAAAGGCCTTATATGACAAGCCCTCTGCTAATCTCATAATTAATGGAGAAAAACTGAAGCCCTTTGCTCTACGTTCAGGAACACGACAGGGCTGTCCCCTATCACCTCTGCTTTTCAACATAGTGTTGGAAGTCCTTGCCAGAGCAATCAGGCAAGAGAAAGAAATAAAAGGCATCCAAATTGGGAATGAAGAAGTTAAATTATCACTCTTTGCAGATGACATGATGCTACATATAGAAAACCCTAAATACTCCACCAAAAAGCTATTAGAAACAATCAACGAATACAGTAAAGTTGCTGGCTATAAAACCAACGCACAAAAGTCCATTGCCTTCCTATATACCAACAATGAAATCTAAGAAAAAGAAATACAAAAAAACAATTCCTTTTGCAATTGCAACAAATAGAATAAAATACCTATGAATAAACTTAACCAAGGATGTGAAAGACCTATATGCTGAAAACTATAAGACTTTTTTGAAAGAAATTGAAGAAGACACAAAGAAATGGAAAGTCATTCCGTGCTCATGGATTGGAAGAATCAACATAGTTAAAATGGCCATATTACCCAAAGCAAAATACAGATTCAATGCAATCCCCATCAAAATCCCAATGGCATGTTTTAAAGAAATAGAACAAAAATCATCAGATTTGTTTGGAACCACAAAAGACCCCAAATAGCCAAAGCAATCTTAAGAAAAAAACAATAATGGAGGTATCACACTTCCTGACTTTGGCTTGTACTACAGGGCTGCAATAATCAAAACAGCATCGTATTGGCAGAAAAACAGACGCATAGACCAATGGAATAGAATTGAGAACCCAGAAATAAAACCACATAAATATGGACAGATAGTTTTTGACAAAGAAGCTAAAAGCATACAATGGAGCAAAGACAGCCTCTTCAATAAATGGTGCTGGGAGAATTGGATAGCCACATGCAAAAGAATGAAACTGGACTGCTATTTGTCACCATGTACCAAAGTTAATTCAAAATGGATCAAAGACTTAAGCATAAGACCTGACACAATAAACTGCATAGAAGAAAACATAGGTACTAAACTTATGGACCTTGGGTTCAAAGAACATTTTATGAATTTGACTCCAAAGGCAATGGAAGTAAAAGCTAAAATAATCGAATGGGACTATATGAAACTGAAAAGCTTCTGCACAGCAAAAGAAACCATCGAGAAAATAAAGAGGCCACCAACAGAATGGGAGAAGATTTTTGCAAACAGTGCCTCCGATAAGGGGCTAGTATCCAGAATATACAAGGAACTCATGCAACTCAACAACAAAAAAACAAACAACCCAATTGAAAAATGGGCAGAGGACTTGAAGAGACATTTCTCCAAAGAGGACATACAAATGGCAAATAGACATATGAAAAAATGCTCAACATCACTAATCATCAGAGAAATGCAAATCAAAACCACAATGAGATTTCACCTCACCCGAGTCAGAATGGCTATCATCAACAAGACAAATAGTAACAAGTGTTGGAGAGGCTGTGGAGAAAAGGAACCCTCATACACTGTTGGTGGGAATGCAGACTGGTGCAGCCGTTATGGAAGGCAGTGTAGAGGTTCCTCAAAAACTTATGAATAGAATTACCATATGACCCAACAATCCCTCTCCTGGGTATCTACCTAAAAAATCTGAAAACATTTATCCATAAAGACATGTGTGGTCCAATGTTCATTGCAGCTTTTTTTACGGTGGCCAAGACATGGAAACAACCAAAATGTCCTTCGATAAATGAATGAATAAAGAAGTTGTGGTATATATACACAATGGAATACTTAGTCGGTAGGAAAAGATGATATAGGAACATTTGTGACAACATGGATGGATCATGAGAGTATAATGCTAAGCAAAATAAGTCAGACAGAAAAAGCAGAGAACCATATGATTTCACTGATATGTGGTATATAAACCAAAAACAGCAAAAGAACAAGACAAACAAATGAGAAACAAAAACTCATAGACACAGACAATAGTTTAGTGGTTACCAGAGGGTAAGGTGATTGGAGGCTGGGAGATGAGGGTAAGGGGGATCAAATATATGGTGATGGAAGGGGAACTGACTCTCGGTGGTGAACACACAATGGGATTTATAGATGATGTAATACAGAATTGTACACCTGAAATCTACGTAATTTCACTAACCATTGTCACCCCAATAAATTTAAAAAAAAAGTGAATTGCAAGTGTGCATATTTTGTTTCTCTATCACAATGAAGAGAGTTTTATTTATGTCACATTACTTGAGTGTGAGAGCTCCGATGTGTGTATGTGTTTAGTTATATACCCAAACATATACACTCTACTTACCCAAATAAAGCTTCTAAGATGTTTCCTGATACTGATCAACTTCTATGAAAGCACATAGGTGATCTTCATGTGAAAAGAAAGCTATGTGATTTCAGATAATAACAGGAATAGATATTAAGCAACAGTTTTCTATGGAAAGTATCTGGTTAGAAGTGTTTGATTATTTTGAGAATTCAGTCATTTCCATGTACTCCTTAAAGCAGCTTAGGGGAAATATCCTCTGAGAGGTTGAAGTACTCACTTGATCCCAGACGGCTCTAAGATATTGCACCTGGTTATCTTTCTTCTCTCTTCTTGGTTTTATGCATGCCAGTTTATCACTCTAGAATGACATTTTCTAAGGTCAAGACTTTATTCTAATAAAAATTAGCTCTTGGACCACCAGAATGAAAAGCTGTGGCTGGGAAAAATACAGTTTGTTTGTTAAAGAATTTTTAGGGTCATATTGGCTGAATCAGAAACAGGAAAGCAGTTGCTGGAACATCAGGAAACCACTTTGCTTATCATATCTCCATTCTGAGTCTTTTGCAATGACATTATACTTACCTCCTCTGAGCAGATATACTAAATAGATGGCGCAATATGTTCAGAAATCCAGCACTTTGTTTTTTGATGTATAAAAAAAAGGGGAGCAAGGAGGGAGCTCTCTGAATACAGATATATAAAAACAAAAGTCTTAATCATTTGTCTATGTCAGGCAAAATTTGGGATTAATAATCCATTTCCCTTCATTTAGTGTCCTTTCAGCTTGATAAATGATGTACTCAAGTTAATGCACTGTTGGAAAGCCGAACAATCTCTTCTAATTTCCTGATTTCAATTCCACTCAACAAATATTTATGGAGCACCTACTGCGTGCCAAGAACTGCATTTTAAAATTTAAGTGAGTCAGATTTAATATTTCAGTAGAGGATTTCCATGACTTTATACCTTTTTCAAGCAATTATGAATGTACATATTTAATCGAAATGCTAATGGCATCATAAAAAGCATGCGATTTTAACCCAGCTGCATGACAATTGAAACAACTGAAGTTGATTTTGTCAAACTTGGCCCTTAGATGGGGAGTGATTTTCATGCTACCATGTTTCCCCAAAAATAAGACTGGGTCTTATATTAATTTTTGCTCCAAAAGACACATTGGGGCTTATGTTCAGGGGATGCCATCCTGAAAAATCATGCTAGGGGTTATTTTCCAGTTAGGTCTTATTTTCGGGGAAACACGGTGTCTTGCATGCCAGAACTGAAGGTATTAGCTCCAGTCTTGCGTTCCTCAGAAATAGCTGAATCCTGGGCCTTCTGTCTGAAGCTCTTGAGTCAACTTTACTATTGAACAAATAAAGCCAAATTTTCATTTATATGCTCATGTGGGTATGATGGAAGTAGCAAAATAGACTCAGGAAGGCATATTGCCTGTCTGCCAACCCTTAGGTGCTTAGGCTTTAAGCTTCTGAATGCTAAAAACCCTACATTCCTAATATTTGTTGTTGCCATTATTTCCTGGGGTCCTCACCTGCTTCTTGTTTTCTGCAATTTGGGCTTTCTACCCTTTCCTAACCTTATGATTTCCAACCCCCCCTACCCTTACTCCAACTCTGGGCATTCTGTCTAACCAGTTTCCTTTAAACATTGACCCTGGATCACTTTCCCCTATTAGGCCAACACCTCACTCTTCTTGATTGAACAATGTACATACCACAGAGGGGCCGTTCTAAAATATATTTCTTATTTCCTCCACTAAGACCAGAAGTCTAATAAATACGCAGTTCAATGAATAAGTATTTTGTTTTTCTTTAACTTTCATTTATTTAAGTGTGTTTTACCAGGACCCATCAGCTCCAAGTCAAGTAGTTGTTTCAATCTAGTTGTGGAGGGCACAGCTCACAGTGGCCCATGTGGGGATCAAACCAGCAACCTTGTTGTTAAGAGCACTGTGCTTTAACCAACTGAGCTAACCGGCTGCTCCTCAATAAACAAGTTTTGAAATATCCTTCCAATTCTTATTATACTGAATATAGGCAAAATGGTGAAGTCCACAAAGGTTCTTAGTGAGATGCTGCCACTTATTCTGGACCCATTCCTTCCTGTCTTGCTCCACACTCAGACACTTGATATCCTCAGTGTGCTCATATTTCTTCTTTTCCATGTAAGCAAATAATCGTTTCATTCACATTCAGGTAATAGAACCTTATGTGACACTTCTTTTAGGCAGATTTGCATTTGAAAAAACTAAAGGGATAAGACAATCCTCAAAAGACAAAATGCATATTTAGTAGGAGAATTTCATCCATCAGGAGATAAAGTAATTATGGATGGGGGTGCTGTCTAGATACTTCACATATCACAGTATAATAGCTCAGCAGCTTTCAGCACTCTGACAAAGCACTTAAGCAGGCTTTCAAAGACCCACAGATTGCAAAAGAAGATTGCCATGCCCTGACTCCTGCAAGGCAATAACTTGACCCAGTGAGTGTCCAGTCTTTACTGAGAAAAGACTTCTCTGATACACTATATCTAGAATTGTCTTTTAAATTAAAATTGCCTTATTTTTATTACAAAATAAAACATATACAAACATACATATACATATATTTTAAATAATAAAAACACAAGAACCATACATATATCCACCACCAATCCTAAACAATTAAACATTATCAATTTCTTTGATGTCCCCTCTAAACCCTTGCCCAATAGTTTTCCCTTCCTCCCAACAATGGAGACTAATATCTGGAATTATGTATTCATTATTCCCATGCGTTCCTTCATAGTTTTTCTACATAAGTATGTACCTCTTAAAAATATGTAGTTTAATTTTTTCATATCTTTGATTTTATATAAACGAAGTCATCTTGTATGTATTCTCCCATGACCTGTTGTTCTGGTTCATTCACTATCTCTGCTTTGTAGAATTCCACCATGTGACTATCACTATTAATTTGTCTCCAATGTTTGCATATTGTGACATTTCTGTTTACTTGTTTGATTTATTGATTGTTTTTAGCTGTTATAACAGCTCCTATGAATCTGTTTCCTGGTACACATTTCTAATGGTTTTTTCAGAGTCTGTAATAGACGTGTAATTGCTGGGTCATGCCAAATGGTTTTTCACAGTGCTAGTACCAACTTACATTCCATTATAGTGCAAAGGAGCTAAGTTCAGAAAGGTCTTTGTGGAAAATGAATACCAGTGGTAATTATATTACCTAACGGCCACATTCATCAGCAAAGTAGACTACAATATCCACTCACCTAGCTGTATAATTCTACACCCTATTTAGCGTCATACCTCAGGCTGTAAACTAAGGAAATACTCCATCATTAAGAAAAAATCACACTGTATAAAAGCCCATGAATAAGCATAATTTGTTTTCTTCACTATAACCATGAAAAGGAAGAAGAAAAAAGGTAGATGACTGAAGAGAAAGTAAGCACAACACCTCCTCCCCCATTTCCACCCCATCTTGTTCCATCCATTGCATAGTTTGGTTTTAGTTCTGTGTTTTTCATTTTGTGACCAAAATTTTGTGTGAAAATGATGATTTTTAATGAGAATCTTTAAATTAACTAAACTACAAAAAAATAGATTGAACACCTGTGTATTCAACCAGATTTAATAAATGTTAACATTTTGCATATTTTCTTAAAGATAGACAGAGAGAAAAATAATTCTAACACTATCTACCCAAATATAGCATCAGATCCCACAGTTCAAAGGCTCAGTCCTACAAGACTGCTTCCTGTCCCCACTTCAGATGCCAATCTCAAGTGCAGGCTGTCACCTGTGCTTCTGACAAACTGGCTATAGAACATCTATTAATTTGCTAGTGCAGCTTACAGGACTCAGAGAAACATTTTCCTTACTAGAATATTGGTTTAACAACCAGATGGAAGAGATGCATAAGGCAAGAGTGGAAAGAGATGGAGCTTCCATGCCCTTGCCAAAGGTCCTACTCTCCCCAAATCTCCAAGTGTTCACCCACCCTGAAGCTCTCCTAATCCCATCTTTTTGGGTTTCTATAGAGGCTTTATTATATAGGCATGATTGATTAGATCATTGGCTATTGATAATTGAACTCAATCTCCAGCCCCTCTCCTCGCCCCAGAGGACAGGAGGTGGGATGAAAGTTCCAACCCTCTAATTACATGGTTGAGTCTATGGGCAACCAGTTCTCATCCTTAGGTCATTTCCAAAAGTCACCTTATTAATGTAATAAAATACACCTTTATGGCTCTCATCACTTAGGAAATTTCAAGGGTTTTAGGAGCTCTGTGTAAGCAACAGGACAAAGGCCAGAGATATATTCTTTATTATAAATCATAATACCACAAATAGATAAGCAATAAAATATTTCAATTGACAGAAAACCCCTTTGTAATCCTCTCCTATCCCATTCTCTCCCACCTCTCTCCAGAGAAGTAACCTCTCTCCTGAAATGTTGTGTTGTATTTTTCCCTTTTATGTATATTTTATGTATAGGCACAAATGTATGTGCCACAGACCATATGTAACTTTTTATTCGTTGAAAATATGTATGTAAATTGCATTATATTGTGTTTATCATTTGGGAAAATATTTTTAAATTTAACATTAGGATTTGACATTTATCCGTGTAGTATACTTCTACCTCTTTAATTGTTTCTCTTTGTATATGATTCCATTATGTGAATAGACCACAATTTATTTATTCATTCTTCTATTTATGTGAGGTTTTTGATTCTTCTCATACTATTTTTCACTTTTGTAAGTGAAGGAAACTAAAATTTTACCACCCTGAAGTTACCTTTTAGGGATATTTATTTTAAGCCGTTTATTAAGAAACAAGCCTCAGAATGAACATTTGACAACATCCCACACTTCCCCCTTTTCCTGTCCAAGAAATTCAGACAGAAACCCATTTCAGGGAGAAAATCTTAGAATGCTACCTTAGCCTAATTTGAATTAAGTATGGTAAATAGGAGAGTTTCAGGCAGGGGCCTATTTCCTAGTTACTCCTTGTCCCATTGTTTCTGAGTTGCCCAGCAAGAATTTTTCTGACACATATGTTCCATTCTTCCTTAACTACCTGTAAATTGCTCATTCTCACTTCTGAAATCTCACACTTCTTCTGACCCCTTTCTCTCCTTTGTCTAAAAATGTCTTATATACCCAGTGTTGCCTTGTTGTCTTGGGAATTCTCATGCTTATGTGAATTACCCATGCACATGTATTAGAACATTTGATTTTCTCCTGTTAATCTGTCTGTGTTAATTTGACTATTAGCCCAGCCAGAAGAACTTAGAAGGTGGGAGGAAAAGTAATTATTCTTTTAGCCCCCACATAAGGAACACTGCAATGAAGATACCAGTGTACTTCATGTACAAGATGCATGTTTTTAATGGAACACCTAGAAGTGACATGGGATTTTCAGTGTGTGGATTTTCACAATTTCTGAGCGTGAACACTTTCTATTTTATTACAGATTGCCACATTGCTCTCAAACCTGACTGTGCCAATGTACATTTTCTCTAGAAATATACAAACATTCCTGTTTCCCTCTCCTCCCAACATTTCCTTTACCAGAGTGTAGATTATAAGGGATAGTGTTTTGAGAAGAGGCTAGAGAGTAGGCAGGGGCTAGATCACTAAGTGATTTACACACTGTGTTTCCCCGAAAAATAAGACCAGGTCTTATATTAATTTTTGCTCCAAAAGACGTGTTAGGGCTTATGTTCAGGGGATGTAATCCTGAAAAATCATGCTAGGGCTTATTTTCCACTTAGGTCTTATTTTCGGGGAAACACGGTAACAGACTAGGGAATTTGGATCCTATCTTGAGAACTCATTGAAGGGTTTTGAATCAGGAGAATGTCATGATCAGTTTCCCCTTAGAAAAATCACAGGAGGCAGCATGGGGGATGGCTTGGGATGGGAAAGCAGGCTTTAGGGAAGGCCTTTGGTGGAAGTAGAGATGGAGGGTTACCTACATTTTATTCACTTTGTTACATCTCTTTGGTTTGTTTTTCAATGCAAAGAATAAATTCTCATTCCCACATTAATTGGTTTTCCCTAGTGGCACTTCAAGGTCATAAAGCTCTAGCCTAAAGGAAAAGAGAACAGGTTTTGCATCCATTATCTGGCAGTTTTATAAAGGACATACTGTGCAGATGATACATACAGCCTCTGTCAATTGCACAAACCAATAAACACACCTTTATTGCTAATTACCATTTCCTTTTTGTGCTACTGTTTGCCAAATGGCAATGAAAGCTGAAGCACAGATGCTTATTAACATCCTTCTTGATTTACTGGTAACTCAGCACTGACAATTTTATAAGTTTAGGACTCAACCCAAAATTATTTGTCACCACGTTTTGGGGGGCATTGTCTTTTTTCACCTCCTGAACTAAACAACCTGCCCAGTTTTGTAATAATTTCACCAAAAATATCAGTGGTATTTTTATACTGGATATTTTTAACAAAGAACTCAAAACATGTCTCTCCCATTCTTCGATTTACCTTCACAATAAACTCTATGAACAAGAAGGAGGTTTTACAAACCTCCTTTGCCATAAGAAGAAACTGGGGGACATGCCCAAATGATGTTTAAATTTATTTGATTTGTCTATAGCTGAATAGAGAGACCAAAGAGTGCTAATTTCTTTGTCTGAGAGACAAGAGACTTCATTTTCTTTCCAGTTTTATTGAACTGTAATTGACATGTAACTTTGTATTAATTTTAGGTGTACAACATAATGATTTGATATATGTATATAATTGCAAAATGATTAGCCCAATAAGTTAACATTCATCCTGTCACATAGTTACAATTTGGTTTTCTTGTGATTTATTCTCTTAGCAACTTTCAAATATACAATACAATATTGTTAGCTATAGTCACCATGCTGTACAATACACCCCAAAACTTGTTTATCTTATAAGTGAAAGTTTGTACCTTTTGACTACCTTCACTCATTTCCCCCAGCCTCAACACCCAACCAATCTGTTAGAGACTTTTTGAAAGTGGGGCTTTAATCTACTTATGGATACCTTGGTGGAGAAACATTGAATGTGATACAATGAACTCTTTTTGAACCTAACTTAAATGGCTGGTCTACTGTGAGACCTTCACATTTATTCATATGGGAGGAGGAATCCTAGAGCAGGTCTCAGCAGATGTTCCTGAGATAATTAGAAAACCCCCACCCAAAAACATCACTCTCTTTAGTATGCATTGTTCTTGTTATTTCATTTTTTATGTTGCAGATAAGAGATAGTTTCATATTGGCCAATTATAAATCCACTGACATCCAATAACCCCGTATTTTACTTATTTATTTACTGAATTAGGCAGTTTATTAGGCTCTTAATTTCCATGTCCAGAATGTGAAGAGGAATTTACATGCATTTTCTCATTTTGTGGATCTTACACAGATGTAGTCCTCAGTGAGCTGGGCCTTTGATTCTATTTGTCAATAATTTACAGTTAGCTCAATGTGAGTAAATGATAAATACAGGATTTATATAAGCCTTAGCAACAAATCCCACCTGATACCATTTACCTTTTATTCCAAAATCATACCACAACTCTGTCTTGTAAAAAATAAATTTCAGAACAAGGCATTGTTAATTCACCTCACTGAGAAAAATAAAGACAATTCTATCATTTAAGAGCAATGAATGTCCAATTATGGCTGAAAGGTGCACCTTGAGAATTAAATGATTTTAACAAACCCATTAAGCTTTAAAAGCTGTGTTAACCTAACATTGGGAAGGGACACAAGATACAGGCACACACATCCCTGCTCATTTTGCTGTGTAGTTCTGTGAGGAGGCCATGTTATAAACATCCTCATTGTCTTCCATGTTTGAGGTGTCTATGTCATCAGGATCAACCATAATTCCCACAGAAAACAGACTGGTAATGAAGGTGTGCATCCGCTGTGCATAAATGTCCCTAATGTGAAAGTAAGGTATCTAACACTTCTCTGGTGGGTCCTTGCTGCACTGGTCCACATCAATGTCCTTTTGCTTCTGGTAGTACTTGGAAAACTTGTTGAAGATAAAGGTGATGGGAAAGGCCACCACCAAGACACCACAGATAATGCATGTGCTGGCAGTAAGTTTCCCAGCCAATGTGACTGGGTGGGTGTCTCAATAGCCCACAGTCATCATGCTGATGGTGGCCGACCACCAGCAGGTAGTATGGATGCTGTTGAGTCTAGACATGTGGTCATCTTTCTCCACAGAATAGATGAGCATGGAAAAGATGGAAATGCCCACAGATAGGAAGAGAAGCAACAGCTCAACTTCATGGTAGCTGTGTCTCAGGGTGGTACTTAAAGACCAAAGGCCTATTGAGTGCCAAGCAAGCTTGAGAATTTGGAAAATCCTGATCAGCCTGAGGAGCTGGACCACCTTGCCCACATTGTCAATGTCCTCGCTCTCTTCCTCCTTGGTGTTGACAGCCAATGTGGCATAGAACGGAATAATGGAGATGAAGTCAGTGATATTCAGAGGGTATTTCCAGCATTTCTTTTGACAGAGAGTAGCCACCAGCTTATGGCAAGCTCGCTGGTGATCCAAGCAACACAGGCGATCTCCACACCTTCCAGGACAGGGCCACCCACCTCTCCATGCTCATTGTGGGACTCCGACATGCAGTGTACACACATGGCCACAACGGAAGCCAGCACCACGCTCAAGGAAGAGATGGTGATGAGCTTGGTGGACAGGCAGTAAGTAGTCTGGGTTTTCCATTCAAATCCAGATCTTCCGGAGCTTACCAAATCGCAGCTTGTTGAACTTTTCCAGCTCCTTCTCAAACAGACACAACTCTTCAAAGGAGGAGTCAGTACTCATATCGTTGCTTTTCTTGTTCCAGTCCTTCTCGTGGTTCTCCTCCTTACATTCCTGGTAGCACCACAGCAGTAATCAATG
Organism: Rhinolophus sinicus; assembly: GCF_036562045.2. Lineage (NCBI taxonomy): Eukaryota > Metazoa > Chordata > Mammalia > Chiroptera > Rhinolophidae > Rhinolophus > Rhinolophus sinicus. Next base: position 80,329,235 of record NC_133768.1, on the reverse strand, counting down.
AAGAGCTGTTTGATGTCCCAGTACTCGATCTCCTAGCAGAACAAGAAAACATGCAGCTCCTCCATGACATGCAGCTTCCTCGTGTAGTAAAAATTCAAAACATATCTGAACAAGGAGGGTGTGGGGGCAGAGCCCCAGAAAGTAGTTTGCAGGCTCTCGGCCTCACATAGACAAGTGCTGGCTCAGGTAGTAAATGGCCAACTGTGATTGCATGGCCATCAGCTGTGGCTAGTTGGCCGTCAACTGTAACCAGTGAGCCATTGGCCACTAATATAACTGCTGTGGCTATGCTAGCAGAGAGAGGGAGAAGAGAGAGAGAATGGGGGCTAGCAAGAAGATGGCGGCTGGGCTGGCAAGCGTGGATGGCGGTTGGAGGACAGTGTGGATCCAGCCTCCAGTGAGAGTATAGTGCCGCCAGAGAGAATATAGTGGTATGACTCCCCCATCTATGGCTCCGTAGGTGTTCCTTTTTGGCCTCACCATATCCTGCGTTATGTGGGGAGCGGGAGCAGAGACCCCGCAGGCCGCCCCGCACGACAAATGGCGCAGCGAGCAGGGTCTCCCGCATGACAGAGGGGTTCCAATCAAAATAGTCCTCTCTGTAGCCCACACTATAGTCATCGCAGAGCTCCAGAATGGTCTCTTCCTAGTGACAGGTGAGCAGCTTTCTGAGCCTGGTGTGAGGAAATCGCAGGAGGGTGCTTTGGTCAATAGACTGCTTAAAGCCCCTATGTTCAAATTGACAAGTTCTTTGTCCTGTCCAGGACGATGGAAAAACTCAACAAACACCATAGTGGATACAGGAGACAAAGAGCTGGCTGGGAAGGGAGAGAGGAAGTTCACGCTGCACCCTTCTGGTGTCCATATCACACACTTTCCGCTCATCCTGCCTCATACAACGCCCATCATCATCCAAGAAACTCTGCCCTTCTTCCCCTCTGGAATGTGTGGTGCGCATAGGCATTTAGAGGCCAAAAGGAAGAAAAGAATCCTGTTCTCTGGTTTACAAAGCAATCGCTGGGAAATCACGCTCACCTACAGGAGTCCCAGTGCCTCTGGCTTGCTCTGCTCTGCGATACCTCCTGCTCGTGCTGCAGGGATCAGGCCTCGCCACATGGCACCAAGAAGAGAGCCAGGTGGCCCACCGTGGTCCGTCTCAATAACCCCATATTTTAAAATATGTTTATTTTTGTTATTGTTGTTCACTAAATCCTCTTCTCACACATATTCACTTAATACATGACCTTTAATCCCTATTATACTTAGTCAACATAGAATCACTGGACAGATATATTTGGTGCAGGATATACCAGACATATACAGTGGTTGGTTAATAGTTGCTAACACTTCCCAGTTTATGTTTTCATCTAAGACTTTTTTTTAAATACCACTAAATAGAGGTGACGTCATAGGAATGGTGGCAGCGGGGCGCACTTTTTGAGTTCTCCTCAAGATTTATCAGAAACAGGACATTTATAACCCATCAAACGACTCTGCTCATCATGCAGAACAGCTAAGAGACTCATGCAAGGATTACTTGCAAATGGGGAAAATTGGGCGAGCAGGGCAAGAGGGAAGGGAGCAGAGTGGAGACGTGGCCGGCAACTGCGGCTGTGGGGACATGGTCCGCACCTGTGGCTGTGGGGACACGGCCCACATCTGCGGTGATGCAATCCCGGGTGACATCTGCAGCTGCAGAGATGCAGGGGATCCCAGGATGGAACAGAGAACACAAAAGCCAGGAGGTGGGCATTTTCCCTACGTCCCACAGCTGATCTCTCCTGCTGAGGGGGCAACATATCCAGCATTTGAGGCAATAACCTCAGCTGATACCTCCATTTAAGCCCCAGGCGGGACAAACAACACAAACTCCATACCTGATCTACTCCCCCCACTCTTCCAATCCTACCCCCTCCCATTCAGAGACTTCAACTGGACCCTGAACTGAGGAGTGGTGTCAGATTACAGAGGAACCTTGGTGCTCGGGCTCTGGGAAGACTGGCTGGTGGCTCTGGCCCAGGGAGGAGGCTGGAGGAGTGTGGTTTTTGCTGGACTAGGAGAGAGGGGACTCCTCTGCCTCCAGCCACCATCTTTTCTGGCTTAAGGGAAGAGTGTGACACAGCTGAGCTGGGAAAGAGAAAACCCCTCCATCCACAGCCCCCACACTTTCTGGCCTGCCTAGGGCGGGGCAATTACAACTGCGGAAGCCCTCCCAGGGATCAGCAGTAAGCTGCAGACACAGCTCCCAGGTTTCAGCATCTCAGAAATCTCCGGCCTGCCACACACGCACACATACACACACACACATACACACACACACACACAGACACACACACATGGAAGAAGTGCCCTAAGACTCAGCAGAACTGGACACAGGGCTGGGGGTGCTACTCTCAGTGTGCATATGTGCAGGCAAGGGCAGAAACTGTACTGGCGTTGTAAAAACTACCATCCAGAACCCTCAGCCCCACGCATCTAAATCTGCAGTAACAACGTCACTCTAGGCACCAGGTGACTGGCTCTGCCTGCACAATATGCAAGGGACTCTTTGGTAGAGCAGAGGACAACCTGGAGATTACTTGGTGGCCTTAAGCAAAGACTGACACTGCTTTCTGTTTTGTTTTGTTTTGTCTTTATATCTTTGATATCTTTGCCTCTGTTGAGTGGGAGTTGTTGGTTGTTTTTACATGTGAATGTATTTGATTTTTTCTTTGTTTTTGTTGTTGTGCTTGGTGATTTGCTTTGTTCTGAAATTGCCCTACCAGGGCCCAGCTTAAGAGGCACGAGATTCAACATACCCAGTGGCCAACTCCAGACCAAACCAGAGTATTACCGGGCTTGACCTACAAGTGACAAACCCAGAGGGAATTCTTTACAGGCAGAAGAGCCCATAGAGGCCAAACTATATTTAAGCAGTCAACCCTCATGCAGCCGAAAACCATGCAGTGGGCAGAGCCAAGTCTCACAACTAGTCAGCCTAGGAGTTAAACCCACCTACTTACAAGCGAAAAGCAGTTAAAGATCTTCTTTAACAGGACAGTATACACAACACAAGAGTCACCTTTGGAGCACACGCAGCGGAGAAGAACGAAGTAGTGTAAGTCAAATATAAAGGACACATACTACATAAGATAACCCAGCAAGAACTAAGAACTCTAGGGGATCTACCTAATACATCGAAAGAAGCACCGAGAGTCAGCCAGAATGGGGAAACAAAGGAACATGTCATAAATTAAAAAAAAAAACAGAAGAAACCTCCAGAAATGGAACCAAATGAAACAGAGGTAACCAACCTATCAGAGACAGAGTTCAGAACACTGATGATAAGAATGTTTAAGGAGCTTAGAGAGGACATCAAGAAGGATGTAGAAATCATAACGAACAACCAGTTAAAACTAAAGAACACAATTACTGAAATAAAGAACTCAGTTGAAGGAATTAACAGCAGGTTAGATGAAGCAGAGGATCGAATCAGCGACTTAGAAGACAAGTTAGCAGAGATCACCCAAACAGAACAACAGAAAGAAAAAAGAATAAAAAACAATGAAGATGGTTTAAGAGACCTATGGGATAACATCAAGCACAACAACATGCACATCATAGGAATACCAGAAGGTAAAGAGAGGAAGAAAGGAATTGAGAACATATTTGAAGTAATAATGTCCGAAAACTTCCCTAACCTGATGAAGGAAACCAACATACAAGCCCAGGAAGTGCAGAGAGTTCCAACCAGGATAAACCCAAACAGGTCCACACCAAGACACATTATAGTTAAAATGGCAAAGGTTAAAGACAAAGAGAATCCTAAAAGCAGCAAGAGAAAGACAGAGGGTTACATACAAGGGAACTCCCATAAGACTATCAAATGACTTTTCTGCAGAAACATTGAAGGCCAGGAGGGAGTGGCAGGAGATACTCAAAGTGATGGAAAACAAAGGCCTACAACCTAGATTGCTTTATCCAGCAAGGCTATCATTTAAAGTTGATGGAGAGATAAAGAGCTTCCCAGAAAAGAATAAGCTAAAGGAATTTATTACCACCAAGCCAGCATTGCAAGAAATACTAAAAGGACTTCTGTAAATAGAAGAAAGATGAAAACAATCTAACTACAAATTTTAAAATGGCAATAACTATGTACCTATCAATAATCACTTTAAATGTAAATGGATTAAATGGTCCAATCAAGAGACATAGGGTGGCTGAGTGGATAAGAAAGCAACACCCTTGTATATGCTGTATACAAGAGACTCACCTCAGATCAAAAGACACACATAGGCTGAAAGTGAAGGGTTGGAGTAAGATATTTCATGCAAATGGAAATGAGAAAAAAGCTGGAGTAGCAATACTTATTTCTGACAAAATAGACTTTAAATGAAGAAAATATTAAAAGACAAAGATGGGCACTATGTAATAATAAAGGGATCAGTCCAACAAGAGGACATAATCCTAGTAAACATCTATGCACCCCATATAGGAGCACCTAAATATATAAAACAGATATTGACTGACATAAAGACAGAGATCAACAGTAACACTATCATAGTAGGGGACTTCAACACACCTCTGACAACAAGGGACAGGTCTTCCAGACAGAAAATCAATATGGAAACAACAGCCTTAAATGATACATTGGACCACTTGGATTTAATCGATATTTTCAGAGCATTTCACCCCAATGCTGCAGAATACACATTCTTCTCAAGCGCACATGGAACATTTTCCAAGATAGACCATATGTTAGGCCACAAAACAAGTCTTGATAAATTTAAGAAAATTGAAATCATACCAATTGTCTTCTCTGACCACAGTGCTATGAAATTAGAAATGAACTACAGGAAAAAAATTGGAAGGCACACTAATTCATGGAGGCTGAATAACATGTTACTAAATAATGAATGGGTCAAGCAGGAAATCAAGGAAGAAATCAAAAGATATCTCGAGACAAACGAAAATGAAGATACGACGTCCCAAAATCTATGGGATGCCGCGAAAGCAGTCCTAAGAGGGAAGTTCATCGCATTGCAGTCCTACCTAAAGAAACAAGAAACATCACTAATCAACAGTTTATCTTCACACTTAAGTGATCTGGAAAAAGAACAAAATAAGCCCAAAGGGAGTACAAGGAAGGAGATAATAAAGATCAGAGCGGAAATAAATTAAATACAAACCAGAAAAACAATACAAAAGATCAATCAATCCAAGAGTTGGTTCTTAGAGAAGATAAACAAAATTGACAAACTTTTAGCCAGACTCATTTAAAAAGAGAGAGAGAGGACCCAAATTAATAAAATCAGAAATGATAGAGGAGAAGTGACAACCAACACTGCAGAAATACAAAAAATTTCATGAAATTACTATGAGCAACTATATGCCAACAAATTTGACAATCTGGAAGAAATGGACAATTTTCTAGACGCATACAACGTTCCAAGGCTAACTCAAGAAGAAACAGAAAACCTGAATAGACTGATCACCACCAGGGAAATTGGATCACTAATCAACAATCTCCCAACAAACAAAAGCCCTGGACCAGATGGATTTACAGGTGAATTTTACAAAACATTCGAAAAAGAGTTATCACCTATTCTCCTCAAGCTCTTCCAAAAAATCCAGAAGGAGGGAAGACTCCCAAACACTTTTTATGAAGCCACTATCACCCTGATCCCAAAATCAGACAAAGACACCACAAAAAAACTGAAACTACAGGCCGATATCGCTAATGAACATAGATGCAAAAATCCTCAACAAAATATTAGCGAACAGAATTCAGCAATACATTAAAAAGATCATACACCATGATCAAGTGGGATTCATCCCTGGTATGCAAGGGTGGTTCAACATCCGCAAATCAATTAATGTGATACACCACATTAATAAAATGAAAAATAAAAATCACATGATCATATCAATAGACGCAGAAAAAGCATTTGATAAAATCCAGCAGCCATTTATGATAAAAACCCTTAAGAAAGTGGGAATAGAGGGATCATATCTCAACATAATAAAGGCCATCTATGATAAACTCACAGCTAACATCATACTCGATGGGGAAAAGCTAAAACCATTCCCCTTAAGATCAGGAACAAGGCAAGGTTGCCCCCTTTCTCCACTTCAATTCAGCATAGTGCTGGAAGTTCTAGCCACAGCAATCAGACAGGAAAAAGAAATAAAAGACATCCAAATCGGTAAGGAGGAAGTAAAATTGTCATTATATGAAGATGATATATTATATAGAGAGAACCCTAAAGATTCCACCAAGAAACTATTAGAGCTGATAGATGAATTTAGTAAAGTAGCAGGATACAAAATTAATATTCAGAAATCAGTTTCATTTGTATATACCAATAATAAAATATCAGAAGGAGAATTTTTTAAAAATCCCATTTATATTTGCTTCAAAGACTATAAAATACCTGGGATTAAATTTAACCAAAGAAGTAAAAGATCAGTACTCAGAAAATTATAAGACATTGAAGAAAGAAACGAAAGAAGATACAAATAGATGGAAACAGATACCATGTTCATGCATAGGAAGAATTAATATAGTTAAAGTGTCCATACTGCCTAAGGCAATATACATATTCAACACAGTTCATATCAAACTACCAACGACGTTTTTCACAGAAATAGAACATATAATCCTAAAATTTATGTGAGACCATAAAAGACCCCAGATAGCCTCAGCAATCTTGAGAAATCAGAACAAAGTGGGAGGTATAACAATACCTGACATCAAATTATACTACAAGGCTACAATAATCAAAACAGCATGGTTAAGGCATAGAAACAGACAGATAGATCAATGGAACAGAATAGAGAGTCCAGAAATAAATTCATGCCTATATGGCCATTTAATCTATGACAATGGAAGCAAGAATGTACAGTGGGATAAAGACAGTCTTTTCAATAAATGGTGCTGGGAAACCTGAACAGACACATGCAAAAAAATGAAGCTGAACCACCTCCTTACATCATACACAAAAATAAATTCAAAATGGCTTAAAGACTTAAATGTAAAATCTGAAACCATAAAATTCCTAGAAGAAAATATAGGAAGAAACTTCACAGACTTTACCCGGAGTAAGATTTTTACTGATATATCCTCGCGAGGGAAGTAAGAGAAAAAATAAACATGTGGGATTACATCAAACTAAAAAGCTATTTCACAGCAAAGGAAACCATCAATAAAACAAAAAGGATCCTACTGAATGGGAAAAGATATTTGCCAATGATATATCTGATAAGGGTTAATATCACAAATTTATAAAAACTCACTCAACTCAACTCCAAAAAACAAACAACCCAATTAAAAAATGGGCAGAGGACATGAAGAGACATTTTTCTAAAAAGGACATACAGATGGCAAACAGACATATGAAGAAATGCTCAACCTCACTAACCATCAGAGAAATGCAAATAAAAACCACAATGAGATACCACCTCACCCCAGTCAAAATGGCTATCATCAATAAATCAACAAACAACAAGTGCTGGCGCGGATGTGGAGAAAAGGGAATGCTTGTGCACTGTTGGTGGGAATGCAGATTGGTGCAGCCACTATGGAAAACAGTATGGAGGTATCTCAAAAATCTGAAAATGGAACTACCTTATGATCCAGCAATCCCACTCCTAGGTATCTATCCGGAGAAATCCAAAACTTCAATTCAAAAATCTTTATGCACTCCTATGTTTATTGCAGCACTATACACAATAGCCAAGACATGGAAACAACCGAAATGCCCATCGGTAGATGACTGGATTAAGAAACTGTGGTACATTTATACAATGGAGTATTACGCAGCCATAAAGAAGAAAGAAATCTTACCATTTGCAACAACATGGATGGACCTAGAGAACATTATGTTAAGTGAAATAAGTCAGACAGAGAAAGACAAATACCATATGATCTCACTTATATGTGGAATCTAAAGAAAAGAATAAGTGAATGAACTAATCAGAAACAGTTTTGGAGACATAGAGGAAAAACTGAGCGTTGCTAGAGGGGCGGGGGTGTAGGAATAAGGGGGAAGGTGAGGGGTTCAGAAAATAGTCGGTAACCACAAGATGGCCACGGGGTTTTGAAAATTAATTTGGGGAACGTAATCAATAATGTAAAGATTTTGTAGGGTATCCGATGGACACGTGTCCCATTTGGGAGACCACCTCAGGGATGATGTAGATGCCTGATCTCTGCACTGTACACCTGAAGCTGAACAATAATGAATGCCAACTATAATTATATATATATATATATATATATATATATATATATATATATATATATATATATATATATATATGTATATTTACAGGAATTGGAGTACAGCATTAGGAATAGAGACAGTGGAAATGTAATGGCTCTGTGTGATGTCAGAGGGATAGTGGATGGGGGAGGGGGGATCGCACAGTGTGTGGGATATAAATGATAAACGTCTAAGTATTGCTTTGTGTTGTACACCTGAAACTAATAAAAAAAATACCACTAAATATAAGGCCCAAGTGATACAGTCACTTGTACATATCAGGGTAGGATGGTGGTGATAGTGGTAGCCTTCTTTTCATAGATTGTTTTCTACCACTAAAATCTTTAATTGGGACTTTGATTTGGAATTTTCTTTTTAACAAAGTAACTAATGGATGCTAAGCCTTTTTTACCCGTTTATTTGTGTAAAACCATTATGCAACGGCAAAGAAGGGACAGAATGCATCCTGTCTCTGAGCATTCTCAGACACACAAAAAATCATATGCACATGTTCATAGAAGCTTTATTGGCAATAGCTCCAAACTGGAAACAATGGATAAATGGTTATACATACTGGTGTATTCATACCATGAAATTTTGGTCAGCAATTAAAAAAGGAACAAGCTATTTATAACATATAACAACTTGGGTGAATCTCAAATACATTATGCTGAGTGTAAAAAAGGCAACTTCAAAATGTCATATCCTGTATGATTTCATTTATATAATATCTTTGAAATGACAAAATTATAGAGATGGAGAACAAAGTAGTAGTTTCTAGGGTTAGCTATGGCAGTGGGTGGTGTGGGGGGAAGCATGAACCTATAAAGGCATAACACAAGGGATCTTTGTGGTGATGGGATAGTTAGTTCTGCATCATGATTCTGGTGGTGATTACATGTGATAAAATTACGTGTTACTAATGTCATTTCCGATTTTGGTATTATGATCACTTAAGATGTAACCATTGTGAGACTGGGTGAAGTGCACCTGGGATCTCTCTACTATCTTTGCAACTTCCTATGAATCTGTAACTATTTCAAAATAAAAAAGTTAAGAAAAATAAAATACAAATTTAAGAAAAAAATAAAGACCCTAAAACAATAGTTTCTCTAAAATATTATGGTAAAACCAAATACGGAGTGTATTTACAATGCCATAATAATTTCAAATGGAAAATATTATGTTCCAAAGATTATTCAGTCATGGCTTAATCAATTTAATTTGCTTTAAAAATTTTTATTTATTTATTTTTTACTCTTGTCCAGCAGTATGAGTATCCTCTGATTTTGTTTTTCCACTTAGAACTATTCACAGAAAACCTGATCACCTTGCTCTAATTTGAGAATGTATGGAGTGTGAATATTTATCAAAAACCCATCCAAACTGGCAAAGGAATCTCACGTACTCCTATAGTGGGATGGAAGGGACTGGATCGTAAATTTATTCTGAGTAAACAACATGATGTCACCAGGTGGCAGTAGAGTATTATGACCACCTGTCTAAAAAATGTATGTTAGACTTGAAATAGTTGCTAGAAAAAAACTACTAAATCTCTGGGTATCCCCCATATTTTCTAATATTACTGTAACATAAATTTTAATCCCACAAAATACATATGCAAGTTTGAGCAGGGAATAACAGAGCCATGTTAAGATATATAAGCGTGAAAGTTAGCTTAGCTAACTCAAACTGAGAGACTCAGTGCCACATGCTAACCTTGCAGGGTATGCAGTTCATGCCTTAGGAAAACTCATGCCTTAACAAAATTACAGGTTGTTACGTACCATTAATATTTGGGTGTTCAGTGGATATCTGAAGCTTTGAATTTTAAATCCTCAAACACCAATGATTTACTATACTAAGTTTAAAGGGAGGCATTTGATTAAGAGATTAGTTTTCTCTTGTTTCAAGTAAAAAAACAAAAACAGTTCTGTATTAACCAGCTAAACTAACAACTTAATCAGTAAAGCATATGTCTTTTAGAGAAAATACTTGAAAATGAATCAATGCTCATGTACAATTAATTACATAACTACTTCAGTAAATGCAGTTATTAAAATTCTTTATTTTTATGTTACTATCATGTTTTACTTTTCAATTTAGAAAAGGTTTTTCAATGACAGTTGACATTCAATAGTATATTAGTTTCAGGTGTACAGCATAGTGGTTGGACATTTATATGACTTAGGAAGTGATCCCCCCAATAAGTCTAGTATCCACCTGGCACTGTAGGATATTATTGACTATATTCTCTATGCTATAATTTACACTCCATGACTATTTTGTAACTACCTATTTGTACTTAATCCTTTCACTTTTTAAAATCTTTTTTTTTTAGGTATCACATATACAAACCCCTCATAAAGTCATAACACACCCCTCAAGCTACTACCCCTCTGATATCTTATATAGCTGTTACAATACCATCAAATATCTTCTCTACGTTGTACTCCACATCCCGTGACTATATATACCTATATACTTAATTACAATTGACAATCAATATTATCCTACTTCAGCTTCAGGTATATAGCACATTGGTCAGATACTACACAGTCTATGACGTGATCGCCCTGATAAGTCCAGTGCCCATCTGGCACCTTACATGATCTTTACAACATTGTTGATTATATTCCCCATATTGTATTAACTATCAATTAGCATTTCTTAATGCCCTCACCTTTTTCAACCTACCCCCAACCCCATTCCCATCTATCACCCTGATAGCTCTAGTACCTATCTGGCACCATACCTAGTTATTACAATATTATTGACTATATTTCTTACATCCCCATGACTACTGTATAACAACTACCTTTTACTTCTTAATCCATTCCCCTTTCAACCCTCCTTAATCCCCCTCCTATCTTAAAGAAGTCCCACTAAGAGTCCTTGTATTACTGGTTTGGTGGTGATGAACTCCTTCAGGTTTTTCTTGTCTGGGAAGCTCCTTATCTGTCCTTCAATTCTAAATGACAGCCCTGCTGGGTAGAGTAATCTTGGTTGTATGTCATTGCTTTTCATCACTTGGAATATTTCCTGCCACTCCCTTCTTGCCTGAAAAGCTTGTGTTGAGAAATTATCTGACAGTCTTATGGGGGCTCCCTTGTAGGTAACTAGCTGCTTTTCTCTTGCTGCTTTTAAGATTCTCTCTTTGTGTTTGACCTTTGTCATTTTAATTATGATGTGTCTCCATACTGGCCTCTTTGGATTCATCTTGTTTGGGACTCTATGTGCGTCCTGGGCTTGAATGTACATTTCCTTCACCAGGCTAGGGAAGTTTTCTGTCATTATTTCTTCAAATAGGTTTTCAATTCCTTGCTTTCTCTCTTCTCCTTCTGGTACCCCTATAATGCAAATGTTGGTATGCTTGATATTGTCCCAGAGGCCCCTTAAACTCTCCTCATTTTTTTGGATTCTTTTTTCTTTTTGCTGTTCTGGTTGGGTGCTTTCTGCTACCTTATCTTCCACATCACTGGTTGGATTCTCTGCTTCATCTAATCTACTATTGATTCCCTGTAATATATACTTTGTTTCCATTATTGTATCCTTTATTTCTGACTCGTTCTTTTTTATGGTTTCCACCTATCTCCATTTTTATGCTTCCTATCTCTCTGTTGAAGTTCTCCCTGAGATAGTTGAGCATTCTTATAACCAGTGTTTGGAACTCTGCATCTGAGAGATTGCTGATCTCCATTTCGCTTAGTTCTTTTTCAGGAGTGTTGCTCTGTTCTTTTATTTGGGACACGTTTCTTTGTCTCCCCATTTTGGCTGACTCCCTGTGTTTGTTTCTATGTATTAGGTAGAGCTGCTATGTCTTCTGGTCTTAGTGGAATGGCCTTATGTAGTAGGTGTGCTGTGGGGTTCAGTGGCCCAGTCTTCCTCGTCACCTGAGCCATGCACTCCAGATCTGTTCCTTGTGTGGTTTGTGTATGACCTCCTCTTGTAGCTGAGCCTTGGTTGATAATTGCACATCAATGTGAGGGACTGACCCTTGGGCTCACTGGTTGTGAGGACTGGTGGTGACTACAATGGAAGAGTTGTGATGCAGGGGCTGACCCTATGGAGCAGGATCTGTCTCAGTAGGACTCTGGTGTCTGCCCCAGCTGCTTCTTGGGTATGTTGTATTTGGAGGTGCTGGATGATGCTCCAGCTCATTTTGAAGCTGACCACTGGGGGCACCAGCCCCAGGACCACCTTGGAGGGGACCTGCTATAGTTCAAGTTCAGCCACAGCCTGTGCCCCACCTGGGTCCACCTGAAAGGGGCCAGAAAGAAATCCACAGATGGCTGTTGCCTGTGCTCTGCTTGGAAGTGCCTTGAGAAGCCAAGCGATGAACCAAGGCCAGCTGCTGCTAGTACCAACTTAGGGCTGCTCAGCCAGAGGCACAGGGCATGCTCAAGTCAGATGCTACTTGTCTGATTTCTGCAAACCTTTGAGAGTCTTGGAAAGTCTGCAGCTTGAGCCAAGGCAGGCACTCTACTCGGAAAAGCCACTGAAAGCAGCCTGGGGGTGCCCAAATGTTGGGCAGGGCCAGATCTCTAATTGCCAGTGCATGGTAAACAAACTGTGGAGACTCAGATATGCTGGTTGCTGGTGTTCGCACACCACACATTGTGAAAGGGGAGGGCTCAACAAAGAAACAATGGCCTCTACCAGCTCCCTTACCCAGGAGAAAGCTGCTTCTCCAACTCTTGTCCCAAGCCAGATAACTCAATTCCCCACCATTTGTCCCTTTTCAGCTGCTGCCCCAGTGCTGGAGCTGAGTGATTCCATTGCTGGTTAAGTCCAGGTGCAGTTCCTTTAAGAGAAGCACCTGTGAGTCCAACCGTACTCAGTCTCACTCAGTCACAGTCTCCACTGGTTTTCACAACCAAAAATTATGGGGACTTCTCTCCCCAGCACTGGAACCGTGGGATGGAGTGGGGCTGGGATCTCTTGCCCTTCTAGGGGCTGGGGAGGTACCTCCATAGCTGAAATACTCCTCCTGATCTTTAATGGTCACATGTGGGTGTGGGACCAGCCAGTTCTGGGTCTTTGACCTTCGTACCAGTCTGGAGGTGGCTTCTTCTGCACGTCCTTCATTGAAAGGCTTCAGTTCAGCTTGATTTTAGGTGATTCTCTCTAATGGTTGTTTTATAGATAAGTTGTAATTTTGATGTGGTTGTGACAGAAAGTAAACACAGCATTTACCTACTGCACCATCTTGGTTCTTCTTAAAATTCTTATAGAATCATAAATTACATTAATGATGATACCTAGGAACCAATGAAACCTATGGGTTAGATCATATGTCTGAATATTTTTAAAGACCAACAGAAATTCATAAAGTACAATTCAAGGAATTGAGTCTTTTTTGTTCTGATTAAAAGTAAAGAAACATGTAATAGCAGACTATAACTCTCCAGAAGGGATTTGCTTTGTGTTTTTCAAGAAGGTTGGAAGAGATGGAAGAAGTTACAAAAGCACATTTGAGCTCAACCTAAGCGAAAAACTTTGAATAAATAGACCTTTGGTCTAATCTTGGTATAGTCTGCCCTAGGAAGTAGTGAAGTCCTTCCTTTTATGGAGGTTTCAAGCAGAGACTCAAACCCAAGTTTCTTGTCAGTGGTATTGTAATAGTCAAATACTTTCTTTTTATTTTATCTTTTTATGATTTCCTCTACCCTATCCATACATCATAACAAAAATAGCTAACATTTTTGAGCCCTTATTATCTGTTAGGTACTTTTCTAAGTGCTTTTCATGTCTTCATTTATCATATATTTATTGAACGACAACAATGTGCCAGGAATAATTTTAGGTACTGGAGATACAGCAATGAAAAGAAGAAATAAAGTTCTTCTCTTCTACTGGGAGAAGAGAGATGACAAATAATGTATCAGTGATAAGAGTTATGTGGGGAAATGAAGTAAATCAAGGGGTAGAGAATGATGGGGAGGGATGTTATTTCTGATTGACAGACTCTCTTTGAGTAAGTAACATTTGAGCATAGGCTAAAATGAAGTGTGACAGAGTGAGAGTCGTGTGGATTTTTGGAGGAGGCATGTGTTAGATAGGGGAAACAAAGTGTGCAAAGGCACTGAGGCTGGAACTTGCATGGCTTGTTCAAGACACAGAAAGGTAGTTTTCATTTCTGCCTAATCTGCTTCCTCATCTTGCACACTCTCTCCCATTCTTGAAATATTTCGGCTATACTTACTTTTGTTCACTGTGCCAGCAAATCCTCTCTCTGGGCTTTTTCATGTCTGTATTTTTTGCCATGAGCACCATTCCTCTCATTTTTGTCTAGCTATCAACACCTACTCATCCTTTAGGTATGGCTTTTAATGATAGTTTCCTTTGAGAGGTTACCCTTGAATCCCCAGGACTGGCTTAGACTCTATAGCAAGGATAATCATGTGACATAACATCTAAACAAGGACATTTTTTAAGATAAAAGGGGATGATATCAGTAATTGTGTTGGGCCAACAGCTGTAAACCCTACCTGTAACACTCTGTATTTTCCCTATTGTCACTTTTCACACAGTATTATGATTTTAGTTTGCTTTTATTTATTTCTTACAAATAGGGGGCTCCATAAGGGCAAGAGTCTTGTATATCTTGCTCACGTTTTCATCCTGTAGGGCCTTCTAAGTGTCTGGAAAAACATAGCCTCTCAATAAACTTTTTACTCAATAGATAAATGGTTATAGTGGGATCCCAGAATAGAGAGTTAGTTCTGGGAATGATTTGTTCCTCTACTCCAAAATAAGTGTGAATATGTGTAGTGGCATATATTTTGTGTTTTTCTTTGGGTATATAGTGGTCAAGTGTGAAACAGTGTGATGAAGACTGTGAAGTTGAGCTAGGAGAAAGGAAAATGAGGACAACAGGGCTTGGGACATTTTTTCTCTTTGCAAGTTTCTGCCAACAACCAACTCAATATACTTGCAAGCCTCAGTCTGTGAAAACTTTCTTGGAGAAGAAAGACAGCATAGAAATTTAAAGTACCAAAATTACTTTCACTTAAAGGAGAAATTTTACATCTGATGCTAGAAATTACAGCCTATGATTTTCAACCATTCCCGAAAATGAATTGTGAACTTGGCCATTATTGACTTGATATCATTTTCTCAAATATGTCTCACATTTTCAGAGGCTTTACTAGTTGAGTTCTGCCTTCTCTTCCTTTCTCTAGGAGTTTTTATAGGCTTCCTTTCCATGTATCAGATGTCTCCAAATCACTTTACTCAGATTGGTCTCCCCTCTACTTCAATTCAGTTGGATATTTTCCACCATCTGGTTTCACGCTTTTAAATGGGTATCTGGAGGCTAATATTTCCACATTGAAGTACAAAATAGTAATTAAAAAATATGTTGCTTTTATTACCCTATGGTAATTGAAAAAAAACATAGGCAAACAGCATTACATTTTCTCTCATTTTAATGCAGCTGCATGTCAATCAGATTCTCAGCTACTTGTGGATTTCTTTCTTCTAGATTAATGCAGAGATTAGATTTTTCAACAGACAAAATGTATAGTTTCCTGCAAGTCACCGAAGCCAGAGCAAATTTGTCAGCTCCAGTGCTAAGTCTTTCTTTCACTGGGTCTATGGCTCTCAAGAGAAGTTATTCTTCCTTGGGATAGCATGTTATGATCATTTGTCCACCAATAACATAGGTATGATAAAATCAATTATTTTTATCTCTATCTATCTGAATATCTATACAGCAATTGACAAAATTTATACAGTGCCTTAACAATAACCACTTCAACAATAATTGCTACTCAAGACAGTTAGGAAATGAAAATAAATGTATTACATTCTGTGGAAATGGAGAATACATAATCATGCTCAGCTCTTATATATCATAAACAAAATCAGGTACTTAGCTAAAATCCTCAGTAAGAAAATGGTATCAACAATTTTCTAGAAGATTCCAAAATAAACTTACATTTATACCAAGAACATGGAATGTATTTCACAATAATTGAATAAGGAAAAAATTGTTTCTTCAATAGACCTTCTGGTATTAGTTCAGAGATCTCTTGCACTTAGCTGACTGACAGAACAAATCTCACAATAGAACTTTTTTGTTTTAATTCTAAGGTTTAATCTATTTTTAAAATGTAAATTCCATTGCGAGGGGAAAACTATTGAGCTTTACCAGCCTGTCACTTTTTTAAGTTTCAATGAGCTTATTACTTCACTTCTTGAAAACTAAAATTTTAGAACTAGAGAAAAAAATAAGAGAAAAGTTTAGAGAACACTGAGTGTCTACGGAAAGTAAGAACATTGTACCATTGTGGCGAAAAGTAAGACATGGAAAGGAGTGGCCTAAATAACTAAACTCTTACTTGGTAAATTTCACTGTTGTGCTGAAAAAATGTCCATACATTCATTTATTCACTTATTCATTCAACAATTATTTACTAGGCACTAGGAATATAAGTTGGACAAAAACAGATATGCCCTTATAGAGCTTAGAGTCTGGACTCTAGAGGGAAAATACAGGTAATGATAACCATACAAATTAACAACCATAAACTAAGATTAATGCTAAGAAGGAGGAAAAAGTGCCAGAATGGGATTTGACCTGAATTGGATGACTTGGAGAGACATGGGATAAAATGTTCCAGAGAAAAAAGAGGTAGCATGTGTAAAGATCTTGTGCTGTGAGGGAACATGGCAAGAAAGCTTTGAAAGATAGACAAAGGCCAGACTACACAGAGGGTTGCTGAACATGTTAAAGAGTTTTAATCTTATACTAAGAGCAATGGGAGAACATTGAAAGATTTTAAATTGAGAGAGGGACCACAGATAAGGTTTGCACTAACATTATTTTTGGCAGCCATTAGAAACAGATAGGAAAAGGGTGATAGTGGATGAGACAAAAGTAGGAAACTATCATAGTTCAGTCAAGAGATACTGTCTTGCATTAGGGTGGTGGCAGTGGAGATGGAGAGACTTGAATGGATTTAACAGATTTGGGAGGTAATATTTATGAGACTTAGTGCTGTATTTGCAATGAGGTAGGCATGAGACAGTGTCAAGGATGCATTTGATAATAGGAGATCCTGGAAGCAGACTGTATTTGGTGGGGTAGGTGTGTATGTGTGTGTGCGTGTGTGTGTGTGTGTGTGTGTACGCATGTGATATGTTTAGTGCTGAGCTAAGATAACTTAAGATATAGAACAAGTAGTTGAATATACTGCTTTGAATCACAGATGTCAGATGTCTGATATATATGTGTGTATATATATATATATATATATATATATATATATATATATACATATGTATGTATATATATAATACTTAACACAGTATAGATACAATATTTAACTGCTATTATTTTTCTCCCTCTCTCTACCCATTTATATATTATATACTTTTTTTACATACTCGTTGGTATATGTGCTAATTGAAACCAGGGAAAGATTATAGAATGAGAAGCCAGTGGGGTCTATGAACATACTTCAGTTATCTAACATGTAACATGTAATGGCTAAGTAGACGAGGATGAACCCGCAAAAGAGTAGAGAAGGAATGGGCAGAAATTCAGACAAGTAAATAACCATTAAATATTGTATTGCAGATGGTAAGGTAAAAGAGTGTTTCAAGAAGAGATGTGTCACTTAACAGTGACATCGCTGATCAGAGGTCAAATAAAATGTGAACTGTATAATCTGTTTTATTTAGTGACACTGATGACATTAACCAGATCTGTTTCTATGGAGGGATGGGGCAGAAAGCTATATTGAAGTGGGTGAGTTGGAGATAAATTAATGGAGACAGTGAATATAAGTAATATGGAGAAATTAGCCTTAAATAGAGTAAAGGCAGCTCCTTTATCCTCACTGGGGAGAAAGGTGATAGGCTGATTGAAGATTTAAGTAAATGTGTGGATTTTGAGTTGAGAAAATGAGAACATTTCCTCCTGAAAGTTTCTTTCCATCTTCTATTCTCAAATCTCTGACCCCTTCTACCTCTTTCTGCATAGGCACAGAATGGGAGAGGTAGTGAGATATTTGAGGATAGCAGAAAGTTTTGCAATAGTGACCTAACCAGATAAACACAGTAAAGGTATTGAGTAGTGTTGCAGTTCTACACATTGAAGTTCATGAGTGTAAATTTACACTGAGAATAATTGGCTGGATATTATTGAAATTATGGGCTATGAAATCTATGCTGGATAAGGAGGCAAGTGATGAAAGGCAGATTCTGAAAGAATGGGAAAAAGTAGAGGAATCAATAGACTGGAAGTCTCCATGACCTTGAAGTATGACCATAGGGGAAGCTGTTCAACAAGCAAGTTGAAAGGATAGAAGGTTGAAGTCAGAGATTTCTTTTTGTTATAACAGTTGTGAATGATGATGAGGTCCAAGTTCGAATTGTGAAAGTGACTGACTCACATGGAGCGGAGGAAAAAAATATTGAGGTGAGTTGAATAAGAGAGTCACCCTGACCAAGGCAGAGATCCTGAAAGGAGTGGTAGGGAGGGTGTAGGTGACAGTGACCAAAAGGAGGAGAATATGGTATAACGGAATGGCATAATTAGCAACAAAACAGAAATTTGTTGTTGCTGTTTTTGGTTTTTGTTTTGTATAAAAGAAGATGGAAGAGTGAAATGATTGAAAATGGCAATGAAGGTCAAAGAGGACATAATCCTGCCAATTGAATTGCATATATGTAAGAAAATAAGCACTTTAGAGTACTGGAGGGGAAGTGGCCTCAGGAAAGAGCTAGGATTCAGTTAAGGAAATGAATATAATGCTTACATGAGTTTGAGTAGCTTATATAGGATAGTTTGCTAACTGTGGGGCAAAGGCCACATAGAGAGGGCCTAGTAAAGAGATTTTGGAAAGAGGGAAGTTGCTTCAGTCATAGGCAAGTCAGTACAGAGAATCACAAGGGATAAAGAATTTAAGAGCCTTGATATTTTGGGTGATGACTAACGAAGATGGGGATAAGAGGAGTTGCCTGGTCTGGGTAATTTTGGCACCAGAACCTTTTATCATGTGATAGGCATATGGAAGAAATATTGCATGTTTAAGTCTTAAATATATTTTTTTCTCTTTCTTTATTGTTGATATGTAAGGAAACAAGAGAAGTTTAAAAACATATCAGTAGAAATCTCATCAATAGAGGTAGACAGTCTCTGTGTCCCTGCCTCTTCCCAGATTCAATTCTTATTCATGAATCTCTAGAATAAGAAAAGCCACCATTTTGTCAGTATTGATGAATTTCTGTTCAGATTAATTCTCCCAGTACACGAACAATTTGCCTTACTCCCTAACGCTAAATCTGAGATTCATCCCTGTCCTGGATTCTAGGTCCATTTCTTTCCCAAGCCAGGAGAATCTGAAGAGTCTTAGGCCAGTAATTTTGTACCTCAGGATTTAGCCTTACTGCTGGTCCTGCTCTCAAATCAGACCATAATTGTAATAATTGGGCCTGATCAACTGTTGCCTTGACTTCCTTCCTGGTACCCTAACTCCTCTTGCTTTTTTCCTCTTCCAAGAATTTTAGATTGGAGTCTTGTCTCTGAAAGAGAGTTGCTATGGCTGATTTACACTCCCCCGTCAACACGTTCCTCTTGCTTGAATCCATCTTAGTTTATCTGCCCTGTTGATTGGTTTATTCTGCTTTCTATATCCCATCCACCTCTGGTATTACTAGGTTTGCTGATATATAAATGCATGTACTAAAAATTATTAAATAAATAGGAAAGGAGATAGGTTGGGATGATGTTTCCTAACATTTTTTTTTAAATGATCATGTTTGTAGAAGCTTTTTGGCAGACTGAAGAGAGGGGAGGGGCAGGCTGGGAAAGCCAGGTAACCTCGCGAGACTTAGAAAGGTGGAACGTGAGGATGCGCGTGCTGCCATCATAATAACGGTAAAACGCACGTCCTGCTTCCGGGGAGCGCTCCGTCTTGTCAGAAGCGGTGGCCTGGAGGCTGTGGGCATTGGCTGCCTCCGGTTTGGCTTTCCACAGCCAATAGAGCATCGTAAGTTGGTAAGAGGGAGGAGGGGAATTTGTTGTGTACCTCCCGCCATGCCAGAGAGCCGAAGCCCACTGTCCGCCATGATGAAACTGTTGTGTTAATGCCTCAGAGCAGCCAAGGTTTCCTGACGTAAACAATTATTTATTTTCTTACTAGACATTTATCCTAAACTTAGATAAATATACCTCCTTCCAGAGTAGTACTGTTTACCTTGCCCACAGAGCAATGTATTTGATGCTCCCAATCACTGAATTCTGGTATACTGCTGGGTGTAATATTTAAACACAAAACTGTTAATTTGCTGTCTCCGAACTTGGACTGGAAATACTATTCTTTCTCTTCCAGGTGTTGATGTTGAATATGCCTTGATAGCATAGTAGAATGGCTGTACCTAAGGACATCATCCCTTCTTTGTCTGAAATCCAGTGCAAGATCTGTGTGGAAATCCTGGTTGAGCCGGTAACACTGCCTTGTAATCACACGGTCTGTAAGGCATGCTTCCAGTCGATTATTGAAAAGTCAAATTTATGCTGTCCTTTCTGTCGCCGCCGGATCTCTTCATGGGCCCGGTACCATACCCCAAGAAATTCTCTTGTCAATATGGAACTGTGGCAGAAAATTCAAAAACACTATCCAAAGGAATGTAAACTTAGAATCTCTGGGCAAGAATCAGAAGAATCCATTGATGACTTTCAGCCACTTCATCAGTTAAGTGAACCGGAGGAATTGAGAAGAGAATATGAAGAGGAGCTAAGGAAAGTGGAGTCAGAGCGACGAGCCAATGAGGAAAAAGAAAACAAAGCCAGTGAAGAATACATACAGAAATTATTGGCAGAGGAGGAAGAAGAGGAAAAAAGACAGGAAGAGAAAAGGAGAAGAGACATAGAAGAACAACTCAAAAGTGATGAAGAACTGGCAAGAAAGATAAGCATTAGTATTAACAGTGTCTTGGCTTCTCCTGGGAGTTCCAGAAAATCTGATTCAGTCACAACCAAGTCACAAAAGAAAAGAAAGAACAAAGAAATAGATACTGGAGATATTCAGGAGTATTTGTCACCTAAATCTCAGTTTGAGCCAGCATCACAATCTGAAGAACAAGTAGGCAAGAAAAACTCCATGTCTAAGGAAACTGACAGTAGTTATGTAAAGAGCCCTAGGTGGAGAGACAGAGAAATTGAAGAAGATATGCCAACACTTTCTTCTCAAATATGCCTTGAACTTCAGAAACAAGGAACAAAGTTTTCGATAGAGTCACCTATGCCTCAGTTATGTACAGATGATACAGAAAGATGCTTTGAAGGAAAAGTCAAAATGAAACCAAGCAAGCATGACAAAGAGTCATGTGTCATAAGTCATGAGGGACCTAAAGCCAGAGTTCCCTATTCCAGAGAATCTGCAGTTAAGACTTTTGGCAAAACAGAGAGTGGGTGCACTAAGTCAGATATGACACAGATCGGAAATGAAGAGTCTCACCTGATGATAAGTAATGAAGATATTTCCAAAAGAAAAAAACAGGAATCTTTGTTTGAAACAGTTGTGGATCCATGCTTTTCTGCAAAAAGAGGGAACACATTCCCCAAATCTTCCTCAGGCCAAGAGGAAACAGAAGACCCCTTCACCCCAAAGCTGTTACACTTGGAACATCTACTTTTTGAAAGGCGTAAACAAGAAGAACAAGATAGATTATTCGCATTAGAGCTTCAGAAAGAGGTAGATAAAGAAATGAAGCCAAGCCAGAAAAAGTGATCTGAAAGTATCAGTTACATCCTACATCCCCAGCTCCAGACAGAATAAGTGGGGAGAGGAAGAATTCCAAAGATAGCAACTCCAAAAGACAAACTGATACAGAACATTCAAAATTTCAGAGGGGCTCAAAAAATTAAAATTGGCAATCTTCTTTTAAGATCCAGTTGTAACATTCAGTTAATGTTAATGAAATATGGCAAATTTTAGTAGAGATTATTGTAATATATCTAAAAGTACTCATTCCTTACAGCCTAGTAAGGCACCACAGAAAACTTTTTTTCATACATTTCAGAGATATCCAAAGTAATGCATGGGTAAAGGGAGTGTTTAATAATCTAGTAAAGCTAGTTTGTGAAGCTCTATTTTTGTCATAGAATCTTAATAAAATTATCATTAATTCTGCTCTGTGGGCTCACTCGTTGTCCTTAATTAAAGTACTGTGTGATTACAAGGGAGGAATATACAAATGTGTTTCTGCCAAACTCAATGATAAGCAAGAGACCCCATCCTTTTTAAATAACTGTGATGTGCTAATATTGACAGTCCTTATAGATAGAAAAATGCCTGGGCCATCTCCCAAGAAATCTTCAAGTGCCATTATCTCCCCCACCCCCCAAAAATGCATATTTTATGGCCTTCGCTCACCTTTCTGTCCTGTAGTAATCAAAGCAAGATTATACTATAACAAGTCGTTAAGGAATCCACGTTTAAAAATATAGGCCTTTCTTCCCATGTATTTGCAGAGCCTTTGAAATGCATCTTCCATGAAACAAGTAATCTAACTCTCATCTTTTAATTATTTTAACCATTACAGCATTTCCTTTTACTTAAAGTGGCTTAGAGTCAACATGAAATCAGAAAATCAGAGTTTTCTGGAAAATTAGGATTAATTGACAGAAAACCAGAGTCTTGATGCAAAAGGAGTTAAGAGTTGGGGTGAGGCCGAGTGGGGTGGATTGATAATTTGGAAGCACTGGACCTGAGTGGGTGATCAGAAAATGGATCCAGGATGGAGCATCAGAGTATGCTCCCTTTTTCTTTCTTTTCTAAATAACAAATAAAACATTTGAGTTTTACACCTTTTCACACCGTAATATCTGGTTCCAAAATAAAAATTACTTACTAAATTACCTAAAATTTTGGAAATTTGCATTTCTATTAGTCTGCTAGTCCAGAAAAGAAAAATGGAAATTTACTGTAGGAGAATTATGTAACAGTATCCTATATTCTGGAACCTGAGTCATAAATAGCCATTTGTTTATTTCTTTATTACTTGTGTTGATTCTGACTTTTATTTGTATTTCTGGACAGAAATAGAAAGTATGATACTTGGGTTTTGCCCTATATTACACCTCAAAGTTAAATCAGAAGGCAGTGATTTCGTTTTGTGAAATTTACCTTACAGACTACCAATCTTTATTTCATTATTATGAACAACTTTGAGCAAACAAACAGTTTTAACAGTATTTCTGCTGATATCTAGTAGTTCATCCTTTTAAGGTAAATATGCAATTAAATTCGTAGACCTAATTCTAGCTTAAATTTGTCAATATTTTTATACATCATTGAAATTTTTTCCCTCCAAATTTTGTAACTGAAATTCTGTTAATCTTTGCACACTTGATGTCATCTTCTTCGATATAGATTGGGTAATTATGGGCAGAATTTCGATGCTAATTTAAAATTTAGTTTGCCTTTTCTAAAAAATAAAAGTAATTTCTCTCTGAGTAATGATTGTGCTGAAATGTAGTCAGAAACTAACAAATGTAGTCTAAAATAGACTGAAATCTATCTTCTCATCAAACCGATATTTTTCCAAGAGCAATTTCACTTTACATTTTAGGGTAGACTTTGTTGGAACTCCTCAAATTAAAAGTTATATAATTAAATCTTCCTGTAATAGTCCATAAACAAAAGGGGAAATATAGTGTGATGTATTTAGGATTTATATTATTTAACAACTTTTCTTTTTCTGTGCAGAAGTCTACAAGTGGCTAATGACCACAGGCCACCCTAGCTGAAGAGTGCAATATCTTGGTACATCTGTAATGTATTTGGAACACATCAATATGTTATACTAGTTGGGAAGCTCTAGATAAGGGAAGATTGTGATCTTCTAGTTCAAGTTTACATCTTGGACACATTGGTTGGAAAGATCTGAGACAAATATTTTTATTTTTTGGTAATTTTTAAAAATATGACATAATATACTTTTTGTTATTTTTTTGCCATTCCTACTCTATCCCATTCATGCAAAAGTATCATTCTATACTCGCTGCCTTCAGGGTATAGTTATGACAAATTTAAAGAGAAAGAAAAGAGTCAATTCTCAGCTTCTGAGTTTCAGAGTAGATTTCAAAATAGGCTTTTGGGATTCATAGAGAAGTAGCAACTTACATTAGGTCTATGAATCTCAAAATTTCTGGCTTTTGATTTTTAAAAGACAAATGTTCAAAGAAATTAGGGTAATAAAATGCATCTTTAAAGGAAAAGGGAGACAATCCACAAATATGAATTTACCATGGAATAGAGGAGAAAACTCTGGATTATCTGAGTCTACCTTGAATTAATAAGATTAAGTATGACACCATGGGGCAAAACAAAGCTTCAAGTTGGAAACAAGTATCAATTACAGAAACATAAAAATTCTTTTGCACATCTAAGTTGCATATTGAGAAATATTTTAAACTGCTACATCCCCCAAATTCTTTCGTATGTATAATGTGAAAAAATAATTCCTCAGTTATTACTGATAAGCCCAACCATGGTACCCCATTCTCTAACTAAAAAATTTTTGTACTAATAGCATCCGAGGTGAACTAATTCAGCTAGCCAATATTTTTCCAGTCTTAAGAGATTCCTTCTATCTTCTTAAAGATTCACAGTTTTCCTAATTTATAAGGCATTTCACCACCATTGCTAACAAACTCTTAAGGAACCTTCAGGGCTGCTGAATACAGGCTGTTAAGAAAACAGTCAATATATTTTTCTGAGTCAAATTTGACATTTTACCCTTTTATAGATGTGCTTCTTTTTCTGCTTATCTGATCATAAAATTTTAAAGCTTTAAATAATTTGAATTCCATACTTTGCTCCATTTGTTTTCATATCAGGTAACAATTACCTACACAGTTCCACCATATGTCATCTGTATGTGTTTGGACAACTTACAGAGTTTCCTGAGCCTCAGTTTCTTTGCCTATAAAATGGCCATAGTAGAAACAGTTGGACATGCAAATTGAAAGGTTATGCTCAGGAAAAGAGATCTTTTATATAGTGATTTTGGTGGAGAAGTATTGCATGATGACCTTAAAAAACAGTAAGAAATAACAAAAACACTTGGAGAACTGCAAAAACAATTCAGTAGATGCTCAATATATGTACTGAGGACATATAAAGATGTGGCCAGAATTATAATAATAGCAACGAATATTTCTTGGTTTCTATATGTAAGCATCATGCTAAATGGCTACATATTTCCTCATTTAGACTCACAATAACCTGTTAAGTTGTAACTTTTATCATTACTCACCTTACAGATGAGAAAATGCAGGCTCAGAGAGACAAGTAATTTGTCCCAGGTTTCACATTTAGTAAATTGTGAATCATGAGTCTAGCCCTGGCAAGTATTAACTACTAGGCTGCACTGCCTTACCAACATTCTTGAGTAAAGCTTCCTCATCCTTATAATCCCTCTTAAATAATACTGATCAAGCGTATTCTAAATATCTTATGTAAACTGACTCTTACTTCTTGTCTTGCATTTTGTGCTTTTGTATCTCCTTATCAGTCCTATTCCTGCTTAGGCTTGTTGATTTTTGCACTTCCAGTAACACTTTTAGCCATAAAATCCTCTGTACTGTTTTTTTTTGTTGTTGTTGTTAGTTTCAGGTGCACAAGACAAAGTAATACTTAGATGTTTATCATTTATATCACTCACACTGTGTGAACCCCCCTACCCCATCCACTATCCCTCTGACATCATTGCACAGAGCCATTACATTTCCACTGTCTCTATTCCTAATGCTGTACTCCACTTCTTGTATATATATATATATATATATATATATATATATATATATGTATGTATGTATGTATGTATGTATGTATGTATATGTATATGTATATGTATATGTATATTATATATATATATAAAATTATAGTTGGCATGCATTATTGTTCAGCTTCAGCTTCAGGTGTACAGTGCAGTGATCAGGCACCTACATCATGCATAAAGTGGTCTCTCAAATGGGACAAGTGTCCATTGGACACCCTACAAAATCTTTACATTATAGATTACATTCCACAAATTAATTTTCAAAACCCCGTGGCCATCTTGTGGTTACTGACTGTTCCCTAATCCCCTCCCTTTCCCCCTTGTCCCCAACCCCCTCCCATCTAGCAACCATCAGTTTTTCCCCTATGTCTCCAAACTGTTTATGATTAGTTCATTTACTTATTCTTTTCTTCAGATTCCACATATAAGTGAGATCATATGGTATTTGTCTTTCTCTGTCTGCCTTATTTCGCTTAACATAATGTTCTCTAGGCCCATCCATGTTGTTGCAAATGGTAAGATTTCGTTCTTCTTTATGGCTGCGTAATACTCCATTGTATAAATGTACCACCGTTTCTTAATCCAGGCATATACCCATGGTCATTTCGGTTGTTTCCAGGTCTTGGCTATTGTGTATAGCGCTGCAATAAACATAGGAGTGCATAAAGTTTCTTGAATGAGAGTTTTGGATTTCTCCGGATAGATACATAGGAGTGGAATAAGGTAGTTCCATTTTCAGAATTTTGAGATACCTCCATATTGTTTTCCATAGTGGGTGGACCAATCTGCAATCCCACCAACAGTGCACAAGTGTTCCCTTTTCTCCACATCCTTGGCAGCACTTGTTGTTTGTTGATTTATTGATGACAGCCATTTAGACTGGGGTGAGGTGGTATCACATTGTGTTTTTTATTTGCATTGCTCTGATGGTTATTGAGGTTGAGCTTTTCTTCATATGTCTGTCTGCCATCTGCACGTCCTTCTTAGAAAAACGTCTCTTCATGTCCTCTACCCATTTTTTTTTATTTTTTTTTATTAAATTTATTGGGGTGACAATTGTTAGTAAAATTACATAGGTTTCAGGTGTACAATTCTGTATTACATCATCTATAAATCCCATTGTGTGTTCATCACCCAGAGTCAGTTCTCCTTCCATTACCATATATTCGATCTCCCTTACCCTCATCTCCCAACCCCCAGCCCCCACCCCCCTTACCCTCTGGTAACCACTAAACTATTGTCTGTGTCTATGAGTTACTGTTTCTCATTTGTTTGTCTTGTTCTTTTGTTGTTTTTGGTTTATATACCACATATCAGTGAAATCACATGGTTCTCTGCTTTATCTGTCTGACTTATTTCGCTCAGCATTACTCTCTAAAGATCCATCCATGTTGTCACAAATGTTCCTATATCATCTTTTCTTACCGCCGAATAGTATTCCATTGTGTATATATACCACAACTTCTTTATCCATTCATCTATCGAAGGACAATTTGGTTGTTTCCATGTCTTGGCCACCGTAAACAAAGCTGCAATGAACATTGGAGCACACGTGTCTTTATCTCTAAATGTTTTCAGATTTTTTGGGTAGATACCCAGGAGCGGGATTGCTGGGTCATATGGCAATTCTATTCGTAATTCTTTGAGAAACCTCCACACTGCCTTCCATAACGGCTGCACCAGTCTGCATTCCCACCAACAGTGTATGAGGGTTCCTTTTTCTCCACAGCCTCTCCAACATTTGTTACTATTTGTCTTGTTGATGATAGCCATTCTGACTGGGGTGAGGTGATATCTCATTGTGGTTTTGATTTGCATTTCTCTGATGATTAGTGATGTTGAGCATTTTTCATATGTCTATTTGCCATTTGTATGTCCTCTTTGGAGAAATGTCTCTTCAAGTCCTCTGCCCATTTTTCAATTGGGTTGTTTGTTTTTGTTGTTGAGTTGCATGAGTTCCTTGTATATTCTGGATACTAGCCCCTTATCAGAGGCACTGTTTGCAAAAATCTTCTCCCATTCAGTTGGTGGCCTCTTTATTTTGTCAATGGTTTCTTTTGCTGTGCAGAAGCTTTTAAGTTTCATATAGTCCCATTCGTTTATTTTAGCTTTTACTTCCATTGCCTTTGGAGTCAAGTTCATAAAATGCTCTTTGAACCCAAGGTCCATAAGTTTAGTACCTATGTTTTCTTCTATGCAGTTTATTGTGTCAGGTCTTATGCTTAAGTCTTTGATCCATTTTGAATTAACTTTGGTACATGGTGACAAATAGCAGTCCAGTTTCATTCTTTTGCACGTGGCTATCCAATTCTCCCAGCACCATTTATTGAAGAGGCTGTCTTTGCTCCATTGTATGTTTTAGCTTCTTTGTCAAAAATTATCTGTCCATATTTATGTGGTTTTATTTCTGGGTTCTCAATTCTATTCCATTGGTCTATGTGTCTGTTTCTCTGCCAATACCATGCTGTTTTGATTATTGTAGCCCTGTAGTACAAGCCAAAGTCAGGAAGTGTGATACCTCCATTATTGTTCTCTTTTCTTAAGATTGCTTTGGCTATTCGGGGTCTTTTGTGGTTCCAAACAAATCTGATGATTTTTGTTCTATTTCTTTAAAATATGCCATTGGGATTTTGATGGGGATTGCATTGAATCTGTATATTGCTTTGGGTAATATGGCCATTTTAACTATGTTGATTCTTCCAGTCCATGAGCACGGAATGTCTTTCCATTTCTTTGTGTCTTCTTCAATTTCTTTCAAAAATGTCTTATAGTTTTCAGCATATAGGTCTTTCACATCCTTGGTTAAGTTTATTCCTAGGTATTTTATTCATTTTGCTGCAATTGCAAAAGGAATTGTTTTTTGTATTTCTTTTCTGAGATTTCATTGTTAGTATATAGGAAGGCAATGGACTTTTGTGCGTTGATTTTGTAGCCAGCAACTTTACTGTATTCGTTGATTGTTTCTAATAGCTTTTTGGTGGAGTCTTTAGGGTTTTCTATATATAGCATCATGTCATCTGCAAGAGTGATAATTTAACTTCTTCATTCCCAATTTGGATGCCTTTTATTTCTTTCTCTTGCCTGATTGCTCTGGCAAGGACTTCCAACACTATGTTGAAAAGCAGAGGTGATAGGGGACATCCCTGTCGTGTTCCTGAACGTAGAGCAAAGGGCTTCAGTTTTCTCCATTAATTATGAGATTAGCAGAGGGCTTGTCATATATGGCCTTTATTATGTTAAGGTATTTTCCTTCTATACCCATTTTATTAAGTGTTTTAATCATAAATGGATGTTGTATCTTGTCAAATGCTTTTCTGCATCAATTGATATAATCATATGATTTTTGTCCTTTATTTTGTTTATGTGATGTATCACATTGATGGATTGTATGTTGAACCATCCTTGTGCCCGGGATGAACCCCACTTGGTCGTGATGAATAATCTTTTTAATGCATTGTTGTATTCGATTTGCTAGAATTTTATTTAGGATTTTTGCATCGGTATTCATCAGAGATATTGGTCTGTAGTTTTCTTTTTGTGTGCTGTCCTTACCAGGTTTTGGTATCAGGGTAATGTTGGCCTCATAAAATGAGTTAGGGAGTACTGTCTCTTCTTCAATTTTTTGGAAGAGTTTGTGCAGGATTGGTATTAGATCCTCTGTGAAGGTTTGGTAGAATTCACTAGTGAAGCCATCTGGTCCCGGACTTTTGCTTTTGGGAAGGTTTTGGATGACTGATTCAATTTCGTTACTGGTGATCGGTCTGTTTAGATTTTCCAGTTCTTCATGCTTCAGCCTTGGAAGGTTATATGTTTCTAAGAACTTGTCCATTTCTTCTAGGTTGTTGAATTTGGTGGCATATAGTCCTTCATAGTATTCTTGGATGATCCTTTGTATTTCTGTGGTGTCCGTGATAACTTCCCCTTTTTCGTTTCTGATTTTGTTAATCAGTATCTTCTCTCTTTTAATCTTAGTAAGTCTAGCCAAGGGTTTGTCAATTTTGTTAATCTTTTCAAAGAACCAGCTCTTTGTCACATTAATTTTTTCTATTGTCTTTTTGTTCTCTATTTCATTTAGTTCTGCTCTAATTTTTGTTATTTCCTTTCTTCTGCTGACCTTGGGTTTTACTTGTTCTTCTTTTCCTAGTTCTTTAAGGTGTAACATGAGGTTATTTATTTGGGAGTTTTCTTGTTTCTTGAGATAGGCCTGTAATGAGATAAATTTCCCTCTTAAAACTGCTTTCGCTGCATCCCAAAAATTTTGGTAGGATGTATTTTCATTGTCATTTGTTTCTATGTATCTTTTGATCTCTCCTCTAATTTCTTCTTTGACCCAGTCCTTGTTTAAAAGTATGTTGTTTAATCTCCATGTATTTGTGTTTTTTCCTGCTTTCTTTTTACAGTTGATATCCAATTTCAAAGCCTTGTGATCAGAGAATATGCATGGTATGATTTCAATCTTCTTAAATTTGTTGAGACTGATTTTATGTCCCAATATATGGTCTATCCTTGAGAATGTTCCATGTACACTAGAAAAGAATGTATAGTCTGATGTTTTAGGATGAAGTGCTCTATAAATGTCAATTATGTCCATTTCATCTAATGTGTCATTTAGGGCTACTATTTCGTTATTTATTTTCTGTTTGGATGATCTATCCATAGCTGTCAATGATGTATTTAAGTCCCCTAGTATAATTGTGTTTTGGTCAATTTCTCCCTTTAGTTCTGTTAGTAGTTGCTTGATGTATTTCGGTGCTCCCTGATTGGGGGCATAAATATTGATGACTGTTATGTCTTCTTGTTGTACAGTCCCTTCACCATTATGAAATGTCCATCTTTGTCTCTTGTTATCTTTTTCACCTTGAAGTCTGTTTCATCTGATATCATTATGGCTACACCTGATTTTCTCTGGGTACCATTTGCTTGGAGTGTCAATTTCCACCCTTTCACTTTGAGTCTATGCTTGTCCTTGTAGCTGAGATGTGTCTCTTGTAGACAGCATATGGTTGGGTTTAGTTTTTTGATCCAATCTGCTACTCTGTGCCTTTTTATTGGTGAGTTCAGTCCATTTACATTTAGGGTGATTATTGATATGTGAGGATTTCCTGTCATTCTATCTTTAGTTTTCTGGTAAGGCTGTGTCTCCATTGTTTCTTTGCCTTTTTTTGTTGTCTATTATTTCTGTGTGGTGGTATTCTATGATGTTTCCCTCTGTTTCTTCTTTTATTACAGTATATATTTCAGTTCTGGATTTATTTTGAGTGGTTACCCTTAAGTTTATGTAAAAGAAAGTTTGATATTTAGAGTATTCCATTTTCTTCAGCACGCTTACTTTCTCCATTCCCACATTCCGGTTCAGGCCTTTACTCTCCCCCTTTCTGAGTTTGGTTGCCACAAATTGTCCCTGTTGATGGTGGTCGAATAGCCTCCTTTAGTATTTCTTGTAGTGCAGGTCGTGTATTAGAAAATTCCCTCAGCTTCTGTATGTCTGGAAAGGTCTTTATTCCTCCTTCATATCTAAAGGATATCTTTGCTGGATATATTATTCTTGGCTCATGATTTCTCTCTTTCAATAGTTTGAATATTTGGTTCCACTCCCTCCTGGCTTGTAGAGTTTCTGCTGAAAAATCTGATGATAATCTAATGGGCTTTCCTTTGTAAGTTACCGTCTTCTTTTCCCTGGCTGCCTTGAGGATTCTTTCTTTGTCGTTGATTTTAGATAGCTTCAATACAATGTGCCTTGGAGAAGGCCTGTTGGGATTGAGGTAACTAGGTGTTCTATTTGCTTCTTGGATTCGAGGGTCCAGTCTGTCCACAAATTTGGGAAGTTCTCATCGACAATTTGTTTGAATATATTCTCTGTTCCCTTGTCTCTTTCTTCTCCTTCTTGTATGCCCATTATTTTTATATTGCTCTTTCTGATGGAGTCTGAAAGTTCTTGTAGAGTTCTTTCATTTCTTTTAAGTCTCAAGTCTCTTCTTCTTCTATCTGTGTCATTTCCAGGTTTCTATCTTCGATGTCACTGATTCTTTCCTCCATCTGGTCAACTGTACTACCTAAGCTGGTTATTTCATTCTTAATTTCTTCTATTGATTTCTTAATCTCCAGAAATTCTCTTTGGTTCTTTTTTAAGATTTCAATCTCTTTCGTAAAATGTTCATGCTGTTCTTTGATTGAGTTTCTGAGTTCATTTAACTGCCTATCTGTGTTTTCTTGTATCTCGTTGAGTTTTTTCAGAACTGCAATCTTGAATTCTCTGTCACTTAAGTCACATATTTCTGTATCTTTAAGTGCCTTCTCTGGAGATTTTTCACTTTCTTTCTGAGCTATCTTGTTGCCTTGGTTATTCATGGCGATTACTGGTTTACTATTTCTCTTCCTAGACATCTACAGGAGTGACTTCTGCAACAGGTTGATAGGAAGAGGTCTTTCTTTTGTTTTCCAGTACTTGTTGGTAGAATGTCTTATTATTTCTCCAACTGCAATTTATTTTTCTTCTCCCACACGGTAGTGCTGTTTTCTCTGCACTATTCCTGCTTCTCACACAATGGGGGGATTCCCTGGGAGACGGGCTTCTCCTCTGTTAATAGTTCGTCTAGGTCACAGGGCGCAGTGTCCCGGTGGGTATGCGGAGAGCTTTTGATGTTCCAAAGCTCTTCCAGCTCCTGATACAGAGCCCGTATGTTTCAGCAGTTCTGTTTACTCCTGCTGGGATCCGCCCAGATAGGTGGGGTCAGGGGCGGGGTAAGTTGTGAGAGGTGGCCCAGAGCAATGGCGGCGACCACCACCACAGCCGCTCCTGCTTCCACAGCAACCTCTCCTTTGCCGGAACTAGTTGGGCTGTGAATTTGTCTCTGCGGCCCACAGTTCTGAAAACAGCAAATTTTCTGTTGTTTTGATCTGACACTGCTACTGTTTCGCTTCTAGCACCGGGCAGGTGGGGGCGGGGTGAGCTTGGGAGGGGTGGGAGGGGGCAGCTAGTCTCAGTGCCTAAGGCTCCGTTCTCTGCTCGGCAGTGCGGGCTTAAACCACTGTTTTCAGCCTTTTTCCCTCAGTCTTTTCTCCGAGGTCTCTGCCGTGAGCGTTGGGTTCAGCCGTGGTATATGCTGTCCCCTCAGCCCTGTGGAGCCCTGGTGGAGCCCTAGCAGTCCGAATTCTTCCCTCACTCGCAGCTGCGGTAGTTCCGGGAAGCAGCGAGCTCGGCGCACTGAGCTAGGTCTGCGTCCTGCGCCCGCGCGGCTCCGTCTCCATGCACTTCTCCCTTTCCTCCTCCCTCCACTCGCGTGAATCTCCCACCTGTAGGTGATGTCAGTCGGTAGTGGGCCTCTTCGTCTTGCCTGTCTGCTGTGCAGGGAGTCCTTTGTGGAGTTTTTGTTGTTCAATTCGTTGTAAATTCCAGGGGAGCTTTACAGAGGCTCACCTCATGCCGCCATTTTTCCGGAAGTCCCTCTGCCCATTTTTTAATTGGGTTGTTTGTTTTTTTGGAGTTCAGTTGAGTGAGTTTCTTATAAATTTGTGATAATAACCCCTTATCAGATATATCATTGGCAAATATCTTTTCCCATTCAGTAGGATCCCGTTTTGTTTTATTGATGGTTTCCTTTGCTGTGAAAAAAGCTTTTTAGTTTGATGTAATCCCACATGTTTATTTTTTCTCTTACTTCCCTCGCGCGAGGGGATAGCTCAGTAAAAATCTTACTCCGGGTAATGTCTGTGAAGTTTCTTCCTATATTTTCTTCTAGGAATTTTATGGTTTCAGATGTTACATTTAAGTCTTTAAGCCAGTTTGAATTTATTTTTGTATATGGTGTAAGGAGGTGGTTCAGCTTCATTTTTTTGCATGTGTCTGTCCAGGTTTCCCAGCACCATTTATTGAATAGACTGTCTTTACCCCACCATACATTCTTGCTTCCATTGTCGAAGATTAAATGGCAATATAGCCATGGATTTATTTCTAGACTCTCTATTCTGTTCCATTGATCTATGTGTCTCTTTTTATGCCAGTACCACGCTGTTTTGTTTACTGTAGCCTTGGAGTATAATTTGATGTCAGGGAATGTTATACCTCCTACTTTGTTCTTATTTCTCAAGATTGCAGAGGCTATCCGGGGTCTTTTATAGACCATTATGTATTTTAGGATTATATGTTCTATATTTCTGAAAAACATCGTTGGTAGTTTCATAGGAATTGCGTTGAACATGTTTAGTGCCTTAGGCAGTATGGACATTTTAACTATATTAATTATTCCTATTCATGAACATGGTATGTGTTTCCATCTATTTGTACCTTCTTTCATTTCTTTCTTCAGTGTCTTATAATTTTCTGAGTACTGATCTTTTACTTCTTTGGTTAAATTTATTCCCAGGTATTTTATAGACTTTGAAGCAAATATAAATGGGATTTTTTAAAAATTTCTCCTGATGTTTTATTATTGGTATATACAAATGAAACTGATTTCTGAATATTAATTTTGTATCCTGCTACTTTACTAAATTCATCTATCAGCTCTAATAGTTTCTTGGTGGAATCTTTAGGGTTCTCTCTCTATAGTGTCATGTCATCTGCATATAATTACAATGTACTTCCTCCTTACCGATTTTGATGCCTTTCATTTCTTTTTCTTGTCTGATTGCTGTGGCTAGAAGTTCCAGCACTATTTTGAATAGAAGTGGAGAAAGTGGACAACCTTGCCTTTTTCTTGATCTGAAGGGGAATGGCTTTAGCTGTTCCCCATTGAGTATGATGTTAGCTGTGGGTTTATCATATATGACCTTTATTATGTTGAGATATGATCCCTCTATTCCCACTTTCTTAAGGGTTTTTATCATAAATGGCTGCTGGATTTTATCAAATGCTTTTTTCTGCATCTATCAATATGATCATGTGATTTTTATTTTTCATTTTGTTAATGTGGTGTACCACATTAATTGATTTGCAGATGTTGAATGCCCCCTGGCATACCAGGGATGAATCCCACTTGATCATGGTGTATGATCTTTTTAATGTATTGCTGAATTCTGTTCGCTAATATTTTGTTGAGGATTTTTGCATCTGTGTTCATTAGAGATATCAGCTTGTAGTTTTCCTTTTTTGTGGTGTCTTTGTCTGATTTTGGGATCAGGGTGATAGTGGCTTCGTAAAAAGTGTTTGGGAGCCTTCCCTCCTTCTGGATTTTTTGGAAGAGCTTGAGGAGAATAGGTGATAATTCTTTTTTGAATGTTTTGTAAAATTCACCTGTAAAGCCATCTGGTCCAGGGCTTTTGTTTGTTGGGAGATTGTTGATTACTGATTCAATTTCCCTGGTGGTAATCAGTCTATTCAGGTTTTCTGTTTCTTCTTGAGTTAGCCTTGGAAGGTTGTATGCCTCTAGAAAATTGTCCATTTCTTCCAGATTGTCAAATTTGTTGGCATATAGTTGCTCATAGTAATTTCTTAAAATTTTTTTGTATTTCTGCAGTCTCTGTTGTCACTTCTCCTCTTTCATTTCTGATTTTATTAATTTGGGTCCTCTCTTTTTTTTAATGAGTCTGGCTAAACGTTTGTCTATTTTGTTTATCTTCTCTAAGAACCAACTCTTGGATTCATTGATCTTTTGAATTGTTTTTCTGGTTTCTATTTCATTTATTTCCACTGTGATCTTTATTATCTCCTTCCTTGTACTCCCTTTGGGCTTATTTTGCTGTTCTTTTCCAGATCCCTTAAGTGTGAAGATAAACTGTTGATTAGTGATGTTTCTTGTTTCTTTAGGTAGGCCTGCAATGCTATGAATTTCCCTCTTAGGACTGCTTTCATGGCATCCCATAGATTTTGGGTCATCGTGTTTTCATTTTCATTTGTCTCGAGATATCTTTTGATTTCTTCCTTGATCTCCTGCTTGACCCATTCATTATTTAGTAACATGTTATTCAGCCTCCATGAATTGGTGTGTCTTCCAGTTTTTTTCCTGTAGTTCATTTCTAATTTCATAGCACTGTGGTCAGAGAAGACAATTGGTATGATTTCAATTTTCTTAAATTTATCAAGACTTGTTTTGGGGCTAACATATAGTCTATCTTGGAAAATGTTCCATGAGCATTTGGGAAGAACGTGTATTCTGCAGCTTTGGGGTGAAATGCTCTGAAAATATCGATTAAATCCAAGTGGCCCAATAGGTCATTTAAGGCCATTGTTTCCATATTGATTTTCTGTCTGGAACACCTGTCCCTCGTTGTCAGAGGTGTGTTGAAGTCCCCTACTATTATAGCATTACTGTTGATCTCTGTCTTTATGTCAGTCAATATCTGTTTTATATATTTAGGTGCTCCTATATGGGGTTCATAGATGTTTACTAGGATTATGTCCTCTTGTTGAATTGATCCCTTTATTATTACATAGTGCCCATCTTTATCTTTTAATATATTCTTCATTTTAAAGTCTATTTTGTCAGATATAAGTATTGCAACTCCAGCTTTTTCCTCATTTCCATTTGAGTGAAATATCTTACTCCAACCCTTCACTTTAAGCCTCTGTGTGTCTTTTGATCTGAGGTGAGTCTCTTGTCTACAGCATATACAAGGGTCTTTCTTATCCACTCAGCCACCCTATGTCTCTTGATTGGAGCATTTAATCCATTTACATTTAAAGTGATTTTTGATAGGTACATAGTTATTGCCATTTTAAAATTTGTAGTTAGATTGTTTTCATCTTTCTTTTATTTATAGAAGTCATTTTAGTATTTCTTGCAATGTTGCTTGGTGGTAATAAGTTCCTTTAACTTATTCTTTTCTGGGAAGCTCTTTATCTCTCCATCAACTTTAAGTGATAGCCTTGCTGGATAAAGCAATCTAGGTTGTAGGCCTTTGTTTTCCATCACTTTGAGTATCTCCTGCCACTCCCTCCTGGCCTTCAATGTTTCTGTAGAAAAGTCATTTGATAGTCTTATGGGAGCTCCCTTGTATGTAACCCTCTGTCTTTCTCTTGCTGCTTTTAGGATTCTCTCTTTGTGTTTAACCTTTGCCATTTTAACTATAATGTGTCTTGGTATGGACCTGTTTGGGTTTATCCTGGTTGGAACTCTCTGCACTTCCTGGACTTATATGTTGGTTTCCTTCATCAGGTTAGGGAAGTTTTCAGACATTATTACTTCAAATATGTTTTCAATCCCTTGCTTCCTCTCTTCACCTTCCGGTATTCCTATGATGCACATGTTGTTGCGCTTGATGTTATCCCAGAGGTCTCTTAAACCATCTTCATTGTTTTTTATTCTTTTTTCTTTCTGTTGTTCTGTTTGGGTGATCTCTGCTAACTTGTCTTCTAAGTCGCTGATTCGATCCTCTGCTTCATCTAACTTGCTGTTAATTGCTTCAGGGAATTCTTTATTTCAGTAATTATGTTCTTTAGTTCCAACTGGTTATTCATTATGATTTCTCTATCCCCCTTTATGTCGTCTTTAAGCTCCTTAAACATTCTTATCATCAGTGTTCTAAACTGTGTCTCCAATAGGTTGGTTACCTCTGTTTCATTTGGTTCAATTACTGGGTGTTTTTTCTGTTCTTTTATTTGGGACATGTTTCTTTGTTTCTCCATTCTAGCTGACTCTCTGTGTTTTCTTTGATATATTATGTAGATCCCCTAGAGTTCTTAGTTCTTTGGGTTATCTTATGTAATATGTGTCCTTTATATTTGACTTGCACTACTTCCTTCTTCTCCTCTGCATGTGCTCCAAAGGTGACTCTTGTGTATATTGCCCTGTTAAAGAAGATGTTTAATTGTTTTTCGCTTATGTATAGGTGGGGTTAACTACTAGGTTGGCTAGTTGTGAGACTTGGCTCTGCCCACCGCACAGTGTTCTGCTGCGTGTGGGTTGACCACTTAAATGTGGTCTCTGGGCTCTTGTGCCTGTAGAGAATTCCCTCTGGGTGTGTCACTTGTAGGTCAAACCCAGTATTACTCTGGTTTGGTCTGGAGTTGGCCTCTGGGTGTGTTGAATCTTGTGCCTCTTAAGCTGGGCCCTGGTAGGGCAATTTCAAAGCAAAGCAAATCATCAAGAAGAAGAACAACAACAACAACAACAACAAAAATCAAATACATTCACATGTAAAAACAACCGACAACCCACACTCAACACAGGCAAAGATATCAAAGATATAAAGACAAAAACACAACAAAACAAAACAAAACAAAAAGCAGCACCAATCTTGGCGTAAGCCCACCAAGTAATCTCCAGGTTGTCCTCTGCTGTACCAAAGAGTCCTCTGTGTATTGTGCATGCAGAGCCGCTCACCTGGTGCCCAGAGTGATGTTGGGACTGCAGATTTAGATGTGTGGGGCTGAGTGGTCTTGATGGTAGTTTCTACAATGTCCATGCAGTTTCTGCCCTTGCTTGCACATATGCACACTGAGAGTAGCACCACCAGCCCTGTGTACAGTTCTCCTGAGTCTTAGGGCACTTCTTCCGTTTGTGTGTGTATGTGTGTGTGTGTGTGTGTGTGTGTGTGTGGCGGGAGGGAGATTTCTGAGCTGCTGAAAACTGGGAGCTGCGTCTGCCACCTACTGCTGACCCCTGGGAGTGCCTCCACAGTTGTAATTGCCCCGCCCTATGCAGGCCAGAAAGGGTGGGGGATGGGGGTGGAGGAGTCTCTTCTTTCCTAGCCCGGCAAAAATCACACTCTTCCCAGCCTCTTCTCTGGGTCAGAGCTGCACGCAAGTCTTCCCAGGGCGTGAGCACTAAGGCTCCTCTGTAGTTTGACACTACTCCTCAGTTCAGGGGCCAGTTTAAGTCTCTGGAAGGGCGGGGGTATTATTGGAAGAGTGGGGGAGGGGCCCAGGTATGGAGTTTGTGTCCTTTGTCTGGCCTAGAGCCCACCTGGAGGTCTCAGCTGAGCTTATTGCCTCAAATGCTGGATATGCTGCCCACTCAGTGGTAGATATCAGCTGTGGGACACAGGGAAAGAGCCCCCCCTCCTGGCTTTTGTGTTCTCTGTTCCGTCCTGGGATCCCCTGTGTTTCTGCAGCTGCGGATGCTGGCTGCATTTCCACCACCACAGATGTGGACTGCATTTCCATAGCTGCAGATGCGGGCCACGTTTCCACAGCAGAAGGTGCGGACTGTGTTTCCACCGCTGCAGATGCAGGCCGCATCTCCACTCCGTTCCCTTCCCTCTTCCCCTGCTCGCCCAATTTACCCACCTTCAAGTAATCCTTGCATGAGACTCTAAGATGTTCTGCGTGATGAGCAGAGAGTCCTTTGATGGGTTGTAGATGTCCCGTTTGTGATAAGATCCAGAGGAGAACTCAAAAATTGCCCCCCGCTGCCGCCATTCCTATGACATCACTCCTCTGTACTGTTTTTGATGCAAGCGTCATGGGATACTCTTTTGTGTCATCTATTCACTCTTCTCAGTTTGTCCTTTTTCTCAAAATATAGTATGTTTAAAGAATATCTGACTTCTATATTATTTTAAGTTCTATAAGTTATCGATGGTGTTAATATAAATTGGAAAATCACCAAGAAAATTCAAAGCAATATTCACATTTGCAACAAACTCTTGTAAAAGGAGATTTCATTGGTCTGAATTATCTGTACAAATGCTCTGATAACCATTTCATATTACTTACATGGACAGGTTAATTTATCTCCTATTGGATATATCATCCCCTAATGTTTTTTGTTTTTCATTTTATTGATTTGTGGATTTAAACAATAATTTTATAAAATTATGGGGCATAAGTTATCAAATCAATAATCTGAGTTACTACTCAAGAAACTAGAAACAGTAAACTAAAATCAAAGCAAGCAAAAGAAAGGATATAATAAAGATAAGAACTGAAATTAATGAAGTCAAAAACAGAAAAACAATAGAGAAAATCAAAGTTGGTTTTATGAAAAAAATCAGTAATATCAGTAAACTTCTAGCAACATTAAAAAAATTAAAACAAATCAGAGGCTTCTGGTTAAGATGGGAGAAGAGGTAAACACTGTGCTAGCCTCCTCTCATGACCACATTAAAATTACAGCTACATTATAGAACAACCATCATTGAGAATTGCCTGTGTCTGGCCAAACAGCGTCCTACATAACTAAGGATATACACACAAAGACTGGTAGGGGGGGCAGAGACACAGACTAGGCTGGCTCGACGCCCACATGTGACCTTTAAAAATTGGAAAGGATATCTCAACTGAGGATGTCCCTCCTGAGGAGTGAAGGAGGTCCCAGCCCCACACCAGGATCCCCAGTCCAGGGTTCTAGTGCTGGGAAGAGAAGTTCCCACAACTTCTGGCTGTGAAAACCAGCAGAGATTGTGGCTGAATGAGACAGGGCTGCTGGAGTCCCAGGCACTCCTCCAAAAGGGCCGCTGCATGTATTTACTCACTGATTGACTCATTTGCTCTGAGCACAAGTGCTGGAGCAGCAACTCAAAAGATGCCAGGGACATATGAGGAGCAACTGAATTGTCTGGCCTCAAGGTAAGGGCTGGATGGGCAGCTTTCTCCCAGACAGCAGTGGTAAGAGAAGCCACTGTTCCTTTGTTGAGCCCTCTTCCCACCCAGTGTGCAGATGCAGGCAGCCGGCATATCTGATTCTCCATCAATCTGGCTAATGCTGCTCATCCTACCCTGGTGATTCCCTGAGACCTCCCCACACCCAACTTTCAAGCCCAGACAAGCTACTTCCAGGGTCTTTTCCATACAAAGGACCTGTCTAGGCTCAAGCTGAGGACTTTCTTAAAATCTCTCAAAGGTTTACAAACTCCAAATAAGCAGCATCTGGCCTGGGCACACTCTGAATCTTTTGCTATGTAGCTGCAAAACTGGCACTAGCGAAAGCCAATCTGGGTTCACAGCTTAGCCTCTCCCAGGTAGCTCCAAGTGGAAACAATCTGCACATCACTTTGTAATGCATACCAAGTGGACCTGGGCAGGGGACAGACAGCATGTGACCTTGGCCTGCAAAAGAGCCCCTCCCAAGAGGCCCTAAACCCAACACGCCTAGTGATCAGTTTGAGATCACACCAGAGCACCACTCACTCAACGACCTCAACAAAAGACACACTCCAAGGTCAAACTGGGCAGGTACCAGAGCCATGCTAAAGGGAATCCTGCTCCACAGGGTCACCCCTGCATGAGAGCTCATCCACTTTAGTCACAGCCAGTCCTCACAGCCAATCAGTCTGAGAGTCAATCCCTCCCACTGACCTGCAAACTACAACCAAGGCTCAACTACCACAGGGGGACACACACAGCCTACACAAGGGATACACCTGGAGCACCCAGACCAGGTGACCAGGTAGACTGTGCCACTGGGCCCCACATGACACCTACCATATAAGGCCACTCCACCAAGACCGGAAGACATAGCAGTTCTACCTTATATGTTGAAACAAACACATTGAGACAGCCAAAATGAGGACACAAACATGTACAAATAAAAGAACATAACAAAGCTCCAGGGGGAAAAAAAAACTAAAAAAAAAAAAAAAATAGAATCTCCTATCCAAGTATTACAGAATTTTACACCTGAAATCTATGTAACTTTATGAACAATTGTCACCCCAATAAACTTTAATTAAAAAATGGAGACAAGCAATCTACCATATGCAGAGTTCAAACCCTGGTTATAAGGATATTCAATGAACTCAGGGAGAACTTCAACAAAAAGGTACAAAACATAAAAATGGAGATAGAAAGCATACAAATCAACCCGTCAGAAATAAAGAATACAATAACTGAAATGAAGAATACATTAGAGGGATTCAACAGTAGAATAGCTGAAGCAGAGAATCAAACCAGTGATTCGGAATATAATGTAGCAGAAAATACCTCACCAGAACAACAAAAATAAAAAAGAATCGAAAAAATGTAGTTTAAGGGGCCTCTGGGACAACATCAAGCTACCAAATTTTGCATCATAGGGGTACCAGAAGGAGAAGAGAGAGAGCAAGGATTTGAAAACCTATTTGAAGAAATGATGACAGGAAATGTTCCTAACCCAGTGAAGAAAATAGACATACAAGCCCAGGAAGCACAGAGAGTCCCAAACAAGATGAACCCAAACAGGCTCACACCAAAACACATCATAATTAAAATGACAGAGGTTAAAGACAAAGAGAGAATCTTAAAAGCAGCAAGAGAAAAGCAGCTAGTTACATACAAGGGAGCTCGTATAAGACTGTCAGCTGATTTCTGAACAGTAACATTGCAGGCCACAAGGGATTGGCAGGAAACATGCAAGGTGATAAAAAAGCAAGGACTTGAACCAAGATTACTCTTCCCAGCAAGGCGATCACTTAGAATTGAAGAACAGACAAAGACCTTCCCAGACAAGCAAAAGGTAAAGTAGTCCATCACCACCAAACAAGCAATACAAAAAATGTTAAAGGGACTTCTTTAAGAAGAAGAAAAGAACAAAAAGATAAAAAAATAATGAATAATTAAATGGCAATAAATACATATCTGTCAACAACGACATTAAATGTAAATGGATTAAATGCTCCAATTAAAAGATAGTGTGGCTGAATGGATAAGAGAAGAAGACCTTCCTTTACTTGCATGTGCTGCCTACCAAGAGACCCACTTCAGATCAAAAGACACACGCAGAGAGAAAGGGATGGAAAAAGATATTTAATGATAATGGGGGGGGGAAATCTGGTGTAGCAATACTTATACCAGACAAAACAGACTTCAAAACAAAAGCTATAATGAGAGGAAGAGGACCCACTAATTCCACTTCCAGGTATTTATACAAATCAACCTAAAAGCTGATTTAATAAGACATATGCATCCGTATGTTCATTGTGGCATTATTTACAATAGTCAAGACATGGAAGTAACCTGGGTGTTCATCAATGGATGAATGGATATATATATATATATATATATATATATATATATATATATATATATATATAAAATGAAGTATTACTCAGCCATAAAAAAGAATGAAATCTTGCCATCTGCAACAACCTGGAAGGACCTAGAGGATACTGTGCTGAGTGTAGTAATCAGAGAAAGACAAATGACATGTGATTTCACTTATATGTGGAATCTAAAGAACAAAATAAATGAAAAAACAAAACAGAAGCTCACAGATACAGGAACATTTTGATGGTTACTAGGTGGGAGGGGAGTTGGGGGATGAGTGAAAAAGGGAAAGGGATTAAAAAGTATGAATTGGTACTTACAAAACAGTCATGGGGATATAAACTATAGCATAAGGAATATACTCAATAATATTGTAATAATTGTGGTGTCAGATGGGTACTAGATTTATTGGGGTGATCACTTTGTAATTTATATAAACGTCTAATCACTATGATCTATATCTGAAACTACTATAGTATTGTATGTCAACTGTAATTGAAAAAGAATAAAGTATTTTTAAAAACCAACACAAACTACCAATATCAGAAATAAAATAAGAGATACCACTGCAGATCCTGTAGCTATTAAAAGGATAATTAGGCAATACTACAAAAACTTTAGGCTCGTAATTTCAACATTTTAGAAGAAATGGACCAACTACTCAAAAATCACAAACTGTCAAACTCAACAGGATAAACAATATGAATACCCCTATAACCAGTAAAGAAATTGAATATGTAATTAAAATTTTATTTATTTATTAAATGTATTGGGGTGACATTGTTTACTAAAATTATATAGGTTTCAAGTGTACATTTCTAAAACACATCACCTATACGTTGCACTGT
Source organism: Rhinolophus sinicus (assembly GCF_036562045.2). Classification (NCBI taxonomy): domain Eukaryota; kingdom Metazoa; phylum Chordata; class Mammalia; order Chiroptera; family Rhinolophidae; genus Rhinolophus; species Rhinolophus sinicus. The sequence continues at coordinate 80,285,502 of NC_133768.1, read as the reverse complement.
GTGTTCACCACCCAGAGTCAGTGCCTCCATCACCATATATTTGACCCCCTTTTCCATCTTCTACCAGCCCCTGTCCCCCTTTATCTTCTGGTAACCACTAAACTGTTGTCTATGTCTATGAGATTTTGTTTCTTTTTTTGTCTTGTTCATTTGTTGCTTTCAGTTTTGTATCCCACATACGTATGAGTGAAGGCATATGGTTCTTGACTTTTTCTGTCTGACTCATTTCATTTAACATAATAATCTCAAGATCCCTCCCTGTTGTCGCAAATGGCAGTATTTCATCTTTTCTTATGGCAGAGTAATATTCCATTGTATATATTTACCACATCTTCTTTATCCAATCATCTATCCAAGGACACTTTTGTTGTTTCCATGTATTGGCCACTGAATGAATGTTTTCAAATTTTTTCGGGTGTATACCCAGAAGAGAGAATTCTGGGTCATATGGTAATTCTATTCTTAATTTTTTGGGGAACCGCCACACTGCCTTCTATAACGGCTGCACCAATTAACATTCCCACCAACAGTGCATGTGGATTCCTTTTTTGATGACATTCAGGACATCAAGGGTAATACAATGACAGCTCTGATGGCCATTCCAGAAAAAGAGTTCCAAAATTGCTTCAAAGGGTGGAGTAGGTGCTGGAATTGGTGCATAGCTTACCAAGGGTAGTGCTTCGAAGGTGACTGCAGTAATATTCAGCAATAAGGTATGTAGCACTTTGTCTAGGATTAGTTCTCAAACCCAATTGTCTGACCTCCTATATATGTGGGTTCATTTCTGGGTTCTCAATTCTATTTCATTGGTCTCTGTGTCTGTTTTTCTGCTAATATCATGCTATTTTAGTTAATGCCACTTTGTAGTATAATTTGAAGTCAAAGAATGTGATACCTCCGGCTTTCTTCTTTTTTCTCAAGTTTGACTTGGCTATTCAGTCTTTTGTGATTCCATACAAATCTGATAACTTTTTTTGTTCTATTTCTTTAAAAAATCCCATTGGCCTTTTGATAGGGATTGCATTAAATCTGTGTTTGCTTTGGGTGATTTGGCCATTTTAACTATGTTGATTCTTCTAATTAATGAACAGGGACTATCTTTCAAATTCTTTGTCTCTTCTTCAATTTCTTTAAATAAAATCATGTAGTTTTTGGTGTATAGGTCCTTCACATCCTTTGTTAAATTTATTCCTAGGCATCTTATTCAATCTGTTGCAATTGCAAAAGAAATTGTGTTTTCATTTTTTTCTGAAATGTCATTGTTAGTACATAGGAACACAATGGATTTTTGTACATTGATTTCATATACTGCAACTTTACTGTATTTATTTATTGTTTCTAATATTTTTTTTTTGGTGGAGTTGTTAGGGTTTCCTATATAAAGAATCATGTTGTCTACAAAACCATGTTGACTTCTCAATTTCTATTTTGGATTCCTTTTATTTATTTCTCTTGCCTGATTGCTCTGACTAGGACTTCCAATGCTATTTGAATAATAGTGGTAAGAGGCAGCATCCTAGTGTTTTTCCTGATCTAAGAGGAAAAGCTTTCAGTTTTTCATCATTCAGTATGACATTAGTTGAGGCTTTATCATTTATGGCCTTTATTATGTTGAGGTACTTTCCTTCTATACCCATTTTATTAAGTGTTTTTTTAATCATGAATGGATGTTGTATCTTGTCACACGCTTTTTCTGCATCTATTGATATAATCATATGATTTTTACCTTTTATTTTGCTTATGTGATGTATCACATTGATTGATTTGTGGATGTTGAACCGTCCTTGTGCCCCTGCAATGAACCCCACTTGCTGGTGATATATAATTTTTTTAATGTATTGTTGTATTCTGTTTGCTAGTATTTTGTTTAGGATTTTTGCGACTGTATTCATCGAAGATATTTCCTTTTGTATTGTTATCCTCACCAGGTTTTGGTATCAGGGCAATGTTGGCCTCATAAAATGAGTTAGGAAGTATTGCTTCTTCTTCAATTTTTTCAACAGTTTGAGAAGGACAAGTGTTATAAATCATCTTTGAACGTTTGGTAGAATTCACTGGTGAAGCCATCTGGTCCTAGACATTTGCTTATTGGGAGGTTATGGATGATTGTTTCCATTTCCTTAGTGTTGATCTATCGATTTAGATTTTCCAATTCTTCATGATTCAGTCTAGGAAGGCTACATGCTTCTAAGAGTTTGTCTATTTCTTCTAGGTTATTGGATTTTGTGGTATATAGTCCTCCATAGTATTCTTGGATGATCCTTTGTATTTCTGACGTATCCATGGTATCTTTTCCTCTTTCATTTCTGATTTTGTTTGTGTCTTTTCTCTATTTTCCTTAGTGAGTTTAGCCATGGTTTTGCCAATTTTATTTTACTTTTAAATATTTTTTAATGATTTTTTTTTATTGGGGAATATTGGGGAACAGTGTTTCTCCAGGGCTCATCAGCTCCAAGTCCTTGTCCTTCATTCTAGTTGTGGAGGGTGTAGCTCAGCTCCAAGTCCAGTCGCCATTTTCAATCTATAGTTGCAGGGCACACAGCTCACCAACCCATGCAGAAATTGAACTGGCAACCTTCTTGTTGAGAGCTCACGCTCTAACCAAATGAGTCATCCAGCCGCCCCACCAAAAGATCAGTGGCAGCTCATTGCCTTCAATCTAGTTGTGGAGGGCACAGCTCACTGGCCCATGTGGAAATCAAACTGGCAACCCTGTTGTTCAGAGCTCACGCTCTAACCAACTGAGCCATCCGGCTGACCTTGCCAATTTTATTAATATTTTCAAAGAACCAGCTCTTTGGTGCATTAGTTTTTCCAATTGTCTTTTTGTTCTCTATTTCATTTAGTTCTGCTCTAATTTTATTATTTCCTTCCATCTGCTGATTTTGGGTTTCATTTGTTCTTCTTTTTCTAGTTCTTTAAGATGTAATGTTTGGTTGTTTATTTGGGAGTTTTCTTGTTTCTTGAGATAGACATGTAGTGATATAAACTTCCTTCTTAATTCTGCTTTTGCCACATCCCAATAATTTTGATAGGATTTATTTTTATTCTCATTTGTTTCTATGCATCTTTTTATCTCTCGTTTTATTTCTTCTTTAACACAGTCATTCTTTAATAGCATGTTGTTTAGTCTACACATACTTGTCATTTTTTCTGCTTTCTTTTGGCAGTTGCTCTCCAATTTCAAAGCATTGTGGTTAGAAAATATGCTTGGTATGATTTCAAGAAATCTCCAGTCTAAATGGTTTCACTGATGGTTCTACCAAAGAGTTCAAGAAGAATTAACACCACTTTTACAGGATATCTTGCTAATATTTTGTTGATGCATTTTGAGTCTAAGTTCATGACAGGTATTGTTTTGAAGTTTTCTTTTTTGTACTGCCATTGTATGTTTTTGCTATCAGGGTGATACTGGCCTCATAAAATGTGTTGGGAAGTGTTCCATCCACATCTATTTTCTAAGAGGGATTGTGTAAAAGGTGGTATTAATTCTTCTTTAAAATGCTTTGTCAAGCATGATGCACCTAAGTGGAAGCAGGAGACACTGGGCTTGATAGGACATGTGGAATACTCTGTTACATTACCTGGTATTGGCAGAGCACCCTCTTGATTCTTCCTGGTGTTACCTAAAGGAGCAAGATGTGCTTCTTTGGGCCACTGGGTGCCACAAGGTCCTGGTTTGTAATAGTGAGACAGAGACTGCTTCCCAGGTCCTGTTTTGTTTTGTTTTGTTTTGTTTTACTGGCTCTCCAGTGCCAGGGGGGCTACCACTCTCAAGAAATTGACCCTGGTATGCTTTCTGTCCTTTGAAGCATCAGGAAACTTTAGGCCCCATTTTGCTTCTGCCCCTGATGGGTGGTCAGGAGATACTGGGTCACTGTTTACCCTCAAGTCATCAGGTCCCCTAGGCAGTCTGCTTTCCCCATTTTAGTCCTCAAAGTTCTCCTATGATTATCTATTTTATTATTTCCAAGCTTTTTACTTGTACTTAGTAGGGAGGAGCTGAGAGAGGTGAGTCTAGGATACCTTGTCCCAAACCAGAAGGTTGTTTTGTTTTATTTTTAAACCTGATTTTTGGGTCAATTATTTTGAGACAGAGAGAAGTTGGTAAAGCTTCCTACTTCACTTTACTATGGAAATTGAAGTTATACTGGGGGTGCCAAAAATTGTATACACATTTTAAGAGATATCAACACTTTGGCCAGTGTTGCGCAACCAGTAGTTTGCTGTAATCAGAAGTATCTGGACTCTTGTAATTGCAGAAGTCAAATGTGTCTTGTATTCATCTTTTGTTATTGGTATATATTAATATAGTTTTTTTCCGTTTTTAAAATGTGTATATTTTTTGGCACCCTCTGTATGTAGTTATACTCGTATATCCTTAAATCCTTAGCCTCACATGTAAAATTCCTAATACATTTATCCTCCTATTTATATTCTCTCCATAAATGTATTTCTCATTCCTTATAACATAGCCCATCTCTTCAGTCAAATCACTCTCTTTAATACATCTTGCTCCCTTCTGCCACCAAGCCTTTATTAATGCCATTGCCGCTATTTGGAAGGTTCTCTATTTTTCTCAGTCAATTTAGATCAATTTGGTTAAGAACAAAATTATAATCAACCATTATGAAATTCTGCTTCAGTGACTTCATTCTCTTCCCAATTCTTAGCATCCCCAGGAGATCCTTTAATCAATATACTTTCAGCACTGAACATGTACTATTTCTCCTTATATATTTTGCCCTTCTTCATGAGCTATTTTTATATATCCAAACCACCTGGAAACATACTATATATTGAGGAAAAAAGATTCTAGTAGGAATTGCAAGACAATTATTTTAACTTCTGGTTTGAATTTATGAGTATTTCACACATCTTTTTCTGGATTTTATTTAGGTCTGGGAGTGCAGAAAGATTGAAGGTAGAATAATTTAGATAATAGGCTCAATTCTGCATTTTGATTTCTACTTGTAGAATGGAGTTATATGACCAGATGTCAAGAGAAAAAACTGAAAAATCTCCCACCCTTTGAGTGGATGATATTTTTGAAAAGACAGATGGTAAAGAGCTGCAAACATTTTCTAGAATGTTTCTTGCTTTGAAAACTCCTGAAGCTTAAAACTTGGTCTTTATTGAAGTTTCATTAAGGCATGTCTATAAATTCCATATCTGTAGAAGATTAGCTATGCTGACAACATGAGATCCACGTGTTCAGTATACACATGGATCATTGACTCTGGAATCAAATTCTGTCTTTTAGGGTCAAACTATTGAATGAGTTCTGACATTCTGAGATGACAAAGATTTTCCCATTATGGATTACTTTTAAACTATGTACGGGACATTTGCTTCCAAAGAAAATGGAGTAATAGGACCAGATTTACCCTTCCATCTGAAACCAAAAAAAGTGACAAGATACACGAAATAATAGTTTTTGAGCCACTGGATATCTGGCAATGAAAATAAAGTTATCCCTGAGAGAGAGAAAACAATGATTCCTATGTTTTTTTCAGCTTATTGCACTGAGAGAGTTCTCAGACCATGGGGAGAGGGAGCTCAGTCAGAGCCTAATGGATTACCTGAGGTGAGGATAAAGAGCTAAGAGTCTAAGTAGATCAAGGCCATTAGAGTTTATAGAACAGAGTAGTGGAAAAGAGAGCACTGTTTTCAGGTGTTCAGCTCAGTATTGGTGCATGCCTGTGAGGAAATTACCATGGCCTTGGAAACAACATCCATAGGGTTAAAGGTAAGAATTCCCAGCATTCACATAGGTCCAGGAGTAGTGACTATTCCCACCAGCTAAATATTGTAAAAATCTCAATATTTACAAAGCACTGGGTAGAGGAAACAAAAGTGTCTTGCCTCAATAATGTGAGATAATTAACCCCAGACTAGAAACTACTTGGGTCCCACCTAAGAGATCTTAAAAGCAAGACACAAAATGATCAAACTGTTTCCAAGTAACATAACTACATCCTAGAACAGGGGACTAGCAATACAAAAATACCAAGCATGCAACAATGTATGCTTCGTGTGGGTCTTTTCTAAGGGGTGCACAAAGGAAAGCCATGGGTTGTGTGGAGGAAAGTTTATTGCAAGGGCCACTGTGGGAGTCATAGCAGTAACTTGCATGTACTCTTTGGGTTATAATCTAGGGCATGTGCTTGCAGGAGGGGCTATTGTCAATCCAAGGTCATGCAGGCCTCTTGGCTACATAACATGGATACTGAAGCAACAATAGTGTGGAGTAGTTTAGCTAAAAAATCTAAATGGCATCAAAAAATAATAAAACACTTAGGAATAAATTTAACCAAGGTGGTAAAAGATCTGTACACTGAAAACTACAAGAATTTAAGAAAGTGAAGAAGACACAAGCAAATGGAAAGATATTCTGTGTTCACGGTTTGGAAGAATTAATATTGTTAAAATAGCCAACCTATCCCAACCCATCTACAGATTTAATGCAATCCCTATCAAAAGTCCAATGACACTGTTCACAGATATAGAAAAAAAAATCCTAAAATGTGTATGGAACCACAAAGACCCTAAATAGCCAAAGCAATCCTAAGGAAAAACAAAAAACAAAAAAAAAACCTGGAGGCATCACACTTCCTGATTTCAAACTATTCTATGAAGCCATCAAAACAATATGATGCTGGCATTAAATAGACTTACAAGTCAATGGAACTGAATAGAGAGCCCAGAAATAAACCACCACATGTACAGTTAACTAATATTTGACAAAGGAACTAAGAATACTCAATGGGAAAAAGATAGTTTCTTTAATAAACAGTGCTGGAAAAACTGGAAAACCATATGCAGAAGAATAAAATTGGACCACAAATTTATATCACTCACTAAAATTAACTCAAAATAGATAAAAGACTTGAACATAGACCTGAACTCCTAGAAAAAAACATAAGAAATAAACTCCTTGACATTGGTCTTGGAAATTATATATATAATTGGCACCATATATATATTTGACACCAAAAGCACAGTGAGCACAAGCAAAACTCAACAAGTCAGACTACATCAAACGAAAAAGCTACTATACAGCAAAAGAAACAATCACCAAAATGAAAAAGGAATCTGCAAAACAAAAGAGATTATTTATAAATCATATATTTAATAAGAGGTTAATATACCAAATACATAAAACCCACATAATTCAATAATGAAAAAAAAAAACAATTAAGAATAGAAAAGGAGGAGCTTCCGGAAAAATGGCGGCGTGAGGTGAGCCTCTGTAAACCTCCCCTGGAATTTACAAAGAATCGAACAACAAAACCTCCACAAAGGACTCCCTGCACAGCAGACAGGCAAGACGAAGAGGCCCACTACCGACTGAAATCACCTATAGGTGGGAGATTTGCGCGAGTGGAGGGAGGAGGAAAGGGAGAAGTGCCCGGAGACGGAGCCGCGCGGGCGAAGGACTCAGACCCAGCTCAGTGCGCCGAGCTCGCTGCTTCCCGGAACTACCGCAGCTGCGGGAGAGGGAAGAACTCGGACTACTAGGGCTCTGCCAGGACTCCACAGGGCTGAGGGAACAGCATATAACATGGCTGAACCCAACGCTCACGGCAGAGACCTCGGAGAAAAGACTGAGGGAAAAAGGCTGAAAACGGTGGTTTAAGCCCTCACTGCCGAGCAGAGAATGGAGCCTTAGGCACTGAGACTAGCCGCCCCCTCCCTCCCCTCCCAGAGCTCGCCCCGCCCCCACCTGCCCGGTGCTAGAAGCGAAACAGTAGCGTGTCAGATCAAAACAACAGAAAATTTGCTGTTTTGAAAACTGTGGACCCCAAAAACAAATTCACAGCCCAACTAGTTCCAGCAAAGGGGAAAGAGCTGTGGAAACAGGACCGGCTGTGGTGGTGGTCGCCGCCATTGCTCTGGGCCACTTCTCACAACTCACCCCACCCCTGACCCCACCTATCTGGGCGGATCCCTGCAGCAGTAAACAGAACTGCTGAAACATATGGGCTCTGAATCAGGAGCTGGAAGAGCTTTGGAACATCAAAAGCTCTCCACATACCCACCGGGACACTGCGCCCTGTGACCTAGATGAACTATTAACAGAGGAGAAGCCCGTCTCCCAGGGAATCCCCCATTGTGTGAGAAGTTGGAATAGTGCAGAGAAAACATAGCACTACCGTGTGGGAGAAGTAAAATAAGTTGCAGTTGGAGAAATAATAAAACATTCTACCAACAAGTACTGGCAAACAAAAGAAAGACCGCTTTCTATCAACCTGTTGCAGAAGTCACTCCTGTAGATGTCTAGGAAGAGAAATAGTAAACCAGTAATGCCATGAATAACCAAGGCAACAAGATAGCTCAGAAAGAAAGTGAAAAATCTCCAGAGAAGGCACTTAAAGATACAGAAATATGTGACTTAAATGACAGAGAATTCAAGATTGCAGTTCTGAAAAACTCAACGAGATACAAGAAAACACAGATAGGCAGTTAAATGAACTCAGAAACTCAATCAAAGAACAGCATGAGCATTTTACGAAAGAGATTGAAATCTTTAAAAAGAACCAAATAGAATTTCTGGAGATTAAGAACTCAATAGAAGAAATTAAGAATGAAATAACCAGCTTAGGTAGTAGAGTTGACCAGATGGAGGAAAGAATCAGTGACATCGAAGATAGAAACCTGGAAATGACACAGATAGAAGAAGAAAGAGACTTGAGACTTAAAAGAAATGAAAGAACTCTACAAGAACTTTCTGACTCCATCAGAAAGAGCAATATAAGAATAATGGGCATACCAGAAGGAGAAGAAAGAGAGAAGGAACAGAGAATATATTCAAACAAATTGTCGATGAGAACTTCCCAAATTTGTGGACAGAACTGGACCCTCGAATCCAAGAAGCAAATAGAACACCTAGTTACCTCAATCCCAACAGGCCTTCTCCAAGGCACATTGTATTGAAGCTGTCTAAAATCAACGACAAAGAAAGAATCCTCAAGGCAGCCAGGGAAAAGAAGGCGGTAACTTACAAAGGAAAGCCCATTAGATTATCATCAGATTTTTCAGCAGAAACTCTACAAGCCAGGAGGAGTGGAACCAAATATTCAAACTATTGAAAGAGAGAAATCATGAGCCAAGAATAATATATCCAGCAAAGATATCCTTTAGATATGAAGGAGGAATAAAGACCTTTCCAGACATACAGAAGCTGAGGAATTTTCTAATACACGACCTGCACTACAAGAAATACTAAAGGAGGCTATTCGACCACCATCAACAGGGACAATTTGTGGCAACCAAAACTCAAAAAGGGGAGAGTAAAGGCCTGAACGGAATATGGGAATGGAGAAAGTAAGCGTGCTGAAGAAAATGGAATACTCTAAATATCAAACTTTCTTTTACATAAACTTAAGGGTAACCACTCAAAAAAATCCAGAACTGAAATATATACTGAAATAAAAGAAGAAACAGAGGAAACATCATAGAATACCACCACACAGAAATAATAGACAACAACAAAAGGCAAAGAAACAATGGAGACACAGCCTTACCAGAAAACTAAAGATAGAATGACAGGAAATCCTCACATATCAATAATCACCCTAAATGTAAATGGACTGAACTCACCAATAAAAAGGCACAGAGTAGCAGATTGGATCAAAAACTAAACCCAACCATATGCTGTCTCCAAGAGACACATCTCAGCTACAAGGACAAGCATAGACTCAAAGTGAAAGGGTGGAAATTGACACTCCAAGCAAATGGTACCCAGAGAAAATCAGGTGTAGCCATAATGATATCAGATGAAACAGACTTCAAGGTGAAAAAGATAACAAGAGACAAAGATGGACATTTCATAATGGTGAAGGGACTGTACAACAAGAAGACATAACAGTCATCAATATTTATGCCCCCAATCAGGGAGCACCGAAATACACCAAGCAACTACTAACAGAACTAAAGGGAGAAATTGACCAAAACACAATTATACTAGGGGACTTAAATACATCATTGACAGCTATGGATAGATCATCCAAACAGAAAATAAATAACGAAATAGTAGCCCTAAATGACACATTAGATGAAATGGACATAATTGACATTTATAGAGCACTTCATCCTAAAACATCAGACTATACATTCTTTTCTAGTGTACATGGAACATTCTCAAGGATAGACCATATATTGGGACATAAAATCAGTCTCAACAAATTTAAGAAGATTGAAATCATACCATGCATATTCTCTGATCACAAGGCTTTGAAATTGGATATCAACTGTAAAAAGAAAGCGGAAAAACACAAATACATGGAGATTAAACAACATACTTTTAAAGAAGGACTGGGTCAAAGAAGAAATTAGAGGAGAGATCAAAAGATACATAGAAACAAATGACAATGAAAATACATCCTACCAAAATTTTTGGGATGCAGCGAAAGCAGTTTTAAGAGGGAAATTTATCTCATTACAGGCCTATCTCAAGAAACAAGAAAACTCCCAAATAAATAACCTCCTGTTACACCTTAAAGAACTAGAAAAAGAAGAACAAGTAAAACCCAAGGTCAGCAGAAGAAAGGAAATAACAAAATTAGAGCAGAACTAAATGAAATAGAGAACAAAAGACAATAGAAAAAATTAAGGTGACAAAGAGCTGGTTCTTTGAAAAGATTAACAAAATTGACAAACCCTTGGCTAGACTCACTAAGACAAAAAGAGAGAAGACTCTAATTAACAAAATCAGAAATGAAAAAGAGGAAGTTATCACGGACACCACAGGAATACAAAGGATCATCCAAGAATACTGTGAAGGACTGTATGCCACCAAATTCAACAACCTAGAAGAAATGGATAAGTTCTTAGAAACATATAGCCTTCCAAGGCTGAACCATGAAGAACTGGAAAATCTAAACAGACGGATCACCAGTAACGAAATTGAATCAGTCATCCAAAACCTTCCCAAAAGCAAAAGTCCGGGACCAGATGGCTTCACTAGTGAATTCTACCAAACCTTCAAAGAGGATCTAATACCAATTCTGCACAAACTCTTCCAAAAAATTGAAGAAGAGACAGTACTCCCTAACTCATTTTATGAGGCCAACATTACCCTGATACCAAAACTTGGTAAGGACAGCACAAGAAAGAAAACTACAGACCAATATCTCTGATGAATACCGATGCAAAAATCCTAAATAAAATTCTAGCAAATCGAATACAACAATGCATTAAAAAGATTATTCATCACGACCAAGTGGGGTTCATCCCGGGGCACAAGGATGGTTCAACATCCGCAAATCCATCAATGTGATACATCACATAAACAAAATAAAGGACAAAAATCATATGATTGTATCAATTGATGCAGAAAAAGCATTTGACAAGATACAACATCCATTTATGATTAAAACATTTAATCAAATAGGTATAGAAGGAAAATACTTTAACATAATAAAGGCCATATATGACAAGCCCTCTGCTAATCTCATAATTAATGGAGAAAAACTGAAGCCCTTTGCTCTACGTTCAGGAACACGACAGGGATGTCCCCTATCACCTCTGCTTTTCAACATAGTGTTGGAAGTCCTTGCCAGAGCAATCAGGCAAGAGAAAGAAATAAAAGGCATCCAAATTGGGAATGAAGAAGTTAAATTATCACTCTTTGCAGATGACATGATGCTATATATAGAAAACCCTAAAGACTCCACCAAAAAGCTATTAGAAACAATCAACGAATACAGTAAAGTTGCTGGCTACAAAATCAACGCACAAAAGTCCATTGCCTTCCTATATACTAACAATGAAATCTCAGAAAAGAAATACAAAAAACAATTCCTTTTGCAATTGCAGCAAAAAGAATAAAATACCTAGGAATAAACTTAACCAAGGATGTGAAAGACCTATATGCTGAAAACTATAAGACATTTTTGAAAGAAATTGAAGAAGACACAAAGAAATGGAAAGACATTCCGTGCTCATGGATTGGAAGAATCAACATAGTTAAAATGGCCATATTACCCAAAGCAATATACAGATTCAATGCAATCCCCATCAAAATCCCAATGGCATATTTTAAAGAAATAGAACAAAAATCATCAGATTTGTTTGGAACCACAAAAGACCCGAATAGCCAAAGCAATCTTAAGAAAAAGAACAATAATGGAGGTATCACACTTCCTGACTTTGGCTTGTACTACAGGGCTACAATAATCAAAACAGCATGGTATTGGCAGAAAAACAGACACATAGACCAATGGAATAGAATTGAGAACCCAGAAATAAAACCACATAAATATGGACAGATAATTTTTGACAAAGAAGCTAAAAACATACAATGGAGCAAAGACAGCCTCTTCAATAAATGGTGCTGGGAGAATTGGATAGCCACGTGCAAAAGAATGAAACTGGACTGCTATTTGTCACCATGTACCAAAGTTAATTCAAAATGGATCAAAGACTTAAGCATAAGACCTGACACAATAAACTGCATAGAAGAAAACATAGGTACTAAACTTATGGACCTTGGGTTCAAAGAGCATTTTATGAACTTGACTCCAAAGGCAATGGAAGTAAAAGCTAAAATAAACGAATGGGACTATATGAAACTTAAAAGCTTCTGCACAGCAAAAGAAACCATTGACAAAATAAAGAGGCCACCAACTGAATGGGAGAAGATTTTTGCAAACAGTGCCTCCGATAAGGGGCTAGTATCCAGAATATACAAGGAACTCATGCAACTCAACAACAAAAAAACAAACAACCCAATTGAAAAATGGGCAGAGGACTTGAAGAGACATTTCTCCAAAGAGGACATACAAATGGCAAATAGACATATGAAAAATGCTCAACATCACTAATCATCAGAGAAATGCAAATAAAAACCACAATGAGATATCACCTCACCCCAGTCAGAATGGCTATCATCAACAAGACAAATAGTAACAAATGTTGGAGAGGCTGTGGAGAAAAAGGAACCCTGACACACTGTTGGTGGAAAATGCAGACTGGCCCAGCCATAATGGAAGGCAGTGTGGAGGTTCCTCAAAAAATTACGAATAGAATTGCCATATGACCCAGCAATCCCTCTCCTGGGTATCTACCCAAAAATCTGAAAACATTTAGAGATAAAGACACGTGTGCTCCAATGTTCATTGCAGCTTTGTTTACGGTGGCCAAGACATGGAAACAACCAAAATGTCCTTCGATAGATGAATGGATAAAGAAGTTGTGGTATATATACACAATGGAATACTATTCGGCAGTAAGAAAAGATGATATAGGAACATTTGTGACAACATGGATGGATCTTGAGAGAGTAATGCTGAGCGAAGTAAGTCAGACAGAAAAAGCAGGGGACCATATGATTTCACTGATATGTGGTATATAAACTAAAACCAACAAAAGAATAAGACAAACAAATGAGAAACAAAAACTGATAGACACAGACAATAGTTTAGTGGTTATCAGAGGGTAAGTGGCGTGGGGTCTGGGAAACGAGGGTAAGGGGGATCAAATATATGGTGATGGAAGGAGAAATGACTCTGGGTGGTGAACACACAGTGGGATTTATAGATGATGTACAACAGAATTGTACACCTAAAATCTATGTAATTTTACTAACAATTGTCACCCCAATAAATTTAATAAAATAAAATTAAAAAAAAAAATTCAAACCAATGTGTCCTTTGATAGATGACTGAAAAAAAAGATGTGGTATGTATTCATGATGGAATACTACTCTGCCATAAGAAAAGATGAAATATTGCCATTTGTGACAACATGGATGGATCCTGAGATTATTATCTTAATTGAAATGTCAGGCAGAAAAGGTTGAAAACCATATGACTTCACTCATATGTGGGACAAAAAACTGAAAGCAAAATAAGAGAACAAGACAATCAATCAAACAAACAAAAACTCATAGATACAGACAACAGTTTAGTGGGTACCAGAGGTTAAGGAGGGAGGGGAGAGAGTAGAAAAGGGTAAAAAGAGTCAAATATATGGTGATGTAGGGAGAATTGACTCTGGGTGGTGAGCATACAATGTGATATATAGATGATGTATTATAGAACTGTACATTTGAAACCTATGTAATTATGTTAACCATTGTCACCCTAATAAATTTAATTTAAAAAAAGAGAAACTACAAAAAAAAGAGATAATTAACATCATCGAAATTCTTGCCACCCAGAGATAAATAAACACTGTTAAGGATTTGATGAAAAAATATTCTGATTCTATTTTCTGTATACTACTCATGTAGTAATTTCCAGCAAAGAATTCATGTTACCTTTATTTTTAACCTTAACATCGTTTTATATGTGTGTTTAGACACACATAAATGTAGAATTACATGATAATGTAAAGCTTTCCATCTTATTTTAAAAATGTAATATATATATTACGATGAATTTATTATCCTAATAAAAGTGTAATAATTCCTCTAATAAACAAAAATATAAAGTATATCTGCTATCTCCTATGTGTTAATTTCTCTCTGTAACTATTGTACCTAGTCTAAATTCAACTATTTATCTGTACAAGAACCAATTAATTAAAACTTATTTCCTTACAGAGAAAACTAGAAATCAATAAATCAAGAACTGTCTACTTTTTCCCATTATGTGAGGATACACAAGAATGCAGCTGCCTACAAGTCAAAAGAAGATGCCTCAGAATGAAACCAACCTTGCCAGACCCTCAGAATTGGACTTCCCAGCCTCCAGAAGTGTAAGAAATAATAAAAAAAATAAAAATAATTAAAAAAAAGAACTGTCTAGCTCTTTTTCTCCACCACCACACATTTTATATCACTTATAAAATTTTAAAGTAACAATAAACACCTATACTATTACTATCCAAAGGTGTTTTAATCTTGTCAAATTATAGCTGTTATATAAATAAGGAACAAGGGTAAATGAAAACTGTGTATAGTGACCAATTCTTTGTAAATCTTTATTGCTTAGAAATTGTCCAGATAGCCAAAGAATATTTACTAAATTAATTTAATATGAATTTAAGGACATAAAGTTAACTAAGGATGTGGAACTTATAATTTAAGCCAATGCAACTAGTCTTTTTATGATTTGTACCATTAAAAAATTCACAAGACTGAACTCTTTAAAATATACCCATAATTGTAAATTTATTTAGTTCAACAAAATTTTATATTTTAGTAAATTAAAACTGTTTGTGGAAAAATAATCACAACTTACTTGATCTATAAAACAAAGCAGAAATGTTAATATTTTAAAACTTGATAAATTAAACTCAAATCTTGTGCTAACTAGAATATTATATCTTTATTATAGATGGTGGCAAAGTCAGGGAGAAGACAAAAAATTGCTATTGTACTAAAATGTAAATCACTCTCATTTGTCCAAAGTGTTGTCTATATATTTGGAATATTACATGAAATATTTTCCAATATAATTCATAAAACCCTGTATTCTTCAAATCATCTGACAAAATCAGAGTCTCGCTTTTCTGCTAATACTGTTCCTACCAACCTAGGCCATTGTCTGAAGTCAAAGTTACTTTTTTTTTTATCTAAGTTGCACTTTTAGTGAAGAAAAAAAATTTGAAAGCCAACATATTTTTTATTTATTTATTTATTTATTTATTTATTTATTTATTTATTTATTTATTTATTTATTTTTAATTAAACTTTATTGCGGTGACAATCGTTAGTAAAGTTACATAGATTTCAGGTGTACAATTTTGTATTGTGCGTTCACCACCCAAAGTCAGTTCTCCTTCCATCACCACATATTTGATTCCCTTTACCCTCATCTACCACCCCCCTCCCCCGTTACCCTCTGGTAACCACTAAACTATTGTCTGTGTCTTTGAGTTTTTGTTTCTCATTTCTTTGTCTTGTTCTTTTGTCGGTTTTGGTTTATATACCACATATCAGTGAAATCATATGGTTCTCTGCTTTTTCTGTCTGACTTATTTCACTTAGCATTATATTCTCAAGATCCATCCATGTTGTCACAAATGGTCCTATTTCATCTTTTCTTACCACCGAATAGTAT
Organism: Rhinolophus sinicus; assembly: GCF_036562045.2. Lineage (NCBI taxonomy): Eukaryota > Metazoa > Chordata > Mammalia > Chiroptera > Rhinolophidae > Rhinolophus > Rhinolophus sinicus. Next base: position 80,269,492 of record NC_133768.1, on the reverse strand, counting down.
TCTTTTTTTTTTAATTAAATTTATTGGGGTGACAATTGTTAGTAAAATTACATAGATTTCAGGTGTACAATTCTGTATTACATCATCTATAAATCCCATTGTGTGTTCATCACCCAGAGTCAGTTCTCCTTCCATCACCATATATTCGATCCCCCTTACCCTCATCTACCACCCCCCCCTTACCCTCTCGCAACCACCAAACAATTGACTGTGGCTATGAGTTTCTGTTTCTCATTTGTTTGTCTTGTTCTTTTGTTTTTGGTTTATATACCACATATCAGTGAAATCACATGGTTCTCTGCTTTTTCTGTCTGACTTATTTCACTTAGCATTATATTCTCAAGATCCATCCATGTTGTCACAAATGTTCCTATTTCATCTTTTCTTACCACCGAATAGTATTCTTTTTTTTTTAATTAAATTTATTGGGGTGACAATTGTTAGTAAAATTACATAGATTTCAGGTGTACAATTCTGTATTACATCATCTATAAATCCCATTGTGTGTTCATCACCCAGAGTCAGTTCTCCTTCCATCACCATATATTCGATCCCCCTTACCCTCATCTCCCACCCCTCACCCCCCACCCCCCTTACCCTCTGGCAACCACCAAACCGTTGTCTGTGTCTATGAGTTTCTGTTTCTCATTTGTTTGTCTTGTTCTTTTGTTGCTTTTGGTTTATATACCACATATGGAATACTATTCGGCGGTAAGAAAAGATGATATAGGAACATTTGTGACAACATGGATGGATCTTGAGAGTGTAATGATGTTTTCAGATTTTTGGGATAGATACCCAGGAGGGGGATTGCTGGGTCATACGGTAATTCTATTTTTAATTTTTTGAAGAACCTCCACACTGCCTTCCATAGCGGAAAGCCAGCATATTTAATGTCACAAAACACATGGAGTCAATTGTTTTCTTTTTTGTTTGGAAGTTCTTGACAGTTTGTCTGGAATAAACACATTTCCTAGAGTTTTCACATAATGAGAAAACAATTTTTTGAGCAATTAAGCACTATCATTTCCCAAAAGATACAGAAGGAAAGGAAGGAGGGGAGACAGAAATGAGCAAAAGCCAGCACCAGACATGTACAAAATTATCCCAGTAAAAAACTAACTTTTCCTCTACAATTTTGGGAGATGGTATAGAGACATGAAAACTCAATTAGGGTGGGTGAATGGAGGGGGGGGAAGGGATTAAGAAGTACAAATTGGTTTTATGAAGTAGTCATGGAAATATAGGGTATAGCATAAGGAATATAGTCAATAATATTGTAATAACTGTGTGTATGGTGTCATATGGGTACTAGATCTATGGGGTGATAGATAAGAGAGTGTTTGGAGGGCAGAGTGAAAAAGGTGAAGGCGTTAAGTACAGATTGGTACTTACAAAAACAGTCATTGGGATGTAAAGTAAATCATAAGGAATATAGTCATTAATATGGTTATAATTATGTATAGTGCCAGGTACTCACTGGTCAGTGGGATCACTTCTTAAATCATATAAACGTCTAATCGCTATGCTATACACCTAAATGAATATAAAATATTATTGAATGTTAAATTAATTAATTAATTAATTAACATCAGTCCTCAAATTCTACCAAAAACTTAAAGAGGATGGAGGACTTCCTAATGCCTTCCATAAAGCCAGCATTACCCTAATACCAAAGCAAAGCAAAGGCACAAGAAAAGATAAGACAAGACAAGGAAGGGAAGGGAGAGGGGAGGGAAGGGAAGGGAAGAGAAAAGAAGGGAAGGGAAGGGAAGGGAAAGGAAAAGGAAAGGAAAGGAAAATTACAGACTAATATCCTTTAAGACTATTGATGCAAAAATCTTTGACAAAATGCTAGCAAACTGACACTACTCAAGATTTCTGGTTTCCAGTCTGCCATGTAAGAGTCTTGGAAGTTGCCACTCCATCCTTATAACAAGTAAAAGCTGAACAAACTTAAAAATCAACAAATCTTCTTATATCCATAGAAGTGCCGGTCACAGGCCAAATGTTGCCTTCAAATTAGACAGAAAGGACAATACAAAGAACCACCGCTTACCAGAACAGAAATCAACAAATAGAGAAATAGTGCTAGGGTAAGAAAACATGAACTATATACAAATTTCTGGAGACTCAGTGTGGACAAGTCTGAGAGATAAGAAGTTTAGGGGGACCCAGGCATCAGCCGCCCCCAACTTTTGAGAGTTTTGCTACCTAGAGCTCTACCAAGTGATCACAGTGAACATTGGAGAGAAATCCTCTCATGCTTCTGGCAAGGGAATGAAAACCATCACAAAATATGCCAGAGAGTTCTATTATTCTTTTTTTTTTTTAAGAAAACTTTCTTTTTTAAAAAAACTTTTATTTATTTGTGTTTTTCCAGGACCCATCAGCTCCAAGTCAAATACTTGTTTCAATCTAGCTGTGGAGCGAGCAGCTCACAACGGCCCATGTGGGAATCGAACTGGCAACTTTGTTGTTAAGAGCACAGTGCTATAACCAACTGAGCTAACCGGCCACCCCTCTATTATTCTTATTAAGGTGTGCTCACAGTAGAAACCATTTAGCCAGAGCCTAACCTGCTGGAGTTTTATCAAATGCTAAGTAACATCAGGCAGCAGAAATACCCAATTCCAGCTGGCTCTAGCCTTCCATGGAAGAAAGGAAATACTCAGCCTCATTTAGTTTTCCACATAGGAGAAGGGAAATACTGAACTCCAGCACACTCTAGCCATTCTGTCCGTCGTAAGGGGGGGAGGGGAGACTAAGAAACATGTGTCAAGTTCACAGTCTATAAGTACAAGCTCACTAAAACTCTAAGACCTAAACGTAGGACTATAGATGTTTCCTTTAACTGCCTCCACACACACATCTTACCACCACATTACTAACGTCCTGTTTTCAGCCATTTCTTTTAACTAGTCCATCTATCTGGCTATCAAGAAAAGCTTATTGGACATCCTAAAATGGGACAACACAGTCTGAAGAGACAAAGCAGCATCTCAACCAGACTCAGATATAATATGGATGTTGGAATTATCAGACTGGGAATTTAAAACAACTATGATGAATATGCTATGTCCTCCAATATAAAAATGAGACAGCATGCAGAAACAGATGGGTAATATAAACAGAGAGATGGAAAGTCTAAGAAATAAAAAAAAATGAAAAGAAATACTAGAGATCAAAAACTCTAACAGAAATGAAAAATGTCTTCAATGGGTTTATAAGTAGACTGGTCTTGGCTGAGGAAAAAAATCTCTGAGCTTGAGGATATGTTAATAGAAATCTCCAAAATTAAAATGCAAAGAGGAAAAAAACTGAAAAAATAAAAACAGAATAGAATACCAATGTCTGTGGGACAACTACAAAAGGTGTAACATATGCGCAACTGGAATACCAGAAGAATGGAGGAGGAGGAGGAGGAGGAGGAGGAGGAGGAGGAGGAGGAGGAGGAGGAGGAGGAGGAGGAGATGAAGAAGAAATATTTGAAGCAGTAAGGACTGAGAATTTCCCCCAATTTAAGGTCAGACATGAAACCACAGATCCAGGATACTCTGAGAGCAAACATGATACATGGTTATCTCATTAGCACTTTTACATTCATTTCTGTGGGTATTTGATTAATGTCTGTCTTCCACGCTAGAATGCACATTCCAGCATGCATTCTGACTTTGGTGAGCACTAACTTTATTTTTTGCTCATAATCATATTCTCAGAATATATCACAGTGCCCATGGATGTTTAATAAATATTTGTAGAATAATTAAGTCTTTAAGCTTTGAACTCATAATTGGGAAGTAAGTTTGATATAGAAAGTACATAAATGTAATTCCTCTCTTCCCTATGCATGAAGAGGAGAGTTATTCCCCATGCAGAGTTAGTGAGCTGCAATTTGACACTCATCTTCAGGTTATCTTGGCTATTATTTTTAGTTCAGTGTCATCTTGTATATTTACCTGAATTTCTTTAACATTCCTAACTTGTCTAGTACAATGTTTCCTGTGCCTGTTAGCTTTCATTAATACTATTCCTAATATAGTGTTCAATTACTTGGGTGGAAAATGTGAAATACTTGATTCTCACCAGTCAGCCAGTGGAGGTAGAGAGTTCAGGGCTGGGGATGAGAGTGAGAGAATGGGGGAGTTTACCTCAGGACTCAAATTTTGTGGGTTTGGGTCCTGCTTTTGCTACTAGCTTCAAATGCATTTTCCTGACACCCAAATCTGTTTCTGCATTGCCAAAAGTAGACGCAGTATTTTCAAAAACCTATAGCACAAAATTATTGTGAGAATTAAATGGGAAAATGTCCCTGAAATTACTTTTTTAACCTGTACAGTGACATGGACGGACGTAATTATCTCAATGCAAATAGTGTTGGAGTGATTCCTAAAATAGGAATGGGAGCATGGACGAGGTTTCTGTCAAAGTCTTACAATTTGTGGGTAACTCCTTTTTCCAGTGCATTTCTATCTTGTTTTGAACTTTTTAAAAAATAGAGTGGTTGCAGCAAAGACATATCTTTTTTAAAAAGAAAGGAGGCAAAATACTTTTAAAATGTCGCATTTAACCAGCCAATTTGGAGTTCATCTTTACCACATTTCAGCTTCCTGGAAATCGCAAACTTTCCCATCTTCTCTTGCTCTCCTAACAACCTGAAACTCTTCACCAAATGCCGCCTGGTTTCTTGCTGGCTGGATTTTCCGTCCTCAGATTATGATGCAGCGCCCCCTACGTGCGTGCTCAATTGTGAGGTCACAGGGCCTCTACTAGTATATAAAGACCGACACTGAAGCCCATCCCAGTTGCAGCAGGCAGTGCAGGACGCTTAGCACTGTGGCCGGGAACTTCCCGATTCCGGGTGGCTAGCGGCCCCCTGCCCACCCAGTGCCTTAGTGCCCCAGAAGCGTGAAGAGAGAAGAGGCCAAAGAGGAGTCATGAACATCCTTTTCCTCCTAGTGGGTGGCGTTTTGTTCGCCTGTACGGTTGTCTTTTGGAAAAATCGTTTTCAGGTAAAGTGTGTACGAGAGATTGGAAAGAAATGAAGCTAAATGACTACATGGGTTGAGGGGGGTGTCTAAGAGAGTAGAAAGATAGTAAAATGGTAAGATAGGGGTAAGGGGAGGTCCCCTCATTCCACCTTTTCTCTTGAAAGAGCCCCCAATGTTTCTTCTTTACCCCCACAATTCTCTCATCTTGACTAGTTATTTGACAGCTATTGTCTGTTGTAAAATGCTCCAGGCCACTAAGTGACATGGTCAGCTTTACACCCGCTTGAAAACTAGTTGAAAATGCCCACTCCACACCACCACCTCCCATTTTAAGAATGTGAGGCTTCTCTCTTTTCTTCTCTGGCTTCTACTACCCCTGTGTTTCTGTTTCCTCCCCTGTATTTTCCTTTTCAGCCATCTTTATGAGAACTTTTGGGGCATTCACAAATAATTTAAGTTAAAATGTGCTATTCTTTGTGGTATTTAAAGCAGCAAGTGAAGTTCTTTTAGGTAAGAGTCAGAGTCCCAATACAGACTTACTGGACTTTCCAAGAAATATAAGGCGAGGATATGGCATTTTATTTTATTTGTTTGAGGATATGGCATTTTAGCATTAAAAGACCATTTTCATATATAAATATTTCCCGAAGTCTGTGTTTGGGAAGAACATATTTCCAAATCAATGTAGTCATTGAACAGATTTTTACTTTCTATTTCTTAGGGGAGGATAGTAAGTTCCTTTCGGTGATGAAGACTAATAAACATGTTGTTATTTTGTAGTCTTTGCAAATTGCTAAACACAGTAAACTACATATGTATAATTTCCTTCCCTTACAGAGAAACATTGGTGAAATGTCATCAAATTCATCTTCTCTTGCACTAGTAAGACCTTCCTCTTTTACTGGGTCAACTAAGAGCAATACTAACACAAGTCTTACAGTCAACAGCCTCTCTCAGGATGTCAGAATTAATTTCCCACGTTGGATAGCCATGCAGAAGCGAATATTGGTAAACCTCAGCATCGTGGAATACAAGCTGGCTGAATTGGAATATTTCCTAGTTATTAAGGGTGTAAAGGATGCATTAGTTAACCAGAAATCCACTGGCATGCTTAGAAAATGTACCGACATTGGAGGTGAACATTAAAGGCACTTTGAGTGGATTAAATTGATTGTATGTGTTTATTCCGAATGAATTATTGTTTAAAATGGCAGGGGATTCCAAGTCAGATACAAAATCCCAGATATTCATCAATTTGCTTACTCACATTAAAACGATTGTTTAGATGTTGCTAACACAGTAGTACCTCGGTTCGTCTCCATTGACGAACATTTCGTCAACATTTACTACAGTAAACCGGGAAGTAAATGCTTCAGTTTTCGAACACGCCTCAGAAGTCGAACATGTCACATGGCTTCTGCTGAGTGCAAGATCCCGAGGCCTAGCTGTCAGCTGTTTTCGAATGTTTCAGAACTCAAACGGTCTTCCGTAATGGATTACATTTGAAAACCGAGGTACCACTGTATATATTTTACCAGGGAAGGAATGAAAGCACAATAGAGACATAAAAGTTGTTCAAAAGGTTTTTTTAATAAGCTACAGTAAAAAGAATATAGTTGACACAGTGATTTTAATTTCACTCAAGTGTGAAAAACATTTTTCTCCAATGGTTTACAATATACTACTGTATATGTCTCCAAGTTTGTATTAAAGTAAACAGGATTTGATGGGACACTTCCCATTATGCAGAATGTTCTTTCTTACCATTGTGGAATCTGTATAATAATTAATTAATAAGGGCTATTATTGAGCGCTCTAAAATACACCAGGCACTCTGTTAAGATCTGTGCTTTACACGCTTGTGAAAACAGTCACACACACACTCTTCTCTGCTCTTTGTGGTCAGCTCTTGAAATGGATTTCTTTCCCATCACCCCCACGTCCAATTAGATAGTGTTTTATTAGAAATGTACCTCAATCTTTCCTGAATTGCAAGAGTCACCTATAGAAAACTGAATGCATTTTTCTATTTGGTGAAAAATCCACACCTCAAAAAGCACCATATTATAATGGAATGTGATGTAATATGCATTAAAATTCAGAAAGGAGTATTTCTAAGCTCTAGTCACCCATCTATTTCATATAACATTTTATAAAATCCAGTGTAACTGAGGAATTAACAATCTGTCCAAGTTCACTAACAGCGTGTGACCTATCCTCAAAATACCTAACATGAGTTCATCTTTTATTAATATACATATGTACATAACTCTCTGAGATTGTTCAAATACAGGCCTACATATTTATCTATCTCCAATGCCTCTTCCCCCCAAAACAAATTACCGGTATAAGTAAAAGAAATACCTTAATCACTTTCTCTCTTAGTCTTTCAATCCAAAGGAAAAGGAAAATTAAATTAAAATGTGTAAGAAATTAAGGCTTAAAATTATTCCTTTTATTGCTTAGTTGCCAAGAACAAAAGCCAGCAGTGGTATATGTGATTTTTAAACTGTATAGAGTCATGGATCCCTTTGATAGTCTGATCAAAACTATGCCTCTCCCTCTGGAAAAATGCATGCACATGGGAAAATATTACACATAATTGCAGTTCCATACATTATCTGAAGCCCAGGTAAGAACCTTAAGAATAGTTGAAAAGTTTCCTACATGTTGTGGCAGTGTTCATCTTCTTAGGCTGTGATGCATAAACCAATTGTAGCTATGTAATCAGTGTATAAAACAATTAGTGATATAATAAAATTTCATTATCTTTTGTAAGGAAACTGGGACATAGGACTTTTTAATTTAGCTTCTCTCATTCTTGACAAGTTTATCTCCTATTAGTATGTAAATAAGACATCAGCTGTAGTAGTAACTTATTCCATAAGACAATATCATTCTACTTGATCTACTAACTATATATTACAACATAAGATCTTAGATTTGATTGATGCCATTTCCTTTTAGTATTTTGTTCTATGTTCTATTTAAAATTAAACCTAGATTTCAGAGAGTATAATGAACTACTCTTAATTTTGTGAAACACAGTCGAAATTAGATGGGTCATGTTTTTCTTCTAAATATAACCTAAGGAATACATCATACAGGGAAAGAAGTACTCAAAGATTCTGGATTCCACTTTCTACATTACCACTTATTGGCCATAGGATCCTAATTTTTCTGTCTAATTTAACTATTTGTAAATAAAGAACATAACTACTAAGTTCACATAGAAAAGGTGAGCCATACTACATGAAGTTCTTAGACATACTGGATCAAAAGTACCAAAGAACAGTCTTCATATTATATACATAGTCCATTTTCCCCATATATTTATGACATTTCTAATTAACTTTCAATTTTAACACTTCCTTTTAAACATGTGATTTAGTTTCCCCAGCTTTATGGAAAAGAAAGACTGTGTACCAAGAAAATATAAGCAAGTAATATTTAAAAACTTGTATAATAGAAAATATGTCTATTTTCTAAATAACCAGCTCAAAATAATGCCTTCAATATATTAGAAAAATATTATGGTAATATGTTAAAAAATGTTATTGTGAAATAGGGACAGCTGTGTGTGTGCCATACAGACAGATAATCTAAAAATAAATTTAATAAGCACATTGCTAAACATTAGTAGATTCACATTTTGATATTCCATTCCTGCTTAAATGGGGAATAAAGCTTCTTATACTATTCTGAACATGATATATACATTTTCCTACTCAATTAACATACAAATAAATAAAAATTTTCCCCTATTCTAAACTAATCATATTACACAAACACATATTTTTAAAAATTAGACCTCATTCTGGTTTTCCACTGCCACTGACAGTAGGCATTTCATGGTCAGTCTCCTTGATAGGGTCTACCATGTCTTTATATCTTTCCCCACGATGTCGTTCCAAGTATGGACCCCAGTTAGAAGCTGGTCTGCAGCAGCTTACAATGCGCTAAAATGAAAAAAATAACAATTTTCAAAAGCTTGTCTTAGAAATCAAGTGCTACATTCTATAAATAAACAAATATAAAACTACATTTTCATTTTACAATGTTAAATTTCATTGTCTTGGCCTTAGGGTGACAATTAGGTGAGGCTGTAAACCACTGTATACCTGGGAAATTTCAAGAACCAAAGAAAGGGAGCTCCAGGGTCAAACCATTGATCTGAATCCATTCTTGAATGGGCTTGGGAATTTAATATCTGATTCCTGAGACTACCTTGTCATTGTCCTACATTCTAGTAAGATACCATAAACAACTCCATTCCCCTAAGTCTCTACGATAGAAGGATGACTCGGTCTAATTTGTGTTCAAGATAATTTACCAGCCTTTTTCCAGTCTAGACACACTATTAGGACATGTATGATAACCAGATCAGATTTTAAAAGTGAAGATTATAGATATAAAGTAAAAAGGTCACTTGCTTTGCATCATCTTGAGGAACAACTTATTACAAGCATACAGATCATAACTTTTATGTGCTAAGTGTTCTAATAGGGCCCAAAGCTACAGCAACAAGCAAGACAAGACACTTCCTTAAAGGAGCTTATAGTCTAGTACAGGGTGACATGCAAATATGTGTGTAGTATAATACAATGCTATACACATAATAACAGATGTTTGCATAAGGTATAAAAGTAGCCTAAAGGAAAAAGTGATTAATTTGCTCTCATGGTCATAATCTCATATTGCAACCATGTGGGTAAATGTATCATTGATTTGATCATAAATATTTTATATGAATTACAAATAATATTAATTTAATGTGCTTACTTGAAAGATGTTTCCTTTAGCTTGAATTATTTTTATGATAGCCATAATTGGAATCCAAATAATGCAGAAAATAATCATACACCAGCCTAGCACAACTCCCCAGTTTGGGTATGGAATTTCAGCATAAACAGGTCTCTGGAATTTCACCAGTGACCAGATCAAAATTGCCTGTGAAAGTAAAATATGAAGACAATGCAAAAGATTTGACTTTATTGCACTAATGATTTCAATTGCACTAATTATTAGCAATTTGATTCCATTCCTTAGAAATAATTTATCAAAAGCAATTATAATGAAAATACATTCAAGCAACTAAGACAATCAGGTAACTAGCCAGAAGATAACAATACTAAATGAACAAAACTAAATAACTTGTATTTGGCTATGAATTGATTCGTCCAAAATTAGCAACTTCACATATTTATAAAAGATAAAGCACTTGTCCAACATGTATTTCAATAAAATACTTTACCATAAAATACAAAAGATTGAAAGTAAAATAATATCTGAAATTTTATGTTATTGAAATTTAACTTTTATCTATAATAGCATGGTATTATTCTATGCCATAAGCTAGCCAGCATATCAATTAATTCAGTGAGAACATAAAGTACACTTTAGTGAACCTGCTTTGCACCTTGCTCAGCAATTATTTTTTATTATTTCCCACTGTGCAGACCATCCCTTACTCCACACCCAAATGCATTCACACACTGCTAGTACATATTTACCAAGGCACAATTCACTTAGAGCCATTTATTGAGAAAAAAAAAGAAGAAGCTCAATGTATGTTTTGGTAAAATAATGAAATCTGAATCTTAAAGATAAAAACACTTTAAGGCCAAGTTTTTGAAAAAATGTCTTTAAAAACATACTATACATGTTGTATCATTAAACCTAATTATTTATTTGGATGTCTATAAAGCAAACTAAACAAAATAATCAAAACCAAAAATCACCAAGTATTTTCTTTAAATATAGATCAGAATATCTTTGAAAATGTAAAAAATGTTATAAATGAAAGAATCCAAGATAGCAAGAGCAGGTAAACACTGTACTTGCCTCCTCCCATGACCACATTAAATTACAACTAAATTAGAGAACAATCAATCTGCAGAACCATCTGAAGACTAGCTGAACAGAAGTCCTATAACTAAGAATATAAAGAAGCTACATCAAGACTGGTAGGAGGGTCAGAGATGAGAAACAGGCTGGCCCCATACGCATATGTGGCAGTTGAGAATCAGAAGGGACATCTTGGTTGCGGAGGTACCCCCTGAGGAGCAAGTGTTCCCAGTCCCAAACCTGGCTCCTCAGTCCAGACCACCAGTGCCAGAAGGAGGAACCCCCACAACATCTGGCTATGAAAAACAGTGGGCATCCACCCTTTGAGTGAGGCAGAAGGCTGCTGGAAATCCAGGCATCCTCTTAAAGAGTGCATATACAGATTCACTCTCTCCCAAGCACTCATCCTAGTCTCCAACGGAGGGACGGTGGCTCAGGAAGTGCAATAGACATACAGGGAGAAACTGAGTTGTGTGGCTTTATGGAGAGGATTGGAGGGATAGCCTCTATTGTCCCAGACAGCTATTAAGCTGTCTTTCCATGCAGCCTAGGGTTGTGTGACATCTTTCCTATGTTGAGCCCTACCTCCACATGGCCAAATCTGAGTCTTCATTGGCATGGTAAACTCTGATCACTCCACCCTTGTGACTCCCTGGAACCCATCCAACTCATGAGCTGCCGGAGGCACTTTCAATGTTGTAAGGATGCCAGCCACAGCCCATCCACCTCAGGAGGTTCTTTCAACAATAAGCAGTTGGCCTCTGCTCCAGCACCACAGGAGGCCCTTTTGGCAGCAAGGACCCAGCCCTGGTGTCTTTCCTGAACAACTCTTGGGGATCTTCAGGCCCCAGGTGGGTGACAAATAGCCTTGGCGTGCCCTGGGTCTTTTGCTGAACAGGCCCAGATTTGATACTAGTGGTAGCCATCCCTGATTCACTTTGTGGGCTCTCCCACATGCCTCCAGTTTCAGCAGAGGCAGTGACCAACCACAGATAGCTTTATAGCTTTGACCAAGTAGCTCCAGGCCAGTAACAGGCAGCAGCTGACTTTGGACTGGAGGGGGGAACCCCTCACAAGAGGCCCCAGAACCAACACATGCAGAGGCCAACTTCAGACCACAACAGAGCACACCTAATTAGCCCCACAAGTGTTAGCCAAAGGGTGCTCTCAGCAGGCACTAGAAGCCATTGGAGCAAATTCTGCTCTGTGGTATCAGCTCTCACACAGCAGATAATATGCTGTGGGCATGCCACGCCTCAAAGCCAGTCACACTGAGAATCAGTCTCACCCCTGACCTGCCAACACCATGCAAGGCTCAACTACAACAGAAGGACATACACAACCCACACAAGGGACACTCCTTGAGCATCCAGTGCAGATGATGAGAAATACTACACTACTGGGACCCACAGGGCACCTACTAAATTAGGCCACCCATCCAAGACTCAGAGATGTAGCAGATATACCTAATACAAACAGCCAAACACAGAAAGGCAGCCAGAATGAGGAAATAAAGAAACATGTCCCAAATAAAAGACTAGGGCAAAACTCCAGACAAGGAAATATGCAAAATGGAAGTAAGCACATACCAGATACAGAGTTCAAAACACTAGCTGTAAGGATGCTCAAGGAACTTAGGAAGAACACCAACAAAGAGATAGTAAGCATAAAAAATGACATAGACACCATAAAAAAAGAACCAGTCAGAAATGAAAAATACAATAACTGAAATAACTGAAATCAAGAATACACTAGAAGTCAGGAGAAGGTAAAGATGGCAGAATAGGTAAATGCTATGCTAGCTGCATCTCACACTAAAATTACATCTCAATTATAGAACAATCAAACCCTTGAATCATCCAAAGACTAGTTGAACAGAACCCCTATAACTATGGGTATAAAGAAGAGGTCACGTTGAGATTGGTAGCAGAGGCTGAGATGTGAAACAAGCTGACTGCAAACCCAGAGATAGTGGTCGAACACTGGGAGGGACACCTTGGTGGCAGAGCTCCCCCCTGAAGAGTGAGGGGTCCCAGCCCCACACAAGGCTTCCCACCCAAGGGGTCCTATGCTGGGAAGAGGAGTCCCCACATTTGGCAACAAAAATTAATGAGGATTCCATCCGTCTGTCTCAGTAAGACAGAGGTGGCTGGAAAAACAGACATCCTCTTAAAGGGTATGCACACAGACTCACTTGCTTGCGAGCAATCAACCTTGGGTTCCAGTACTAAGGGGTGCAGCTCAAGAAGCACCAGTGACTTATAGGGAAAGACTGAGTTGTATGGTATCAGGTTTAGGGCTGGAGGGACAGCTGCCATTATCCTTGTATGGAGTCCACCTCACATGAATATGACAGGAGGCTGCCATCTCTCCTGTGTTGAATCCTCTCCCAAAGGGCAAAATCTGAAACCAAATTGGTCTGGTAAAATCTGTGTACACACCATCTTGGTGACTCTCTGAGACCCTGCCCTGCTTAGCTAGTGCAGCACTGCCTGGTGCACTCTTGCCTACTGCGTAGCCAGGCCCGCCCTACAAGCTGCTGTAGCCTTTTATAGCAGTAGTTGGCCCAAAGAAGCCTGGGAAACTTTGGGTGGCTGGTACTCAACCACAGCTTGCACTGCAAACTTTCTTGGGTGGCCCTTGGGACATGAAGGTCTGAGACAAGTGTTGGCTGGCCAAGGGACTCTATGGGCAACTTGCATGGTGTTCATAGGCTCAGCACCGGTGCAATAACTGAATCTGGATTAACTTTGTAAAAACCACCAGGCACTCCTCAACACCCTGAGACCCTGACCTACCCACCTCAGGTGGCATCGCAGTGGGTACTGTCAACACTGGATAAACCAGCCCGGCTCTTGCACCTAAAGAGACTTGTTTAGCGGCTGAGTTGCATGGGAAGCCAGCAGGTGGAAACAGGCTTAGGAGGGCCCTGGGGCTTTTGCTAAGCTGCCCTAGGCCCAATACTGATGGCGGACATTCTAAGATCACAGAGAGGCAATCCACACACACCTCCAGGTCAAGTGCAGGACACAACCAACTGAATACAGCTTTGTAGCTCCTACCAGGTAGCCTCAGGGCAATGACAGTCAAGGCTGAAATTGGCCTGCAAGAGAGTTCTCCCAAGAGACACCAGAAACAACACACCCAGAGGCCATCCTCAGACCACACCAGAGAAATATCTGATTAGCTCCACATGTGGCAAACTCAAAGGGTGGTCTCAACAGACACCACAGCAAATTGGAGCAAATCTCTCTCTGAGGGCTCAGCCCCTACATAGCAGCTCATATGCTGTGGGCATAGCCAATACTCACAGCTAGTCAACCTGAGAGTGAATCCCACCCACTTATGCACCAAAAGCAACCAAAGGTCAACTACAACAAGAGAATACACACAAAACATACAAGGAACACTCCTGAAATACATGCACAGGTGATGAGGGAGACTGCTACTGGACCACATAGGACACCTATTACATAAGGCCACCCGACAAAGACTAAGAGACATAGGAGACTAAATTAACATATAGAAGCAAACACAGTGTGGCTGCCAGAATGAGGACACAAAGAAACGTGTCCCAAATAAAAGTACGGGAATAACCTACGGAAAAAGAATTTAAAGAAATGGAGGCAACCAACCTACTAGAGACATAGTTAAAACACTGGCTATAAGAATGTTTATGGAACTTAGAATTTCAACGAAAAGATAGTAAGCATAAACGAGGACATGGAAACCATAAAAAATCAGTAAGAAACAAAGAATACAATATCTGAAATGATGACTACTGTAGAAGAAACCAATAGCAGATTAGATGAAGCAGAAAATAGAATCAATGATTTAGAAGACAAAGTAGCAGAAAACATCCCATCAGAACATCAGGGGAAAAAAAACGAATGAAAAACAATGAAGACAGGTTAAGGGACCTCTGGGACAACATCAAGCATAACAAAATTCACATATTGGAGTACCTGAAGGAGAAGTGAGGGAGCAAGGGATTAAAAACCTATTTGAAGAAATAATGACTGAAAACTTCCCTTACCTGGTAAAGGAAATAGACATACAAGGCCAGGAAGTACAGAGAGTCCCAAACAGGATGAACCCAAAAAATTGCACACAAAGACACATCATAATTAAAATGGCAAAGGTTAAAGACAAAGAGAGAATCCTAAAAGCAGTAAGAGAAACACAACCGATTATTTACAAGGGAGCTCCCATAAAACTAGCAACTGTAATACATCATCTATATATCACATTGTGTGTTCACCATCCAGAGTCAGTTCTCCTTCATCACCATATATTTGATCCAATTTACCTTCATCTGCCAACCCCCTCCCTCCTTACCCTCTGGTAACAACTAGAACCCTATATAACTTTACTAGTCATCATCACCCCAATAAACTTTAATTTAAAAAAAACAACTAACACTTGATTTCTCAACAGAAATTTTGCAGGCCAGAAGAGAGTGGCAGGAAATATTCAAAGTGATGAAAAGCAAGGGCCTACAACCAAGACTGCTCTACCCAGCAAGGCTATCATTTAAAATTGAAGGTGAGATAAAGAGCTTCCCAGAAAAGAAAAAGCTAAAGGAATTCATTACCACCAAGCCAGCATTACAAGAAATGTTTAAAAAGACTCCTTTAAGCAGGAGGAAAAACAAACAAATGAAGATCAAAAATATGATTAATAAAATGGCAATAACTATACCTATCAATAATCACTTTAAATGTAAATGGATTAAAGTCTCCTATCAAATGGCATAGGGAGGATGAATGGATAACAAGACCCATGCATATGCTGTCTTCAAGCTACCCACCTCAGATGTAAAGACACAGCACAGACTGAAAGTAAAGGAATGGAAAAGAATATTTCATACAAATGGAAATGAGAAGCTGGGGTAGTCAAACTTATTTCAGACAAAAATGACTTTAAAATGAAGACTATAATAAGAGACAAAGAATGACATTGCCTAATAATAAATGGATTAATCCATCAAGAGGACATCACCCTACTAAACATTTATGCACATAACATAGGAGAACTAAAGTAAATAAACCAAATATTGATCCATATAAAGGCAGAGATCAACAGTAATACAGTCATTACAGGGGATTTTAACACTACACTGACACCAATGGACAGATCGTCCAGACAGAAAATCAACATGGAAACTGCCTTAAATGACACACCAAGTGATGTCATCAAAATAGCAGTGAAAGATGAGCCTCTGGAAATCTCCCCTAGAATTTATGACAAATTGAACAACTATAACTCCACAAAGCACTCCCTGCACAGTAGACAGGCAAGACGAAGATGCTCACTACTGAATTCACCTAAAGGTGGAAAAATTGCATGAGCCAGGGAGGAGGGAAGGGAGAAGTGCGGAGACGGAGCCACCCAGGCACAGGATGCACACCTAGCTCAGTGCTCCCGGCTCACTACATCCCAGAATTAATGCAGCTGTGGGAGAGGGAAGAATTCAGACGGCGAGGGCTCCGTTTATGGCCAACAGAGCTGAGGGGACAGCATATAACACAGCTGAACCAAACGCTCATGGCAGAGACCTCAGAGCAAAGACTGAGGGAAGAAGGCAGAAAACGGAGCTTTAAGCCCTCACTGCCACAAAGAACCGAAGCCTAAAGCACTGAGACTAGCTGCCCCCTCCCTACCCTCCCAGAGCTTGCCCCACCACCACCTGCCCAATGCTAGAAGCGGAAAAGTAGGAGTGTCAGATAAAAAGACCAGAATATTTCTAGTTCTGAGAACTCTAGTCCACAAACACAGATTCACAGCCCAACTAGTTCCAGCAAAGGGGAGGA
Organism: Rhinolophus sinicus; assembly: GCF_036562045.2. NCBI lineage: Eukaryota > Metazoa > Chordata > Mammalia > Chiroptera > Rhinolophidae > Rhinolophus > Rhinolophus sinicus. The sequence continues at coordinate 80,252,841 of NC_133768.1, read as the reverse complement.
AGCCGTGGAAAAAGGACTGGCTGTGGTGGTAGTTCCCAAACTTGCTCTGGGCCACCTCTCACAACTGGCCCTGCCCCTGTCCCCACCTATCTGGGTGAATCCCTGCAGGAGTAAACGGAACTGGTGAAACTCACTGGTTCTGAATCTGGTGCAGGAAGAGCTTTGGAACTTCAAAAGCTCTTCGACTCCCCATAGAGATGTGGCACCCTATGAGCCAGGCGAACTGTTAACAGAGGAGAAGCCCGCCTTCCAGGAAATCCCCCCATTGTGTGAGAAGCTGGAATAGTGCATATAAAACATAACACTACACTCTGAGAGAGAAAAACCAGCTGCAGTAGCAGAGAAAATAAAACATTCTACCAAAACATCCTAAAAAACAAAAGAACGACCTGTCCTTTCAACCTGTTGCAGAACCCACAACTGCAGATGCCTAGGAAGAGAAATAATAAATCATTAATTCCTATGAATAACCAAGACAACAAGACAGCTCAGAAAGGAAGTGAAAAGTCTCCAGAAAAGGAACTTAAAAGTATGGAAATATTTGACATAAATGATAGAAAATACAGGATTGAAGTTCTGAAAAAATTCAACGAGATGCAAGAAAACACAGAAAGGCAGTTTAATGAACTCAGAAACACAATCAAAGAACAACATGAACATTTTACCAAAGACACTGAAATTTTAATAAAGAACCAAATAGAACTTCTGCAGATCAAGAACTCAATAGAAGAAATTAAGAATGAAATAACCAGCTTGGTAAGTACAGTTGACCAGATGGAGAAAAGAATCAGTGACATCAAAGATAGAAACTGCGAAATGACATGGATGGAAGAAGAAAGAGACTTGAGACTTAAAAGAAATGAAAGAACTCTACAAGAACTTTCTGACTCCATCAGAAACAGCAATATAAAAATAATGAGCATACCAGAAGGAGAAGAAAGATAGAAGGGAACAGAGAGTGTATTCAAACAAATAGTTGATGAGAACTTCCAAAATGTGTGGAAAGAACTGGATCCTCAAATTCAAGAAGCAAATAGAACACCTAATTACCTCAACCCCAACAGGCCTTCTCCATGGCACACTGTATTGAAGCTGTCAAAAATCAACAAAGAAAGAATCCTCAAGGCAGCCAGGGAAAAGAAGACGGTGACATACAAAGGAAAGCCCATTAGATTATCATCAGATTTTTCAGCAAAAACTCTACAAGCCAGGAGGAAGTGGAACCAAATATTCAAACTATTGAAAGAGAGAAATTATGAGCCAAGAATAATATCCAGCAAAGGTATACTTTAGATATGAAGGAGGAATAAAGACCTTTCCAGACATACAGAAGCTGAGGGAATTTTCTAATACACGACCTGCACTACAAGAAATACTAAAGGAGGTTATTTGACCACCATCAACAGGGACAATTTGTGGCAACCAAAACATAAAAAGGGGGAGAGTAAAGGCCTGAACCGGAATAGGGAATTGAGAAAGTAAGCATGCTGAATAAAATGGAATACTCTAAATATCAAAATTTCTTTTACATACACTTAATGGTAACCACTCAAAAAAAAAAAAAAAAGAACTCAAATATGTACTGTAAGGAAAGAAGAAACAGAGGGAAACATCACAGTATACCACCACACAGAAATAATAGACAACAAGAAAAAGGCAAAGAAACAATGGAGACACAAACTTATCAGAAAGCTACAGATAGAATGATAGGAAAGCATCACATATCATTAATCACGCTAAATGCAAATGGACTGAAATCACCAATAAAAAGGCACAGAGTACCAGATTGGATCAAAAAACTAAACCCAACTATCTGCTATCTCCAGGAGACATATCTCAGCCACAAGGACAAACATAGACTCAAAGTGAAAGTGTGGAAATTGACACTCCAAGCAAATGGTATCCAGAGAAAATCAGGTGTAGCCATAATTACATCAGCTGAAACAGATTTCAGCGTGAAAAAGATAACAACAAAGATGGACACTTCATAATGGTAAAGGGGACTACACAACGAGAAGACATAATATATTCATCAATATCATAGTCATCAATATTTATGCCCCCAATCAGGGAGCACCAAAATATACCAAGCAAATTCTAACAGAAAAAAAGGGAGAAATTGACCAAAACACTATAACACTAGGGGACATAAAACATCATTGACAGCTATGGATGGATCATCCAAACAGAAAATAAATAATGAAATAACAGCCCTAAAGGACACATTAGATGAAATGGACATAACTGAAATTTATAGAGCACTTCATCCTAAAATATCAGAGTATACATTTTTTTTCTAGTGTACATGGAACATTCTCAAGGATATACCATATATTGGGACATAAAACTAACCTCAGCAAATTTAAGAAGATTGAAATCATGCCAAGCATATTCTCTGATCACAAGGCTTTGAAATTAGATATCAATGGCAAAAAGAAAGCAGAAAAAACCACAAATACATGGAGAATAAACAGCATGCTTTTAAAGAATGACTGGGTCAAGAAGAAATTAGAGGAGAGATCAAAAGATACATAGAAACAAATGACAACGAAAATACATCCTACTGAAAATTTTGGGATGCAGTGAAAGCAGTTTTAAGAGGGAAATTTAAATAATTACAGGCTTTTCACAAGAAACAAGAAAAATCCCAAATAAATAACCTGACGTTACACCTTAAAGAACTAGAAAAATAACAAATGAAACCCAAGGTCAGCAGAAGAAAGGAAATAACAAAAATCAGAGCAGAACTAAATGAAATAGAGAACAAAAACACAACAGAGAGTTTCCGGGAAAATGGCGGCGTGAGGTGAGCCTCTGTAAAGCTCCCCTGGAATTTGCAATGAATCGAACAACAAAAACTCCACAAAGGACTCCCTGCACAGCAGACAGGCAAGATGAAGAGGCCCACTACCGAAATCACCTACAGGTGGGAGATTCACGCAAGCAGGAGGAGGAGAAGGAAAGGGAGAAGTGCGGAGACAGAGCCGCGCGGGCACAGGACACAGACCTAGCTCAGTGCTTCGAGCTCGCTGCTTCCCAGAACTACCGCAGCTGTGGGAGAGGGAAGAACTTGGACTGCTAGGGCTCTGCTATGGCTCCACAGGGCTAAGGGGGCAGCATAAAACACGGCTGAACCCAACACTCACGGCAGAAACCTCGGAGAAAAGACTGAGGGAAAAAGGCTAAAAATGGTGGTTTAAGCCCTCACTGCTGAACAGAGAACGGAGCCTTAGGCACTGAGACTAGCCGCCCCCTCCCTACCCTCCCAGAGCTCGCCCCACCCCCACCTACTCAGTGCTAGAAACGGAACACTAGCAGTGTCAGAGCAAAAGAACAGAATATTTGCTCTTCTGAGAACTGTGGGCCACAGACACAAATTCACAGCCCAACTACTTCTGGCAAAGGGGAGGGAGCTGTGGAAGCAGGACCGGCTGTGGTGGTTGTCGCCGCCATTGCTCTGGGCCACCTCTCACAACTCACCCCTGGCCCCACCTATCTGGGCAGATCCCTGCAGGAGTAAACAGAACTGCTGAAACATACAGGCTCTGAATCAGGAGCTGGAAGAGCTTTGGAACATCAAAAGCTCTCTGCATACCCACCTGGACACTGCTCCCTGTGACCTAGACGAACTATTAACAGAGGAGAAGCCCGTCTCCGAGGGAATCCCCCATTGTGTGAGAAGTTGGAATAGTGCAGAGAAAACATAGCACTACCGTGTGGGAGAAGAAAATAAGTTGCAGTTGGAGAAATAATAAAACATTCTACCAACAAGTACTGGAAAACAAAAGAAAGACCTCTTCCTATCAACCTGTTGCAGAAGTCACTCCTGTAGATGTCTAGGAAGAGAAATAGTAAACCAGTAATCGCCATGAATAACCAAGGCAACAAGATAGCTCAGAAAGAAAGTGAAAAATCTCCAGAGAAGGCACTTAAAGATACAGAAATATGTGACTTAAATGACAGAGAATTCAAGATTGCAGTTCTGAAAAACTCAACGAGATACAAGAAAACACAGATAGGCAGTTAAATGAACTCAGAAACTCAATCAAAGAACAGCATGAGCATTTTACGAAAGAGATTGAAATTTTAAAAAGAACCAAATAGAATTTCTGGAGATTAAGAACTCAATAGAAGAAATTAAGAATGAAATAACCAGCTTAGGTAGTAGAGTTGACCAGATGGAGGAAAGAATCAGTGACATCGAAGATAGAAACCTGGAAATGACACAGATAGAAGAAGAAAGAGACTTGAGACTTAAAAGAAATGAAAGAACTCTACAAGAACTTTCTGACTCCATCAGAAAGAGCAATATAAGAATAATGGGCATACCAGAAGGAGAAGAAAGAGAGAAGGAACAGAGAATATATTCAAACAAATTGTCGATGAGAACTTCCCAAATTTGTGGACAGAACTGGACCCTCGAATCCAAGAAGCAAATAGAACACCTAGTTACCTCAATCCCAACAGGCCTTCTCCAAGGCACATTGTATTGAAGCTGTCTAAAATCAACGACAAAGAAAGAATCCTCAAGGCAGCCAGGGAAAAGAAGACGGTAACTTACAAAGGAAAGCCCATTAGATTATCATCAGATTTTTCAGCAGAACTCTACAAGCCAGGAGGGAGTGGAACCAAATATTCAAACTATTGAAAGAGAGAAATCATGAGCCAAGAATAATATATCCAGCAAAGATATCCTTTAGATATGAAGGAGGAATAAAGACCTTTCCAGACATACAGAAGCTGAGGGAATTTTCTAATACGACCTGCACTACAAGAAATACTAAAGGAGGCTATTCGACCACCATCAACAGGGACAATTTGTGGCAACCAAAACTCAAAAAGGGGAGAGTAAAGGCCTGAACGGAATATGGGAATGGAGAAAGTAAGCGTGCTGAAGAAAATGGAATACTCTAAATATCAAACTTTCTTTTACATAAACTTAAGGGTAACCACTCAAAAAAATCCAGAACTGAAATATATACTGAAATAAAAGAAGAAACAGAGGGAAACATCATAGAATACCACCACACAGAAATAATAGACAGCAACAAAAAGGCAAAGAAACAATGGAGACACAGCCTTACCAGAAAACTAAAGATAGAATGACAGGAAATCCTCACATGTCAATAATCACCCTAAATGTAAATGGACTGAACTCACCAATAAAAAGGCACAGAGTAGCAGATTGGATCAAAAAACTAAGCCCAACCATATGCTGTCTCCAAGAGACACATCTCAGCTACAAGGACAAGCATAGACTCAAAGTGAAAGGGTGGAAATTGACACTCCAAGCAAATGGTACCCAGAGAAAATCAGGTGTAGCCATAATGATATCAGATGAAACAGACTTCAAGGTGAAAAAGATAGCAAGAGACAAAGATGGACATTTCATAATGGTGAAGGGGACTGTACAACAAGAAGACATAACAGTCATCAATATTTATGCCCCCAATCAGGGAGCACCGAAATACACCAAGCAACTACTAACAGAACTAAAGGGAGAAATTGACCAAAACACAATTATACTAGGGGACTTAAATACATCATTGACAGCTATGGATAGATCATCCAAACAGAAAATAAATAACGAAATAGTAGCCCTAAATGACACATTAGATGAAATGGACATAATTGACATTTATAGAGCACTTCATCCTAAAACATCAGACTATACATTCTTTTCTAGTGTACATGGAACATTCTCAAGGATAGACCATATATTGGGACATAAAATCAGTCTCAACAAATTTAAGAAGATTGAAATCATACCATGCATATTCTCTGATCACAAGGCTTTGAAATTGAATATCAACTGTAAAAAGAAAGCGGGAAAAAACACAAATACATGGAGATTAAACAACATACTTTTAAAGAAGGACTGGGTCAAAGAAGAAATTAGAGGAGAGATCAAAAGATACATAGAAACAAATGACAATGAAAATACATCCTACCAAAATTTTTGGGATGCAGCGAAAGCAGTTTTAAGTAGGAAATTTATCTCATTACAGGCCTATCTCAAGAAACAAGAAAACTCCCAAATAAATAACCTCATGTTACACCTTAAAGAACTAGAAAAAGAAGAACAAGTAAAACCCAAGGTCAGCAGAAGAAAGGAAATAACAAAAATTAGAGCAGAACTAAATGAAATAGAGAACAAAAAGACAATAGAAAAAATTAATGTGACAAAGAGCTGGTTCTTTGAAAAGATTAACAAAATTGACAAACCCTTGGCTAGACTTACTAAGATAAAAAGAGAGAAGACACTGATTAACAAAATCAGAAACGAAAAAGGGGAAGTTATCACGGACACCACAGAAATACAAAGGATCATCCAAGAATACTATGAAGGACTATATGCCACCAAATTCAACAACCTAGAAGAAATGGACAAGTTCTTAGAAACATATAGCCTTCCAAGGCTGAACCATGAAGAACTGGAAAATCTAAACAGACCAATCACCAGTAACAGTGCCTCCAATAAGGGCCTAATATCCAGAATATACAAGGAACTCATGCAACTCAACAAAAAAAAAAACAAACAACCCAATTGAAAAATGGGCAGAGGACTTGGAGACATTTCTCGAAAGAGGACATACAAATGGCAAATAGACATATGAAAAAATGCTCAAGATCACTAATCATCAGAGAAATGCAAATCAAAACCACAATGAGATATCACCTCACCCCAGTCAGAATGTCGATCATCAACAAAACAAATAATAACATGTGTTGGAGAGACTGCGGAGAAAAAGGAACCCTCATACACTGTTGGTGGGAATGCAGACTGGTGCAGCGATTATGGAAGGCCGTGTGGAGGTTCCTCAAAGAATTACGAATAGAATTGCCATATGACCCAGCAATCCCTCTCCTGGGTATCTACCCAAAAAATCTGAAAACATTTAGAGATAAAGACACGTGTGCTCCAATGTTCATTGCAGCTTTGTTTACAGTGGCCAAGACATGGAAACAACCAAAATGTCCTTCGATAGATGAATGGATAAAGAAGTTGTGGTAAATATACACAATGGAATACTATTCGGCGGTAAGAAAAGATGATATAGGAATATTTGTGACAACATGGATGGATCTTGAGGGTGTAATGCTGAGCGACAAAAGTCAGACAGAAAAAGCAGAGAACCATGTGATTTCACTCATATGTGGTATATAAACCAAAAACAACAAAAGAAGACGACAAACAAATGAGAAATAGAAACTCATAGACACAGACAATAGTTTAGTGGTTACCAGAGGGTAAGGGGTGTGGGGGGTGGGGGGTGGGAGATGAGGGTAAGGGGGATCGAATATATGGTGATGGAAGGAGAACTGACTCTGGGTGATGAACACACAATGGGATTTATAGATGATGTAATACAGAATTGTACACCTGAAATCTATGTAATTTTACTAACAATTGTCACCCCAATAAATTTAATAAAATAAAAAAAAAGACATAGTGTAGCTGAATGGATAAGAAAACAAGACCCATGTATATGCAGTCTACAAGAAACCCACCTCAGACAGAAAGACACACATAGACTGAAAGTAAAGGTATGGAAAATGATATTTCATTCAAATGGAAATTAGAAAAAAAATGGGGTAGCAATACTTATATGAGACAAAATAAATTTTAAAATGAAGGCTATAATTAGAGACAAAGAAGTACATTACAAAATGATAAAGGGATCAAGCCAAGAAGAAGATATGACACTTTAACAACAATATAGGGCTTTCAGATATTTTAATTCAGCACATCAAGTCCCAAACTGTTCATAACTGGAAACTGATCTTATAGTATTAAACAACACACTCTAAAAACAAACTTGGTACTTCAGATGTGCAGCAAATTCTAGATCAAGTTGTCTAATGGCTTTCAATAGGAAAACCTATGAAGCATGAAGACAATGAGAACTATATCACATCTTCTATGTAGCTTTGCCACTGTGACACCCCACCCTTATCTCTAATAGATAATAATTCTCCATCCCATTAAATGTTTACTTTGGCATCCAGCCATTTACTACCCTGAACTGTTATTTAAAGATAGCATGTCTATATGTTATGCTATCTTTTGCTTTCCCTCAGCTCTTAAATAGCATCAATTGTTGAATTTATTAACATAAACTATTGCCTCTATTGACACAGGTAAATTTATTTTAATAATTTTATATACTAAGTACCACCCATAAAGAGAAAAGACATGCATTAAAATTTGAATACTGATTTTTAGCAATTAGTATATTTAGATTGAATTCCTTGAAGGCAGAGTATGGGTCTTATACATATTTTTATTTTCTGTACCTAGCAGATTGTATATGTCACAGTATTTTTTTTTTTTTTTAGTCTTCAACTACATTCTTTTTTATTATTAAAATAGTATACAATTCTATAATACATCATCCGTATATCACATTATGTGCTCACCACCCAGAGTCAGTTCTCCTTCCATTACCATATATTTCATCCCCTTTACCCTCATCTACCACAGTATATTTTTTAGGGAATGAACAAATAAGCGATTTATTTTTTTTTCCTACTGGTAATTTTTAAGTATTTAGGACTTTTAAATCTATAGAAGTCTGTTTATTTTCTCAAATGGTAAACATTTAAACCTATGGCCTCAAAAATAATACTGCAAAGGCATTTTAATTTAGGCAACTTGGAGGTACCAGTCATAAATCAGAAGTTAAAAATCATTAATTTATGACATTAATTTGTCTTATTGTTTCAAATGTGAGTTATTCGTCAAGTTTATCTTAGAAATGTTTAAATATATATTATTGATACCAAATTCATGACATATTAATACTTACAATCAAAAGAATAGGTGTAATGGCAAACCAGCAAGCTCTCCACCACAGCCAGAATATCCACCTTTTTGCTCCAATCATCATTTCTATATCTTCAATGAATCTGTTTCCTCCTTAAAAAAAAAAAAAAAAAAGTGTGCATTCAGCCCTTGCTCATGTTTTTCTCCTTTACTCATTGTGGCCCCAAATTTTCTATCTGAACATTTTCCTATACTGCAGCAATGACACATACAGCTTTATATTTTTTATTAGCTTCAGGTGTAATAGTTAGACATTTACACCACTCAGAAAGTGATAACCCCTCTCCCCCAATCTACTAATCCTCTGACATCATATATAGCTGTTACAATTCCATTGACTCTATATCCTATGCTGTACTCCACATCCTGTGACTGTATATATATATATATATATATATATATATATATATATATATATATATATATATATATAAAATTATAGTTGACATTCAATATTATTCAGCTTCAGTTTCAGGTATCTACACTATCTCAGTGGTCAGGTATCTACACTGTCTCCGTAATAAGACAAGTGCTTATCTGACATCCTACAAAATCTTTACAACATTATTATATACTCCCCAAACTGTCTTTCATAAACCTATGGCAATATTGTGGCTACCAATGTGTGTGCTTTCTAATCCCCTCACCTTCTCCCTCATCCCCACCCCTCTCCCATCTAGCAACCATCAGTTTTTTCTCTATATTTCTGAAACTGTTTCTGTTTAGTTTGCTCATTTATTCTGTTCTTTAGATTCCAGCTTTACATTTTATTCATATGTTTTTGCCCAGTTAGATTATACTTTACTATTATAGTACACATAATGTAAAGGAATCAAATTATTTTAATAAAATATGTAGATAAATGTATAGTCATTATTTACCATAAATCCAGATGATTCCTATTACTTCCAGGATAGCGGCAATCAAAATGCCCCATCCAGCACAGAAGTGGTCAATCAGATGAACCCAGTAAATTCCAGCCTACCAAAAAAATCAATTACTTTTAAGTATAGTTTTAATTATTTTTATGATTGATGAGACATTCCAATTGAATCTATTAATTTTATTTTACTGTATGCTCCTTGGTTTCACCTCTGCCAAAAATGCAAAAATTAATATTTTCAAATGTGAACCCAAATGTGGATTTAAATATCTAAAAAATGATGCATCTTTTATCTTGTACTGAGTCACTTGGGGGAAAAATAAGCATTTAGAATAGTTGATTATCAAAATAAAATGCAGTGTCTGTGTGTTCTGTAGTCGCAGCCAAGAAATATAGTGTATGTTTAAAGTCTGTAACTTTATTGCAATTGGGGAAATTGACCATTATTGGGCCTCCTCCCCCTCTGTCAAATATACTTATGATTGAAATTGTGCTATAATGGGGGGAAAGTCTAGGCTAAAACAGAAAAACTTCATCTAAGTCAGACTTAGATTTGTCATTAAACATCCTTTTAAACCTTGGTTTCCTCATTTAGATTACAAAGTATGTTCCAAATAATGTTTTGTCTATAAGAAAATACTAAAATATACCTGAGTTACACAGACGAGACCAAGGAGAAACAAAACCAAGCAGCAACCCAAAGTTATGGGAACCCTCATTTTCTTCATCACTTTAGGAAATAAATCTTGAATCGTTGTTGTAATCGTTTCTTCAGAAGGGAAAATAAAATGGAATGTTACAGGTCAACTCATTTGCCAATAAATTTAATCACAGAATTCAACTTCTATTAATGAAATTTATAAATATATGTTGAGAATATAGTCTGGCCCCTACTCCAGGCTTTTAAAAAACAATAGGGTCCTTTCTCTTGGCAGTCACCCTTTCTCAGTTCTGATAAAAATGAAATGCAGCTCAATTTGTCATTTTTAGTCTGTTTGATAAGGTTGTCATTGGTAACAACTATATGGTAACAGGTCCCCGAGGGCTGAAGTAGTTTGAAAGTTATAGGGACAGAAGAATTCTAGTACAACTTTTAAATAAGGTGAATATTTGAACAAATGCATGAAGACAGAAAGGCCTTCCAGGTTTAAGAAATAAATGTGTTCAATGAAACAGGATACTGGCTAAAAGTAGAAGGATGTATGAGTGTAGGATTAAGAAACATGTTTGAAATTTTTCAGGGCTTTGAAAGTCAATTAGAGGAGCCTGGAATTTATCCTATAAATAATAAGCTATTAAAGTGTTTCATGTAAGAAGTTGATAAAATAAAAGCTGTTTCATAATTTCTGGGCATGCACCCTAGGGAAAATTCTGATATGTACATAGAGCCATAGGCAAGAATAATCATTTCAGCAGTGTATGTTTTAAGAACTGGAAATAATCCAAATGCCCATCATTATGGCAACAGATTGTGAGTTAATTAGATCTATACGTCTGTACATCAACAGACATTCATAATATATATAAAAGACAACTGTCAAAATGGTAAATATGTTCACATATTTATGTGAACATTTCAAATTTTATGTTACTTATGGGTACACATAAATTGTATACAAACATGGACTGAGTAACATACATCATTCATGGTGATGGTTGCTTCTAGGAAGGAAGAAATGCGAATTATATTAGCGAGAGAGAAATAGGGGACTTCAAATTTACCTGTAACACTTTATTTTCCTAAAAAATATCTGCAACAAATAGGATAAAATATTAATACTTTTCCCTCTTGGATGGCTATACATGAGTACTTTGTATTATTAAAATTTAAGTTAAAAAGAATTTCAGAAAGATCATTATGAGAGTAAATACTAAGGGAGGAAACAAGGGTAAGAAAAGGATATTTTTAAGTGCAGGAAACATGAGTACAATATAAGAGGGATAGGTTAACACTGGGAGTATTACTTACCAATGGAAGCAAACTGAGAGTCGAGACCCAAAGTCAAAAGCATGAAGAAAAACAATATGGACCAAAATGGCCCACCTGGAAGTTGGGCTAGAGCTTCTGGATAAGCAATGAATGCCAAATCAAAACCTAAGAAAAATGTATGGTACTTTAATTTAAATTAGTTACAAAGAACATTCACATAGTTGGACATTTTCCAAATAAGATACTAGAAAAATCTGATTTTAATTTGGCAACCCAGTCCATGATATACATTCTTTAGCAACTATTTCACTTTTTAAAATTTTTAACTTGGTTTTTCTATGATGTGATAATGTGAACGTGTGACATGAATTAAGCTAGTGCAATCAATTTTGTAAATGGTACATTTCTTACATAAGAAATCTTAATTATTTCAATGACTTTGTTTAACTGATTTTATTTTTTTAAAATTGATGAAGAATAACAACTTTCTTAAAGTCCAGAAACCTAAATTAGGTAACCCTATCTTAGCCCAGAAATTCTAAAACAATTACACTACCAAAAAAGATATGTTTATGGAACTAATTTTTTAGTCTTCAACCATCTCTCCAAATGTCTACCAAGAATCAGAATTGAATCTTATTTTCGATGTGATGTATATTACCTTTCTAGATTTTAAAAAATTTAATTATGTTACGTGATACTTAGTTTTAAGTATTTTAATTTTCTCCAACCTCCCAGAGGACTGACATAGGATACAGGAGAATTTGCTTCTAGTCTAGGCTCTGTCACTTCATAATTATTTGATCTTCTGCAAGAGGTAACATTTCTGCACATCCATCCACTCCTCTGTAAATGAAGAGCTGGACACTAGATGATCTCCACGGTCCCTTCTAGTCCTAACATTCTATTTTCATTCATCTGTCTCTCAATGAAATGATATTAACCATAAATAAAAATTTAGTAAGGAATTCCTACTTAAAAGAACCTAGAATTATTTTCCTAAGACTCTTTAGCCAAGTAATTAAGCATCCTTAGCTAATATCTTTAAAATTAGGAAGTTCATTAATCAGATTACTTTCAAGCTGGACATTCAAAGTCACTTGGGTTTCTATCTAAATTATATTAATGTGTTTTAAAAATTCAGACCCAATGCTATAATTGTACATAGAGGAATAGAAGATGATAGATAGATAGATAGATAGATAGATAGATAGATAGATAGATAGATAGATAGATGATAGATACAGACTATAGACTATATAGTTTCTCATATATACATATATATATATATATATATATATATATATATATATATATCAATAAAAGATGTATATATCAGGATGCCAAAAATGAATATAAGTGGCCACTTTGGTCAACGTTGCTCAAGCAGCAGTTTGCTGTAATCAGAAGTGTCTGGACACTGATGGTAACCACTTTGAGCATCTCTTGTAATTGCAGAAGTCAAACGTGACTTTTATTCATCTTTTGTTATCAGCATATATTGAGTAGTACAATTTTAATATAGTTTTCTTTTCTTAAAATGTGTATACACCATACATTTGATTGCTTTTATACTCATCTACCACCTCCCTCCCCCCCACCCTCTGGTAACCGCTAAACGAGAACTGACTCTGGGTGGTGAGCACACAGTGTGATATAGATGATGTAGTACAGAATTGTACACCTGAAACCTATGTAACTTTACTAAACATTGTCACCCCCATAAACTTTAATTTTAAAAAAGTATACATTTTTGGATATATATATATATATATATATGTGTGTGTGTGTGTGTGTGTGTGTGTGTGTATGCATAAATGAAGACAATATATGTAAAGTGCTCAGCATGATGCCTTATACTTGTAATTATGCAGTAAGTAGTTCATATTAAGGACTAAACAAAATTCAAAAAACAGTCTTATTAAAAACAATTGATCTCAAATATAGTATTCTTTTTTCAGATCACCTAAGAATTATTCCATCATTAAAACAACGAAGCTATACAAAATGAAATGAGAAAGAAAATGCAATATTCTAAATCTTGAGCACTTTAAGTAAATGCTGTAAAATATGAGTGTCCCTCAAATGAGCTATATTGAATTAATCAAACTTAATAATATATAGCATTCCATACCTGATTTTACAACTTGAGAGACTTCTTTTCCAGATATGTGAGCCATGTGTCCCAATATAGAAAAAATAGCAAATCCAGCAAACACACTCGTGAGGCAATTTGTCAAACAAACCACAATGGCATCTGAGAAGCAATTGTTATTGAACTTATTGTAAGATGATAGAGCAACTAAGCCACCCCAAGCCACTGAAAGGGAGTAAAATATCTGAGTGGCAGCATCTTTCCAAACCTATAAGAGAAAATTTAATAATTAAAAACATACATTCTTAATTTTTATTTGCATAAAATATTTTATATATACAAATGAAAAATATTATAAATAACAATGAAATAAACACCCACGTACTCACTACTCAGCTTAAGAAATACAATGTTATCAGTTTTTGTTTGTTTGTTTGTTTTTTAAGGAAGGCAAAGCTCACAGTGGCCCATGCGAGGACTGAACCAGCAACCTTGGTGTTATCAGCACCATGCTCTAACCAACTGAGGTAACCGGCCAACCTCTGGAATCAGTTTTGTAAAGACCCTGTATGCCCCTTCCTGATCATATCAGCCTTCCAACCTCTGGCGATAACTGCTATCTGGACTTCTGTAGTTATCATTTTCTTGTTTTTCTTTATATTTTCACCACATAAATATGTAAACATAAACACAAGGCATTTAGCTTTGCATGTTTTTGAAATTATAGAAAAGTTTTCTTAATGTATGCAATCTTACACAATTTTTTCATTCAGTATTGTATGAGATTTATCCTTTATCAATTTGAAATTTCAACTTTGTAAGTCAAAAATGAAAGAATATAAGTAAATTCATATGGTTCGGTTAAATACATGTAGTTTTCAACATTTTTGTCACTATTGTATTGACCCACTGTGTATACCACACTTAAACACTTTATTCTGTTCATGGACATTGAGGTTGTTTATTATTTTGCTATTAGAAACAATGTAGCTGTGAGTATTCTTTTATGTCTCCTCATACCTAGTTGTGAAACTGTGATCTCACAGAGTATATGAATCTTTTTCTTTTTTACTAAATATTGCCAAATTATTCTTCAAAGTGGTTTGTACCACTTCACACCCCACCAGCTAGCTATGAGATTTCCCATTCCTCCACATCCTTGCTAACATTGGTCAGAATTTTGAATATGGTCTAATCTAGTGGCTTTGAAATGAAGGTTGATTAATCTAATGACTTATACAGTTTAGCATATTTTTATGTGTTTATATTCCATAGTTAGGTTTTAACTCCTCTGTGAAATTTCTGTTCATGTCTTTTGCCAAATTTGTTTGGCTTATTTGCCTTATTGGAACTCTGGGAATACTTTGTGTAATTTGCATTCTAATCCTTTGTCTATATGTTAATTTCTTCCTCCCAATTTCTGGCTTATAATTTAATCTGTTAACATTGTGTCTTTGGATGAACCAAGAATTTTGTTGTTGTTTTAATATAGCTGAAGGTGTCCAACTTTGCTTTTATGTATTGACCTTGATTTCTCTAATTTAAAAAAAAATCATTAACCTAAGGTCATAAACGTACTATGCTATATTTTCTCCTAAGGAAATTAAAGTTTAGCTTATAATGTTGTTGTTGTTTTTTATCTTTAGTACAGTATTTTATTAGAGATTTTCTCTACTTACATTTTTGTATTAACATGTCATTTCTTTTTAGAAATGATAATAATTATGTTAGCTATGACAGTGATAGTAACTGATTTATTTAAAGTACTTATTTTGGTTAACTTCGTGGTTTACAACATATGTCCATTCCTCCTCCGCCACCTTTTTTTTCTTTTTTTCTGCTTTGCTATTTGCTCATCTTTGAAATACAAAGGCCCAAAAACTAGGGTGTGTGGGAGGCAAATACACTGTCCATCACAAAGCGTTTAACAAAGCGTTCCAAGCAGGATGCCTCTTGCATTCTCTTCTAAACAAAAATGAGTTTAGCATCTAAAGCACATTGGGATATGGTTGCCATAAATGATAGATGACATTGTGTTGCTCCTGTAGCATTGTGGTATTTGAAAGGTACTATTAATTAGTTTTTCTTCAAAATATTCCTGCAGGGAAGGATGGAGCAGTAACTTTTTCTGAGTTCTACTAAGGAGTAATTTATGCAGTAATCTCATGCAAACCAAAGCCTATTAAACTAATTTGTGTTTACAAGTTATAATGTTGTTTTCAATTCAACTTTAATTGACACTGTGCATATTAAAAATCCTGGATGTCACAGAAATGGTGGCGTGAGGTCAGCCTCTTGAAATCTCTCCTGGAATTTACAACAAATTGAACAGCTATAATTCCACAAAGGCTTCCCCCCACAGCAGACAGTCAAGATAAGAGAAATCATCTAAAGGTGGGAAAATTGGACGAAAGGTGAGCAGGGAAACGGGAAGTGTGGAGACACAGGCCGCACGGGCTCAGGATGCAGACTGGAACTCAGAGCTTCGAGCTCCCTGCACTCCAGAACTACTGCAGCTGCAGGACAGGGAAGAACTCAGACTGCTAGTGCTCCCTGTATATTCTCTCAGTCCTGAATGAGAGATGAGCATATAACACAGCTGAACCCAACGCTCACAGTAGAGACCTCGGAGAAAAGACTGAGGGAAGAAGGCTGAAAACAGTGGTTTAAGCCTTCACTGCCAAGCAGAGAATGGAAGCCTCAGGCACTGAGACTAGCTGTCCCCTCCCTACCCTCCCAGACCTCACCCTACTACCTCCTGCCCTGTGCTAAAAGGGGAACAGTTGCAGTGTCAGATCAAAAGAACAGAATATGTGCAGTTCTAAGGACGGCGGCCCACAGCCATGGATTCATTCCAACTAGTTTGAGCGAAGGGGAGGGAGCCTTGGATACAGGACTGGCTGTGTTATTTTGCTATTAGAAACAATGTAGTTGTGAGTAGTCTTTTGCTGCCATTGCTCAGAACCAACTCTCACAACCCACTTCACTCCTGCCCCAAACTATCAGGGTAGATCCCTGCACAGTTAAACAGAACCACTGAAAGACACAGGCTCTGAATCTGCTGCAAGGAGGGCTTTGGAATTTCAGAAGCTCTGCAAATCCCTAAGCTGAGGTGGTGTACTGAGATCCATGTGACCTGCTCACAGAGGAATAGCCCACCTTCCAGAGAATTTCCCCATTGTGTGAGAAGCTGGAACAGTGAAGAGAAAATATAACACTACAGCACAAGAGAGAATAAAATGCTGCAGTCGGAAAGAAAATAAAAATTCTACCGACACACACAGGAAAGCAAAACAAAAGACCTCTTCCTATCAACCTGTTGCAGAACGCAATCCTGTAGGTGACTCAGAAGAGAAATAATTATTCATTAATTGCCATGAATAACCAAAGTAACAAGGCAGATCAGAAAGAAAATGAAAAGTCTCCAGAAAATGAACTTAAGACATGGAAATATGTTAACTTAAATTATAGAGAACTCAAGAGTGCAGTTCTGAAAAAACTCAATGAGATGCAAAACACAGACAGGCAGATTAATGAACTCAGAAACACAATCAGAGAACAAAAAGAACATTTTACCAAAGACATGGAAATGTTAAAAAAAAAAAAAAGAATCAAATAGAATTTCTGGAGATTAAGAACTCAGTAAAAGAAATGAGAATGAAATACCCAGCTTAGGTAATAGAGTTGACCAGATGGAGGAAAGAATCACTAATGTTGAAGGTAGAACTCTGGAAATGACACAGATGGAAGAAGAGAGAGACTTGAGACTTAAAAGAAATGAAAGAACTCTACAAGAACTTTCTGACTCCATCAGAAAGAGCAATATAAGAATAATGGGTGATGAACACACATGGGATTTATAGATGATGTAATACAGAATTGTACACCTGAAATCTATGTAATTTTACTAACAATTGTCACCCCAATAAATTTAATAATAAAAAAAAAAAGAATAATGGGCATTCCAGAAGGAGAAGAAAGGGAGAAGGGAACAGAGACTATATTCAAACAAATACTTGACGACAACTTCCCAAACTTGTAGAGAGAACTGAATCCTCAAAACCAAGAAGCAAATAGAACACCTAATTACCTAATCCCAACAGGCCTTCTCCAGGGTACATTGTACTAAAGCTATCAAAAATTTTGACAAAGAAAGAATCCTCAAGGCAGCCAAGGAAAAGAAGACAGTAACATATAAAGGAAAGCCCATTAGGTTATCATCAGATTTTTCAGCAGGAATTCTAGAAACCAGAAGGGAGGGGAATCAATTATTCAAATTATTGAAAGAGAGAAACTATGAGCCAAGAATAACACATCCAGCAAAGATACCATTTAGATATGAAGGATGAATAAGGACGTTTCCATACACAAAAGTTGAGGGAATTTTCTAACACAGGACCTGCACTACAAGAAATACTGAAGGAGGTTACTCAATCCGAAGCAAAAAAGCAAAAGAATATGAAACCATGTCTGTCTGTATTATGAACAGACAGACAGAAGCAATAAATGGCAACCTCTACATGAAATAGAACACTGTACATTTAAACATAACACAGGAAGAAAAACAAAACATTTAGAAAAAAAGACAGGAGAAAGACAACTTGCTACTGCAGTGCAGATCAACTCACAGCATAAATAGGGATAACGTGTGACAACAAAAACATAAAAAGAGAGAGAGTAAGGTCTGATTATGCAAAGGGGAATGGAGAAGTGAAGCATGATGAAGAAAATTGAATACTCTAAATATGAATCTGTCTTTTTCATAAACTTAATGGCAAACACACACAAAATAAATCCACAGCTGAAATATATAACATTACGAAAAAGAAGAAACACAAGGAAAAATCAAAGAATACCACCACCCTGAAATAATAGACAGCAACATAAAGGCAAAGAAACAATGGAGACACTGTCCTATCAGAAAACTGGGGATATAATGATAGGAAATACTCATATATCAATTATAACCCTAAATATAAATGGACTGAACTCACCAATAAAAAGGAACAGAGTACCAGATTGGATAAAAAAAAAAACTAAGCATAATCATATAGTGCCTCCAAGAGACACATCTATAGGTAAAAGTTTAGACTCAAAGAGAAAGGGTGGAAAATGACACTACTAGCATATGGTATTCAGAGAAAATCAGGAGTAGCTATACTAATATCAGATGAAACAGACTTCAAGACAGAAAAAGGTAACGAGAGACAAAGATGGACATTTCATAATGATAAAGGGGACTACACAACAAGAACACATAACCGTAATCAATATTTATGCCCTCAATCAGGGAGCAAGGAAGTATACCAAGCAAGTACTAAGAGAAATAAACGGAGAAATTGACCAAAATGCAATTATAGCAGGGGACCTAAACACATCATTGACAGCTATGGATAGATCATCCAAACTGAAAATATAAAAATAAACATCAGCCCTAAATGACACATTGGATAAAAGGGACATAATTGATACTAATAAAGCACTTCAGCTTAGAACATCAGATTATACATACTTTTCTAGGGTACATGGAACATTCTCAAGTATAGATCATATATTGGGACATAAAACTACCTTCAGCAAATTTAAGAAGATTGAAATCATACCAAGAATGTTCTCTGATCACAAGGCTTTGAGATTGGATATCAACTGCAAAAAAAAGGCAGGAAAACCCATAAATATGTGGATATTAAACAACATAATTTTAAAGAACAACTGGGTCAAAGAAGAAATAAGAGGAGAGATCAGAAAATACATAGAAACAAGTGACAATAAAAATACATCCAACCAAAATTTTGGGGATGCAGAAAACGCAGTTTTATGAGTGAAATTTACATCATTAGAGGCCTTTCTCAAAAAACAAGAAAAATCCCAGATAAATAACTTCATGTTACACCTTTTCGAACTAGAAAAAGAAGTTCAATTGAAACCCAAAGTAAGCAGAAGGAAGGAAATAATAAAAATCACAGCAGAACTAAATGAAATAGAGAACAAAAAGACAATAGGAAAAATTGATGAGACAAACAGCAGGTTTTTTGAAAAGATTAATAAAATTGACAAACCCTTGACTAGACTCATTAAGAGAAAAAGAGAAAGGACACAAATAAACAAAATCAGAAATAAAAACGGGGAAGTTATCATGGATGCCAAAGAAATACAAAGGATCATCCAAGAATATTATGAAAGATTTTATGCCATATGCCATCAAATTCAAAAGCCTAGAAGAAATGGACAAGTTCTTAGAAACATACACCATACCTAGGTTGATTCACAAAGAATTGGAAAACAAATAGACCGATCACCAGTAAGGAAATTGAATCAGTCATCTGAAACCTTCCCAAAAGCAAAACTCCAGGTCTGGATGGCCTCCCTAGTGAATTCTACCAAACATTCGAAGACAATCTAATACCTGCCCTACTCAAACTCTTCCCAAAAATTGAAGAAGAGACAATATTCCTAACTCATTTTATAAAGCCAGCATTACCCTGATACCAAAACCTGGTAAGCATAATACAAAAAAATAAAATTACAGACCAATATCTTTGATGAATATAGATGCAAAGTTCATAAACAAAATTCTAGCAAATCAAATGAAACAATGCATTAAAAAGTATTACGTCATGATCAAGTGGGGTTCATCCCAGAGGCACAAGGATGGTTCAACATAAGCAAAACATCAATGTGATACACCACATAAACAAAATGAAGGGTTAAAAATCATATATATATATATACATATATACAGAAAAAGCAGTTGACAAGATAAACCATACATTTATGATTAAAACACTTAATAAAATAGTCATAGAAGGAAAATATCTTAACATAATAATGGCCATATATGACAAATATTCAGCTACTATCATAATTAAAGGTCAAAAACTGAAGCGTAATGCTCTATGTTCATGAACACGACAGGGCTGTCCCCTATCACTTCTGCTTTTCAACATATCATTGGAAGTCCTAGCCAGAGCAATAAGGCAAGATAAAGAAATAAGAGGCATCCAAATTGGGAATGAAGAGGTTAAATTGTAATTTTTTGAAGATGACATGATATTATATATGGAAAACCCTTACTGACAATTGTCAACCCAATAAATTTTAATTAAAAAAAACCGCTAAAGACTCCACCAAAAAGCTATTAGAAACAATAAACGGATACAGTAAAGTTGCCAGCTACAAAATCAACATACGAAAGTTTATTGCATTCCTATATATTAATAATGAAATCTCAGGAAAAGAAATTAAAAAATACAATTCCTTTTCAATTGCAACAAAAAGACAAAACACCTAGGAATAAAGTAAACCAAGGATGTGAAAGATTTATACACTGAAAAGTATAAGACATCTTTAAAACAAATTGAAGAAGACACAAAAAAATTGAAAGACATTCCATGTTCATGCATGGGAAGAATCAACATAGTTAAAATGGCCATATTACCTAAAACAATATACAGATTTAATGCAATCCCTGTCGAAATCCCAGTGTTATTTTGTAAAGAAATAGAAGAAAAAATCATCAGATTTGTATGAAACAAAAAAAGACCCTGAATATCCAAATCAATCCTAGCAATAAGCAACAATGCTGGAGGTATCTCACTCCCTGACTTTAGCTTATACTACAGAGCAACAATAATCAAAGCAGTATGATATTGGCAAAAAAACAAACAAAACAAAAAAGAAAAACAGACACACAGACCAATGGAATAGAATTCAGAATCCAGAAATAAACCCCCAGAAACATAGACAGATCATTTTTGACAAAGAAGCCAAAAACATACAATGGAGAAAAGACAGCCTCCTCAATAAATGGTGCTGGGAGAATTGGAAAGCCATGTGCAAATGAATGAAACTAGACTGCTATCTGTAACCATGTACAAAAATTAATTCAAAATGGATCAAAAATCTAAACATAAGACTTGAACAATAAACTGCATAGCAGAAAAAATTGGTCCTAAACATGTATCTTGGGTTCAAAGAGCACTTTATAAGTTTGAGTCAAAAGGCAAGGGAAGTAAAAGCTAAAATAAATGAATCAGACTATATCAAACTAAAAAGCTTCTCCAGAGCAAAAGAAACCATCAACAAAATAAAGAGGGAAACAACGGAATGGAAGAAGATTTTTGAAAACAACACCTCCAATAAGTGGCTAATATCCAAAATACATAAGGACCTTATACAACTCAAAAAGCAAAAAACAAACAATCCAATTAAAAAATGGGGAGAGGACTTGAAGAGACATTTCTCCAAAGAGGACATACAATAGCCAATAGACATGAAAATATTATCAACATCACTAATCATCAGAAAAACGCAAATAAAAACCACAATTAGATATCACCTCACCCCAGTTAGAATGGCCATCATCAACAAGACAAACAGTAACAAGTGTTGGAGAGGCTGTGGAGAAAAAGGAACCCTCATACAGTGTTGGTGGGAATTCAGATTACGGTACCTGCTTTGCAAGGCAGTGTAGAAGGTCCTCAAAAAAATAAGAATAGGACTTCTGGAAAAATGGCGAAGTGAGGTGAGCCTCTGTAAAGCTCCCCTGGAATTTACAAAGAATCTAACAACAAAAACTCCACAAAGGACTCCCTGCACAGCAGACAGGCAAGACGAAGAGGCCCACTACCGACTGAAATCACCTACAGGTGAGAGATTCGCGCGAGTGGAGGCAAAAGGGAAGGGAGAAGTGTGCGGAGACGGAGCCGCGCAGGCGCAGGACGCAGACCTAGCACAGTGCTCCAAGCACGCTGCTTCCCGGAACTACCACAGCTGCGGGAGAGGGAAGAACTCGGACTGCTAGGGCTCCGCCAGGGCTCCACAGGGCTGAGGGGACAGCATATAACACGGCTGAACCCAACGCTCACGGCAGAGACCTCGGAGAAAAGACTGAGGGAAAAAGGCTGAAAACGGTGGTTTAAGCCCTCACTGCTGAGCAGAGAGCGGACCCTTAGGCACTGAGACTAGCCGCCCCCTCCGTACCCTCCCAGAGCTCGCCCCGCCCCCACCTGCCCGGTGCTGGAGGCGAAACAGTAGCAATGTCGGATCAAAACAACAGAAAATTTGCTGTTTTGAGAACTGTGGGCCGCAGACACAAATTCACAGCCCAACTAGTTCCGGCAAAGGGGAGGGAGCTGTGGAAGCAGGACCGGCTGTGGTGGTGGTCTCCGCCATTGCTCTGGGCCACCTCTCACAACTCACCCGACCCCACCTATCTGGGCGGATCCCTGCAGGAGTAAACAGAACTGCTGAAACATACGGGCTCTGAATCAGGAGCTGGAAGAGCTTTGGAACATCAAAAGCTCTCCACATACCCACCGGGACACTGCCCTGTGACCTAGACGAACTATTAACAGAGGAGAAGCCCGTCTCCCAGGGAATCCCCCATTGTGTGAGAAGTTGGAATAGTGCAGAGAAAACATAGCACTACCATGTGGGAGAAGAAAAATAAGTTGCAGTTGGAGAAATAATAAAACATTCTACCAACAAGTACTGGAAAACAAAAGAAAGACCGCTTTCCTATCAACCTGTTGCAGAAGTCACTCCTGTAGATGTCTAGGAAGAGAAATAGTAAACCAGTAATCGCCATGAATAACCAAGGCAACAAGATAGCTCAGAAAGAAAGTGAAAATCTCCAGAGAAGGCACTTAAAGATACAGAAATATGTGACTTAAATGACAGAGAATTCAAGATTGCAGTTCTGGAAAAACTCAACGAGATACAAGAAAACACAGATAGGCAGTTAAATGAACTCAGAAACTCAATCAAAGAACAGCATGAGCATTTTACGAAAGAGATTGAAATTTTAAAAAAGAACCAAATAGAATTTCTGGAGATTAAGAACTCAATAGAAGAAATTAAGAATGAAATAACCAGCTTAGGTAGTAGAGTTGACCAGATGGAGGAAAGAATCAGTGACATCGAAGATAGAAACCTGGAAATGACACAGATAGAAGAAGAAAGAGACTTGAGACTTAAAAGAAATGAAAGAACTCTACAAGAACTTTCTGACTCCATCAGAAAGAGCAATATAAGAATAATGGGCATACCAGAAGGAGAAGAGAGAAGGGAACAGAGAATATATTCAAACAAATTGTCGATGAGAACTTCCCAAATTTGTGGACAGAACTGGACCCTCGAATCCAAGAAGCAAATAGAACACCTAGTTACCTCAATCCCAACAGGCCTTCTCCAAGGCACATTGTATTGAAGCTGTCTAAAATCAACGACAAAGAAAGAATCCTCAAGGCAGCCAGGGAAAAGAAGACGGTAACTTACAAAGGAAAGCCCATTAGATTATCATCAGATTTTTCAGCAGAAACTCTACAAGCCAGGAGGGAGTGGAACCAAATATTCAAACTATTGAAAGAGAGAAATCATGAGCCAAGAATAATATATCCAGCAAAGATATCCTTTAGATATGAAGGAGGAATAAAGACCTTTCCAGACATACAGAAGCTGAGGGAATTTTCTAATAAACGACCTGCACTACAAGAAATACTAAAGGAGGCTATTCGACAACCATCAACAGGGACAATTTGTGGAAACCAAATTCAAAAAGGGGGAGAGTAAAGGCCTGAACTGGAATATGGGAATGGAGAAAGTAAGTGTGCTGAAGATAATGGAATACTCTAAATATCAAACTTACTTTTACATAAACTTAAGGGTAACCACTCAAAAATAAATCCAGAACTGAAATATATACTGAAATAAAAGAAGAAACAGAGGGAAACATCATAGAATACCACCACACAGAAATAATAGACAACAACAAGAAGGCAAAGAAACAATGGAGACACAGCCTTACCTGAAAACTAAAG
The DNA here is from genome assembly GCF_036562045.2 of Rhinolophus sinicus. Classification (NCBI taxonomy): domain Eukaryota; kingdom Metazoa; phylum Chordata; class Mammalia; order Chiroptera; family Rhinolophidae; genus Rhinolophus; species Rhinolophus sinicus. The sequence continues at coordinate 80,228,286 of NC_133768.1, read as the reverse complement.
ACCGAATGACAGGAAATCCTCACATAGCAATAATCACCCTACATGTAAATGGACTGAACTCACCAATAAAAAGGCACAGAGTAGCAGATTGGATCAAAAAGCTAAACCCAACCACATGCTGTCTCCAAGAGACACAGCTCAGCTACAAGGAAAAGCATAGACTCAAAATGAAAGGGTGGAAATTGACTCTCCAAGGAAATGGTACCTAGAGAAAATCAGGTGTAGCCATACTGATATCAGATGAAACAGACTTCAGGGTGAAAAAAGTAACGAGAGACAAAGATGGACATTTCATAATGGTAAAGGAGACTGTACAACAAGAAGACATAACAGTCATCAATATTTATGCCCCCAATCAGGGAGCACCGAAATACACCAAGCAACTACTAACAGAACTAAAGGGAGAAATTGACCAAAACACAATTATACTAGGGGACTTAAATACATCATTGACAGCTATGGATAGATCATCCAAACAGAAAATAAATAACGAAATAGTAGCCCTAAATGACACATTAGATGAAATGGACATAATTGACATTTATAGAGCACTTCATCCTAAAACATCAGACTATACATTCTTTTCTAGTGTACATGGAACATTCTCAAGGATAGACCATATATTGGGACATAAAATCAGTCTCAACAAATTTAAGAAGATTGAAATCATACCATGCATATTCTCTGATCACAAGGCTTGAAGATTGGATATCAACTGTAAAAAGAAAGCGGGAGAAAACACAAATACATGGAGATTAAACAACATACTTTTAAAGAAGGACTGGGTCAAAGAAGAAATTAGAGGAGAGATCAAAAGATACATAGAAACAAATGACAATGAAAATACATCCTACCAAAATTTTTGGGATGCAGCGAAAGCAGTTTTAAGAGGAAATTTATCTCATTACAGGCCTATCTCAAGAAACAAGAAAACTCCCAAATAAATAACCTCATGTTACACCTTAAAGAACTAGAAAAAGAAGAACAAGTAAAACCCAAGGTCAGCAGAAGAAAGGAAATAACAAAAATTAGAGCAGAACTAAATGAAATAGAGAACAAAAAGACAATAGAAAAAATTAATATGACAAAGAGCTGGTTCTTTGAAAAGATTAACAAAATTGACAAACCCTTGGCTGGACTTACTAAGATAAAAAGAGAAGACACTGATTAACAAAATCAGAAACGTAAAAGGGGAAGGTATCACGGACACCACAGAAATACAAAGGATCATCCAAGAATACTATGAAGGACTATATGCCACCAAATTCAACAACCTAGAAGAAATGGACAAGTTCTTAGAAACATATAGCCTTCCAAGGCTGAACCATGAAGAACTGGAAAATCTAAACAGACCGATCACCAGTAACGAAATTGAATCAGTCATCCAAAACCTTCCCAAAAGCAAAAGTCCGGGACCAGATGGCTTCACTAGTGAATTCTACCAAACCTTCAAAGAGGATCTAATACCAATTCTGCACAAACTCTTCCAAAAACTTGAAGAAGAGACAGTACTCCCTAACTCATTTTATGAGGCCAACATTACCCTGATACCAAAACCTGGTAAGGACAGCAAAAAAAGAAAACTACAGACCAATATCTCTGATGAATACCGATGCAAAAATCCTAAATAAAATTCTAGCAAATCGAATACAACAATGCATTAAAAAGATTATTCATCACGACCAAGTGGGGTTCATCCCGGGGCACAAGGATGGTTCAACATACAAATCCATCAATGTGATACATCACATAAACAAAATAAAGGACAAAAATCATATGATTATATCAATTGATGCAGAAAAGCATTTGACAAGATACAACATCCATTTATGATTAAAACACTTAATAAAATGGGTATAGAAGGAAAATACCTTAACATAATAAAGGCCATATATGACAAGCCCTCTGCTAATCTCATAATTAATGGTGAAAAACTGAAGCCCTTTGCTCTACGTTCAGGAACACGACAGGGCTGTCCCCTATCACCTCTACTTTTCAACATAGTGTTGGAAGTCCTTGTGAGTGCAATCAGGCAAGAGAAAGAAATAAAAGGCATCCAAAATGGGAATGAAGAATTTAAATTGTCACTCTTTGCAGACGACATGATGAAAACCCTATAGACTCCACCAAAAAGCTATTATAGTCAATCAACGAATACAGTAAAGTTGCCGTTACAAAAGCAACGTACAAAAGTCCATTGCCTTCCTATATACTAAGAATGAAATCTCCGAAAAAGAAATATAAAAAACAATTCCTTTTGCAATTGCAGCAAAAAGAATAAAATACCTAGGAATAAACTTAACCAAGGATGTGAAGGACCTATATGCTGAAAACTACAAGACATTTTTGAAAGAAATTGAAGAAGACACAAAGAAATGGAAAGACATTCCGTGCTCATGGATTGGAAGAATCAACATAGTTAAAATGGCCATATTACCCAAAGCAATATACAGATTCAATGCAATCCCCATCAAAATCCCAATGGCATATTTTAAAGAAATAGAACAAAAATCATCAGATTTGTTTGGAACCACAAAAGACCCCGAATAGCCAAAGCAATCTTAAGAAAGAAGAACAATAATGGAGGTATCACACTTCCTGACTTTGGCTTGTACTACAGGGCTACAATAATCAAAACAGCATGGTATTGGCAGAAAAACAGACACATAGACCAATGGAATAGAATTGAGAACCCAGAAATAAAACCACATAAATATGGACAGATAATTTTGACAAAGAAGCTAAAACATACAATGGAGCAAAGACAGCCTCTTCAATAAATGGTGCTGGGAGAATTGGATAGCCACGTGCAAAAGAATGAAACTGGACTGCTATTTGTCACCATGTACCAAAGTTAATTCAAAATGGATCAAAGACTTAAGCATAAGACCTGACACAATAAACTGCATAGAAGAAAACATAGGTACTAAACTTATGGACCTTGGGTTCAAAGAGCATTTTATGAACTTGACTCCAAAGGCAATGGAAGTAAAAGCTAAAATAAACGAATGGAACTATATGAAACTTAAAAGCTTCTGCACAGCAAAAGAAACCATTGACAAAATAAGGAGGCCACCAACTGAATGGGAGAAGATTTTTGCAAACAGTGCCTCCGATAAGGGGCTAGTATCCAGAATATACAAGGAACTCATGCAACTCAACAACAAAAAAACAAACAACCCAATTGAAAAATGGGCAGAGGACTTGAAGAGACATTTCTCCAAAGAGGACATACAAATGGCAAATAGACATATGAAAAAATGCTCAACATCACTAATCATCAGAGAAATGCAAATCAAAACCACAATGAGATATCACCTCACCCCAGTCAGAATGGCTATCATCAACAAGACAAATAGTAACAAATGTTGGAGAGGCTGTGGAGAAAAAGGAACCCTCATACACTGTTGGTGGGAATGCAGACTGGTGCAGCCGTTATGGAAGGCAGTGTGGAGGTTCCTCAAAAAATGAAAAATAGAATTGCCATATGACCCAGCAATCCCTCTCCTGGGTATCTACCCAAAAATCTGAAAACATTTAGAGATAAAGACACGTGTGCTCCAATGTTCATTGCAGCTTTGTTTACGTGGCCAAGACATGGAAACAACCAAAATGTCCTTCGATAGATGAATGGATAAAGAAGTTGTGGTATATATACACAATGGAATACTATTTGGTAAGAAAAGATGATATAGGAACATTTGTGACAACATGGATGGATCTTGAGAGTGTAATGCTGAGCGAAATAAGTCAGACAGAAAAAGCAGAGAACCATGTGATTTCACTGATATGTGGTATATAAACCAAAAACAACAAAAGAACAAGACAAACAAATGAGAAACAGAAACTCATAGACACAGACAATAGTTTAGTGGTTACCAGAGTGTAAGGGAGGAGGGGGGTGGTAGATGAGTGTAGAGGGGATCAAATATATGGTGATGGAAGGAGAACTGACTCTGGGTGGTGAACACACAATGGGATTTATAGATGATGTAATACAGAATTTTACACCTGAAATCTATGTAACCTTACTAACAATTGTCACCCCAATACACTTAAATTAAAAAAAAAGTATAGATCAGGGACTCTTTAATAACTATGCATGGTGTCAGATGAGTACTAGATTTATCAGGGTGATCACACTGCAAGTTCTATAAATGTCTAATCACTATCTTGTGTAGCTGAATCTAATATAATATTCTATGCCAAGTGTAATTGAAAAATAAAAAAAAATATTTAAACAAAGAACTTCCAATTTATTTTTTTTGAAATGAAATACCAATTGTCTAAGCATAATTGATAGGATTAATTATATCAATTGGATATCAATTCTATCAGTTGGATAGTCCATCCTTTCCCCATTGACCTGCATTGTGACCTTGCCACATATCAAGTTTCATATGTTGATGCATATTTTTGATATTACTATTCTGTTCCACTGGTCTATATGTCTATATATTTTTGAAATTACTATTGTTTTCCACTGCTCTGCATTTCTATATCTGTAATTATACCACATTATTTTAATTAGTGTAGCATTATAATATTGTTTCATATTTGCTAAAACAAATCTTCCTCAATTGTTCAGGAACACCTTATTTTGTTTTATTTTTTTACGTTTTTCTCTTTCACATAACTTTCAGAATCAGCTTTCAAGTTTCAGGAAAAAAACTTCTGGGAATTTGATTGGAATTCTGTTGTCTCTACATATCAATTCAGGTACAATAGGAACACATAATTCTTAACAAGGATAGTACTATGTAATTTTTGAAGAATGATGATACTTAGATATCCCTTATATCACCCAGTTCCGTCATTCCATGTTTTGAATAGAGCTTCATTAGGTGTCCTCATCTCTTTAAGTAGGCCCCACACACACATTCTCATCTAATCCCACCACTTTAGTATTCTCCATTTTGCAATTCACCCTTCTTATATATTTGCTAAAAAACAACAATTAATTTTAGAAACCAATCTAGTTAAATCTATTTTAAGAGTGAAATTCTGTAGATATAACATTACCCCCAAAGATTTCAAATAATAGGGCTGGCATATGTTAGTGCAAAATTGTTTTTCAGTCCATCAGAAAACAGGACTGGACAGTGCAAGGCAGGCAACATAATATGGTGACTAAGAGTTCTAGCTCTTGAGTCAAAAAGAATGAAGTTTACATCCAATACCTCTCTCTCTTTGACGTCAATTTATTTAAGAGCTTTAAACCCTTTTTGTCTATAAAATGGAGATAGCAATAATAATTATGTATCCTAGGAAAGATGTGAGAAATAAATGAGATAACATGTAAAGCAATTAGCAGGATGCTCAATAGTAGCTATTATTGTTATTATAGAAAATAATCATAAATTGATACTTCTCTTTTATAGAAGTTAAAAACAATAATTTTGCCTCTGATAGGTACATAATCTATATCCAATTTCAATAGAAATAAAGTTTTTGGATTGTAAAATAAATATTACTAAGTCTCAAGAATACAGTTTGATATTAGATTATTATTACACTGTGATTACTTTGTAATGGCAGCCTGTCCTTTGAAAGTTTGAAACCAGGCAATGAGTCCTCCTCTCTAGCTATCATAGTCCTAGATGGCATCTTCTTTCAATATGAAGCTGTTTTGTGTACACTGAAAATCTGTTGTTTAGTGTAGCCACCTTCACTAATTACATTAGCTAGATCCTCTGGATAACTTGCTGCAGCTTCTACATCAGCTCTTGCTACTTTACCACCTTGTACTTTTATGTTAAGGAGATGATTTCTTTCCTTAAACCTCATGAATCAACCGCTGATAACTTCAAACTCTTCCTCTGCAGCTTCCTGTCCTCTCTCAGCCTTCATAGAATTGAAGAGAGTTGGGGCCTTGCTCTGGATTAGGCTTTGGCATACAGGAATGTGGTGGCTGGTTTGATCTTCTATCCAGACCACTAAAACTTTCTCAATATCTACAATAGGGTTGTTTCTCTTTTGTATCATTCATGTTTCCATTGGAGTAGAACTTTCAATTTCCTTTAAGAACTTTTTCTTTGCATCCACAATCTGACTAACTGGTGCAAGAGGCCTAGCTTTCAGCCTATCTCAGCTTTCAAAATACCGTCCTCACTAAGCTTAATCATTTCTAGCTTTTTTAAAAATAAACTTTATTGGGGAGTATTGGGGAATAGTGTGTTTCTCCAGGGCCCATCAGCTCCAAGTTGTTGTCCTTCAATCTAGTTGTGGAGGGCACAGCCCACTATCCTATGCGGGAATTGAACTGGCAATCTTGTTGTTGAGAGCTCGCACTCTAACCAACTGAGCTATCCGGCCTCCCCTCCAGTACCTCAGTGGTAGCTCATTGTCTTCAATCTAGTTGTGGAAGGCACAGCTCACTGGACCATGTGGGAATCGAACTGGCAACCCTGTTGTTCAGAGCTCACATTCTAACCAACTGAACCACCTGGCTACCCCAACTAACTTTTGATTTAAAGTAAGAGACTTGCAACTCTTCCTTTCACTTGAACACTTAAAGGCTATTTTGAGGTTATTAACTGGCCTAATTTCAATATTTTTTGTGTCTCAGGGAATAAGGAGGCCCAAGGAGAGAGAGAGAGATGGGGGAACAGCTGGTTGTTGGAGCAGTCAAAACAACATTTATCAAGTAAGTTTGCCGTCTTACATGGGTGTTATTTGTTGTGCCCCCAAATATTTACAATAGTGACATGAAAGACCACTGATCATAGCTCACCATAACAAATTTAATAATAATGAAAACGTTTGAAATATTGAGAGAATTATCAAAATATGACAGAGAGACATGAAGAGAGCAAATGCTGTTGGAAAAATGGTATCAAATAGACTTGTTCAACACAGTGTCACTACAAACCTTCAATTTGTAAAAGAAAAAAGGTATTATTTGTTATGTGCAATAAAATGCAGTATGCCTGTATTTAGAAAACAGCAATTTCTGGAAATAAACATGAGTTCTACAAAGAATACCATTACTAACTAAAACTAATATCCATGTTGGATAGCACTACTAGATGTGACTACTAAAAAGGTGAATGCATTCTTAGTCTGTATCGACACAAGCATAGTATATAGACTACACTTACTTTTAAGTTCTTTGCAGTCAAAATTGTAAAATATTTTATGTATTTGTGATACACACAGCCATTAATTGGAGATAGACTAAAGTTAAAAGAGCGTTACCCAATTTATATTCATGGCAAATGTTTATGTTTCTGGTACCAGTAACAATTTTCTTGATGGAATGCTTCATCCATTTCAAATTTGTGTTTTAACTTTATAATCCATTAGGCAAAATTTGATCTTACTTTTGGGATATTAACTTATGAAGACAAAATATTTGTCCATTACACTTCCAACTGTAATCTTAAAATCTACTATGAATTTATCAAATAAGTTACATAATCTTAGTCAACAATTTGTATGTATTCATGCATAAAATATTATTTCTCACATTAATAAACCCCAAATCTTTTGATCAAATAAAATTAGTTATATGAATAAAATGAATTTTTAAAAATACTATTGCTAAAAATGATGGTCTCACTTCCAATAAGAGAGCATTAGTGTCATGTTAAATAGTTAAGTCAGACATCCTAGTGGACTGAAACACTAATAAATTTAACTGCATGTTTGTTGCAAGCTACTATATTCTGACAGTTTTATATGCAACCAAAGACTTTCAGTATTTGCATTTAAGGTTCACATTTCAGATAATTTGAAATTCAAATTAAGTCTTACCTCAGCTTCCTGAAGTTTTGTAAAATTTGACTGTGCTCCAATATAGTATGAAATGCCTTTTGATGCGCCCTCCAGTGTTGCACCTCGTATTAACAGAATGAGTAAGACAACATAGGGAAAAATAGCTGTAAAATATACCACCTATCAGGAAAAAAAAATTGAAAGTGATTTATTTAAATCATGGTATATAACTGCATACAAAAAAGTCATTAGTCAGTTGACATTGGTAAAACAAAGTATCAAAAATTTCAAAAGGTAGGGCCAGCCCAGTGGCTCAGGTAGTTGGAGCACTATGCTCCTAATGCTGAGGTAGCCAGTTCCACTCCCATATGGGCGAGTGAGCTGCGCCCTCTACAGCTAAGATTGTGAACAATGGCTCTCCCTGGAGCTGGGCTGCCTTGAGCAGCCAGAGGTTGGCATGAGCTGCTGCAGGCTGCTGTGTGCTGCCACGGACTGCTGTGCTGCCGTGGGCTACCGTGCACTGCCAGAAGTGGCCCGTGGCCTGCGTGAGTGGCCAGCAGTCAGCGTGAGTGGCCAGCAGCTAGTGAGAGCTACTGTGAACGGACAACCGACAACCAGCAATCGACTGCCTCAGATGGGGGGAGCGCAAGGCTCATAATACCAGCATGGGCCAGGGAGCTGTGTCCTACTCAACTAGACTGAGAAAGAATGGCTTGAACCGGGTGGGGGGCAGAGGCAGAAGAAGGGGGTGGGAATTTCATAAGGATATTAGCAAAGTTGGCATAATTTTCTCTTTCTGTTCTCACCATTCTCAAATTATCCATTTTTAAAACACTCTGATGAATGACATCAGAAACACAGAAGCATGAGGGATGCTCCTTGAATTCTCCCCTTGAAGTTACAACAAGTTGAACAACTAAATTCAACAAAGGATTCCCTACGCAACACACAAACACATTTGAGAGATCCACACATCAATACATATGAAGATGGGCACATCAAAGTGAACAGGGGAAGAGGGAAGGGAGAAATGCAGATATTGGGGCTGTGGGATGCTGCCCAAAGATCCCTGTGGTCCTGGGAGAGAGAAGGATTGAGATGGCAGGTGCACTCTTTGTGGCCCCAGCAATTGTGCCTGAAAAATCAGCATATAATATGGCAGAACCAAATCTAGGCAGATACCTCAGGGCAAAGATAGAATGCAGAAGTGTGACAACTGTGGTCTAACAGCCATCCCTGACAGGCAGAAAACAAAGCCACAGAGCCTGGCTGTCTCCCCTAAACCTCCCAGACCTTGACTCCTCCTTCCCCATCCTCCCAGTGCTAGCAACAGGCCTCAGAAAGAACTCTAGCAATGTTGGATTAAAGAGCAGAATATCTGCAGCCCTGAGAACTAGAGAGACATTCCTGAATGGCAGGCATACACTATGGCTAATTCCAATGACAATGGAAGAGCTATAGGGGTGAGGCAGCTGTGGTCTGGCAATTGCCATTACTCAGAGGAGAACAAAGCCACAAAAACACCAGCTGCCTCTCCTAGCTAACCCAGCCCCCACCTTTGACGGCTGATCACAGTGGGGACATAGAGGGCTGATGAGGTGCACAGTTGTGCACCTGGATGCTGAAGAAACACTGAGCTCACAGGGCCTCAGAACCACATCACCTATCACATCCTCCCATGGGTGGAGACCCGAGACTGGAGTGACCTGGACACAGAGGAGAAACCGACATGCCCAGGAAATCTCCCACCATGTGAGAAGCCAAAACAGGGCAAGAGAAAATAAAACGCTCCAGTGCTACCTACTGGAAAGCAAAAGAATGTCTTCTTCATATCAACCTGGTGCAGAATCCACTGCCATAGATGCCCAAGAAGAGAATTCATCGACTACCATGAATAACCAAGGTAACATGGCAGCTCAGGAAGAAAATAGAAAATCTCCAGAAAACAAACTTAAAGACATGGAAATATGTGACTTAAGTGACAGAGAATTCAAGATTGCTATTCTCAGAAAAACTCAATGAGATGCAAGAAAATTCAGATAGGCAGCTTAATGAACTCAGAAATAAAATCAACAAACATAATGAACATACCAAAGAGAATGAAATTTTGAAAAAGAACCAAATAAAAATTCTGGAGCTGAAGATCTCAATAAAAGAGATGAAAATGAAAAGTGAGCTTAAGAAACAGAGTTGAGTAGATGGAGGAAAGAATTAGTGATGTCAAAGATAGAAATCTGGAAATGACACAAATAGAAGAACAGAATGATTTGAGTTAAAATAAATGAAAGAACTTTACAAAAACTATCTGACTCTATCAGAAAGAGCAATATAAGAATAATGGCTATACCAGAAGGAGAAGAGAGGGATAAGGGCACAGAGAGTATATTCAAACTAATAGTCAATGAGAACTTCCAAAAACTATGGAAAGACCTGGATCCTCTAATCCAAAAACCAATCAGAACACCTAATTACCTCAATTCTAGCAGGCCTTCTCCCAAGGCATATTATGTTGAACCTGTAAAAAAAATAATGACAAAGAAAGAATTCTTAAGGGAACCAGGGAAAAGAAGATTGTAGCCTACAAAGGAAAGCCTATTAAGTTATCATCAGATTATTCAGCAGAAACTCTGCAAGCCATGAGGGAGTGGAACCAAATACTCAAACTATTGAAAGAGAGAAATTATGAGCCAAGAATAATATATCCAGCAAAGATATCCTTTAGATGTGAAGGAGGCATAAAGATCTTTCCAGACATACAGAAGCTGAGGGAATTTTCTAGTACACGACCTGCACTACAAGAAATACTAAAGGAGGCTATTCGACCACCATCAACAGGGACAATTTGTGGCAACCAAAACTCAAAAAGGGGGAGAGTAAAGGCCTGAACCAGAATACGGAAATGGAGAAAGTAAGCGTGCTGAAGAAAATGGAATACTCTAAATATCAAACTTTCTTTTACATAAACTTAAGGGTAACCACTCAAAAAAAATCCAGAACTGAAATATATACTGTAATAAAAGAAGAAACAGAGGGAAACATCATAGAATACCACCACACAGAAATAATAGACAACAACAAAAAGGCAAAGAAACCATGGAGACACAGCCATACCAGAAAACTAAAGATAGAATGCCAGGAAATCCTCACATATCAATAATCATCCTAAATGTAAATGGTCTGAATTCACCAATAAAAGGCACAGAGTAGCAGATTGGATCAGAAAAGTAAACCCAACCATATGCTGTCTCCAAGAGACACATCAAAGCTACAAGAACAAGCATAGACTCAAAGTGAAAGGGTGGAAATTGACACTCCAAGCAAATGGTATCCAGAGAAAATCAGGTGTAGCCATAATGATATCAGATGAAACAGACTTCAAGGTGAAAAAGATAACAAGAGACAAAGATGGACATTTCATAATGGTGAAGGGGACTGTACAACAAGAAGACATAACAGTCATCAATATTTATGCCCCCAATCAGGGAGCACCGAAATATACCAAGCAACTCCTAACAGAACTAAAGGGAGAAATTGACCAAAACACAATTATACTAGGGGACTTAAATACATCATTGGCAGCTATAGGTAGATCATCCAAACAGAAAATAAATAACTAAATAGCAGCCCTAAATGACACATTAGATGAAACGGACATAATTGACATTTATAGAGCACTTCATCCTAAAACTTCAGACTATGTATTCTTTTCTAGTGTACATGGAACATTCGCAAGTATAGACCATATATTTGGACATAAAGTTAGCCTCAGCAATTTTAAGAAGATTGAAATCATACCAAGTGTATTCTCTGATCACAAGGCTTAGAAGTTGGATATCAACTGCAAAAAGAAAGCAGGAAAAAACACAAATATGTTGAATTTAAACAACAGAATTTTAAAGAACGACTTGGTCAAAGAAGAAATTAGAGGAGAGATCAAGAGATACATAGAAACAAATGACAATGAAAATACATTCTGACAAGGGATAGTGGGCTGCGCCCCCTGCAACTAAAGATTGAAAATGGACTTGGAGCTGAGCTGTGCCCTCCACAACTAGATTGAAGGACAAGAACTTGGAGCTGATGGGCCCTGGAGAAACACACTGTTCCCCAATATTCTCCAATAAAATTTATATAAAAAAAGAAGTCTGTGGTAAAAACTGAGCCAACAACAAAAAAAAAAAAAGCAAAAAAAAAATCTTAGGGCAAGACTTCCGGAAAAATGGCGGCGTGAGGTGAGCCTCTGTAAAGCTCCCCCGGAATTTACAAAGAATTGAACAACAAAAACTCCACAAAGGACTCCCTGCACAGCAGATAGGCAACATGAAGAGGCCCACTACCGACTGAAATCACCTACAGGTGGGAGATTGCAGTGGAGGAGGAGGAGGAAAGGGAGAAGCGCTGACACGGAGCCGCGCGGGCGCAGGACTCAGACCCAGCTCAGTGCGCCGAGCTCGCTGCTTCCCGGAACTACCGCAGCTGCGGGAGATCGGACTGCTAGGGCTCCGCCAGGGCTCCACAGGGCTGAGGGGACAGCATATAACACGGCTGAACCCAACGCTCACGGCAGAGACCTCGGAGAAAAGACTGAGGGAAAAAGGCTGAAAACGGTGGTTTAAGCCCGCACTGCCGAGCAGAGAACGGAGCCTTAGGCACTGAGACTACCCGCCCCCTCCCTCCCCTCCCAGAGCTCGCCCCGCCCCCACCTGCCCGGTGCTAAAAGCGAAACAGTAGCAGTGTCAGATCAAAACAACAGAAAATTTGCTGTTTTGAGATCTGTGGACCGCAAACACAAATTCACAGCCCAACTAGTTCCAGCAAAGGGGAGAGACCTGTGGAAGCAGGACCGGCTGTGGTGGTGGTCGCCGCCATTGCTCTGGGCCACCTCTCACAACTCACCCGCCCCTGACCCCACCTATCTGGGCGGATCCTGCAGGAGTAAACAGAACTGCTGAAATATCGGGCTCTGAATCAGCAGCTGGAAGAGCTTTGAACATCAAAAGCTCTCCACATACCCACCGGGACACTGCGCCCTGTGACCTAGACAGAACTATTAACAGAGGAGAAGCCCGTCTCCCAGGGAATCCCCCATTGTGTGAGAAGTTGGAATAGTGCAGAGAAAACATAGCACTACTGTGTGGGAGAAGAACAAAAAGTTGCAGTTGGAGAAATAATAAAACATTCTACCAACAAGTACTGGCAAACAAAAGAAAGACCGCTTTCTATCAACCTGTTGCAGAAGTCACTCCTGTAGATGTCTAGGAAGAGAAATAGTAAACCAGTAATCACCATGAATAACCAAGGCAACAGGATAGCTCAGAAAGAAAGTGAAAAATCTCCAGAGAAGGCACTTAAAGATACAGAAATATGTGACTTAAATGACAGAGAATTCAAGATTGCAGTTCTGAAAAAACTCAAGGAGATACAAGAAAACACAGATAGGCAGTTAAAGGAACTCAGAAACTCAATCAAAGAACAGCATGAGCATTTTACGAAAGAGATTGAAATCTTAAAAAGAACCAAATAGAATTTCTGGAGATTAAGAACTCAATAGAAGAAATTAAGAATGAAATAACCAGCTTAGGTAGTAGAGTTGACCAGATGGAGCAAAGAATCAGTGACATCGAAGATAGAAACCTGGAAATGACACAAATTGAAGAAGAAAGAGACTTGAGACTTAAAAGAAATGAAAGAACTCTACAAGAACTTTCTGACTCCATCAGAAAGAGCAATATAAGAATAATGGGCATACCAGAAGGAGAAGAAAGAGAGAAGGAACAGAGAATATATTCAAACAAATTGTCGATGAGAACTTCCCAAATTTGTGGACAGAACTGGACCCTCGAATCCAAGAAGCAAATAGAACACCTAGTTACCTCAATCCCAACAGACCTTCTCCAAGGCACATTGTATTGAAGCTGTCTAAAATCAACGACAAAGAAAGAATCCTCAAGGCAGCCAGGGAAAAGAAGGCGGTAACTTACAAAGGAAAGCCCATTAGATTATCATCAGATTTTTCAGCAGAAACTCTACAAGCCAGGAGGGAGTGGAACCAAATATTCAAACTATTGAAAGAGAGAAACCATGAGCCAAGAATAATATATCCAGCAAAGATATCCTTTAGATATGAAGGAGGAATAAAGACCTTTCCAGACATACAGAAGCTGAGGGAATTTTCTAATACACGACCTGCACTACAAGAAATACTAAAGGAGGCTATTCGACCACCATCAACAGGGACAATTTGTGGCAACCAAAACTCAACAACAAAAAAACAAACAACCCAATTGAAAAATGGGCAGAGCACTTGAAGAGACATTTCTCCAAAGAGGACATACAAATGGCAAATAGACATATGAAAAAATGCTCAACATCACTAATCATCAGAGAAATGCAAATCAAAACCACAATGAGATATCACCTCACCCCAGTCAGAATGGCTATCATCAACAAGACAAATAATAACAAATGTTGGAGAGGCTGTGGAGAAAAAGGAACCCTCATACACTGTTGGTGGGAATGCAGACTGGTGCAGCCGTTATGGAAGGCAGTGTGGAGGTTTCTCAAAGAATTACGAATAGAATTACCATTTGACTCAGCAATCCCTCTTCTGGGTATCTACCCAAAAATCTGAAAACATTTAGCGATAAAGACACGCATGCTCCAAAGTTCATTGCAGCTTTGTTTACGGTGGCCAAGACATGGAAACAACCAAAGTGTCCTTCGATAGATGAATGGATAAAGAAGTTGTGGTATATATACACAATGGAATACTATTCAAGTGTAAGAAAAGATGATATAGGAACATTTGTGACAACATGGATGGATCTTGAGAGAGTAATGCTGAGCGAAACAAGTCAGACAGAAAAAGCAGAGAACCATGTGATTTCACTGATATGTGGTATATAAACCAAAAACAACAAAAGAACAAGACAAACAAATGATAAACAGAAATTCATAGACACAGACAATAGTTTAGTGGTTGCCAGAGGGTAAGGGGGTGGGGGTTGGAGATGAGGGTAAGGGGGATCGAATATATGGAGATGGAAGGAGAACTGACTCTGGGTGATGAACACACAATGGGATTTATAGATGATGTAATACAGAATGGTACACCTGAAATCTATGTAATTTTACTGACAATTGTCACCCCAATAAATTTAATTAAAAAAAAAAAAAAAAAAGAAAATACATTCTACCAAAATTTTTGGGATGCAGCGAAAGCAGTTTTAAGAGGGAAATTTGTATCATTATAAGCCTATCTCAAGAAACAAGAAAAATCCCAAATAAATAACCTCATGTTACACCTTAAAGAACTAGAAAAACAGCATGGTATTGGTAGAAAAACAGACACATAGACAAATGGAATAGAATTGAGAACCCAGAAATAAAACCACATAAATATGGACAAACAATTTTTGACAAAGAAGCTAAAAACATACAATGGAGGAAAGACAGCATGCAATAAATGGTGCTGGGAGAATTGGATAGCCACATGCAAAAGAATGAAACTGGAGTGCTATTTGTCACCATGTACCAAAATTAATTTAAAATGGATCAAAAACTTAAGCATAAGACCTGACACAATAAACTGCATAGAAGAATACATAGGTACTAAACTTATGGACCTTGAGTTCAAAGAGCATTTTATGAATTTGACTCCAAAGGCAATGGAAGTAAAAGCTAAAATAAACGAATGGGACTATATGAAACTTAAAAGCTTCTGCACAGCAAAAGAAACCATTGACAAAATAAAGAGGCCACCAACTGAATGGGAGAAGATTTTTGCAAACAGTGCCTCCAATAAGGGGCTAATATCCAGAATATACAAGGAACTCATGCAACTCAACAACGATAAAACAAACAACCCAATTGAAAAATGGGCAGAGGACTTGAAGAGACATTTCTCCAAAGAGGACATACAAATGGCAAATAGACATATGAAAAAATGCTCAACATCACTAATCATCAGAGAAATGCAAATGAAAACCACAATGAGATATCACCTCACCCCAGTCAGAATGGCTATCATCAACAAGACAAATAGTAACAAGTGTTGGAGAGGCTGTGGAGAAAAAGGAACCCTCATACACTGTTAGTGGGAATGCAGACTGGTGCAGCCGTTATGGAAGGCAGTGTGAAGATTCCTCAAAAAATTACGAATAGAATTACCATATGACCCAGCAATCCCTCTCCTGGTATCTACCCAAAAAATCTGAAAACATTTGTACATAAAGACAAGTGTGCTTCAATGTTCATTGCAGCTTTGTTTATGGTGGCCAAGACATGGAAACAACCAAAATGTCCTTCGATAGATGAATGTATGATGAAGTTTGGTATATATACTCAATGGAATACTATTCGGCGGTAAGAAAAGATGATATGGAAACATTTGTGACTACATGGATGGATCTTGAGAATACAATGCTAAGCAAAATAAGTCAGACAGAAAAAGCAGAGAACCATGTGATTTCACTGATACGTGGTATATAAACCAAAAACAACAAAATAACAAGACAAACAAATGAGAAACAGAAACTCATAGACACAGACAATAGTTTAGTGGTTAGCAGAGGGTAAGGGGGGTGGGGCGTGGAAGATGAGGGTAAGGGGGATCAAATATATGGTGATGGAAGGAGAACTGACTCTGGGTGGTGAACACACAATGGGATTTATAGATGATGTAATACAGAATTGTACACCTGAAATTTATGTAATTTTACTATCAATTGTCACCCCAATAATTTAAAAAAAAGAAAAGAAAATGATAAGCGAAGCATATAGCATCCAGAGAAAAATGGGTATAGCCATACTTTCGTCTGTCAAAACACACTTCAGGATAAAAAAAGGTAACAAGAAACAAAAATGGACATTTCTTAATGATAAATGGGACAAAATAACAACAATATATACACTTATCAATATACTGGGGGTGACAAAAAATGTTAACACATTTTAAGAGATGTTATTTATTCTCAAGCAGTAGTTCACCAAAATCAAAAGTGTCTGGATGCTGATAATAACTACTTTCAGCGCCTCTTGTAATTGCAGAAGTCAAACGTGACTTTTATTCATTTTTTTGTTATCAGTACATACTGAGTATTACAATTAATACAGTTTTTTTTCCTTTCTTAAAATGTGTATACATTTTTTGGCACCCTCTGTATATGCTCCAAATCAGGGAGCACCAAAATATATAAAACAACTACTAACAGAACTAAAGAGAGAAAAGGACAAAAACACAATTATAGTAGGGGACCTAAATGCACCGTTGACAGCTATGGATAGATCTTTGAAACAGGAAATCATTAAGAAAATGTGATCCTTAAATGACATATTAGACCAAATACCCTTTCATCCTAGAATAACAGACTATACATTCTTTTCCACATTCTTAATGATAGACGATATGTTGGGACATAAAACTAGCCTTAGAAAATTTAAGAAGATTGAAATCATACCGAGCATATTCTCTGATCACAATGCTTTGAAACTGAAGATCAACTGCAAATAGAAAAATGGAAAAACCACAAATACATGGAGATTAAACAACATACTACTAAAGATCGACTGGCTAAAAGAAGAAATAAAAAGAGAGATCAAAAGATTCAAAGAAACAAATGAGAGTAAAAATACATTGTATCAAAATCGTTGGGATACTGTGAAAGTTATATGAAGAGGAAAATTTATATCATTACAGGACTAGCTCAAGAAACAAGAAATATCTGAAGTAAACAACCTAACACTACATCTTAAAGAACTAGAAAAAGAAGAACAAATGAAACCTAAGGTCAGCAGAAGGAGGAAAATAATAAAATTAGAGCAGAACTAAATGAAATAGAGAACAAAAAGACAATTGAAAAAATTAATGTGATAAAGAGCTGGTCGTTTGAAAAGCTTAACAAAATTGACAAATCCTTGGCTAGACTCACTAAAATAAAAAGAGATAAGAGTCTAATAAACATAATCCAAAATGAAAGAGGGGAAGTTATCACGGATGCCACAGAAATACAAAGGATCATACGAGAATACTATAAAGGACAATATGCTACCAAATTCAATAACCTAGAAGAAATGGACAAGTTCTTGGAAATATAAAACCTTCCTAGACTAAATCACAAAGAATTGAAAAATCTAAATAATCTGATCATCTGTAAGAAAATAGAAACAATCATCCAAAACCTCCCTAAAGTCAAAAGTCCAAGACTAGATGGCTTCACTAGTGATTATACCAAACTTTCAAAGAGGATTTAATACCTGTCTTCAAACTCTTCCAAAACATGAAGAAGAGACAACACTTCCTAAGTCATTTTATGAGGTCAACATTACTTTGATACCAAAACCTAGTAAGGATAACATACATACAAAAAGAAAACTACCAATATCTTTGATGAACGTAGATGCAAAAATCCTAAACAAAATACTAGCAAATCCAATACAAAAAGATGTTAAAAATATTATACATATGATCAAGTGGGGTTCATTCCAGGAACACAAGGATTATTCAACATACACAAATCAATCAATGTGATACACCACATAAACCAAATGAATGATAAATATCATATGATCATATCAATAGATTTAGAAAAAGCATTTGACAAGATACAACATCCATTTATGATTAAAACACTTAATAAAATGTGTAAAGAAGGAAAGTACTTCAACATAATAAAGACCATATACGGAACACCCTCAGCTCATGTCAAACTTAATGGTGAAAAACTGAAAGCTCTTCTTTTAAAGTCAGGAACACGACAGAAATGCCCCTATAACCACTGTTATTCAACATCATATTGGAAGTGCTAGACAGAGCAATCAGGCAAAAGAAATAAATAAAAGGCATCCAAATTGGGAATGAAGAAGTTAAATTGTCATTTTTTGCCAATGACATGATTCTTTATATAGAAAACTCTAAAGACTCCACCACAAACTTTTAGAAACAATAAACAAATACAGTAAAGTTGCAGGATACAAAATCAATGTACAAAAATCCATTGCATGCCTATATACTAACATTGAAGTATCAGAAAAGGAAACAAAAACAAAACAATTATGTTTGCAATTGCCAATGAAAGAATAAAATTCCTAGCAATAAACTCAACCAAAAATGTGAAGGACCTATACACTGAAAACTATAAGACATTATTAAAAGAAATTGAACAAGACAAAGAAATGGAAAGAAATTCCATGTTCATGGAATGAAAGAATCAACATAGTTTAAACGGCCATATAACCCAAAGCAATATATACATTTACTGCAAAACCCCAATGGCATTTTTTAAAGAAATAGAACAAACATTAGATTTGTGTAGAATCATGAAAGACCCCAAGACCCAAAACAATCCTAAGAAAACAAGGCTGGATATATTACACTCCCTGACATCAATGTATACTACAAAGTGACAATAATCAAAACAGCATGGTATTTGCAGAAAAACAGACACAAAGACCAATGAAGGAGAATTGAGAAGCCAGAAATAAACCCACATATATATAGGCAGATAATTTTCAACAAAGTAACCAAAATTATACAATGGGGAAAAGAAAACCTCTTCAATAAATGGTGCTGGGAAAATCGGAAAGCCACATGCAAAAGAATGAAACTAGACTGCTGTCACCATGTACCAAAAATAACTCAAAATGTATCAAAGACCTAAACATAAGACCTGAAACAATAAATTGCATAGAAGAAAGCATAGGTACTAAACTTATGGACCTTGGGTTCAAAGAACATTTTATGTATTTGACTCCAAAGGCAAGGGAAGTAAAGCTAAAATAAGTAAACTGTACTATATCAAACTAAAAAGTTTCTCCACAGCAAAAGAAACCATCAATAAAACAAAGAAGCAACCACCCAAATGGGAAAAGATATTTGCAAACAACACCCTCAGTAAGGGGCTAACATCCAAAATATGTAAAGAACTCGCACAACTCAACAACAAAAAACAAAAAATCAATTAAAAAATAGGCAGAGGGAGAACTGACTCTGGGTGATGAACACACAATGGGATTTATAGATGATGTAATACAGAATTGTACACCTGAAATCCATGTAATTTTACTAACAATTGTCACCCCAATAAATTTAATAAAATAAAATTAAAAAAAAATAGGCAGAGGACCCCAACAGTCACTTCTCCCAAGAAGACATACAAAAGGCCAACAGATATATGATAAAAGGCTCAACTTACTAGCTGTTAGGGAAATGCAAATCAAAACCACAGAGATACCACCTGACACCTCTTGGAATGGCTCTCATCAACATGACAAATAACAAGTGTTGGAGAGGCTTTGGAGAAAAAGGAACCCTCATATTCTGCAGGTGGGAATGTAATTTGGTACAGCCACTATGGAGGTTCCTCAAAAAATTAACAATAGAATTACCATATGACCCAGCAATCCCTCTTCTGGGTATCTACCACAAAAAGTCTGAAAACATTTATCCATAAAATACATGTACCCCTATGTTCATTGCAGCATTAGTCACAGTGGCTAAGACACGTAAACAATCAGTGTCCTTCGATAGATGAGTAGATAAAGAAGATGCAGTATATATACACAATGGAATGTTATTCGGCCATAAGAAAAGATGAAATAGTGCCATTTGCGACAACTTGGATGGATCTTGAGATTATCATGCTAAGCAAAATAAGTCAGACAGAAAAAGTGAAGAACCATATGAATTCACTCATATATGTCATATAAAACTGAAAACAACAAAGGAACAAGACAGACAAAGAAACAAAAACTCATAGACACAGACTACAGTTTGGTGATTACCAGAGAGTTTTGGGGAGCAGGCATGGTAGAAGAGGGAAATTAATTTTGGTACATGGTGACAAATAGTGGTATATAAACCAAAAACAACAAAAGAACAAGACAAACAAATGAGAAACAGAAACTCATAGACACAGACAATAGTTTAGTGGTTACCAGAGGGTAAGGGGGTGGGGGGTGGGGGGTGGGAGATGAGGGTAAGGGGGATCAAATATATGGTGATGGAAGGAGAACTGACTCTGGGTGGTGAATACACAATGGGATTTATAGATGATGTAATACAGAATTGCACACCTGAAATCTATGTAATTTTACTAACAATTGTCACCCCAATAAATTTAAAAAATAAATTTAAAAAAATAAAAAAAAGAGGGAAAATAGGGTCAAATATAGGATGATGGAAGGAAGAAAAACATGTCAAGAATGAACAATAAACAAAATATGCACTACAAACAAATCTGTTTTGAATATTAATACAGAAATGTTTAATATAAACAGATACAAACTAGCAAGACATTGCTAGTTGTCTTGCAACATAAAAGAATGTCTCATGGGAATCACTCCAGGAATGATCGGCTGTTAGGAAATTTAGTAAATAATCCTATTCCAGAGAGATGGCTAGGGTGTCTGCAGCTAAATAGCAAAGAAAGAATTGCCTGATGCTTGTAGGATCTGAAAAATATTTGATGAATGTGACTGCTTTCTTTTTATTTGACCTGAAAAAGAAAACACTCTGATGTGTGAAACAATATTTCCCGGTTCATGTTATGAATACATTAATATATCTGGAGTGATACTTGTAATCCAGATGTAGTGTTTTTTCCAAAATATATCCTTATAAATGTCTGAATATCACCCATTGGTAAATTACTGCATTGAGGTGGGAAAGAAAATGATTTTAAACTCGGCAATGATTAGTATATACTCAATCCCCAAGCAGAAGGAAAATAATCAACTAGTAGATATCCAAATCCCGGGAAAGCTGATTGAAGAGAATGTTGGACATTTCCTATTATTAGGTTGTTGCAAAGGTAATTGTGGTTTAAAAAGTTAAAAATAATTGCAAAAACCACAATTACTTTTGCACCAACCTAATAGTATTCGTAAAGTTACCAATAAGACAATTTGATAGCACACATGCAAGTGCACTGCTTGTGTCCTAAATAACACATGGTTCCAGATGAGCAGGTTGTCTTTGAGGCTGGTTTTTCATTATTGTGGATTTCTCTGATTCATAGATGCCTATGTTTGATAATATGCCCAAGGAGATGATTTAAACAAGTCATCCAAAGACCATTAAAAATTAATTGCCTGTGTAAGTGGCCTTTAATGGATACTTTCAATATTAACATCAAAAAGGAACCAAGGGTTTTAAAAATGTGCAATTAAAACATTATTTTAAAAAGTTTCCACTGACTATGATGTTCACAGTATTTCTATGATTTAACAGCATGTTTTATCACATCTTAACATTAACTGAATGTGCTAGATATTGTACCCGAAATACAAAGATACTATCCACAGTTATTCCTATCTCCCATCTTTAAGGAAATTTCACTCTGTAGTTACAAACATGTAAACATTCACTTTTCTGGGTACTGTACAACTGCTCACAGAGAAAATTTCATGTTATTCTTTGAAATTGCCATGATGCTTTCTGAAAGTTTAAAAAACAATGAAGTGGAGAAATATAATGTTTTTCAGTAGAGGACTCTTTGTTGAGAGAGAGGGCTCTCCATTTTAGCAAACTTTAAGAGAATGATTACAGTTTATTTTTTTCGATCTCTCTCCAACTAGGGGAATCCTGAAATTATTACCCTGTATAACGAGGATCTAGACTTTTAAAACCACACATTGCAATATATAATTCCATTCAAGATGCTTATTTATATAGTGGACAGAAAATTTTAAAATATACTTGCAAATCTCAGAATACTGTATCAGCTAGAAGGGTCCAAGTTTTGAGTAATTGCACAACTTTAGTACTAGTTTGTGCTTGTTTTGTTTTATTTTGACAATAGCAGTGATCTTAAGTATTTTCTTAGAACAAGGCTGCTTACTTTTAACACTTTTACACATTTGAATGTTCCCATTATAGGAAAAAGTATGACTTTGATAATGCTTGACATTCACTATCTAATATTTTTTCCAAGTTACCTTGCCAGAAGACTTGATTCCTTTAAATAGTGCTGCACCAACTATGAGCCAAGCCAGAAGAAGACAAAGAGCCAAATACCACACAATTTCTCCAGTCTCATCCATTCCACTTGAGCGTTGGAGTGCCACTTTGCTGAAAACACATAAGCTCTTTTATGAACACAGAATCACTTGTCTTAATACATTGAATTTCATCCAGGAGAAAGCTTCTGGATGAGTATATTATCTTATTAATACACCAATGTCATGACAGCCTTTTATTGATACTGTTGTATGGAGAGGCAAAAATAACTCAATGAAAAGCCAGGCACTGACCTTCAGGCCTAATTGCAGCCAATTCAAAGTTTCAAACCCTAGAAAAAAAGATCCACTGATTCCTTTAGTTATGTGTTTTCCCTAATATTTCAAAGCTCCTTTATGTAAAAAAAAATTAACCTTATGTCACATTATTTCATGTTACTTGTTAGATTTTTCTCAAGCTAAAATGACAAAGAAAACATTTTAAATTGTATTAAAATATTTTTTTATTCATTCTACTTGTATTTATCATAACTAAATGGTCCCATTATTTATGCCTTTCTCAAAGACTTTCTGTAAAATTCTATGATTTCCACTAGGGGCATGCACAGATCTAGGATTTTAATTCTTAGCTTGGTGTTTGGAACATTTCGAGCTCCAAATTTCAAAAGGATCACAACAGAGTATTAACATGTACATGAGGAAGAGCTCATTACAGCAACAGTCAAGGAAGTTAGGTCAGGGTAAAAGGTAGGTGTGCAGTAAAGAAAATAAAGAGAGAACATTTAAAATTAATAAAAGTAAATATAACCCAAAATATCTCTTCCTGCTATATAGTGACAATTATAAGCAAATGAATAATGAAGAATTGCAGCCTTAAATAGCAATTTTACCCCAAAATTACTCATCACGCAATTGTTTATTATTAGAACATGCAAATTATAGTTAAAATTGGAATAATTTTTTTAAAAGCAATGCCTTAACTTAATAGTTAATGAGTGCTAAATAAATCATTACTGACAGTGCTGTGCCCATTTAAATAGCTAATTTATAAATGACAATTTATTGACTATGAACTAATTTTGTAGGTTACTACTACTCACACAGGATAGGTAAACATTTGAGTCAAATAGAGTAGAAATTGCTTCAATTCCCTTTTTTTCTACTTATGTGATTTAAGAAAAGAGCTGATTAATATTTTATTGTTAATTATGAAAGTGTTTTAGTAACATCTGTTTAAGAAGTAGATTGTCTAGGATACTTACTTCCAATATTGTTCACTGGGAAGCTGCCCTGGCTGATAAACTTCACTTCCATTGATGCAGGTTAAATGGTTGGCATCTACCCAGCTTTTATTCACTTTGATGATCGTCTCTATTCTGGTACCCACATCACAGTGAGTTACTAAAAATTATGAAAAAGAATGCACACACAGACACATACTTAGTTTCACAAGAGTACTTTTTAATGGTAAAATATTTAAAGTACTGCCTAAATTGTTACTTGGTAAAGGTGGAACAGAAATCGTACAAACAGAATAAGCCATGAACATTCAGCGTCTTAAGTGTTCTCTATTACTAAGCTGGGGGTGAGTATGAAAATATCTGCCCTTTTAAACTATGAATATATTTATAGTAATTAAAGCTATAAAGTAACAATCTTTTCAGTTGGGATTTAGTGCCCTAAGGAACGTTCAGTATGTGGACTTATTTAACTTATGTGGAAAATTCCTGAGAAGCATTCAATCTTTATCACTTTATCCTCTGATATACATAAGCAGTCCTAGTGTTAATAGTCTACAATATTGATGTTACAGTATCCCAAAGATTAGCAACCTATGACACGGACAACACTCACTGTCTCCTGAAACACATTACCACTATCATGGACAGTGCTTTCCTCTCTTCATTACTTTCCCATTGTCTTCCTTCTCTCCTGCCCATGACTTAGACCTGAGAGTACTCCTAGTAGAGGTTAGGCCTTACTGGCTGCCCTCAGAAATTAACATTGTATTAATCAATTTTCAGGTTGTATGTGCTTTATTCTGGTTTCAATAACCTACAGCTTGCATAAAACTGCTCCTAAATTGGTTAGAAAATGATTTAAGCTTATTAGAAACAATAAAAGAATGAAGCAGAGTCAACAATATTTTTAAAAATAAATAAATGAATTTTTACCTATAGGTGATCTGCTACAGTTTTTATCTGCCCAATGAGAACAATTTTTCCACGGTAGTTCACTTTGAAAAGAAGCAAACATGTAGTAAAGACTATAGGCAATTATGACGTTGTAATATATGGTCACAAAAATGGATATCAGGACCATTGTAATTCCCACACCTGAAAAAGAGAGAAGTTAAAATAAAATACTAACAAATAAAATTTACTTTGCTAATTCATAAAAAAGCTGCATCTTAACTTCCACAAAATCTATGTTGAAATGAGAAGTCTGTTTCAAACAACTTTTTCTTTTTGGGGGGTGGGGAAGCAGTACTACTGTCTGTCTAGCTTTCTTCTCAAATTTAAAATTATTTTTATGACTGGTTTTCCGACACAGTTTTTTAGTTGATTAGAAAAAGGTACTAAGATCAAGGGCAGAAGATCTGTATTTATCGATCAAATTCACATAAGGAAAAACCCATGTCCATTGCTCTTTATTATTAATTCTATAAATTCTTGTCAGAGTCGGTACTATTCTTTAAAAAAGGAAGGAAGAGGGGCCGGCCCGGTGGCTCAGGGGGTTGGAGCTCCATGTTCCTAACTCTGAAGCCTGCTGGTTCGATTCCCACATGGGCCAGTGGGCTCTCAACCACAAGGTTGCCAGTTCAACTCCCCGAGTCCTGAAAGGGATGGTGGGCTCCGCCCCCTGCAACTAAAACTGAACACGACACCTTGAGCTGAGCTGCCGCTGAGCTCCCAGATGGCTCAGTTTGTTGGACCGTGTCCTCTCAACCAGAAGGTTGCTGGTTTGACTCCCGCAAGGGATGGTGGGCTGTGCCCCCTGCAACTAACAGCGGCAACTGGACCTGGAGCTGAGCTGCGCCCTCCACAACTAAGACTGAAAGGACAACAACTTGAAGCTGAATGGTACCCTCCACAACTAAGATTGAAAGGACAACTTGACTTGGGAAAAAATCCTGGAAGTATACACACTGTTCCCCAGTAAAGTCCTGTTCCCCTTCCCCAATAAAACCTTTAAAAAAATAAGGAAGGAAGGAAAACTATTCATAACTCATATCGTATTGACTCACTGACCAATACTCACATCTTCATCTATAAACCAACATTTTGACAAGTAGAAGATAATGCCTATGAATTAATGTCCTGAAAGAATAGTGTGCAGCATTTCTACAAGTACTGTACATGTAAAGAAAATTCAATAACTCAGTAACAATCTGAATTTAAACTTCCAAAGTTTCTTTAACTCAGTAGTTTCAAAATGCAGTTTACCATAATGGATGTAATTCCTATGCTTAAGACTAGCTTATGAGGTAGCTTCCTTAATATTCCAGCACAATATTCTATACACATCACTACAAATTTATTTTTGATGTATATATACACAATGGAATACTATTCGGCAGTAAGAAAAGTCTTTTTTTTTAAATTAAATTTATTGGGGTGACAATTGTTAGTAAAATTACATAGATTTCAGGTGTACCATTCTGTATTACATCATCTATAAATCCCATTGTGTGGTCATCACCCAGAGTTAGTTCTCCTTCCATCACCATATATTTGATTCCCCTTACCTTCACCCCCCACCCCCCACCCCCACCTCCCTTACCCTCTGGTTAAGTCCATTAAGTCTTTTACAAATAGTTTTCAGCAGCTAGCACATACCAAAATGAGATCTAATTGTCAGACAGAAAAACTGTTTGATGTTTAATATCAAGGCATTTTTAAAAACTTTACCAGTGTCCTATTCTATTAGGAGAATCCAAGAAAAAAAATTGTGACCTGCCTTTCAACTTTTCTGAATGAGGCATTGTAAGAAATATGCAAAAGCAAGAAGACAAGGACTGCACATGAAGCAGAAAAAAGCCAGAGCCATGAAGTTAATGCACAACTGGACCATGTGCCAAGATAATTTAAAAGGTGAAAATAGAAAGGGAATGACACTCTTCCAATCCTCTCTAATATCCTTCCTTACCTCTTCCATACCTGCAGACTGAGGTAAACAGCAATAAAAATTAACACTTGTTTTTTAAATTCTACAGTGGCAAATATGCCAAAACAAAACAAAACAATGTATGCTTCTTCGCTTTTAACCTGTCCAAATTTTAAACACTTTTCTTTCACATAGTGAGGACAGCTATATGCATGAATAGACCAATAAGAACAATAAGGAAAACATTTTAATACAAACCTTGAAACAATGGAAGAATCCTCCAAACTGAAACTGGACCTAAGCTAGCAAATTGTCCCAGGGAACACTCTAGGAAGAACAAAGGTAAACCAGCCAGTGCTAGCATAATCGCATAAGGTATCAAGAAGGCACCTAGAAAATGAAAAAAATACCAAAGCACTATGATATCCCAAAACTTTCATGTCACTTTGACAACTGGTATAACATTTTGAAAACATTTTCACATAGTGGAATACTGGGTTTAGGCCCCAAATTTACTACTTTCTGTGAGAAACTCATTGATTCTCTAAACCTTGGATTCCTCATCTATGAAACAAGAATGCTAGTATAGGAAGTTGTCACATAACGTCATTGATAGGTTCTGTGATTTTAAGTGAAACGAAATTTAATGAAACCACTTTTACCATAGGCTGCTTGATAAAAACAAGAGTTAAGTTCCTATGACATCTCATCAATGTTTCAACAGGACAACGTTGAGTGAAACTATGAGGAGTGGCAGTGTTATGCAATGAGGTTGTTGTGATTATTAAAAACAAAAGCCTATAAAAGCAATCCAGAGGAATTGAATGAGCCAGATAGACCGAGGTTTCTATCCTGGCTCCACCATTTACTAGTTATGTGACTTAGGGCAATTTATCTAACTTCTGAACCTTGGCTTCTTTATCAATGAGGAGAAAAATATGTACAAACTCATTAGTTTGTGGTAAGGATTCAATTACAGAGACTAAGTGAAAATATTTGGCAATATGGCAGGCATACAGTATATGTTCAAAGTTAGTTTCCCTCCTTTCTCCTTTAAAAATAAATGGTCCGTTTTTAAGACAGGATGCAAATGCTAAATGTGGGTCAGAGTGGAAATCATTGCAGTTAAGGTCATTATTCTCCAAATAGTTATGAAGCCTTCACTCAATGTTAATAACAAATTTATCGTTTTTGTTAGAAGAACCTGAACTTTTGAGATGCATTCAGTAAAATTTCAATTTTATAAGAACTGACTATCTTAATTTAGATTACACAGGCCCCTTTTTTATTTTTTTTTTAAACTTTTATTATTTTACCATTTTTCCTGCCCACTTTTGGGGTATAACATTGCTCATTAGAAATGTTACCAGATTGTAGGTAGAAGCAGGGACAGAATATTAAATGCTTTGGTCAAGTATTCTAGAAATCTCAACAAAATTCAATAAGAAACTGTGGGGATTAGTGTACAAAAATGTGCTTTTGCATCATGTACATTTTATTTATCCATATTACATTTTTTCCTCAGTTATTTTTCATATTATGATATTATAACATCATACCTGGGAATTACATTTTTCCCAACCCTCTAAATATATTTTGCTAAAAATAATGAGACAATAAAGTACTTGTTATATACAAGTCACTAGTCATTAGAACATAGGGACAAATATGTTTTTACAGATGTTTCAATATACATACCATCATTATTATGAGTAATAGAAATTTAAGTCCTGCTAATAATAAATATGAAGAAAAAGTAATACAAAATATCCCTGTTTAAATATTACAATTATCAAAGGCTTACTAATCCAGTGTAAAGAGGGTTTTTTGGAAAAAATAAACAATTGTTTTCCTCAGTGTCATGTATGTTTTTTCAACCATTATATTATTTCATTATTAATAACAACTATATTGGTAAATTGTTAATACAACACAGTGGTCACAAATTGGTAATACTGTTGGCCTAGACCCTACGGTAGTATGATACTTCTCTTTCATAAACTGTTAAAAATAATCTGTGGATAAAAATTATTCCAGATTTTAGCAATAATTTTTTAAACCTGACTGTATTTTTAAACTCAGATCTATTAACATTTGACAAATTTGAATTTCATGTTCATCTTCTACCCTTGGACAAGAGAGAAAGAAGCAATTGAGATAGCCTAGATCATCCATTACCCAAATAATGTGATCTTTAAAAATTGAGAGCCGATACGACATATTAATTTTTAGAGAAAATGGTGAAAGAAATAATAGGGTACAAAAAATAATACTATTTTGTTTTGGCTATGTTTAAAAATCCTCTATTACACCTAGTTTAATACAGTTCCTGGAAATGTATGGCAACTCCTGGGCCTATGTCTGATGTCAAATCACATGGAATTTCTTATTCTAAACCTGAATACAAGAGGCTGGAAAGAAGTTTGAATGCTTCTTTTCATTACACTGGACCTTAGGACATACACACCCAAAATATTGTGATTTCTGACTCATTTTGCAACTCAAATTTACACAAAACCCATAATGAAATGACTTAGGCTCTAGATAAGGGAATTTTTTTGCCACCTACACTTGAAGTGTTTGATAAACAGAGCTCCTTTCTTAAGTCTCTGTAAGACAGTATGAATCTTTTAATACAACCAATTGACAAGGAATATAAGATTGAAGTATCACCACACAAAATCCTATTGTACCAAGAAAAATAATTATAGTGACACAGTTTCACTGGTACCCAATTATGAAATATAAGGGCATGTCACCTGTACACTTCTAAGAGAACCTGTAATTACAAGTAAACAAAATATGGTGTAAGTGAAAAGTTGTTTCAACATTGCTAGAGAATTGTGCAATTCATTCTGTATCCTTTTGTGTGTTATCTCAGAGTTATTTTTTTCTCCTTGATCTAATTGACTCTTCCTTAATGATTTCTGGGGTATACGCAGTATTATTTAGCAGAAATTAAACACCTAGGCTTGAACTAAATTCTATTGCATTTCAGAAATATGTTTTACATAGTCAATTCAATTTGGGATACATGTAACAATAAAAGTAACGATAAATACTTTTTAATCAACTTCTTCCACACTTAAATTTCCACTATGCAATGACTTGCTCTATTTACACAATTTATTTGAGCTTTTTATTAGCACTAGAATTTCATGTCTATTGCTTAGATTCCTTTATAAGTTAAGCAAAACACTACTGAAGCCTGAACAGATTATCATAGGAATGTATACATTAAGAAGAGTAAGTCATAGTTGAAGATTACACAAGATCTCAAATCAGAAACTCAGAAGTGCTAAATATACAATTTTTGTCAATTTATATCTGAGGATTTAGTGAAGCCAGCTTCATAACAAGAGTTAGCAGCTCATAGTCTAATAATGAATGCAGTATGCTTGTTTCCCAGCCTTCCACTAATCGAAAACATAATGTACATTTCCTAAATTCTTAAAATATCCTCAGAAGCCATACAGCATCTCACTAAAAACTGGAGAGGAAAGAAGTGTGTGTGTGGGGGGGGGGGCAAATACCTCCGCCATTGTTGTAGGTCAAATATGGGAATCTCCACACATTCCCCAATCCCACTGCATATCCAACCATAGATAGAAGATAATCCGATTTTTTTGACCAGTTACCACGGTCCTGATTCTCATCATTTTCACCAACATGGAAATTCTCAGATGAAGCCGTCACTTTCTGGAGGAGGGAAAATATCAACAGGTTGTCTTTCTACTATTAAAAAATACAGAATTGCACACCTGAAATCTATGTAATTTTACTAACAATTGTCACCCCAATAAATTTAATAAAAAAAAATTCCATAGAAGCATAATTTCACTAATCCATAGAGTGACAGTGAGAGACAGAGAGAGAATGAACTCTGAAAACCATACTCAAAAGTAACACTACCCAAGGTTGGGGAGACTTCTGCTAATGGGTGCTTTTACATTACAACATTTACCCCTTGAAATGAAAAAAGTTCTGTAGGTGAATATTTTTACTACTTCTTCCAGTGAGATCATCCAAATTTTGGTGGAAAGGTTACATATAACACCCAGCATGAAGGGCAAATGAAGCTGGAAAAATAAAGTTTAAAATACAAAAGTATTAAAGATGAATTAGGTAAAATCAACACTCTTGAGATTGCAGGAGATCTTTGAGAAGAAGGATCAGCGAAAGCTTCCACTAAAAGAAAAGATAGAAAGAGAAGGAGGTGTGTGTGTGTGTGTGTGTGTGTAGGGGGGGGAGAGAGAGAGAGAGAGAGAGAGAGAGAGAGAGAGAGAGAGAGAGAGAGAGAGAAGAAGAAAGAAAGAAAAAAAGAAAGAAAGAAAGAAAGAAAGAAAGAAAGAAAGAAAGAAAGAAAGAAAGAAAGAAAGAAAGAAAGAAAGAAAGAAAACAGAAAAACTTCATAGACTCCTTTATATAGGCTAATAGTTTTGGATGTTTGGAGTTAAGGGAAGTTTAACTTCTCTCCCTATCTGAAGTGCTTTTCTGAAAGCCACAAAATAATATTCAGAGACAAATTATCCTGTCCCACCAGATGGAGCAGCTCTCTTTCTACTTCAGAGGAGGGAGTTTGTCTCCCAACAGTGTTAGCTGCTCTGAGTTACGGAGGGTTCCTCAGGTTGGATAAGGACAGTGTATTTTCTCATTTCCCTGCAGCATATGGACATATTTTGAAGAGGTACAGTAAACAGGATTTTCTGAGCACACTCAAGGCAGAAGATGTGATGACCCTATCTTCTAGCTACCAGAGTTAAGAGCTGTTCTATTTTTCCTCTATTCAATGGGGACATCTCAGGTACACTTGAAGGCAATTAAACAGAAATGTGAAGAAGTAATAGCTACAGAAAGCAAAAACTGAGAATGCATCCCCTTAAATTTTTCCTTCCCAGGCCCTCCGCACCTCGGCAGTTCCCACACCCCTACCTCTTTCCCTCTGCACTTGAAGAAGCTCGGGCATTTCAACTTGTCCATGGTTCTCTCACTCCCTCTGCTCGCTCCGCCTTGTCTCACAGTCTGGCTGAGCTTGACTGGCGGCAGGTGCACACTCCCCCGTTGTTGCCTGCCAGAATGAGCCACCTTGCCCAGGGGTGGGACCATTTATGAAGGGAAGCTCTCTCCTCCCCCTCCTGGGCAACCTGTCGTGTCAATTATCGGAAGAGACCAAAGTGAGGCTCTGGTTTTTCCCCAGGTAAGCTGGCATGTAGCAATCCCCTGCCTTAGCCCCAGGAAAGGGCGAGGCTGTGAGAGAGCGAGCAGCCTGAGCCAGATGACTGACAGCCTTTGACTCAAAGCCCTGCAGGTGCCTTCGCAATCTCCCCTCCTTTCCCGGGTTCCCTGCTTCCTCCTAGCTTCCTTACTTAGTCTGGTCTCTGTCCTAGAGCCAAGTGCTAATCTCCACTGGTGCTGGAAGGGGGAAGGGCGTGGTCTGTAGGGCCCATTCTGCTCCCTAAGATTTTCTTGAACAGACTATACTGCCCTGGGCCCTGAGACTTCTCAAAATTTTGCCCCTCACTAGAAAGCATGTGATCCCCTGGGGTGAACGCTGCTCCCAGAGGGAAAGCTCTTGAATTGGGCACTTTGAAAGGCAGCCAACTGAGATACAATTACTCAGCTGGCTCTGCCTGAAAAGAACAACTTTGAGCCTGTGTCTCAGGCACCTTTCTCAGTGTTCAGGACGACATTGCCCTTTACAGGGATTGCTTTGTGTAGTATGTCAAAGAAGCCAAACAAAAACAAATTATTGAGCAGATTTATGGGAAACTCTAACCTTCACAAAGGAGTCCACTTTGTAAGAAAGCTGGGGCTTAGAAAGTAAACTATGAGGAAGCGCCGTACCTTGGCCAGGGAGGAAAGAATTATTATATTGCTGTTTACTGATGTAGCACCTTTTCATCAGAAAACTAAAAGGATTTAAATGCCATCTGTCCAGATAAAAGATGGTGGCAGTTATCTGAAACACAGTACAAATCGGGGCACACAGAAGCACCAGTAGGGAGCCTAATTCTGTACCCCATGTTCAGCTCCTTTGTTCTCCGAGGTGAATTTTCCATTTGCAGTAGAAATATGCCCTGAGGAACCTGGGCAGGTAAGGCAGAGGAAAGTCTAAGAGGGAAGTGGGAAGGTAGTAAGGAGAGGGTATCAAGAACTTTCATCTAACTTTGCCTTGAACATAGCACAGGCTGGTGTGTGTGTGTGTGTGTGTGTGTGTGTGTGTGTGTGTGCGCGCGCGCGTGCCTATGAGTATGAAATACTTTTGGTGTGAACTAAAGGCTAAAATGAAGGAATTATTTTGGACATAGAAGAGAGGGCATATAAAGAAACCTCTTTATAAAAGGATGAGCAGAAAGGTAAATCTAATAGCATTCACCAAACTATCAAAGTCCCATATCAAAGTTCTGTTTGCATGGGGCACTGCAAACAGGTGGTAACTGTGGGAATAGAAAGAGAATGTGAACCTTAGGGATAGGTTATGGGGATAGTCAGGCAAGTGTTGATGGCACACAGAGGAAACCACCAGCAATTTTCCTTGCCTATTAGACAGTAGGGAAATTTCTAGCAACTTTGAGATTTTAGAGCATCAGAGGCATAAAATTTAAGATGGAAGGTATTTTAGAGAATGTACTCTTGTTTACCTGTTTGTTTGGGAGGAATATTATTCCCATTGTCATACGTGGTTTTTCATGACACGGCTCCTGTCTACATTTTTAGTGTCATCTTTTGTAATTCTTTGCCTCAAACTCTTAAGCTTATGTGTCCTTCCCTATGCATCCACCTACATGTTGTTTCTCATTTCTGTGCCTTTGCTCATGCTACTTCTGGAAATTCCTGCCCTCCTTATTTGGCTAACTACTAGTCATCCTTTAAGACTCTGCTTAGTTGTCACCTCCTCCAGGACTTTCCACAATGGTTGCACCTCTATTACTGCAGACTGGGTTTAGACACCTCTCCTCTGTAATCTTAGGCTACTCTATACACGTTTTACATTGTGTGAAACTATTTGCACACAGTCTTCTAGACTGCAAGTTCTCTGAGTGCAGGGCAACTGTTTTAATCATTCCTGTATTCCCAACACTTAGCATAAAATCTGACACAGAATAGGGACTCAGTAAATGCTTATTAGAAAATTCCACTCAGAAGGGCTGTTGAATGACTTTCTGATCACAAAAGAGAAAGTTCAACTGGTCTAGAATCCATCCCCTAGAGATCATAAAACATGAGGAGCATATTTTTCTCTTCTTTGGGGTCTGACTTATTAAATGCGGAACAATTGTGTTTGTGAACTTTTTATTTATTTGGGACTTGAAAAATATAGAAATTGAGTGGGCACAAGACAGAGGGACCTACATTAACTTAGTCACAGGGGTATGAATGAACATGGTGTGGGAGAACATAACAAGACTCTGTTAATTGGTGGGATACTAAGAAATAAGGGTGGAGAGAGAAAGTGTGGACATTCATGTACTTTGAAATCCAGGTTTAGCCATGGCCTGATAGGCAATAGTAAAGTAATTGTTAACTTGAGGATGACACAGAATACTCCAATTGTGAAAAAACACCTCAGTATTATAGTTAATGACCTCGATGCACTGAGTTGTGAAATACTGGAGTTTTAACTATGGGCCATCTCTTCTAGGACACGTGCACCACAGCCATGAATCTGCTCAGCTTATAAAAAAAGAAAAAGAAAACATTGACAGCAGTGTGAAGATTTATTTGGTAATAAGTCACCAAAAACTAAAAATCAGTTCATAACTGTGATTTTTGTCCAGGAGAAAGTTAAAATAAAAATTAATACAATAGTTATACCCCACATTCTTTTCCCTTCTCACTGAAGTTAAATTTATATCATTATCCATGAAAGCTACTTCAATTTTGGTTTTAGTCACTAAAAATAAAGGGGACTCATTACATAAAGCTTTCTTTTAGCTATTTGGATTTGAAAATTTTGCACCACTGTGAAAGCATTTGAACAATCTCACAAACCCAATGCCTTATTTAGCAACCATACTGTTTTCTAGCCTTCTCTTGAAAGAACCCTATTAAACTTCACCAGCTGAAAGTCTAAGAGAAGCAACTCCATTAGTCTATCTATAGGAAGTATACATATACCAGGGGTGCCAAAAACAGGTATACAAGTGGACACTTTGGTCAACATTGCTCAGGCATTATTTTGCCGTAATCAGAATTATCTGGATGCTGATGGTAACCACTTTGAGCATCTCCTGTAATTGCAGAACTCAAACGTGACTTGTACTCATCTTTTGTTATTGGTATATATTGAGTATTACCATTTTAATACAGATTTCCTTTCTTAAAATGTGTATACATTTTTGGCACCCTCTGTATGTATATATTTCCTATCATAGTAAATGATGTGTATGAAATATTCCTTTAGAGTTTATAGTTTCAGACATTAACCACTTTATTAACATATGAGACTCTACCCAGAGTCAAAACATTATTAAATTACTTCTTTTTTATTTTTTTAATTAAATTTATTGGGGTGACAATTGTTAGTAAAATTACATAGATTTCAGGTGTACAATTCTGTATTACATCATCTATAAATCCCATTGTATGTTCATCACCCAGAGTCAGTTCTTCCATCACCATATATTCGATCCCCCTTACCCTCACCTCCCCCCCCACCCCCCTTACCCTCTGGCAACCACTAAACTATTGTCCGTGTCTATGAGTTTCTGTTTCTCATTTGTTTGTCTTGTTCTTTTGTTGTTTTTGGTTTATATACCACATATCAGTGAAATCACATGGTTCTCTGCTTTTTCTGTCTGACTTGTTTCGCTCAGCATTACTCTCTCAAGATCCATCCATGTTGTCACAAATGTTCCTATATCATCTTTTCTCACTGCCAAATAGTATTCCATTGTGTATATGTACCACAACTTCTTTATCCATTCATCTATCGAAGGACATTTTGGTTGTTTCCATGTCTTGGCCACTGTAAACAAAGCTGCAATGAACATTGGAGCACACGTGTCTTTATCTCTAAAGGTTATCAGATTTTTGGGTAGATACCCAGGAGAGGGATTGCTGGGTCATATGGCAATTCTATTCGTAATTTTTGAGGAACCTCCACACTGCCTTCCATAACGGCTGCACCAGTCTGCATTCCCACCAACAGTGTATGAGGGTTGCCTTTTCTCCACAGCCTCTCCAACACTTGTTACTATTTGTCTTGTTGATGATAGCCATTCTGACTGGGGTGAGGTGATATCTCATTGTGGTTTTTATTTGCATTTCTCTGATGATTAGTGATGTTGAGCATTTTTTCATATGTCTATTTGCCATTTGTATGTCCTCTTTGGAGAAATGTCTCTTCAAGTCCTCTGCCCATTTTTCAATTGGGTTGTTTGTTTTTTTGTTGTTGAGTTTCATGAGTTCCTTGTATATTCTGGATATTAGCCCCTTATCGGAGGCACTGTTTGCAAAAAATCTTCTCCCATTCAGTTGGTGGCCTCTTTATTTTGTCAATGGTTTCTTTTGCTGTGCAGAAGCTTTTAAGTTTCATATAGTCCCATTCGTTTATTTTAGCTTTTACTTCCATTGTCTTTGGAGTCAAGTTCATAATATGCTCTTTGAACCCAAGGTCCATAAGTTTAGTACCTATGTTTTCTTCTATGCAGTTTATTGTGTCAGGTCTTATGCTTTAGTCTTTAATCCATTTTGAATTAACTTTGGTACATGGTGACAAATAGCAGTCCAGTTTCATTCTTTGGCACGTGGCTATCCAATTCTCCCAGCACCATTTATTGAAGAGGCTGTCTTTGCTCCATTGTATGTTTTTAGCTTCTTTGTCAAAAATTATCTGTCCATATTTATGTGGTTTTATTTCTGGGTTCTCAATTCTATTCCATTGGTCTATGTGTCTGTTTTTCTGCCAATACCATGCTGTTTTGATTATTGTAGCCCTGTAGTACAAGCCAAAGTCAGGAAGTGTGATACCTCCATTATTGTTCTTTTTCTTAAGATTGCTTTGGCTATTCGGGGTCTTTTGTGGTTCCAAACAAATCTGATGATTTTTTGTTCTATTTCTTTAAAATATGCCATTGGGATTTTGATGGGGATTGCATTGAATCTGTATATTGCTTTGGGTAATATGGCCATTTTAACTATGTTGATTCTTCCAATCCATGAGCACGGAATGTCTTTCCATTTCTTTGTGTCTTCTTCAATTTCTTTCAAAATGTCTTATAGTTTTCAGCATATAGGTCTTTCACATCCTTGGTTAAGTTTATTCCTAGGTATTTTATTCTTTTTGCTGCAATTGCAAAAGGAATTGTTTTTTGTATTTCTTTTGCTGAGATTTCATTGTTAGTATATAGGAAGGCAATGGACTTTTGTGCGTTGATTTTATAGCCGGCAACTTTACTGTATTCGTTGATTGTTTCTAATAGCTTTTTGGTGGAGTATTTAGGGTTTTCTATATATAGCATCATATCATCTGCAAAGAGTGATAATTTAACTTCTTCAATCCCAATTTGAATGCCTTTTATTTCTTTCTCTTGCCTGATTGCTCTGGCAAGGACTTCCAACACGATGTTGAAAAGCAGAGGTGATAGGGGACATCCCTGTCGTGTTCCTGAACGTAGAGCAAAGGGCTTCAGTTTTTCTCCATTAATTATGAGATTAGCAGAGGGCTTGTCATATATGGCCTTTATTATGTTAAGGTATTTTCCTTCTATACCCATTTTATTAAGTGTTTTAATCATAAATGGATGTTGTATCTTGTCAAATGCTTTTTCTGCATCAATTGATATAATCATATGATTTTTGTCCTTTATTTTGTTTATGTGATGTATCACATTGATGGATTTGATGTTGAACCATCCTTGTGCCCCGGGATGAACCCCACTTGGTCGTGATGAATAATCTTTTTAATGCATTGTTGTATTCGATTTGCTAGAATTTTATTTAGGATTTTTGCATCGGTATTCATTAGAGATATTGGTCTGTAGTTTTTTTTTTGTGCTGTCCTTACCAGGTTTTGGTATCAGGGTAATGTTGGCCTCATAAAATGAGTTAGGGAGTACTGTCTCTTCTTCAATTTTTGGAAGAGTTTGTGCAGAATTGGTATTAGATCCTCTTTGAAGGTTTGGTAGAATTCACTAGTGAAGCCATCTGGTCCCGGACTTTTGCTTTTGGGAAGGTTTTGGATGACTGATTCAATTTCGTTACTTGGTGATCGGTCTGTTTAGATTTTCCAGTTCTTCATGGTTCAGCCTTGGAAGGCTATATGTTTCTAAGAACTTATCCATTTCTTCTAGGTTGTTGAATTAGGTGGCATATAGTCCTTCATAGTATTTGGATGATCCTTTGTATTTCTGTGGTGTCCGTGATAACTTCCCCTTTTACGTTTCTGATTTTGTTAATCAGTGTCTTCTCTCTTTTTATCTTAGTAAGTCTATCCAAGGGTTTGTCAATTTTGTTAATCTTCTCAAAGAACCAGGTCTTTGTCACATTATTTTTTTCTATTGTCTTTTTGTTCTCTATTTCATTTAGTTCTGCTATAATTTTGTTATTTCCTTTCTTCTGCGGACCTTGGGTTTTACTTGTTCTTCTTTTTCTAGTTCTTTAAGGTGTAACATGAGGTTATTTATTTGGGAGTTTTCTTGTTTCTTGAGATAGGCCTGTAATGAGATAAATTTCCCTCTTAAAACTGCTTTCGCTGCATCCCAAAAATTTTGGTAGGATGTATTTTCATTGTCATTTGTTTCTATGTATCTTTTGATCTCTCCTCTAATTTCTTCTTTGACCCAGTCCTTCTTTAAAAGTATTTTGTTTAATCTCCATGTATTTGTGTTTTTCCCCCTTTCTTTTTACAGTTGATATCCAATTTCAAAGCCTTGTGATCAGAGAATATGCATGGTATGATTTCAATCTTCTTAAATTTGTTGAGACTGATTTTATGTCCCAATATATGGTCTATCCTTGAGAATGTTCCATGTACACTAGAAAAGAATGTATAGTCTGATGTTTTAGGATGAAGTGCTCTATAAATGTCAATTATGTCCATTTCATCTAATGTGTCATTTAGGGCTACTATTTCGTTAT
Organism: Rhinolophus sinicus; assembly: GCF_036562045.2. Lineage (NCBI taxonomy): Eukaryota > Metazoa > Chordata > Mammalia > Chiroptera > Rhinolophidae > Rhinolophus > Rhinolophus sinicus. Next base: position 80,189,427 of record NC_133768.1, on the reverse strand, counting down.
TTATTTTCTGTTTGGATGATCTATCCATAGCTGTCAATGATGTATTTAAGTCCCCTAGTATAATTGTGTTTTGGTCAATTTCTCCCTTTAGTTCTGTTAGTAGTTGCTTGGTGTATTTCGGTGCTCCCTGATTGGGGGCATAAATATTGATGACTGTTATGTCTTCTTGTTGTACAGCTCCCTTCACCATTATGAAATGTCCATCTTTGTCTCTTGTTATCTTTTTCACCTTGAAGTCTGTTTCATCTGATATCATTATGGCTACACCTGATTTTCTCTGGGTACCATTTGCTTGGAGTGTCAATTTCCACCCTTTCACTTTGAGTCTATGCTTGTCCTTGTAGCTGAGATGTGTCTCTTGGAGACAGCATATGGTTGGGTTTAGTTTTTAGATCCAATCTGCTACTCTGTGCCTTTTTATTGGTGAGTTCAGTCCATTTACATTTAGGGTGATTATTGATATGTGAGGATTTCCTGTCATTCTATCTTTAGTTTTCTGGTAAGGCTGTGTCTCCATTGTTTCTTTGCCTTTTGTTGTTGTCTATTATTTCTGTGTGGTGGTATTCTATGATGTTTCCTCTGTTTCTTCTTTTATTTCAGTATATATTTCAATTCTGGATTTATTTTGAGTGGTTACCCTTAAGTTTATGTAAAAGAAAGTTTGATATTTAGAGTATTCCATTTTCTTCAGCACGCTTACTTTCTCCATTCCCATATTCCGTTCAGGCCTTTACTCTCCCCTTTTTGAGTTTTGGTTGCCACAAATTGTCCCTGTTGATGGTGGTCGAATAGCCTCCTTTAGTATTTCTTGTAGTGCAGGTCGTGTATTAGAAAATTCCTCAGCTTCTGTATGTCTGGAAAGGTCTTTATTCCTCCTTCATATCTAAAGGATATCTTTGCTGGATATATTATTCTTGGCTCATGATTTCTCTCTTTCAATAGTTTGAATATTTGGTTCCACTCCTCCTGGCTTGTAGAGTTTCTGCTGAAAAATCTGATGATAATCTAATGGGCTTTCCTTTGTAAGTTACCGCCTTCTTTTCCCTGGCTGCCTTGAGGATTCTTTTCTTTGTCGTTGATTTTAGACAGCTTCAATACAATGTGCCTTGGAGAAGGCCTGTTGGGATTGAGGTAACTAGGTGTTCTATTTGCTTCTTGGATTCGAGGGTCCAGTTCTGTCCACAAATTTGGGAAGTTCTCATCGACAATTTGTTTGAATATATTCTCTGTTCCCTTCTGTCTTTCTTCTCCTTCTGGTATGCCCATTATTCTTATATTGCTCTTTCTGATGGAGTCAGAAAGTTCTTGTAGAGTTCTTTCATTTCTTTTAAGTCTCAAGTCTCTTTCTTCTTCTCTGTGTCATTTCCAGGTTTCTATCTTCGATGTCACTGACTCTTTCCTCCATCTGGTCAACTCTACTACCTAAGCTGGTTATTTCATTCTTAATTTCTTCTATTGAGTTCTTAATCTCCAGAAATTCTATTTGGTTCTTTTTTAAGATTTCAATCTCTTTCGTAAAATGCTCATGCTGTTCTTTGATTGAGTTTCTGAGTTCCTTTAACTGCCTATCTGTGTTTTCTTGTATCTCGTTGAGTTTTTTCAGAACTGCAATCTTGAATTCTCTGTCATTTAAGTCACATATTTCTGTATCTTTAAGTGCCTTCTCTGGAGATTTTTCACTTTCTTTCTGAGTTATCTTGTTGCCTTGGTTATTCATGGCGATTACTGGTTTACTATTTCTTTTCTAGACATCTAGAGAAGTGACTTCTGCAACAGGTTGATAGAAAGCGGTCTTTCTTTTGTTTGCCAGTACTTGTTGGTAGAATGTTTTATTATTTCTCCAACTGCAACTTATTTTCTTCTCCCACACGGTAGTGCTATGTTTTCTCTGCACTATTCCAACTTCTCACACAATGGGGGATTCCCTGGGAGACGGGCTTCTCCTCTGTTAATAGTCTGCCTAGGTCACAGGGCGCAGTGTCCCGTGGGTATGCGGAGAGCTTTTGATGTTCCAAAGCTCTTCCAGCTCCTGATTCAGAGCCCGTAGGTTTCAGCAGTTCTGTTTACTCCTGCAGGGATCCGCCCAGATAGGTGGGGTCAGGGCGGGTGAGTTGTGAGAGGTGGCCCAGAGCAATGGCGGCAACCACCACCACAGCCGGTCCTGCTTCCACAGCTCTCCCCTTTGCTGGAACTAGTTGGGCTGTGAATTGTGTTTGCAGTCCACAGTTCTCAAAACAGCAAATTTTCTGTTGTTTTGATCTGACACTGCTACTGTTTCGCTTCTAGCACCGGGCAGGTGGGGCGGGCGAGCTCTGGGAGGGAGGAGGGGCGGCTAGTCTCAGTGCCTAAGGCTCCATTCTCTGCTCGGCAGTGCGGGCTTAAACCACCGTTTTCAGCCTTTTTCCCTCAGTCTTTTCTCCGAGGTCTCTGCCGTGAGCGTTGGGTTCAGCCGTGTTATATGCTATCCCCTCAGCCCTGTGGAGCCCTGGCGGAGCCCTAGCAGTCCGATCTCCTGCAGCTGCAGTAGTTCCGGGAAGCAGCGAGCTCGGAGCACTGAGCGAGGTCTGCGTCCTCCGCCTGCTGCTCCGTCTCCGCGCGCTTCTCCCTTTCCTCCTCCCTCCACTCACGCGAATCTCCCACCTGTAGGTGATTTCAGTCGGTAGTGGGCCTCTTCGTGTTGCCTGTGTGCTGTGCAGGGAGTCCTTTGTGGAGTTTTTTTGTTCGATTAGTTGTAAATTCCAGGGGAGCTTTACAGAGGCTCACCTCACGCCGCCATTTTTCCGGAAGTCCCCTATTAAATTACTTCTTAAAAAGTTTTCTTCAATTCTAGTTAGCAAGACTTACTTAGGAAAGACAATCACATAGCTTTCCTTGCTGCCCGCTGAGAGGTAATGAGTGATTCTCTAGCTACATCAGCTACTAGATGGACTGAGAAAACACATACTACTTTCCTACATCATACTAAATGATAACATGCCAGATAATCTTGAAGGAAAACGATAGCTCCTGATGCCTAATTTCATATTGGTGCTTTCTAAATAGGAAAATTGAACCTGTTAAATTTCATGATTATTTTTCACATTCGCTCTAGCATACCATATAGCTTTTCTTAAGTATTGAATGTACAAATCATAGGTGTACAGCTTGATGAATTTTCACAAATATAATACTCCCATGCATCTAGTACCAAGTTCAAGAAACAACAGTACTGAAACCCCAGAAGCCCCCTCCTTACCCTCCTCAAGGTTAACCACTATCTAGAATTTTAACATCATAAGTTAGTTTTGCCAGTTTTTGAACTTTTTACATATGGAATATTATGGCAAGTACACTTTTATATCTGACTTCTTTTGACTCAACATTATGTTTTGGAAATCCAACCATACTATAACACAGACCTGTAGTTCATCTAGTATCATTCTGTATAGTATTCTAATGTATGAATATACCACAATTGATTTGCTTTACTGATGGACATTAGGCTGTTTCCAGATTTGGGCTATTTTGAAGAGTACGGCTATGAACTTTACTGTAACATGTCTTCTGTATGTATTTCTGTTAGGTACACACCTAGAGTAGACTTTCTGGATCATAGAATATACCCTGTTCAGCTGTAGTAGATGTTGCCAAGCAGGTTTCCAAAGTGATTTCCAATTTACATTCCCACCAACACTACCACATAAATTTCTAAAGGCATGGAATGGAATGGGCTGTAGAAGGAACAGAAGAAAAATGTAAGGAAGGGGGTGCTTGATGAGAAAAGAGAAGAAGTAGTTATTTACCAGCCAAGTACCATGTTAAGTGCTCTACATTTGTGATCTCATTTACTTCTCATAGAACCCCTTTGAGGTAGAAACCATTATAATCCCCATTTTACAAATGAAGAGACAGAGCTTCAGAGAAATTAAGTGACTTGCTCTAGGTTACACAACTAGTTAAGTGACAGGTCTGATATTTGAACCCAGATTATCTGACTCTAAAGTCTATGCTCTTAAACCACTTTGTTATAAGAACGTGATAACAAAATGTTAGAAAATGCTTTGTCTGTGGCATTTCTGCTGCATACGGCTTGGTACACATCAGCATTAATGATGACATAGAATAATTAGGCATCATTTAACCCTCCCTATCCAGTAGAATGGTACATATAGATGAAACTCTGTTTAATCTCATCTTCAGTAAGATTGAATACGTTTATCTGTATTCCCTCCTTGAAGAAGTCACAACTTAGACAACATTTGTGCTTCCTTTCCAGCTGAGTCTCACACTGTCAATTTGTCAGGCTCACCAATGAGAAATTTGGATTCAACTGATTCATAGTAAGAACAATCAGTACTGGATGTTCAGAGTGAGAGCTGGGTTTCAATAGTTACAGCTGAGAAACAATGACAAACACATTTGTTCTCAGAGGTGTGACAAACACATAGGATTTGAAGCCTGCAGAACACTTAGATGCCTCACTAATCATCCCATGCAATGCAGCATTTTTTTTTTTCCTGTTTTGGAATACCTTTAACCAAACCAATCCTTTACATAAGAATCATACTAGGCAATGGAGTTAGGGGGTGGGGGGTGGGAGATGAGGGTAAGGGGGATCGAATATATGGTGATGGAAGGAGAACTGACTCTGGGTGATGAACACACAATGGGATTTATAGATGATGTAATACAGAATTGTACACCTGAAATCTATGTAATTTTACTAACAATTGTCACCCCAATAAATTTAATAAAAGAAAATTAAAAAAAAAAAAACAAATAGAGAATTTTCTCTCCCAGGACAGAGAGGGTCTTTCGTCAGTACATCAATATTCATTCTTTCTGAAACTTTGACCATGTAGCCACTAGATAAGTCTTTAAATTGTTAATAACAATGAATAAACATTTTAATTTGAACTAGTTATCTGATACTATTGTAATGATTCATTAAAGGAGAGAAATATTTAGTCTTCACCCTCGATATGTTGGTATTTCTCTTGTTAAAAACATTGTGATAAGATATGCTTATTGCTACTTTGCATTTACAATGATAAACTGTATCAGAACTATTTGTCACACCTCTTAAATGTCAGGCTCTTCAGAGATCCAGGTGCCTAATCTTTTGCTTTCCTACCTAAGGGAATTATTCACTTCATATGATCCACAGAATAATTGCTCTTGTTACTTTCTTTTTTTTAATTTATTTTTTAAATTTATTGGGGTGACAATTGTTAGTAAAATTACATAGATTTCAGGTGTACAATTCTGTATTACATCTCTATAAATCCCATTGTGTTTTCACCACCCAGCGTCAGTTCTCCTTCCATCACCATATATTTGATCCCCCTTACCCTCATCTCCCACCACCCACCCCCCCACCCCCCTTACCCTCTGGTAACCACTAAACTATTGTCTGTGTCTATGAGTTTCTGTTTCTCATTTGTTTGTCTTCTTCTTTTGGTGTTTTTGGTTTATATACCACATATCAGTGAAATCACATGGTTCTCTGCTTTTCTGTCTGACTTATTTCGTTCAGCATTACACTCTCAAGATCCATCCATGTTGTCACAAATGTTCCTATATCATCTTTTCTTACCGCTGAATTGTGCTCTTGTTACTTTCTTAAATAAAATCAAGCATTAAAAAATCATTTAATCTAGTACAGTATAGGGAACATAGTCAATAATATTGTAAAAGCTATATATAGTGTCAGTTGGGTACTAGACTTATTGCGGGGATCACTTCATAAATTATGTAAATGTCTAACCACTACACTATACACCTCACACTAATGTAAAATAATATTGAATGTCAACTATAAATTTTAAACAGTAGTCACAGGATTATATTGTACAGCATAGAAAATATAGTCAATAATATTGTAATAACTATGTACAGGATAATAGACTTATTAGAGTTATCACTCTCTGAGGTATATAAATGTCTAATCACTTATGTTGTTTTGTACACCTGAAACCAATAAAAAAAATAATTTCACTATGAGACCTAACTGAAATCCACCTACTAGAGTCCTTTGAGAAGATAAAATCAATTAAAGAATAGTTATATTAATACTATCTATGTTCATGTGCAGAAATTTTTAATATCATATTCTAATTAATAAAGATCAAATTGGGAGTTGCCATTGCTACATATTCTAAAGAACCGGAAAAGGAAGTGCTATGAACAAAAACAATCATGTGTATAAAGTATAGCATTTATTTTTTCTTGCTTGGCTGAAGTCCTTTAATGTAAAAGTGATGTGCAGTAGAATGTCTAATATGTGAATAATATAATGGATTCTTTCCTCCTTCACCATGCACAGCAATGTTCTGGCTTCTTTTGATAAAACTGACTTCTGGAGGGCTCTCTGAGGCCTCTGTCATCTATGCACTTTCTTTTATTGCTGTATTGACATTGACAACTGATTTCTTTGCATTTTATTGCTGTCAAACTATATTGTCACTAACAACAATAATGTTACTGCCTCTAACAATAGTAATAATCACTACAACAGTAATAATATCAGCTACCCATTGTTTGAGTAACTACCATATGCCATGCACTTTATGAATGTTATTTCCAATCCTCACAACTCTACCAAATAGGTGCTATTATTATCCCCATTTTTACAGATGAACAAACAGGCATCAAGGAGTGAAATAACTTGTCCAAGGTCATAGGACTAGAAAACGTGGGAATGATACTCAAACCCAGTACTGTTAACAAAATTTGAGTTTTTTCCTGTAATCATACTATGGGGCTTCTTCTTCCACCTCAGCCTTTGTTGATTATTCTGCAACTTCTTTCCCTCCTCTCAGCATTCCTCCTTTTTGTGTTGTTTACTTTTATTTCTCCTTCCTTTCCCCTATATCATGTCTAACCCAGTCCTTATAAAACTGTTTTCCCTTTCTTGGCAGTATCCCCTCCCACTATCCCTGCACTTTTAGTTGCTCTCTTCTTAAAATACAAACAAATGATAATTAGTATTCATCGCCAACCTGAACAGCTAACACCTTAGCACCTGCCAGATGAGCTGATTCAGTGGATAAGTCAATTGGGTCAGTTCCATGAACTTCCTAAAATCAGAGATCAGTTTATGAAACCAGTACCAAGACATCTACCAATACCCATGTTTGGGAGGGCTTATAAATAAAATGGAGTCCAGCTCTATAATCAGTATTCTTATAGTTATTAACATCACTGGGGTGCAGCAACCAGTCACTGGTGGTTAGGATTTTAGGCTTCCCGTCACCCTGTATTATTGGGATACTGTTGTTTTCAAGCTTAGGAGTGACGATACCCCTGGGTTGTAACTACGCAATGCCAGCTAATGCCACAGTGTGGTTTTGCAAACTGACTCATTTGTTTAGATCTTTTGTGTCTAGAAATGAAGGGAACTATATGATTAAGACTTACTAGGAAATATTATTGAGAAATGCAGGAAAAATTAAAACACAACTTCTTACATATTACCTTTCCATTAAATCATTTTACCAATTTCTGTTGTTCATTCCAATGAGATATGTCAAATGAAATAGATGCAATATATATTAGTCTCATTTTTCTAAATAATACGAAAAAACACTCACACTGCTGTTTCATAACTTCTTAATGAAAAAAAACCTGTGGAGCTATAAAATAGCAATATTGCCTGATATAGGTACTAAATCCTATTACCTATTCGGACTAGGATGTTCTTTAGAAAATAGAAAAAAATACATTGATATACAGTTTATTGAACAATGGTGGGTACACATGTAACTTTTTTATGATTACTGCTTTTAACCATGGTGTGTTGAATCTCCATTTTCTGACCCTTAAAAACACCTCAAGAGTAAAACTGTCACTATTTGCAGATGACATGATACCATATATAAATAAACCTAAAATCTCCACCAAAAACTTGTTAGAACTAATAAACAAATTCAGTAAGGTTGAAGGATACAAAATCAATATGCAAAAATTAGTTGCATTTCTATACATTAATAGTGAACTATCAGAAAGAGAATTTAACATGTGATCACTTCATTATTTCAGTCTTTAAAATACACAAAGGCCAAAAAAGAAATGTTAAGTTTATGTTATGTATTTTTACCCATTTGATGCTAAAATTTTATCCTTTATGTAAAAAGCATTTAATTAAAAAATTATAATATCAAAAAAAATGAAAAAAAAAAGAAAGAGAATTTAAGGAAACATTTACAATCGCATCAAAAACAAAAATACCTAGGAATAAATTTAATCAAGAGGGTGAAAGACCTGTATGCTGAAAATTATAAGACATTGATAAAAGAAATTGAAGAGGACACACATAAATGAAGACTTTTATTGCTTATGAATTAAAAGAATGAGTATTGTTAAAATGTCCATGCTACCCAAAGTAATCTACAGTTGCAGTACAATCCTTATCAAAATTCCAATGGTATTTTACACAAAATTAGAACACACAATCTTAAAGTTTCTATGGAACTAAAAAAGACCCCGAATAACCAAAATATTTTTTATAGGTACAATAGGAGACAATGTTGAACAATAACTTTTGGCATTCTGCTGTAAGTAAAGAGAGGTAGGAAGACTTTTTTTTTTTTTTTTTTTTTTTTTTTTGCAGAAGGACATAAAGGAACTGATATTGTAGAGATATGCAATATCTCTGGCTTGGATTACATGATGGTTCTGTTTGGTGACTCTGGAGTCTTATGCTATGAACATATGCAGCCACCTGAGCTAAGGCTGTTAAGAATTAAAAGGTAAAGTATTTTTCTAACTTCAATGCTACAATGAAAGTATGCATTAAAATATTAATAACCAGCTATAACTATGATGTTGGAGGGAGGGGAGGAAGAGGTTAAAGGTAAATAAGGGAGGTTGAAAGGATGAAAGTCAAAAAAGGTCCAGATGTTGGTTCTGAGCTTCCTAATTGCACAATGAAAGATTGCTGTGGATGGTTATTTATTTAATTCTCATTATCGCTGAAGAGAAAACATCCTCTGGCAGCAAAACTGCTCCTGGATATTCTGTGTGATATAACAACATATCAGACATGCGGAGTGAAACCATGTGCTTTTCTGCGCGTCATTCAGCAAATCCGTACACAGTGCTGCTTCCTGAGCAGTGCTTCATGAGAGCACATGGAAAACGGTCCCAGTGCAGCTGCAATTCTGCAGGTGTCCAGGACCAAAGGGTCCCTCAATGCAATGCTCTGGTGATCTGACTTAATCATTAAATCTTGAGGGGTAGAGTCAATGTGGTCTTCAACAGTCATCCACAATTACAACTTCTCTCAACTCCTATGATAACGCTAGATAGAGACAGTCCCGGTTGTGCTCTTTGGTGAAGAATTGGACTGTAAGTGAAGCAAATCTGCCCACTGATAGTTACATTTATTTTATCTTATATAATTTTAAATGATTTTATATTATAATGTTTTTAAAAATTTATCCAAGATAGCATGATTACTTCCCTTGAAACTGGGATCCATACTTTTCCTACCAGGGTTATCAATTACCTTTAGCTTTCTCATGTCCACTTTGTGGTGTATCCCTATGATTAACATGGGGGTACAACCACAGAGTGGTTTCTGGTCAAGTCTCTAGATCTATTTGCTGATCTTGGGATTAAAAAATTCAAGATATGGAAGAGCAAGCCACACAAAAATCAAACACAAACTCAGATTGTGGTAAAGTTTATAGCACAAGCAATCTGATTTTTTACAAACAATAAACTGCAGGAAAAATAAAACTAAAAAGGTAAACATTACAAAAGGGAAAACAAAATTGTTTTGTTTGCAGATAAAATGACTCCCTACATAGAAAATGAAAGAGAATCTATCCACCAAGTACTATGAATAATGATGGATGTATAGAAAATCGGTAGAAAATGATATTTCTCTACAAAGTAATAAACAGAATCTACTTAAGAATGCCTTTCTGCGTAGCAATATAAGTAGTTTTCATAGCAAAAAAATGAAATGGAAGTTGGCCAAGGATTCTATATCATAACATTTTTATTAAAGTTTATTGGGGAGACAATTGTTAGTACACTTACCTAGGTTTCAGGTGTACAATTCTGTAATACATCATCTGTATATCACATTGTGTGTTCACCACCCAGAGACAGGTATCCTTCCATCACCATATATTTGGCTCCCTTTCAACCTCATCTACCACCTCCCTTCCCCCTTACCCTCTGGTAACCACTAAACTATTGTCTGCGTGTATGAGTTTTTGTTTCTTTATTTGTTTGTCTTGTTCCTTTGTTGCTTTCAATCTTATATCCCGCATATCAGTGAAATCATATAGTTCTCGACTTTTACAATCTGACTTATTTTGTTTGCATAATAATCTCAAGATCCATCCATGTTGTTGCAAATGGCATTATTTCATCTTTTCTTATGTCAGAATAGTATTCCATTTTGTATATATACACCACATCTTCTTTATCCAATCATTTACTGAAGGACACTTTGGTTGTTTCCATGTCTTGGCCACTGTAAATAAAGCTGCAATGAACATCAGAGCACATATATCTTTACGGATAAATGTTTTCACATTTTTGGGGTATATACACAAGAGAGGGACTGCAGGGTCATATGCAAATTCTATTCTTAATTTTTTGAGGAACCTCCACACTGCCTTCCATACTAGCTGCACCAATTTGCATTTCCACCAACAGTGTTGTATGAGGGTTCCTTATTCTCCACAGCTCCAATAGTTATTATTAGGTTGGTGTAAAGGTAATTGCTGATTTTGCAATTATTTTTAACCTTTTAAACCGCAATTACTTTTGCACCAACCTAATATTTTCTTGTTGATGATAGCCATTCTACCTGGTGTGAGGTGATATCTCATAGTGGTGTTTATTGGCATTTTTCTGATGATTAGTGATGTTGAGCATTTTTTCATGTGTCTATTGACCATTTATATGTCCTCTTTGGAGAAATGTGTATTCAGGTCCTCCACCAGTTTTTTAATTGGATTGTTTGTTTTCCTTGTTGTTGAGTTCTCCGAGTTCCTTATATATGTTGGATATTAGCTCCTTATTGGAGGTGTTGTTTGCAGAAATTTTCTACCATTCTGTTGGTTGCCTTTTCATTTAGTCAATGGTTTTTTGTTGTTGTTGTTTGTTTTGTGTTTTTTTTTTTTGTAGTGTAGAAACTTTTAGTTTGATATAGTCCTATTCATTTATTTGAGATTTTACTTCCCTTGCCTATGAAGTCAAATTCATAAAATCCTCTTTGAACCCAAGGTCCATAAATTTAGTACCTATGTTTTCTTCTATGCAATTTATTGTTTCAGGTCTTACGTTTAGGTCTTTGATTCATTTTCAGTTAATTTTAGTACAGTTACAGATACATGGCAGTCTAGTTTCATTCTTTGCATGTGGCTTTCCAAATCTCCCAGCACCATTAATTGGAGAAGCAACTTTACTATATTCACTTACTGTTTCTAATAGCTTTTTGGTGGAGTCTTTAGGGTTCACTATATATAGCATAATTTTATCTGCAAAAAATGACAGTTTAACTTCATTTCCAATTTCGATGCCTGTTATTTCTTATTCTTCCCTAATTGCTCTAGCTAGGACGTCCAATACCATGTCATATATGGCCTTTATTATGTTGAGGTATTTTCCTTCTATACCTATTTTATTAACTGTTTTCAACATAAATTGATGTTCTATCTTGTCAAATGCTTTTTCTGCATCAATTGAAATAATCATACGATTTTTGTCCTTTATTTTGTTTATGTGATGTATCACATTGATGGATTTGTGGATGTTCAACCATCCTTGTGCCCCGGGGATGAACCCCACTTGGTCGTGATGAATAATCTTTTTAATGCATTGTTGCATTCGATTGGCTAGAATTTTGTTTAGGATTTTTGCATCTGTATTCATCAGAGATATTGGTCTGTTGTTTTTTTTGTGTTGTCCTTACCAGGTTTTGGTATCAGGGTAATGTTGGCCTCATAAAATGAGTTAGGGGTACTGTCTCTTCTTCAATTTTTGGAAGAGTTTGAGCAGGATTGGTATTAGATCCTCTTTGAAGGTTTGGTAGAATTCACTAGTGAAGCCATCTGGTCCCGGACTTTTGCTTTTGGGAAGGTTTTGGATGACTGATTCAATTTCATTACTGGTGATTGGTCTGTTTAGATTTTCCAGTTCTTCATGGTTCAGCCTAGGAAGGCTATATGTTTCTAAGAACATGTCCATTTCTTCTAGGTTATTGAATTTGGTGGCATATAGTCCTTCATAGTATTCTTGGGTGATCCTTTGTATTTCTGTGGTGTCCGTGATAACTTCCCCTTTTTCATTTCTGATTTTGTTAATTAGTGTCTTCTTTCTATCTTAGTGAGTCTAGCCAAGGGTTCATCAATTTTGTTAATCTTTTCAAAGAACCAGCTCTTTGTCACATTAATTTTTTCTATTGTCTTTTTGTTCTCTATTTCATTTAGCTCTGCTCTAATTTTTGTTATTTCCTTTCTTCTGCTGACCTTGGGTTTTACTTGTTCTTCTTTTTCTAGTTCTTTTAGGTGTAGCATCAGGTTATTTATTTCGGATTTTTCTTATTTCTTGAGATAGGACTGTGATGATTTAAATTTCCCTCTTAAAACTGCTTTCGCTGCATCCCCAAAATTTTGGTAGGATGTATTTTCATTTTCATTTGTTTCTATGTATCTTTTGATCTCTACTCTAGTCTCTTCTTTGACCCAGTCGTTGCTTAAAAGTATATTGTTTAATCTCTATGTATTTGCGTTTTTTCCTGCTTTCTTTTGCAGTTGATATCCAATTTCAAAGACTTGTGATCAGAGAATATGCATGGTATGATTTCAATCTTCTTAAATTTGTTGACTGATTTTATGTCCCAATATATGGTCTATCCTTGAGAACGTTCCATATACACTAGAAAAGAATGTATAGTCTGATGTTTTAGGATGAAGTGCTCTATAAATGTCAATTATGTCCATTTCATCTAATGTGTCATTTAGGGCTACTATGTCGTTATTTGTTTTCTGTTTGGATGATCTATCCATAGCTGTCAATGATGTATTTAAGTCCCCTAGTATAATTGTGTTTTGGTCAGTTTCTCCCTTTAGTTCTGTTAGTAGTTGCTTGGTATATTTTGGTGCTCCCTGATTGGGGGCATAAATATTGATGACTGTTATGTCTTCTTGTTGTATAGTCCCTTTTACCATTATGAAATGTCCATCTTTGTCTCTTGTTATCTTTTTCACCCTGAAGTCTGTTTCATCTGATATCATTATGGCTACACCTGATTTTCTCTGGGTACCATTTGCTTGGAGTGTCAATTTCCACCCTTTCACTTTGAGTCTATGCTTGTCCTTGTAGCTGAGATGTGTCTCTTGGAGACAGCATATGGTTGGGTTTAGTTTTTTGATCCAATCTGCTACTCTGTGCCTTTTTATTGGTGAGTTCAGTCCATTTACACTTAGGGTGATTATTGATATGTGAGGATTTCCTGTCATTCTATCTTAAGTTTTCTGGTAAGGCTGTGTCTCCATTGTTTCTTTGCCTTCTTGTTGTTGTTTATTATTTCTGTGTGGTGGTATTCTATGACGTTTCCCTCTGTTTATTCTTTTACTACAGTCAATATTTCAGTCCTGCATTTTTTTTGAGTGGTTACCATGAAGTTTATGGAAAAGAAAGTTTGATATTTAGAGTATTCCATTTTCTTCAGCATGCTTACTTTCACCATTCCCATATTCCAGTTCAGGCCTTGACTCTCCCCATTTTTATGTTTTGGCTGCCAAAAATTGTCCCTGTTGATGGGGGTCGAATAGCCTCCTTTAGTATTTCTTGTAGTGCAGGTCGTGTATTAGAAAATTCCCTCAGCTTCTGTATGTCTGAAAAGGTCTTTATTCCTCCTTTATATCTGAAGGATATCTTTCCTGGATATATTATTCTTGGCTCATAATTTCTCTCTTTCAATAGTTTGAATATTTGGTTCCACTCCCTCCTGGCTTGTAGAGTTTCTGCTGAAAAATCTGATGATAATCTAATGGGCTTTCCTTTGTAGGTTACCGTCTTCTTTTCCCTGGCTGCCTTGAGGATTCTTTCTTTGTCGTTGATTTTAGACAGCTTCAATACAATGTGCCTTGGAGAAGGCCTGTTGGGATTGAGGTAATTAGGTGTTCTATTTGCTTCTTGGATTCGAGGGTCCAGTTCTGTCCACAAGTTTGGGAAGTTCTCATCGACAATTTGTTTGAATATATTCTCTGTTCCCTCCTCTCTTTCTTCTCCTTCTGGTATGCCCATTATTCTTATATTGCTCTTTCTGATGGAGTCAGAAAGTTCTTGTAGAGTTCTTTCATTTCTTTTAAGTCTCAAGTCTCTTTCTTCTTCCATCCGTGTCATTTCCAGGTTTCTATCTTCGGTGTCACTGATTCTTTCCTCCATCTGGTCAACTCTACTACCTAAGCTGGTTATTTCATTCTTAATTTCTTCTATTGAGTTCTTAATCTCCAGAAATTCTATTTGGTTCTTTTTTAAAATTTCAATCTCTTTCGTAAAATGTTCATTTTGTTCTTTGATTGTGTTTTTGAGTTCATTAAACTGCCTATCTGTGTTTTCTTGCATCTCATTGAGTATTTTCTGAACTGCAATCTTGAATTCTCTGTCATTTAAGCCACATATTTCCATATCTTTAAGTTCCTTTTCTGGAGACATTTCACTTACTTTCTGAGCTGTCTTGTTGCCTTGGTTATTCATGGCAATTACTGATTTATTATTTCTTTTCCTAGACATCTACAGGAGTGGCTTCTGCAACAGGTTGATAGGAAGAGGTCTTTGTGTTGTTTTCTAGTACTTTTTGGTAGAATGTTTTATTTTCTCTCCAACTGCAGCCTTTTTTTTCTCTGTCCCACGGTAGTGCTATGTTTTCTCTGCAATATTCCAGCTTTTCACACAATTGGGGGATTCCCTGGGAGACGGGCTTCTCCTCTGTTAATAGTTCGCCTGGATCACAGGACACAGTGTCCCGGTGGGTATGCCTAGAACTTTTTAAGTTCCAAAGCTCTTTGTGCACCAGATTCAGAGCCCTTATGTTTCAGCAGTTCTGTTTACTCCTGCAGGGATCCGCCCAGATAGGTGGGGCCAGGGGCGGGGTGAGTAGTGAGAGGTGGCCCAGAGCAATGGCAGCGACCACCACCGCCACCGGTCCTGCTTCCACAGCTCCCTCCCCTTTGCTGGAAGTATTTGGGCTGTGAATCTGTGTCTGCAGTCCACAGTTTTCAGAACAGCAAATAGTCTGCTCTTTTGATCTGACACTGCTACTGTTCTGCTTCTAGCACCAGGTGTCGTGCCGGGAGGCCTGTGGGTTCTCTGCTCCTGCTCCCCACACAAGAACGCAGGATATAGTGAGGCCAAAAAGGAACGCCCACAGAGCCATAGGTATGGGAGTCATACCACTATGGTCTCACAGGAGGCTGGTTTCACAGGACGTGCGAACTGCTGTCCGTTTTTCTGCCAACCGACCGATGACTCTCCTCCACTCTCCTCGACTCTGCTCCTCTACTCTCCTCTGCTCTCCTCGGCTCTCCTCGGCTCTCCTCAGTAGTCGCAGCATTTATATTAGCGGCCAATTGGCTAACTGGCTACAGCTGACGGCCATCTGCTACCTGAGCCAGCACGTTTCCACGTGAGGCTTAGAGCCTATAAACTACTGTCTGGGGCTCTGTCCCCACAGTCCACCCCTACAAGGTCTCGCCTCACAATCTACGTGACAAGTGTCTTCCACGAGGGTCCCTGTACCATATTAGCCTACTGAAACCTACGGATGAAAAGAAACGGTAGTCTTAGGAACCAACAATGGCAAATCCCTTCCATCTGGGAGGATACATGCTAGTTTTTTCCTGGGAAAGGGGGGTCGCTGCCACTGGCACCTTTCCCGGTTTGTGGTACCAGACCTTTATGGCAGTACTGGGGGTCCC
The DNA here is from genome assembly GCF_036562045.2 of Rhinolophus sinicus. Lineage (NCBI taxonomy): Eukaryota > Metazoa > Chordata > Mammalia > Chiroptera > Rhinolophidae > Rhinolophus > Rhinolophus sinicus. The sequence goes on along the minus strand of NC_133768.1, from coordinate 80,173,501 downwards.
TTGCATAGTTTCAACATGTAACAGAACAGGGTACCCCATAATAGACCATAGTGAGAGCACATAGTTTCCTCACAAAATCATCCCAGTATCGGGACCTCTGTATACTACAGTCACTTGCGGTGGCCACTCAGCCACCACCCCTGGCGTCACTTGCAAATCATGAGTCAAACAGGCCCCCCATGGGGCTATCAGGCCCAACCATCGACAGTGGGGGCTTTTGACCTGCCAGGGCCAAGTCCATTGCTTCCGTTCCCCTGCTTTCAAGCATGTGGGTGCTGGCAGCAAGATGTTCCCATTTCTGCCGTAGCCTGGCTTTAACAGAGTCTCACTGGTGGTAACTTGTAATTGAATGGTAGCAGCCATTCGATGAGGCAGAGCTTCTACTGGTGCAGGCCCTCCCTTCCGTGGTCTCTCATTCAGGACTCTCAGGACATCCCATAGATGCGAGGCCCAGTCACGCATCATGGGAGGGTGTTTTGACACCCGGAGGCCTTGCTTCAAAAGGCCATTATAGCGTCCAATCATGCCAGCTGCTTGTGGATTCTACGGGGTGTGAAACAACCATTGCACGTCCATCCTGGCAGCGCAGTGCTGCACTTCTTGCCCCATAAAATGGGTACACCTGTCACTTTCAATGACTTGGGGGCGCCCATAGAGGGTGCACAGCTGTGTAAGGGCGACCACTGTATGCCGCTGATCCACAGCCGGACAGGGCCAAGCAAACATCAACCCCGTAGCAGTGTCCACTGCTGTAAATGCGTATATCGCATTGCGGGCCTTAGGCAGGGGTCCAATGTAATCCACTTGACAGCGAGTGAGGGGCACCCTCCCTCACGTAATCTGCTGTGTCTCCCAGGGGAGCCTCCGCTTTTGGGAACTGTCCTGGGCACAGATGGCACAGTCATTGCAGGCGTCTGCTATCTCCTGCCACATGGTTCGGCTTCCAGTGTGCTGCAATTTCCTATGCAGCCAGTGGGCCACTTCAGAGGCAGGAGCCCGCTCTAACCATCGTACCTGTGCTAGGGTGTCTGCTTCATCATTTCCTGGGGACACTAAGGGGGAGTGACCTGTGACATGCATTAAGGTCACCTCCTTTCTCTGCCCTAGATCCCAGAGGTCCTGCCACATGGCTTGACCCCACAGTGGACCGTGTCCCACCAACCAGTTTTGGTGTTTCCATGTAGGGAGCCACAACGTTAGGCCCCGGAACACCACCCAGCTGTCAGTGCAAATAACTAAGGGCCCAGGCTCGTGGCTGATTACCATCCACACAGCCCGTAATTCAGCCCACTGGCTACTCTAGCCCGTCCCAGTATCAAACCAAATGGTGTCTGTTTTGGGCTGCACACCAATAGCCATCCAAACAGCTGCATCCCCTCAGCTAGAACCATCGGTAAACCAGGCATCCTCAGGTACTGGGGACTGTCCTTCTTTGTAGGGTGAGGGCTCCAAGTCCTCCCCTCTAGGCAGAGCACTTGGCTCAGCCTGGGCTACAAGCTCCACAGGCCCCAGGACCTGTTGTAGCTCTGTGCTCAAAGGGCTTGAACTAAGGGTGCTACGTTGCTCCAAGTAGGCACCCCACTTGGCGAGGGTGGTGGTCTGTGCCACTCCCGTTTTGGGTCCCTGGGTCCATGTACGGACCCACCCCTGGACAGGATAGGCTGTTCGAACCAACACGTGTGCCGTTCCTGTGATGGCTTCTGTGGCCACTAGGGCTGCATACACAGCAACCAGCTGTTTCTCTATTAGAGAGTAGCGGACCTCCACTCCTTTCCATAATTGGGACCAAAATCCCACTGGCAACCGGAGACGCTCCTGCCGTTGCCAGAGGCCCCATCCATACCCCTCTTGGGTTACGTGAACATCAAGTTCAAATGGGCGGCCAGGGTCCACTACTTGCAGAGCTTGTGCCTGCTGCACTGCCCGTTTTGTGGCAACCAAGCCTTCCTCTATAGCCTCTGTCCAATCCCATGAGGCCCCCTTTTTTATCATATTGTACAAGGGCCTTGCCATTTGTGCTAAATGGGGTAAAAACGCCCGCCAATATCCTAGCAGACCCAAATACGTCTGCAGTTGGGAGACCTTGGTCGGCCGGGGAAAGGCTTGTATCTTATCAATGATTGCCTCAGGTATAACCTTTGTCTTACCCGACCACACAACACCCAAAAACTTGATGGATAAGCCAGGGCCTTGGAACTTTAGCTTATTCACCACCCAGCCGTGTGACTTCAGGTGGCGGAGAACAGAGGGAGCTGCTTGCTCTAAATCAGAAAGAGAATCTGAGGTTAACAGAATATCATCAAAATAATGAAACAAGGCCACAGAGGATGGGCGATCCCACTGTGCCAAATCCTAGGCCACGAGCCCGTGGCAGATAGTGGGGCTGTGCAAGTATCCTTGCGGAAGGACTTGAAAAGTCCACTACCGCCCATCCCAAGTAAAAGCAAACTGCACTTGACACTTGGGTGCAATGTCAATGGAGAAAAAAGCATTGGCCAAGTCCACTACATAGTGATATGTCCCCAGGTGGACAGTCAGACGATCCATTAAATCATGAATTGAAGGCACTGCAGCGTGCAAGTGTGGCGTCACCTTATTTAACTCCGTATAGTCCACAGTCATTCGCCAGGTCCCATCTAGCTTCTTGACAGGCCATACTAGGGATTTAAAGGGACTGTGCGTTGGCCTCACAATATGTGCCTTCTCCAATTCCAATATTATACGACCAATCTCCTCCTGCCCTCCTGGCAGGCGGTACTGTCACACTGTAACCACGTGCCAGGGCTGTGGCAACACTTGAGGAGGGTGGTGAGCATGCCCGTGTGTCACTGTTTTCACCACCCAGATCCGGAGACGGAACTCTCCTACCGATGTCTGTAAGCTTAGGCCATGTAGCATGTCCACCCCTAGAATATAGTCTGGAACGGGGGAGACATAAACCTTGTAGGTACGAGGAGGAAGCCTTCCTATACCCAGTGGTAAGGAAATGGCTTTCACAATCACAGTTTTTCCCCCGTAGCCATCAATGCAGATTGCTGGTCTGGGGAACAGTTCTGGGTTCCCATAAACAAGACTGCAGTCGGCGCCAGTGTCAACTAGAGCCAAAACCCTCTGCACATTAGAAGGGGACCAATGTATGGACAGTTCCACGTGGGGCCTCTGGTCCCCGCTTGTCCCCTCTGACCGGGTACCTTGGCCCCACCCCTAATCAAGCTGAAAGGAGTCAGCCTCAAGCGGCTGCATGAAGTCCTGGAGGGACACGGGTCGCGCTTTGCCAGACTCCTCCTTTATGTTTCTCCGGAATTGTTGTTCCGGACTCAACTGTTTCCAAAGTTCCAGCAGGAGTGCATTGGGTTGTCGGTCTATTTTCTTCCGATCGACCCCTGCTGCCACGAGATCACGCCACATCCGTGCGCGCGTTACTCTCTGAGGCCCGCGACCTCGCCCCTTTACCTTTGGTTTGGGCTTCCAGGTCTCAACTGCGCGGACCTCCTGTCTTAACTTCCTTCGCCTCCGGCTTTCAACATCCCTACGGTGGCCATGGCAGTTGTAACTTCATGTATCCATCACCCTACATACGGTATAAGAATAGCAACCAAGGATCCAAAAGCACTGGCAGGTGCAGTATCCAAAACCAGATCTCTCATGATAGCAGTAAAAAGCTCATCATCTGGGCCCTGCATGTTGAGGTTAAAAATAGCATGTCTCTTTCTCCAAAGAGGACATACAAATGGCAAATAGACATATGAAAAAATGCTCAACATCACTAATCATCAGAGAAATGCAAATCAAAACCACAATGAGATATCACCTCACCCCAGTCAGAATGGCTATCATCAATAAGACAAATAGTAACAAATGTTGGAGAGGCTGCGGAGAAAAAGGAACCCTCATACACTGTTGGTGGGAATGCAGACTGGTGCAGCTGTTATGGAAGGCAGTGTGGAGGTTCCTCAAAAAATTACGAATAGAATGGCCATATTACCCAGCAATCCCTCTCCTGGGTATCTACCCAAAACATCTGAAAACATTTATAGACAAAGACACGTGTGCTCCAATGTTCATTGCAGCTTTGTTTACAGTGGCCAAGACATGGTAACAACCAAAATGTCCTTCGATAGATGAATGGATAAAGAAGTTGTGGTATATATACACAATGGAATACTATTCGGCGGTAAGAAAAGATGATATAGGAACATTTGTGACAACATGGATGGATCTTGAGAGAGTAATGCTGAGCGAAATAAGTCAGACAGAAAAAGCAGAGAATCATGTGATTTCACTGATATGTGGTATATAAACCAAAAACAACAAAAGAACAAGACAAACAAATGAGAAACAGAAACTCATAGACACAGACAATAGTTTAGTGGTTGCCAGAGGGTAAGGGGGGTGGGGGGTGTGGGGTGGGAGATGAGGGTAAGGGGGATCAAATATATGGTGATGGAAGGAGAACTGACTCTGGGTGATGAACACACAATGGGATTTATAGATGATGTAATACAGAATTGTACACCTGAAATCTATGTAATTTTACTAACAATTGTCACCCCAATAAATTTAATAAAATAAATTTTTTTAAAAAATAGCATGTCTCATACCCATTTCACAGATGATTTGAGTAAGTTCAGTATATGACTGCCATTGACTCACAGTGTCTGGCAGCTCACCAGCCTGTTCCCATACGGTGCGTACCACAGCAGTGAGCCACGCCATTAGAGAATGGTTGCCCTGGTTGTGGGCCAACCTATGGCAGTTTTGTAACCTTTCTCGCAGGGACGGATGCACTGTCACAAAGGCTAGCTTTTCCATCTCACCTGGGGAGCAAAGAATGTTGTCTGCTCCCTCATCCCGTAAACGTAATAGCCAAGCTGAGACTGGCTCTCCAGGGTGCTGTCTGTACTGCCTCCCCAGTTCCTGCAACTCAGTGGGAGTGTATGGGGTGTAGGTTGTGAACTCAGTCACAGCTGGGTTGCCGGCAGCAATGCCCCCAGGGCCCAAAGGTTGCTCACGTTTTACCCTTTGCTTCAAGATTGGCTGGGCTTGGGGGTTGGGATCTACATTGTCTCCACTTGCTTCCTCCGCCTCTGCCTCAGAGTCTCCACCTTGGGGCGCCTGTTCTAACAGGCAGACCCAGGCTTCCAGCGTTTCCAACCGGGACACCTGATCTGGCACCTGGGCCATTTCATTAAGTGCATTTTCCGTGTTAAGACTCAAGGCCGTGAGGAACATCCAGCCCACGCAGCCGGCTGTAGCCTTCTCCTCCTCCGGAAACCACTCAGCCAGAGCCTGCAGGGCCCTCTCCACACTGGCTGGAGAGCCGTCCATGTCCTCCCACCCCTCCTTGGGGGTCCAACTCCTGAGAACAGTGGCCACCGGACACCACACACTCTGTGGGGGCCACACATCCTCCTGCCCAGAGACAGACTCCATTCCTACCTGGTCGGAATCTTGCTCGCCGTGCCAGGTGTCTGAGTGGGTGGTGGCCTTGGTATATAATGTCCACATCCTCGGAGCCTACAGCAGAAGCAGATCAAGAAAAGGAGGACAACACCCTCCATGGCCAAGAGGGAGGTGTGCCATCTGGAGGCTCGAGTCTCCCAGGCAGACCGTGCCTCCCGCTCCCAGCGTTGCTCCTCGCGGGCCTCTCGAAGCTGAACTTTTATATGCATAAACTGCTCAACCATCCTTCGGTGAGTTTCGGCCAGTACCATACCCTGTTTGCTGCGCCATTTGTCATGCCGGGAGGCCTGCGGGTTCTCTGCTCCTCCCGCTCCCCACACAAGAACACAGGATGTGGCTAGGCCAAAAAGGAACACCCACGGAGCCATAGGTAGGGGAGTCATACCACTATGGTCTCACTGGAGACTGGGTTCACCGGACATGCGACCTGCTGTCCGGTTTTTCTGCCAACCGACCGATGACTCTCCTCCACTCTCCTTGACTCTGCTCCTCTACTCTCCTTGGCTCTCCTCGGTAGCTGCTGCAGTTATATTAGCAGCCAATTGGCTAACTGGCTACAGCTGACGGCCAATCAGCCACAGCTGACGGCCATCTACTACCCGAGCCAGCACCTTTACACGTGAGGCTGAGAGCCTGTAAACTACTTTCTGGGGCTCTGTCCCCACACCGGGCATGTGGGGGTGGCGCGAGCTCTGGGAGGGCAGGGAGGGGGCAGCTAGTCTCAGTTCCTAAGGCTTCTGTTCTCTGCTCAGCAGTGAGTGCTTAAACCACCGTTTTCAGCCTTCTTCCCTCAGTCTTTTCTCCAAGGTCTCTGCCATGAGCATTGGGTTCAGCCGTGTTATATGCTGCCCCCTCAGCCCTGTGGGCCATAAGTGGAGCTCTAGCAGTCTAAGTTCTTCCCTCTCCCGCAGCTGTGGTAGTTCCGAGATGCACCGAGCTCGGAGCACTGAGCTAGGTTTGTGTCCTGCGCCCGCACGGCTCTGTCTCTGCACTTCTCCCTTCCCTCCTTCCCCTCTCACGTGATTCGCCCTCCTTTAGGTGAATTCAGTAGTGGGTCTCTTCCTCTTGCCTGTCTGCTGTGCAGAGAGTCCTTTGTGGAGTTATTGTTGTTCGATTAGTTGTCAATTCCAGAGGAGCTTTACAGAGGCTCACCTCACGCTGCCATTTTGATGACGTCTCTCCCCCCACCAGTTTTTAAGCCATTGTTTCTCAGTCTAGTTGTTGGGTCAATGTTATTTTATATTTGTTTCAGATGTACAGCATAGTGGTTAGACTTTTATGTAATTTATGCAGTGATCCCCCAATTAGTCTAGAACCCACCTGGCACTATACATAGTTATTGCAACATTATTGACTATATTCCCTCTGCTATACTTTACATCCCTGTGACTATTTTGTAACTACCTGTTTGTACTTCTTAATCCTTTCAACTTTTTCACCCATCATTGGTGTTGGAGCACTCCTCTTCTTTCCCATAAAAAAAAATAGAGAATAAATATTTAGTAACCAGTAGTTTTTCCTCTGTATTTATAAGTCTGTTTTTGTCTTGTTTGTTTATTTGATCTTTAGATTCCACGTATAAGTGAAATCATGTGGTATTTGTCTTTCTCAATCTAACTTATTTCACTTAGCCAAATATCCTCTAGGTGTACCCATCTTGTCGCCAATGGTAAGATTTCATTCTTTTATATGGCCAAGTAATATTCCACTGTATATACGTACCACCTCTTCTTTACCCAGTTGTCTGTTGGTGGGCAAATCTTAGGTAATTGCACATTCTTGACGTACTCCAAAACTACATAGCATATACTATTTATTTTACCTATTGTTTATAAAAGTAATCCTTTTTGTTAAAAAAAAATCACAAAATAAGAAAAATATAAAGTAAAACCAAAAGTCATCCATAATACCACTACCCAGATACAACCACTATTTTGGGGACATATGCTTTCTACATATGTAAATGTATGTATGTATGTATGTATGTATGTATGTATGTATGTATGTATAAACAAAATAAAGTCAGTTTTATGTTGTAAAATAAGTTTTAGATCCCATTTTTTGCACCTAGTATTATATCTGAGCATTTTCTTATCTTGTCAACAGTTTAAAAAATGTCTTTATAACATTCTATCACATGGGTATGACAATATATTTGACCTAACAGACAATGGTTTGGTGGTTGCCAGAGGGTAAGGGGGGTGGGGGGTGGGGGGTGGGAGATGAGGGTAAGGGGGATCGAATATATGGTGATGGAAGGAGAACTGACTCTGGGTGATGAACACACAATGGATTTATAGATGATGTAATACAGAATTGTACACCTGAAATCTATGTAATTTTACTAACAACTGTCACCCCAATAAATTTAATAAAAAAAAAAAATAATAATTTTTCAAGTTTTAATTGATATGAAAGTTATTCACATAAGCATTTTTGTCTATAAATTGTTAAGGATTATTCCTCAGGATAGATTCTTAGAAGTGTGATTAGAAATCAAAAGGAATGATTTTTTTTTTTAAGATTTAAGGCATATTTTTAAATTACTATCCAAAAATATACCAATTCGTATTATCCCCAGAAGTATATCAGATAATCTTGGCAATTCTTGGAACATGACAATATGGGCCAATATTTTAAGTATGGTTTATGAATCCTGACCCAGTCCCAGATAAACAAGGATCTTTCTTATTTATTTGCATCCCACATTTGCTGCCATTTATTATCTATAATCAGGAAGATTCTCTATGGATGTTTATGAAAAATGACTTTTTCATATGGCCATGCAATGAAATTAGTGGTTTTGTTATCTGATCAATCTCTTAGTTACATTTTTCTGTAAATTCCACTTACATCCTAAATCTTACTAGAAAGTAATAAAAATTAAAGTACAAATGTCCACGTGAAATCTTTACTAGCTGCTCATGTGATTTCAGATGGTCAAACAGGCCATCAAATAAACGTAAATATAATTCCCTAACATTTTGTATGTATATTTTTTATTAGTTTCCAGTGTACAAAACAATGTGATAGTTAGACATTTCACCCCTCACAAAGTGAACACCCCCTTGCCCAATCTATTGCCCCTCTGGCATCATATGTATCTATTACAATTCCATTGATTCCATGCCCTATGCTATACTCCATATCCCGTGAGTATATATATAATAAATTATAGTTGACATACAATATTATTCAGCTTCAGCTTCAGGTGTACAGTGCACTGGTCAAGCATCTACATCATCCATGTAGTTGTCGCCCTAGTAAGACATGTGATCATCTGACACCCTACAAAATCTTTACAATATTACTGATTATATTACACAAATTGTATTTCATATCCCTGTGGCAACATTGTAGTTACCAATTTATGCTGTCTAATACACTTCCCCTTCTCCCTCATCCCCACCCCCTCTTCTGGCAACCATCAGTTTTTCCTCTATATGTCTGAAACTACTTCCATTTGCTTTGCTCATTTATTCACTTCTTTAGATTCCACATATACGTGAGACCATATGGTATTTGTCTTTCTCCGACTGACTTACAGTATTTCACTTAGCATAATGTTCAATAGGTCCACCCATATCTTTGCAAATGGTAAGATTTCATTCTTCTTTATAGCTGAGTAATACTCCCTTGTATAAATGTACCACAGTTTCCTAATCAACTCGTCTACTGATGGTCATTTCACTTGTTTCCAAGTTTTGGCTGTTGTAAATAGCACTGCAATAAACATAGGGGTGCATGTACTTTTTTTTGAATTAGCGTCTTGGATTTCTCTGGATAGATACCTAAGAGTGGAATTGCTGGGTCATAAGGTCATTCCATTTTCTTTTTTTTGAGGCACCTCCATATGATTTCCATAATGGCTGCACCAATCTACAATCCCACCAACAGTGCACCAGGGTTCCCTTTTCTCCACAATCTCGCCAGCACTTGTTTGTTGATTTATTGATGATAGCCATTTTGACTGGGGTGAGGTGATATCTCATTGTGGCTTTTATTTGCATTTCTCTGATGGTTAGTGAGGTTTAGCATTTTTTCATATGTCTGTTGGCAATATGTATGTCCTCTTTAGAGAAATGTCTCTTCATGTCCTTTGCCCATTTTTTAATTGGGTTTTTTGTTTTTTTGGTGTTGAGCTGAATGAGTTATACATTTTGGATATTAACCCCTTATCAGACGTATCATTGACAAATATCTTCTCCCATTCAGTAGGCTGCCTTTTTGTTTTATTGATGGTTTCCTTTGCTGTGAAAAAACTTTTATGTTTGATGTAATCCAATATGTTTATTTTTTCTTTTACTTCACTTGCCAGAGGCAATATATAAGTAAAAACATTACTAAGGTTAATGTCTGCAAATTTACTCCCTATATTTTCTTCTAGGAGTTTTATGGTTTCGGGTCTTACATTTAGTCTTTAATCCATTTTGAATTTGTTCTCATATATGGCATAAGGAGGTGGTCCAATTTCATGTTTCAGTCCAGTTTTCCTAGCACCCCAATGTAAATTCTTGCTTCCAGTGTCATAGATTAAATGACCATATATGAATGGATTTATTTCTGGGCTCTCTATTCTGTTCCATTGATCTATGTGTCTATTTTTATGCCAGTAACATACTGTGTTGATTACTATAGCCTTGTAGTATGATTTGATGTCGGGTATTGTGATACCTCCTACTTTGTTCTTATTTCTCAAGATTGCCGTGGCTATTCAGGGTCTTTTAAGGGTTCCAGGTAAATTTTAGGATTGCATGTTCTATTTCTGAGAAAAATGTCATTGGTAGTTTGATAGGAATTCCATTGAATCTATATATTGTCTTAGGTAGTATTGACATTTTAACTATATTAATTCTTCCTATGCATGAACATGGTATGCGTTTCAATATATTTGTATCTTCTTGAATTTCTCTCTTCAGTGTCATAATTTTCTGAGTACAGGTCTTTTACATCTTTAGTTAAATTTATTCTTAAGTACTTTATAGTTTTTGAAGCAATTGTAAATGGGACTGTTTTCTTAATTTCTCCTTCTGATAGTTTATTATTGGTGTGTACAAATGCAACTGATTTCTGAATATTAATTTTGTATCCTGCTACTTTACCAAATTCATTTATTAGTTCTAATAGTTTTCTTTTTTTTGGTAGAGTCTTTGTGGTTCTCTATATATAGTATCATGTCATCTGCATATAAAGACAATTTTACTTCTTACTTTCCAATTTGGATAACTTTTATTTATTTTTCTTGTCTGATTGCTGTAGCTAGAACTTCCAGAACTATGTTGAATAAAAGTGGTGAAAGTGGGCAGCCTTGTCTTGTTCCTGATCTTAAGGGGAAAGGTTTTTGCCATTCCCCATTGAATAAAATGTTAGCTATCGGTTTATCATATATGGCCTCTATTATTTTGAGATACGATCCTTCTATTCCCACTTTCTTAAGAGTTTTTATCATAAATGGCTGCTTTTTATCATAAATGGCTGTTTTATCATAAATTGTTAATGTAGTGTATTATGTTAATTGATTTGTGGATGTTGAAACAACCTTGCACAACAGGAATGAATCCCACTTGATTGTGGTGTATGAACTTTTTAATGTGTTGCTGAATCCTGTTTGCTAGTATTTTTTTTAGGACTTTTGTGTCTATGTTCATTAGGGATATTGGCCTGTAGTTTTCTTTTTTGCAATGTCTTTGTCTGGTTTTGGGATCAGAGTAATAGTGGCCACATAAAATGTACTTGGGAGACTTCCCTCTTTCTAGATTTTTTGGAATAGTTTGAGGAGAATAGGTATTAATTGTTTTTTAAATGTTTTATAAAATTCACCTGTGAAGTCATCTGGTCCAGGACTTTTGCCTGTTGGGAGCTTGTTGATTACTGATTCAATTTCTTTGGTAATAATCGGTCTGTTCAGAATTTCTCTTTCTTCTTGATTCAGTCTTGGAAGATTGAATGCTTCTAGAAATTCATCCATTTCTTCCAGATTGTTTAATTTGTTGGCATATAGTAGTTGCCCATAGTATTTTCTTAAAATTTTCTGTGTTTCTGTGGTATCTGTTGTCACTTCTCTTCTTTCATTTCTGATTTTATTAATTTGGGTGCTTTCTCTCTTTTTCTTGATGAATCTGGCTAAGGGTTTGTCGATTTTGTTTATCTTTTAAAAGAAAACAGCTCTTGGTTTCATTGACTTTTTGTTTATTTGTTTGTTTGTATTTTATTTATTTCTGGTCTGATCTTTATTATTTCCTTCCTTGTACTCCCTTTGGGCTTGTTTTGCTGTTCTTTTTCCAATTCCCTTAGGTGTAAAGATAGCCTGTTGATTTGAGATTTTTCTTGTTTCTTTAGATATGCCTGCATTGCTATGAATTTCCCTCTTAGGACTGCTTTCACTGCATCCCATAGATTTGGGGTAGTTGTGTTTTCATTTTTATTTGTCTCGAGGTATCTTTTGATTTCTTCCTTGATCTCAATATTGACCTACTTGCTATTTAGTAACATGTTATTCAGACTCCATGTATGTGTGTGTTTTCCAGATTTCTTCTTATAATTGATTTCTAGTTTCATAGCATTGTGATCAGAGAAAATGCTCGATATGACTTCACTCTTCTTAAATTTATTGAGACTTGTTTTGTGGCTCAGCATGTGGTCTACCTTGAAAAATGTCCCATGTGCAATACAGAACAATGTATATTCTGCTGCTTTGGAGTGAAATGCTCTAAAGATATTAGTTAAATCCAACTGGTCTAAAGTGTCAATTAAGGCCACTGTTTCCATGTTGATTTTCTGTCTGAGGATCTGTCCATTGGATTCCACAGGTCTCTTAAACGATTTTCATTGTTTTTTGTTCCATTTGTTATTCCAATTGGGTGATTTCTGCTGTCTTGTCTTCTAAATTGCTGATCTGATCCTCTGCTTCATCTAATTTACTGATGATTCCTTTGAGTGTGTTCTTCATTTCAGTTATTGTGTTATTTAGTTCTATCTGGTTGTTTTTTATGATTTCTCTACCCTTCTGTATGTTCTCTCTAAGTTCCTTAAACATTCTTATCATCAGTCTTCTAAACTCTGTCTCTGACAGGTTGGATGCCTGTTTCATTTAGTTCCATTTCTAGAGGTTTCTTCTGATCTTTTATTTGGGATATGTTTCTTTGTTTCCTCATTCTGGCTATTGTTCTGTGATTGCTTCAAGGTATTAGGGAGATCACCTATGTCTCTCAGTCATTACTGGGTGGTCTTATGTAGTGTGTGTCCTTTATATTTGGATTGCACAGTCTCCCTATTCTCCTGTCCTGTGTGTTTCAGAGGTGTCACTCTTGTAGTTGATCTTTAATTTTGGCTTGTCTGAGGGTGGGATTGACCCTCAGGCTGATTAGCTGGGAGAATTAGCTCTGCTCACAGTATACGAGCTGCTGTGTGGAGGTTGACCCCCTCAGAGTAATCTTAGCCCTGTGGGCTCTTGTGCCTGTGGAAAATTTCCTTTGAGAGTGCCACTTGTAGGCTCAACCAGGTAGTTTTCTGGTTTGGTCTGTCACTGGCCTCAGGTGTATTTGTCTTGGTGTCTCTTGGGTGGGGCTGTTTCAGCCCTGTCTGTTACCAGGCCATGGCTCCCTGGTAGGTGCCTCAAAGCTGTATGTAGTTGGCTGCTGCCTGTGCTGGACCTGGAGACACGTGGGGGTGCTCTCTGTGAATTGAGGCTGTCTGCCACAGATATTGGTCCTGAAGCAGTTCAGCAAAAGGCCCAGAGCCCCTTCGGCCTGTTGCCACCTGACAGTTGCCCAACTATTGAAGAGGCACTTTAGGAGTGTGTGTCTGGCTATTTGACCTAGTATTGAGGGTGCCCTCAGTGATGTGACATTAGCTGGGCAGGATGGAGTTCAAGTGAGTTACAAGACATGATTGGTGGTTTTTAAGATGTTAATGAAGATTCAGATCTTATGCCAATACCTGGCCTATGACCCCCCACCCCCGTACAGCATCCCAAGGGCACTATAGCCAGCCTCCACCTCAAGTTCAAAAATTCCTGAGAGCTGTTCCCAAGTGGCTGTGGTGCAGGTTTGGGGTCACTGAACACCACAAATATGACCTCAGGGCTCTGCAGATGGTCTACTGTTGTAAGAAACCTTACAGTTTTTGGGGGTGGATCCAGTCACCCAGGCACCCAGTGTGCCCCTAGCAATGCAGCTATAGGTGGGCAAGGTGGTGTTACAGGTGGGTAATGGCTGTAGTCAGTGGTTTCTACAAATTTAATATACTCTCAGCTCCTGGAGCAGTAGTAGGCTCATATCCACTTTGTAAAACAAAAGCAAAGCAGAGCAAACCAACAACAGCAAAAAACAAATACACCCCCACAAAAACTCGATAAGCAATGATCAGACAGGAGAAACAAAGATATATAAAAGAGACAAAAACAACAGAACAAGACAGAAAAACAGTAACCAAAGCAATAACAAGATAAACAAACCCAGGAAACAACAAGAAGAAAACAGATGAAAGAAAAAGAAGAAAAAGGAACAAAAAGATAAAAGACACAGAAAAGGGGGAAAAAAGGATAAAAAGAAAAAGGGAAAAATGGTAATAAAAAAAAAGTGGGGGAACACAAACAATAAGGACTAAAAGAAAATAACCCACCCCACCAAAAAAGGCAGGAAAAGGGAAATAAAAGGCTCTCTGCCCCCTTTAATTTGCAGGCCACTTGCTCAGCAATAGAGAGTCTCCAGCTGACTCTGCACCAACTGTTTTGAGGCTAAAGGCCCAGCACATCGTGCGCCAGCCTCCCTCTGAGGCTCACAGTGAGCTCCCCACCATTGGCTACCATGGGCTCTGGGGCTATGCTCACCACCAAAAATCCCCACAGGTTGCTGCAGGATGTCCACTGCTGCAAAATCCCTCTATGGCCTGTGGAGGTGGGGGCCAGGCACCAGGGGCCCAGGGTGCCCCTGGCAACGCAGCTCTAGGAGGGCTATGCAGGCCCACAGGGCACCATAGGGTGTGGTCAGTGGCCCCCATCAAGTCTGAGCAGCGTGCGTTCCTGAACTGGCAACCAGCCCGCACAAATGCAGCATGAATGCTTTGGCCAGATCACGCCACCACGCAGCAACCAGCCCAACACCCTCAGAAAAATTCTGCCTCTGCCTGTCCCAATCAGCAGTCCGTGGATCAGGCAGAGCAGCCCAACTGCCAGGCACCTCCCGGGCAATGCTGCACGTGCAGTGTATAGTGTGGGGACGCAAGGCAGCATGCCCACGCACAAGTGCATGCCTGCGCCGATTGTACCACACCAGTGCGGTCCCGAACCTGAGTGTTTGTGGGAGGGCTTCACCCTGAAAAAATGTCGCTCTCCTGTACACTACTGGTGTGGAAGCTCCACAGGGGATCAATGGTTCCAAAACCTCCAGCTCCGATGCCACAGGCACTCAGTTCAGTCCTTCCCCGCTGGCTCCTGGGCCCACACCTGTGGAGCCACTCCCTCCACCAGTGACCGGGTGAGTGCTCACCAGCGAGTGAGTCCATGTGCCTGCTCCAAAGGAGGGCGACTGGGTCTCTAGTCTCCCTCTGCCCTACGGAGTTGAACAAAGAGTCCTCACTGATTCCTACTGCCAGCTATTTTTGAACTCCCCTTCCCAAAAAGGGGACTCTGAGCTGGGGAACCTGGGGTGGGGCCAGAGGGGCCCTCCCCAACAAAGGAATCCTCCACCACTGAGGTGCCCCTCATGGGGTTCGCTCTCCTTCCGTGGGCCTGGAGTCAGCCTGCCTCAGATCTCTGATCTTCCTACCAGTCTCGATGTGGTGGCCACTTCTTTAAATCCTTAGTTTAGGGGTTCTGTTCAGCTAGTGTTCAGATGAATTCCAAGGTTGAATGTTGTATAAATCATTTGTAATTTTGTTGTGATCCTGGGAGGCAGTTGGCACAAAACCCATCTATTCCACCATCTTAGCTCCTCCCCATCCTAATATTTTGTATATTAAGTTTCATTAACTTCAGTCAATTTTTGTGAAAGTTACATGAAAGAAGAGTAACATTTCTTGGGTGGTAACATGTGCCATGCAATGTGTGCGTCTCATTTTACATGCATAAACTCATTTAATCCTCACAAGATTCTTAGGTGATATTTTCAGTATTACATTTTACTGGTGGGAAAACTAAGGCATATAGGCTAAATAACTCTACTCCAACCACAAGAACATGTCAGAGCCACATGTGAGACCCAGTTCTATCTGATACCACAGCAAGAGCTCTTTCCACCTCATCCCATGAAGTTCTGAAAAGTTAAGTCAAAACAAGAGATATTACCTCTTATTGTCAATAATTTTCATCTACTCCATAATATCTCATGCTACGTTTGATTCTATTTCCAGCCAAAACCCTTCTACCATGAACTATTACTAACCCAGGAATATTCTGAAGATGAATCAACAAGTGATTGCAGAGCACAATGGAACTCTAAAAACAGCCACCTAGTAACACAACATACCTATATAAAGTATACAACATTAAAGCTACTGTAAGACAGAATGACTTACACCCAATGGCTCCGATTTTAATATTATCTATTAGTCTATCTGTAGATGTACACTTTCTTATTTCACCATAACCAAAGAAAATATTCATCCTCAGATACTCTAACTATAACTCTTGCTGATATCTAAGAGTTCCATACAAATACCTGGGGCAGAATTTGACTATCTATATGTCAAGGTACAAGTTATTAAATATGAGGTCAGAACTAACCTAATGCTAATGGATTAATCAACTCCTTTCAGAGCATCTCCTTCCATCCTCTTCCATTAAAAGGAATTGCTTGCTTTTCAATTGTATGTTTCTTGTTTCTTGGAATAAATTATTAAGCACTTGAATGAGAATCCCATAAACATTTGGGAAACAATCTTTGAGACAATTCTTTTTGTCCACAGGAGCCATCATGACTACATTGAAGCTGTTGGAATTTACAAGATAGCAGTCTATTTACAGAACTGGCATTGTCTTGTGAGGCAATTTATCATTATCCCTCCAAGTCAGAGTTTCTCAACCTCAACATTATTGAGATTTTGGGCCAGATGATTCTCTTTTGTTGGGAGGGATTCCTGTGCATTGTAGGATGTTCAGCAGCATCCCTAGCTTTTACCTAGATGATGCCAGAAGCACCCTCTCTCCAAGTTGTGACCATAAGAAATGTTTCCAGACAGTAGTTCTCCACCAGTTGAGAACTACTATTTTTGGGAAAGTATCCCTAACTCCTTGTAGTGAGGTGCTCCTTCTGGTTTCCACTCAAAGCTTGAGGGTAGTGTAAACAAGAGAGTAAACAAGGCTATAGTGAGGCAAATCACTGAGTTGGCATAGGTGGTTAAAAGGGCAGGGTATATCTATAAATATTTATAAATAGATACAATATGAACCTCTCCTATAAAGAATTCTTTTAAAGAAGAATCAAGAAAGGTGTATTTGCACTACTGTTAGATAGCACATATATAAGTGAAATTTATTGCAATGGTTAAGAATGTAGTCTCTATATTATTATGGATCTTCATGGCATCCTAGCTCTGCCACTTACTAGCTGAGTGACTTTGAATAAGTTTCTTAAGAATTCTGTATCTCAGTTTCCTCATTTGTAAAATGGGGGACAACAATATAGTACTCGTTTCACTGGATTGTTGTGATAATCCAATAATGGAATGTAAATAAAGTGCCTACCATGGCAAAAAAAGAAAAGCACCTCAAAAAGGTATCGCCCTTTATATAAACAACAAAGAAAAACTCTTGGAAACTTGTTTGACTAGTTTCTTTTTTCCACCTTGATGTTTTGATTTTGGAAATATGAATAAAAAAGTGGTACTATATCTAGTATTTTTATGAGATAAACCACAGAACCTTTCCTGAACAATCATTCTGATAATCTTTCTGCCTGAATGGAATTTACCTTTCTTATAGGGAAATGATTTCCTGAATTTTTAATTTGTGCATGGTTATCAAAAAATAGGCTAGGACAATGGTGGAACCCGCTGAAGCCACACAAAGAACCAGGAACTAAAAAAAAAAAAAAAAAACCCCAGGAACTAAAGAGTCCCAGCCACTCTGGAACCATTACAAGGATTATTGAAAACTTATGAGCCAAGAGGCAGTGCCTCATAAGCTGGCTGGCTTTTGGCCAGTCAAATCATGTTAGACCTGTTTGGTTCATGTGTTGTTGAATCAGCTTCTGACAAAACATACAAATCATGAGGCCAAAACTTTGACCTTTTCCAGATCACTAAGAAAAACCCACCAACTGAACTGAATGTTGAAGTTAGAGTCTCATGTGCCTACCACTTAAATCACGACAAATTTAATATCTAAGGTCCAACTACAAAGCAGACAGTTCCGCATTTGAAGGGAAAATAAAGGAATTCGTTTCAAATGTACTTGGGGATTTATCAGTCGAAAGTTCTGTTACAAATATCTCCTATATTTTTAAGCCCCTCCTTTTTCATTCTCTTTTATTAAAGCACCAAGGTTAGGTAGGTGCCTTAAGGGCCATGAGAATAATGGCGTAAATGTTCTGTTCCTATCTCAGTCTCCCTAAATCACCCTCAAGTTTCAACATCAATATGAACTCAGCCAAGTACCTCAGAGCTTCAAGAAAGAGAAGTGTCATACCAGCAGAGAGGAGAGCTAACTGAGCCTTTGACAATGGGCTACTGCACAGACCTTGAAACCCAGAAGCTCCTGTAATGGTTGCAACTGAGGAGAACCTGAGATATTTCTCTAGCATTTGCTTCTCTTGCCAACCTGATTCAAATCTGCTCAATTTCAAGGCACAGTATAGATCTCTCTGGTTAACTAAGGGTTTGAACTAAACCTCCATGATGTTTATGCCTTTCTACATTAGTTCCACTCCCAAGAAATAAACAGCAGAAAATCAAAATCATTATTAATACTACCAACCAAAATGTAACATTATGCTACATAAATAATTTAAAACGTTTTCTATGAAGATATTTATCTTTATTTTTAAAATATTTTCATTAAAATATAACTGACACACAATATTATATTAGGCTCAGGTTACACAATAGGTATTCAACATTTATATACCTATAGAAGAGATCACCGTATGTCTAACAACCATCTGACACTGTACCATGCTATCAAAATATTATTGACTATATTCCCCATGCTGTACATTACATCTGCATGATTTATTTGTTTTATACCTGGAAATTTGAAACTCTTATTGCCCTTCACCTTTTTCCCCCCTTTAAATATTTTTCAATTACACTTGATACTCAATATTAATTTATATTGATTTCAGATGTACAGCACAGTGGTTAGACATTTATATAATTTATGAAGTGATCTCCCTGACTAGTACCCACCTGGCATTATACATAGTTATTACCATATTATCGACTATATTTCCTATGTTTTGCTTTATATCCCCATGACTATTTTGTAACTACAAATTTGTACTTCTTAATCTCTTCACCTCTTTCCCCCTGAGCCCCAACACCCTACCATCTATCACTCAAATAAATCTAGTGGCCATCTCATGCCATACATAATTATTACAATATTATTGACTATATTTATCATGCTATTCCCTACACCCCTATGACATACTGAGTAACAAACACTTTGTACTTCTTAATCCCTTCCCCTTTTCCACCTACCCCCAAATGCCCCTTCCATGTGGCAACCATCAAAATGTTAACTCGGGGGTGACTGGTTAGCTCCGTTGGTTAGAGCTTAGTGCTGATACCAAGATTGTTGGTTTGATCCATGCATGAGCCACTGTGCTGCGCCCTCCTTATAAAAAGAAAAATGGTCTCTATATCTATGAGTTTGTTTCTGTTTTGTTTGGTTATTTTGTACTTTAGCTTCCATACATAAGCGAAATCACATTGCATCTGTCTTTCTCTGTCAGACACACTTCACTCAGCACAATACCATCCATCTCTATCTAGGCCACTGCAGATGGGAAGAACCCATTCCCTTCCATGGCCTAGTAATATTCTATTGTATGTATGTACCACCACCTCTTTATCCATTCTTCCATCAACAGACACACAAATTGCCTCCACATCTTGGACATTGTAAACAATGCTGCAATGAACATATGGATGTACACGTCACCTCAAAGTAGCATTTTGGGTTTCTTCAGATAGAGACCCAGAACTGGGATTACTAGATCTTTCTATACCTCTTGTTATAACAAGGCTATAGCCTTTGTTTTAAAGTTTATTTGGTCTGGTATAAATATTGCTATCCAAGCTCTTTTTGTTTGCTTCCATGTCCATGAAATATCTATTCCCATCCCTTTACTTTCAATCTGTGTGTGTCTTTTGATATGAAGTGAGTCTCTTGTAGGCAGCATATGTATGTGTCTTGTTTGCTTATTCCTTCAGCCACCCTTTGTCTTTTGTTTAGAGCATTTAGTCCATTTACGTTGAAAGTAATTGTTGATAAATATGCAGTTATTGCTATTTTATTATTCGAATTTTTTATTTTTTGTCTTAAATAAGTCCCTCTAAGAGTCCTCGAAATACTGGTTTGGTGGTGATGAACTCCTTTAGCTTTTTCTTGTCTGGGAAGCTCTTTTTCTCTATGCTTCTATTCTAAATGATAGCTTTGCTGGGAAGAGTAATTTGGGTCCCAGCTTCTTGCTGTTTACCGCTTTGAATATTTCCTGCCAATCCACCTTGGCCTGCAATGTTTCTACTGAGAAATCAGCTAGAATTCTTATGCAGGCTCCCTTGTAAGTAACTAACTGCTTTTCTCTTGCTGCTTTTACCATTCTCTCTTTGTCATTAATCTTAGGCATTTTAATTAAGATGTCTCTTTGTGTGGGCCTCTTTGGGTTCATCTTGTTTGCACTCTCTGCACTTCCCGGGCTTGTATGTCTATTTCCTTTGCCAGGTTAGGAGAGTTTTCAGTCATTATCCCTTCAAATAGGTTTTCAATCCCTTGCTTTCTCTTTTATCCTCCTGGTACCCCTATGATGCCAATGTTGGTATGCTTGATGTTTTCCCAGAGATTCCTCAAGCTATCCTCATTTCTTGGTGGGGGGGAATTCTTTTTTTTTAATGCTGTTCTGTTTGGGTGTTTTCTGCTACCTTACCTTCTATATTGCTTATTCAATCCTCTGCTTCATCTAAATCTACTGCTGATTACTTCTAATGTACTCTTCATTTTAGTTATTGTGTTGTTTATTATTGACGGGTTCTCTTTTATATTTTCTATCACCACTTTTTAGTATCCTATATCTTTGTTGATGTTCTCACTGAGATTATTGAACCTCTGGAGACATATATATTAAAGAAACAAAGGATCATTTGATGTACTCTTTTCACAAGTGTTTCTCTTTATCTGATACATATATATATATATATATATATATATATATATATATATATATATCTGTGTGTGTGTGTGTATATATATATATATATATATATATATATATATATATATACCTGTATATATATACCTGTATATATATACACACACAGACAGATACACATATAACAGATAAAGAACCATATATTTATTATATATATAAATATATATATATGTCTCTCACTTACAGAGAAATACACAAATTGTAAGTCTATAGTTAGATTTTTTTTTTTTTACAAAGTGAAAATATCCCATGTATACATCACCTAGGTCAAGAAATACAATATTTACTGATCTCCCAGTGTTTTGTGCTTCCCCCAAGCCATACTACTCATGCCAAAAGTAAAACACTATCTGTTTGTTTTTTTTAATTACACTTTATTTGGATGACAGTTGTCACTAAATTTAAATGGGTTTCAGGTGCACAACTGTGTAATACGTCATCCATATATCACATTGTGTGTTCACCACACAAAGTCAGTTCTCTTTCCATCACCATATATTTCATCCCTTTTACCCTCATCTACCCCCCTTGCCCTCTGGTAACCACTAAACTATTGTATGTGTCTATGTGTGTTTCTTTCTTTATTTCTTAGTCTTGTTCTTCCCTTGTTTTCAGTTTTATATACCACATATCAGTGAAATCATATGGTTCTCAACTTTTTCTGTGTGACATATTTCACTTAACATAATGATCACTAAATCCATCCATGTTGTCGCAAATAGCACTATTTCATCTTTTCTTAGGTAGATTAGTATTCCGTTGTGTATACATACCACTTCTTCTTTGTCCACTAATCGATCGAAGGACACTGCTTGTTTCCATGTCTTGGCCACCATAAAAAAAGGTGCAATGACATCAGAGCACATATATTTTTATGGAAAAATGTTTTAAGATGTTTTGGGTAGATACCCATGAGAGGGATTGCTGGGTCATATGGTAATTCTATTCATAATTTTTTTAGGAACCTCCACACTGCCTTCCATAGCAGCTGCACCAATCTGCATTCCCACCAACAGTGTATGAGGGTTCCTTTTTCTCCACACCCTTTCCAACACTTGTTACTTTTTGTCCTGTTGATGATAGCCATTCTAACTGAGGTGAGGTGATATCTCATTGTCGTTTTTTAGTTGCATTTCTCTGATGATTAGTGCTGTTAACCATTTTTGCATATGTCTATTGGCCATTTGTATGTCCTCTTTGGAGAAATGTCTATTCAGGTACTCTGCCCATTTTACAATTGGATTGTTTGTTTTTTTGTTGTTGAGTTGTATGAATTCCTTATATATTTTGGATATTAGCCCCTTATTGGAGGCATTGTTTACAAAAACCTTCTCCCTTTTAGTTGGTTACCTCTTTATTTTGTCGATGGTTTCTTTTGCTGTGCAGAAGCTTTTTAGTTAGATATAGTTTCATTCATTTCTTTAGCTTTTACTTCCCTTGTCTTTAAGCTCAAATTCATAAAATCCTCTTTAAACCCAAAGTCCCTAAGTTTAGGATCTAGGTTTTTCTTCTATGCAATTTATTGTTTCAGGTCTTATGCTTAGGTATTTGGTTCATTTTGATTTAATTTTGGTACACTGTGAAGATAGCAGTCTAGATTCATTCTTTTGTACGTGGCTTTCTAATTCTTCCAGCATCATTTATTGAAGAGGCTGTCCTTTCTACATTGTATGTTTTTGTCCTCTTTGCCGAAAATGATCTGTCCATATTTATGGGGGGTTATTTCTGGGTTTGCAGTTCTATTCCATTGGTCTGTGTGTCTGTTTTTCTGCCAATACCATACTGTTTTGATTACTGTTCTCCTGTAGTACAAGCTGAATTAAGGAAGTCTGATACTTCCAGCAGCGGTCTTTTTTCTTAGGATTGCTTTGGCTATTCGGGGTCTTTTGTTGTTCCATACAAATCTGATGATTTTTTGTTGTATTTCGTTTTAAAAATGCCATTGGTATTTAATGGGGATTGCATTAAATCTGCATATTGTTTTGGGTAATATGGCCTTTTCCAATATGTTCATTCTACAGACCCATGAATACGGAACGTCTTTCCATTTCTTTGTATCTTTTTCAATTACTTTTTAAAATGTCTTATAGTTTTCAGTGTACAAGTCTTTCACATCCTTGGTTAAGTTTATTCCAAGGTATTTTATTCTTTTTGTTGCAATTGCAAAAGGAATTGTTGTTTTTTGTTTTTTGTTTTTTTCTTTTTCTGAGGTTTCATTGTTATTATATAGGAAGGCAACGGACTTTTGTGTGTTGATTTTGTATCTGGCAGCTTTATGTTATTTGTTTATTCTTTCTAATAACTTTCTGGTGGAATCTTTAGAGTTTTCTATATACAGCATCATGTCATCTACAAAAAGTGACAATTTAACTGCTTCATTACCAATTTGAATGCCTTTTCTTTATCTTACCTAACTGCTGTGGCTAAGACTTTCAATACTACGTTGAAAAGCAGAGGTGATAGGGGACAACCCTGTCATGTTCCTGAACATAGAACAAAGGACTTCAGTATATCACCATTAATTATGATATTAGCTGAGGGATTGTCATATATGGCCTTTATTATGTTAAGGTATTTTCCTTCTATACATGTTTTACTAAATGTTTTAATGATAAATGGATGTTGTATCTTGACAAACGCTTTTTCTGCATCTGTTCATATAATCATATGATTTTTGTCCTTTATTTTGTTTACATGGTGTATCACATTGATCGATTTGCATATGTTGAACAATCCTTCTGTCCCTGGGATGAAATTTACATGGTATTGATGTATAATCTGTTTAATACAATGTTGCTTCTGATTTCCTAGAATTTTGTTTAGGAGTTTTGCAGCTGTATTGATAAGAGATATTGGTCGGTAATTTTCTTGTTTTGTGTGTTATCCTTACCAGGTTTTGGTACCAGGATAAAGTTGGCCTCCAAATGGATTAGGGAGTATTGTCTCTTCTTCTGTTTCTTGGAAGAGTTTGAGGAGGACAGGTATTATATCCTCTTTGAATATTTGGGAGAAGTCACTACTAAAGCCATCTGATTCCAGACTTTTGTTTTTGGGGAGGTTTCGGTTGGCTGATTCGATTTGCTTACTGTTGATGGGTCTCTTTAGATTTTCCAATTCTTCTTGATTCAGCCTACAAAGACTATATGTTTCTAAGAACATGTCTACTTCTTTTAGGTTATTGAATTTGGTGGCATATACGTAGTCCTGCATAGTATTCTTGATGATCACATGTATTTCTGTGGAATTTGTGGTAACTTCCCCACTTTCACTTCTGATTTTGTTTATTTGTGTCTTTTCTCTATTTATTTTAATGAGTCTAGCCAACTTTTTGTCAATTATATTAATCTTTTCAAAAAACCAGCTCTTTGTTGTGCTAATTTTTCTATTGTCTTTTTGTTCTCTATTTTATTTAGTTCTGCTCTGATTTTTATTATTTCCTTTCTTCTGCTGACTTTGGGTTTTATTTATTCTTTTTTTCTAGTTCTTTAAGGTGTAATGTGAGGTTATTTATCTGCGATTTTTCTTTTTTCTTGAGGTAGGCCTGTAATGATATAAATTTCTTTTTTATTACTGCTTTAACTGCATCCCAATAATTTTGATAGAATGGGTTTTCATTGTCATTTCTTTCTATGTCTCTTTTGATCTCTCCTCTAATTTCTTCTTTGACCCAGTCTTTCTCTAAAAGTATGATGTTTAATCTCCATGTATTTGTGTTTTTTTCCTGCTTTCTTTTTGCAGTTGATATCCAATTTCAAAGCCTTTTGATCAGAAAATATGCTTGGTATGATTTCAGTCTTCTGAAATTTGCTGAAGCTAGTTTTATAACCCAATATATGGTCTTTCCTTGAGAATGTTCCATGTACACTAGAAAATAATGTATACTCTGATATTCTAGGATGAAGTGTTCTATATATGTCAATTATGTCCATTTCATCTACTGTGTCATTTAGTGCTAATATTTTTTTTCTGTTTCGATGATCTATCCATAGCTGTCAATGATGTATCTAGGTTTCCCACTGTAATTGTGTTTTGGTAAATTTCTCCCTTTTGTTCTGTGTTTAGTTGCATTGTACATTTCAGTGCTCCCTGATTGGGGGCATAAATATTGATGACTGTTTTGTCTTCTTCTTGTATAGTCCCCTTCATCATTATGAAATGTCCATCTTTGTCTCTTCTTACTTTTTTTTTATCCTGAAGTCTGTTTCATCTAATATTAATATAGCTACATCTGATTTTCTGTGACTACCATTTGCTTGTAGTGTCATTTTCCACCTGTTCACTCTGAGTCTATACTTGCACTTGTAGCTGACGTGTCTCTTGGAGGCAGCATATGATTGGGCTTAGTTTTTTTTATCCAATCTGCTTCTCTGTGCCTTTTTATTGGTGAGTTCCATCCATTTACATTTAGGGTAATTATTGATATATGAGGATTTCCTAGCATTCTAGCATTCTTTTTCTCGTATGACGGTGTCTCCATTCTTTCTTTACCTTTTTATTGCTATTATTTCAATGTAGGGGTATTCTGTGATTTTTCCCCCTGTTTCTTCGGTTTTTATGTTATGTATTTCTTTTTTTTTTTTTAATTAAATTTATTGGGGTGACAATTGTTAGTAAAATTACATAGATTTCAGGTGTACAATTCTGTATTACATCATCTATAAATCCCATTGTGTGTTCATCACCCAGAGTCAGTTCTCCTTCCATCACCATATTATGTTATGTATTTCAGTTCTGCATTTTTTTGAGTAGTTACCATTAATTTTATGTAAAATAAAGTTACATATTTAGAATATTCCATTTTCTTCAGCATACTTACTTTCTCCATTCCTTTGTGCTGATTCAGACCTTTACTCCCTCCCCTTTTATGATTTTGTTGTCACAAATCATCCATATTTATGCTGTGAGTTGATCTGCACTGCAGTAGGAAGTTATCTTTTTCCTCTACTTTTTAAAGTGTTTTTTCTTTCTTGTTTACTCCAGACATTATATTTAACTGTATAGTGTCCTATTTGGTGTAGGGATTGCCATTTCCTACTTCTGTCTATCCATTCATACTTCTACTTAGGGTCTTGTATTCTTTCACTTTTTTGTTTCAGGTCGAATACCCTCCTTAAGTATTTCTGGTAGTTCAGGTCTTGCGTTAGAAATTTCCTTCAGCTTCTGTATGTCTGGAAAGGTCTTTATTCCTCTTTTATATCTAAAGGATATCTTTGCTGGATGTTATTCTTGGCACCTAATTTCTCTCTTTCAATAGTTTGAATATTTGATTCCACTCCCTTCTGGCTTCTAGAGTTTCTGCTGAAAAATCTGATGATACAAAGAAATGCAACTAAAAACGACAATGAGATATCACCTCACCCCAGTTAGAACGGCTATCATCAACAAGACAAATAGTAACAAGTGTTGGAGAGGCTATGGAGAAAAAGGAACCCTCATACACTGTTGGTGGGAATGCAGATTGGTGCAGCCACTATGGAAGGTAGTGTGGAGGTTCCTCAAAAAATTATGAATAGATTTACCATATGACCCAGCAATCCCTCTCCTGGGTATCTACCCCCAAAATCTGGAAACATTTATACATAAAGACAAGTGTGCTCCAATATTCACTGTAGCTTTATTTACGGTGGCCAAGACATGGACACAACCAAAATGTCCTTCGATAGATGAATGGATAAAGGAGTTGTGGTATATATACAAAATGGAATAATATTCGATAGTAAGAAAAGATGAAATAGGACCATTTGTGGCAACATGGGTGGATCTTGAGATTATAATGCTAAGCTAAATAAGTCAGACAGAAAAAGCAGAGAACCATATGGTTTCACTGATATGTGGTATATAAACCAAAAACAACAAAAGAACAAGACAAACAAATGAGAAACAAAAACTCATAGACACAGCCAATAGTTTAGTGGTTACCAGAGGGTAAGGGGGCAGGGGGTGGTAGATGAAGGTAAGGGGGATCAAACATACGGTGATAAAAGAAGAAGTGACTCTGGGTGGTGAACACACAATGGGATTTATAGATGATGTAATACAGAATTGTACACCTGAGATCTATGTAATTTCACTAACAATTGTCACCCCCAATAAATTAAAAATAAATAAACACACACACACACACACCCCAAAACCTTTGATGACTTTCCATTCAAAATAAAGTTCAAATCCCATGCAGAGTCCTTCATAATCTAGCCCCTTCTGAACTCTTCAGACTCTTCTCTCGCACTTCTCCCATTTCAGTTCTGGGGTCCAGCCACACACAGTGCTCTCACACCTCTGGGTTCTGGCTTATACCATGCTTTCTCTCCCTCTCTTCTTCCCCAGTCTGATCTAATTGCTATCTTCAGGAGTAAACTTAGCTTAGATATCACCTCTTCCAGGAAGCCTTCCCTAATACCCCAAGTTTAAATTGGGTGACTGTTTAATATGCTTCCATACTTTCCTACAAGTTCTCTTTTTCAGTGCTTATTATAGCTTAATGTAAAGATCTATTAGTCTGTCTCCCCTACTAAACTAGAAGTTCCTCAGGAATGAGAATCTAGATTTATATTAAATCCAAAGCTCCTAGCACAGTGCATGTGAAACCGAGGGTCCTGATTTTATGTATGATTTTGATTTAATATGTAGCGGCAGCACTCTATTCAGTTTCTTCACAGCATGCCCTATAAGCCCTTTCCCTTACTAGTCATTAACTCCCTGAGGCAGTCAGAAACAGTGTCCATCCCTTGACTAAGGTCACAAGGTATGGATTTCTGTTAGGCTAAAGATAATATCTTCACCTAAGCTATGTTTCAGCTCCTGAGCCCTAAGGTGGAATGAGCCCCTGGCTACTTTCCCATGAAATCAGACAGACGGACGCCAGAACAGACCTCAGAACTGCCCTCAAGACCTGAAGAAATAATTTATTACCCTTACCTGACCTCTGATCAATCAGTTCCTAAGATGACCCTGAACCTCTAACTCATGGTGTCTTGTGATTTTGCCCTATATGATATGTAACCTACATACCATCGGAGAGTTCAAGCTATTGCGCATTAGCTTCCTGTTCTTTATTATGAATGGGTGATGCGTTTATAATAAAATAGCCAAACTTTTTCTACTGCAATGCTCAGTGTTTAGTGTTTGGCTCTGCTAGCACCAGGTGGAGGAACTCTTTCTGTTTGGTAACACATGATACATGGAAAGTGTGCAAAAAATGGTTATTAAATTAAAGAGATAACATCTGCTTTCCTGTTGGCTTTTTACCTATTTAATCTGCCTTCTAGGGACACATAGTCCCATTCTTAGGTCAATGTGGTAAGTTCCAGGGCAGAATCTTCGAGAAACGGTCTTACTCCAGCTCTAAGTCATCTCTGTTCCCTCTAAATACCAGTGTTGTTTTGAGCCACTGCACAGCAGGTCCTTGTTGGATTCAGAATGAACTAATACTACAGATACATTTCTGAGTGTATTCAAAGCACAGGGAATTAATTCTTTCATTCACTCAAAAACATTTATCCAGAGCTTTATATGTAAGGCACTGTTCTTTCTAGGTTTTGAAGATCCAGCACAGTTAATAAGACATAACAGTCCTTGCCGTCATGGAGTTTATTGTCCATATGGGAAGAGATTAGCTATAGATAAACCCTAACAGGATTGATGCGAATTTACATTTTTTCATACTTCTAAATCTGTCTAGACTTCTGAAATGCTCCTGGCTTCCTGGGTCACCTCAGAAAAAAAGATAATTAGTGAGATAATGCAAAGGTCTTGTGGATAAAAAAAAGGTCTGTGGAAATTAACCTCACAGAGTAATTTGATCATAAATTCCTAATTGGGAAGGTCATGGTGGGTAGTTATACCCCAGGCATATAACTTCTTTAGTAAAAGGTTTATCTTTGCCTTAAGCAAGCCCTGTCCATTGTTTCTGTGCATCTAAGTCAATCCAAATTTGAAATGCCTCTTTTCAGACCCCACCTTCTAAAATCTTAACTATCCCATAGTCTGACCACCTTGCTTTCTCACCACCTTCATGTAATCTTTACATTCCTTCCTTAATCTCAAATGCATAAAAGAAACTGCAAACTTATTCTCAGAAGCATCTCAGATTTTCCTTCCTGGCATTGTCCTCAGTTTGGCTCAAATAAATTCTTATAAAAATTTTTCACAGGTTTGGATATTCTTATGTGGACAGTCAGGAGCATGTAACTCTGAGGACAAACAAAACTGACTAATATTCCCTTCTCCCTAGGACCCCTTTGAGTAAAAAAGTAAAGCAACTTACATTGCCCAAAGCTACTCTTTGGCAAGAAGTTTAAGTGTACTCAATTATTCTCAGACAATCTCCAGCTATTTAGAAATGGACAGAAAAGGTAGTTTTCCTTGTGCAAAGGCATTCACCAAAATGGAGGGCAAGGGTTGTAGAGTAGGGTGGGAGAACATTTAATTCTATGATGGATGACTGAAGACAATTTAGATTAATAAAGGGATATGGGCACCAGGTGACTTATTTAAATATTACATAGATATTAAGTATAACAAGGATCAGTTGATATAACAAAGTTGCCTTGAGCAATTACTATGTGTTGGACATTGTACTAAATTGAGAAAGGCATGCAACACTGAATAAGACTCAGTCCATGTCCCCATCCTCTTACATTTAGTTGTAAAGCAGCAGAAAATAGAACAATCCTAATAGTTCCCACTCTCTCTTTCTTTTCCAGGCTCTCAGCCTCACATAGAAAGGTGCTGGCTCAGGTAGCAAATGGCCATCAACTGTGACTGCATGGCCATCAGCTGTGGCTAGTTGGCCGTCAGCTGTAACCAGTGAGCCATTGGCCACTAATATAACTGCTGTGGCTATGCTAGCAGGAAAATGGGGGCTAGCAAGAAGATGGTGGCTGAGCTAGCAAGAGTGGATTGCAGAGAGGCGGATGCCGTCAGTGAGAATATAGTGATATGACTCTGCTACTTATGGCTCCGTGGGTGTTCCTTTTTGGCCTTACCATGTCCTGCATTCTTATGTGGGGAGCAGGAGCTGAGACCCCGCATGACACCCCGCGTGACAAGCACAGATGTTGTAAAATAGACAAATTGTGAATGTGCTGGAACATATGCAAAGGAGCTTTAGTTTACTTAGATGGGGATACAGATACACTGAAGGTTTTGAAACAAGACAGAAAATAATCAAAAGTGTGCATTAGGAATATTCATAACACCTGTGTCCTCTAGAGAGTAGACCTAGAGGTGGAGAGGCAAATTAGAAGGCTGGCCCAACTCAATGATCCAGGCAAGTGGTAATGAGGCAGAACAAATGTGGTGGCTTTGGGAATGGAAGAGGAGGCAGATGCATTTCTTGAGCCACTCAGCAGTGATTTTTTAATCTATCTAAAGAGATGGGTGACTAGATTAGATGGATTAATGCATGCATTTATTCAGGTAATCATGTGTTTATTGACCATCAACTTGTAAGTCTCTAGGAATAAAGTAGAAAAAAAAGATATGCCCTGATTTTCTCAGACTTACATTCTAATGGAAGGTACTAATATTCTAAATGCCATAGACGTTTTAACTATATGTGGAAGAGATTGAAAGAGGGAGAGAAAATTTAAGAATGATTATGGATTAAAAAGGAAGTCAATAGAAGGAAAGATTCCTTTTGGATAAAGGAGGGGAAGATGTCATGCAGGGTGTCATGCACAGTGTCATGCGGGCGACCCTGCTCGCTGCGCCATTTGTCGTGCGGGCGACCCTGCTCGCTGCGCCATTTGTCGTGCGGGAGACCCTGCTCGCTGAGCCATTTGTCGTGCGGGAGACCCTGCTCGCTGCGCCATTTGTCGTGCGGGAGACCCTGCTTGCTGCGCCATTTGTCGTGCGGGAGACCCTGCTCGCTGAGCCATTTGTCGTGCGGGAGACCCTGCTCGCTGCGCCATTTGTCGTGCGGGAGACCCTGCTTGCTGCGCCATTTGTCGTGCGCGGAGGCCTTCTCGCCGTGCCATCTTTCAGGCGGGGCGGCCTGTGAGGTCTCTGCTCCCGCTCCCCACTCAAGAACGCAGGACATGGTGAGGCCAAAAAGGAACACCCACGGAGCCATAGGTAGGGGAGTCATACCACTATGGTCTCACTGGAGGCT
Organism: Rhinolophus sinicus; assembly: GCF_036562045.2. Classification (NCBI taxonomy): domain Eukaryota; kingdom Metazoa; phylum Chordata; class Mammalia; order Chiroptera; family Rhinolophidae; genus Rhinolophus; species Rhinolophus sinicus. The sequence continues at coordinate 80,142,556 of NC_133768.1, read as the reverse complement.
GGGCCCACCGGACGCGTGACCTGCCGTCCGCCTTTCTGCCAACGGACTGACCGACGACTCTTCTCCACTCTCTCCTCTGTTCCTCTCTCTCGGCTCTCCTCTTCCGCTCTCTTCGGCTCTGCTCGGCTCCTCGGCAATCCTCGGCAATCCTTCATAGCCGCAGCAGTTATACCAGCGGCCAATCGGCTAACCAGCCACAGCCAACGGCCAATCAGCCACAGCCAACGGCCATTCACCACCCAAGCCAGTACCCCTTCACGTGAGGCCAATAGCCTGTAAACTACTCTCTGGGGCTCTGTCCCCACACACGGTCTCTGGTCCCGCTCCCCACATAAGAACCCAGGACATGGTGAGGCCAAAAAAGAACACCCACGGAGTCATAGACAGGGGAGTCACACCACTATATTCTCGCTGGTGGCCGGGTTGGAGACACAGGAAGCACGAGCCACACTATCTGCAACCCGCTGTCCACTTGTCTCTGCCAACCAACCTCACTTGCTAGCTGCAATCTGTCGTGCTAACGGCAATCTGCTCTTGCTAGCTCAGCCACCATCTTCTTGCTAGCCCCCCTTTTTCTGCTAGCATACCATGGCAGTTATATTAGTGGCCAATGGCTCACTGGTTACAGCTGACGGCCAACTCGCCACAACTGATGGCCATCCAATCACAGTTGATGGCCATCTACACCCGAGCCAGCATCTTTCCACGTGAGGGCGAGAGCCTGGAAACTGCACTCCTGGCTCTGTCCCCACACTGCACCCCTACAGGGTCTCACCTCACAATCTAAACAACAAGCGTCTTCTTTGAGGGGCCCGGTGCGAGGAGCCTGGAGGTGAATGCAATATCTTGGACACATTCAGTTTCTCTGGGCACAGCCAGGGTTTCTCAGGGCACCACCAGTCCTTCTGGGCACAACCAGACTTCCTGGGCTTCTTAGGGTACCACCAGTCTCCCTGGGCACAGCCAGGGCCTCTCCGGGCACCGCCACTCTCTCTGGGCACAGCCAGACTTCTTGGGTACAGCCAGGGTTTCTCACATATTCTCGATGGCAGCCGGTCGAGACACAAAGGCAAACATCCACCGGTTCCACTACATGGTGGTAACGTTCCCAAGCAAACAGTCAAGCAGGCCATTAAATTAGGGATGGAGCCCATTCCACATAGTCCACAGTCATTCGCTAGGGCTGGGCGTTAGCCTCACAATGTGTGCCCTCTCCGCAAGGCGAAGGCTCCAAGTTTCCCCCATTCTGGGGGTGAGGTCCTCAGCAAGCACTTCCCAGCCCACAGGGCTGCAAAGACCTTTGCTTTCTCCGGCCTACACTGGTTGGGGAACCGTCCATATCTTCCCACCCCTCCACGGGGGTCCAGCTCTCCAGACGCTGCATGGCTTATCCTATGCTGGTGGGAGAACCGTCCACGTCCTCCTACCCTCCACAGGGGTCCAGCTCTCTGGCAGCTGCCCCTGCTGGTCTTCCTGAGACTGAGTGTTTATACACAAAAACTGCTCCACCGCTCTTTGGAGAGCTTTGGCTGGCACCGTACCCTGCTCGCTGTGCCATGTGTCATGCAGGGTGTCACGTAGCGTCTCTGGTCCCACTCCCCACATAAGGATGCAGGACTTGGTGAGGCCAAAAAGGAACACCCACGGAGCCATAGATAGGGGAGTCATACCACTGTAGTCTCGCTGGCGGCCGGGTTGGAGACACAGGAGCCACACGATCTGCAACCTGCTGTCTACTTGTCTCTGCCGACGAACCTCACTTGCTAGCTGCAATCCGCCGTGCTAACTGCAATCTGCTCTTGCTAGCTCAGCCACCATCTTCCTGCTAGCCCCCATTTCCTGCTAGCATAGCCATGGCAGTTATATTAGTGGCCAATAGCTCACTGGTTACAACTGATGGCCAACTAGCCACAGCTGATGGCCATCCAATCACAGTTGATGGCCATTTACTACCCGAGTGAGCACCTTTCCACGTGAGGGCGAAAGCCTGGAAATTGCACTCCTGGCTCTGTCCCCACAGAAGACAAGTGGTTTGTTTTGTCTTGTTTTTACTTGTTAGTGTTTGTGGTGTCTGTGGGTACAGAGTCCCAGAGAGCAGTATCCAGGCTCTTGGCGTCACTGGAAAAGTGCTGGCTCAGTTATTAGATGGCCATCCACTATGGCTGGGTGGCCATCAGCTGTAACCAGTTAGCCATTAGCCGCTAATATAACTGCCATGGCTATGCTAGGGAGTGGGTAGTTTGTTGGTAGAGAAGCGGACGGCAGATTGCGGATCATGTGGCTCCTGCTTCCTGTGTCTCCAACCCAGCTGCCAGTGAGAACATAGTGGTACAACTCCCGTATCTGTGGCTCCATTGGTGTTCCTTTTTGGCCTCATCAAAGCCTGCGTTCTTATGTGGGGAGTGGGACCAGAGACCTCGCATGACAGTGTCTGTGGCATATCTAGATAGGAATGTTTAGTAGGTAAAGGAAGACATGGAACTAGAACTTAAGAGAGAGGATGTGAGAATCACTTAAATCACTGACATTGGTTATAATTGTCAAAGTATAAAGAAAGAAGAGGAAAGAAACAAAGTCTAAGTATTCAGGAATGCCTGCCTCAATGGTCATAATAGATAACATAAAGAGCAATAACTGGGAGAATGTGTGATATGGAAGCCAAGGAGGGGATTCGTGATGTAAAATACTGCAGTAACATTGGTAACTAGATAAACCTGTTGAATTTGAAGTAAGAAAGTCATTGACAAAAGTGCTTCATTCGAATGGGCAGACTAAAATTAAGATTAGAAGGAGTTGAGGGACATGTAGCATTCAAAATCATCTCTCACTGATACCCCAGCTTCCTTGTTTCTGGAACGAGGATGCCCTAGATCCTCTTCTATCTGGTCATGAAACATTCCAAGGCATGTCTTCAAATCTGCAAAAGAGAGGAGCGAACATTTAGTAAAAAGGGTATATTCCATCAGTGGCAAAACATCTGTGTTCATATCCTGAATCTGCCACTTATTAGCTGCATGATCTTAGATATTTTACTATTAGAACTAATGCTCTGGAGGAGTGACATCAACACAATGGTAGCATAGGAAGTTTTACCCAGTCACCTGCTGGCTCCAGTGGCCCCTGGCAGCTCGAATGACAACAGGCCCCCAGCAGGCTCCCATGCTCACTCTGGCACCTGTCTACTCCAGCAGCTGCAGACATCTCTCAGGCTCCAGGCAGCTTCCACAGCAGAGCTTCCTGCAGGTTCCTAGCCTCTGTCTCACCCTGGCACCAGCTGACTCCAAGTGACTCAAGATGGCTTCTGTGACAGCAAGCTTACAGTAGGCTCCCCAGAACCCAGGTCCTCATTACTGGCCCTCGAGCCCCAGCAGCTCAGCATGGAGAGAGCCACAGTCTCCATGATAAACAGAGAGTAAAGTGAGTACTTGATGTCACCGTTGACCCAAGAGCTGGCTCACCTTAGCACCAGGCTGACTCCCACAGCCCTACTACCGTGTTTCCCCGAAAATAAGACCTACCTGAACAATCATCTTTAAATGGTCTTTTGGTGCAAAAATAAATATAAGACCTGGTCTTATTTTACTATAATATAGGATTGGATCTTATCTAACAATATAAGACCACGTCTTATATTAATTTTTGCTTCAAAAGACACATTAGAGCTGATTGTCCAGTTAGGTCTTATTTTCAGGAAAACATGGTAGTTAGCTCCCTGCAGGCTCCAGTGGCCCCAGGCGGCTCCAGCAACCCCAATCTACCTCCATGGCACCAGGCTCTGGTGGGCTCCATGAACCCAGACCCTGGCTGTCCCCGGCACTTGCCAGTTTCAGTGGCTCCAGGCAGTTCCCATTGCTCCAGGCTCTCAGAGCACCCATGCAAACTAAGGTTCCCAGCACATCTTGGTGCCAGCCAGCTTCTGAAGTCCCAGATGGCTCAGTGGCCAGTGTAGTTCCAGGCAGCTTCCTTGGCTCCAGGTTCCTAGAGGGCTCCTGTGAACCGAGGCCCCAGATTCACTTCAGTGCCTGTCAGCTCCCTTGGCCACAGGTAGCTTCAGTGGCCCTAGGTTTCTGGCCCAACCCCAATGAGGGCTGACACATGAGCCACCAGGTTCCCAGTGGGCTCCCATGAACCCCACCTCCAGCCAGCTCCTGTCACACCTGGTAGTTCCTGGCAGGCTCCAGTAAACCCAGGCTTCTGGTATATCCCAATAACAGAGAGCCCCCATGGTCCTAGGTGAATCCTGTGGTCTGAGGTTCCCAATCAATGGCTGTGAACCTCAGCTCCAGTGAGGAACCTGTGAAGCCAGGGTCCTAGTGGGAACAAGCACCAGGCTGAGCACCATTGTCCCAGGCTTTAGACCCACCCCAATACCAGGCCTCCCAAGGATTTGAGAAGCAAGTATGCTCATGGACACCACCAGACTGCCCACCCAGAATCTCTGGACAGGCTGAGAGGTGAAGGGCTTTGACTGCCAAAGCCAATCTGTAAAGACTGGAAGAGGTATCCATGTCTTCAAATGCATAGACACCAACGCAAGGCCATAAGAATTATAAATATTCAAGGAAACGTGACACCACAAAAGGAAACTAATAAAATTCAGTAGGTGAGAAGGAATAGGTATGGGGGAAAGATTATAGAGATTCTGGTTCAAAATAGAAAGCTTTATTTCTTGTGGTTTCTATAAAATATGAATTCTAAAATTTCCCATTAACCTATTTTGCCTTATGACTTCAGGTAATGAAAAACTAAATGTGGCTACAGGACACTCTCACCACAGGACCATTGCAAATGCTACAGTCTGTGTCACCACCCTCACTCACCTAGTTAACTCATACTCGTCTTTGAATTCTTGGTTTAAATATGATTTCCCCTGGGAAGTCTTCCTTCACCTTTCAGTCAAGTATATGCTTTCAAAATGCTATATGGCTCTTTTTCCAGGACTTATTACACTTACAATTTTAAACCTATTTGTCTGATTATTTTATTACTATTTGGCACAGAGTAAATATCCAATAGATATTTTGTGAGTAAATTAAAGAATCAACTGATTTTTGAGAAAATATGAGCTATAATAAATCATTTTCCTTTTTTTAGTAACAAATTATAAAGACTCTCTTGTATCTTATCTAATAGAAACTGGTACTGTTCAAATTACTGCCCTAGAATTCCATTTTGAGAAATTCCTTCAGAGTTCATGATGTATGTGGTTTTTTTTTACCTTATTCATTCTTTGAAAATAGAAATGAGTCTTGGAAGCAGCAAAAGTTATCATTTGCTTATTGTGCCATAGAGAAGCCCAAAGTATTAGAAAGGTGGCTAAGCAAGCATGATATCACCATTTGGGTCTCAAACTGAGCTATATTCTTGATACGAGACTGATATTCTTATGTGGCTTATAACCTGCTTCAGAAGAAAATCAGCAAAGGGGTTATACAAATTATTAAACATTCCCAGCAGGCTGTGTAATTTTCTGGTTCACTGTCTTTAAAAAAATCTTTGGACGTCATCGAAATGGTGGCGAGAGGTGAGCCTCCATAATTATACCCTGGAATTTACAACAAATCTAACAACTATAACTCCACAAGGGACTCCCTACGCAGCAGACAAGCAAGACAAAGAGACCCACTACTGAATTCACCTAAAGGTGGGTGAATTGCCAGAGCAGGGGAGGAGAGAAGGGAGAAGTGCGGAGACGGACTTGCGTGGGCTCAGGACTCAAACCTAGCTCAGTGCTACCAGCTCGCTGTATACCAGAACAACCAGACCTGCGGGTGAGGGAAGAACTCGGACTGCTAGGGCTCTGTTTATGGCCCACAGGGTAGAGGGGACAGCGTATAAGACGGCTGAACCCAATAGTCACGGCAGAGACCTCGGAGCAAAGACTGAGGGAAGAAGGGTGAAAACAGTGGTTTCAGCCCTGACTGCCACAGAGAACAGAAGCCTTAGGCACTGAGACTAAAGGCCCGCTCCCTAACCTCCCAGAGCTCGTCCTGCCCCCACCTGCCTAGTGCTAGAAGTGGAACAGTAGCGGAATCAGATCAAAAGAACAGAATATTTGATCTTCTGAGAACTGTGGTCCTCAGACACAGATTCGCAGCCCAAGTAGTTCCAGCAAAGTGGAGGGCGCTGTCGAAGAAGGACTGGCTGTGGTGATGGGGGCCCCAATTGCTCTGGGCCACCTCTCATAACTCACCCTGCCCCCGTTCCCACTTATCTGGGCAGATCCCTGCAGGAGTAAACAGAACTGCTGAAACACATAAGCTCTGAATCTGGTGCAGGAAGAGCTTTGGAACTTCACAAGCTCTCCACATACCCACATGGACACTGCGACCTGTGACCTAGGAGAACTGTTAACAGAGGAGAAGCTTGTCTCCCAGGGAATCCCCCCCCCCCATTTTGTGAGAAGCTGGAATACTGCAGAGAAAACATAGCACTACAGTGTGAGAGAGAGAAAAAAGGCTGCAGTTGGAGAGAAAATAAAACATTCTACCAACAAGAACTAGAAAACAACACAAAGACCTCTTCCTATCAACCTGTTGCAGAAGCCACTCCTGTAGATGCTGAGGAAGAGAAATAATAAATCAGTAATTGCCATGAATAACCAAGGCAACAAGACAGCTCAGAAAGTAAGTGAAATGTCTCCAGAAAAAGAAATTAAAGATATGGAACTATGTGACTTAAATGACAGAGAATTCAAGATGGCAGTTCAGACAAAACTCAATGAGATGCAAGAAAACACAGAAAGGCGGTTTAATGAACTCAGACACACAATCAGAGAACAACATAAATGTTTTATAAAAGAGATTGAAGTTTTAAAAACGAACCAAATAGAATTTCTGGAGATTAAGAACTCAATAGAAGAAATTAACAATGAAATAGCCAGCTTAGGAAGTAGAGTGGACCACATGGAGGAAAGAATCAGTGACATCGAAGACAGAAACCTGGAAATGACACAGATGGAAGAAGAAAGAGACTTGAGACTTCAAAGAAATGAAAGAACTCTACAAGAACTTTCTGACTCCATCAGAAAGAGCAATATAAGAATAATGGACCTACCAGAAGGAGAAGAAACAGACAAGGGAAAAGAGAATATATTCAAACAAATTGTCGATGAGAACTTCCTAAACTTGTGAAAAGAACTGGATCCTCGAATCCAATAGAACACCTAATTACCTCAATCCAAACTGGCCTTCTCCAAGGCGCATTCTATTGAAGCTGTCTAAAAAAAACGACAAAGAAAGAATCCTCAAGGCAGTCAGGGAAAAGAAGACGGTAACCTACAAAGGAAAGCCCATTAGATTATCATCAGATTTTTCAGCAGAAACTCTAAAAGCCAGGAGGGAGTGGAACCAAATATTGAAACTATTGAAAGAGAGAAATTACGAGCCAAGAATTATATATATAGCAAAGATATCCTTTAGATATGAAGGAGGAATGAAGACCGTTCCAGACATACAGAAGCTGAGGGAATTTTCTAATACATGAACTACACTACAAGAAATACTAAAGGAAGCTATTCAATCACCATCGATGGGGACAATTTGTGGCAACCAAAACATAAAAAACGGGAGAGTAAAGGCCTGAACCGGAATATGGGAATGGGGAAAGTAAGCATGCTGAAGAAAACGGAATACTCTAAATATCAAACTTTCTTTTACATATACTTAAGGGTAAACACTCAAAAAAAATCCAGAACTGAAATACATACTGTAATGTAAGAAGAAACAGAGGGAAACATCATAGAATACCACCACAAATTAATAATAGACAGCAACCAAAAGGCAAAGAAACAATGAAGACACAGCTTTACCAGAAAACTAAAGATAGAATGACAGGAAATCCTCACATAACAATAATCACCCTAAATGTAAATGGACTGAACTCACCAACAAAAAGTCACAGAGTAGCAGATTGTATCTAAAAACTAAACCCAACCATATGCTGTCTCCAACACAAATATCAGCTAACAGGACAAGCCTAGCCTCAAAGTTAAAGAGTGGAAATTAATACTCCAGGAAAATGGTATCCAGAGAAAATCAGGTGTAGCCATACTGATATCAGATGAAACAGACTTCAGGGTGAAAAAGGTAACAGGAGACAAAGATGGACATTTCATAATGGTAAGGGGAATATACAACAAGAAGACATAACAGTAATCAATATTTATGCTTCCAATCAGGAAGCACCGAAATGTACCAAGCAACTACTAACAGAACCCAAGCAAGAAATTGACCAAAACACAATTATTCTAGGGGACATAAATACATCATTGACAGCTATGGATAGATCATCCAAACAGAAAATAAATAAAGAAATAGCAGCGGGGGTGGGGGGTGGGAGGTGGGAGATGAAGGTCAGGAGGATCAAATATACGGCGATGGAAGGAGAACTGACTCTGGGTGATGAACACACAATGGGATTTATAGATGATGTAATACAGAATTGTACAACTGAAATCTATCTAATTTTACTAACAATTGTCACCCCAATAAATTTAATTAAAAAAAATAGCAGCCCTAAATGACACATTAGATGAAATGGACATAATTGACATATATAGAGCACTTCATCCTAAAATTACAGACTATACATTCTTTTCTAGTGTACATAGAACAATCTCAAGGATCGACCATATATTGGGAAATAAACTCAGCCTCAGCAAAATTAAGAAGTTTGAAATAATACCAAGAATATTCTCTGATCACAAGGCTTTGAAATTGGATATCAACTGCAAAAAGAAAGCAGGAAAAAACACAAATACATGGAGATTAAACAACATACTTTTAAAGAATGACCGGGTCAAAGAAGAAATTAAAGGAGAGCTAAAAAATACATTGGAACAAATGACAATGAAAATACATCCTTCCAAAATTTGGGGGATGCAGCAAAAGCAGTTTTAAGAGGGAAATTTACATCATTACAGGCCTATCTCAACAAACAAGAAAACTCCCAAATAAATAACCTCATGTTACACCTTAAAGAACTAGAAAAAGAAGAACAAATGAAACCCAAGGTCAGCAAAAGAAAGTAAATAATAAAAATCAGAGCAGAACTAAATGAAATAGAGAACAAAAAGACAATAGAAAAAATAAATGTGACAAAGAGCTGGTTGTTTGAAAAGATTAACAAAATTGACAAACCCTGGCTAGACTCTCTAAGATAAAAAGAGAGAAGACACTAACTAACAAAATCAGAAATTAAAAAGGTGAAGTTATCACGGACACCATAGAAATACAAAGGATCATCCAAGAATACTATGAAGGACTGTATGCCACCAAATTCAATAACCTAGAAGAAATGGACAAGTTCTTAGAAACATATAGCCTTCCAAGGCTGAACCATGAAGAACTGGAAAATCTAAACAGACCAATCACCAGTAAAGAAATTACATCAGTCATCCAAAATCTTCCCAAAAGCAAAAGTCAGTGACCAGATGGCTTCACCAGTGAATTCTACCAAACTGTCAAAGAGGATCTAATACCAATCCTGCTCAAACTCTTCCAAAGAATTGAAGAAGAGACAGTACTCCCTAACTCATTTTATAAGGTCCACATTACCCTGATACCAAAACCTGGTAAGGACAACACAAAAGAAGGAAAGTGCAAACCAACATATCTGATGAATACAGATGCAAAAATCCTAAACAAAATTCTAGCAAATCAAACATAACAATGCATAAAAAGAGTATTCATAATGACAAAGTGGGGTTCATCCCCAGGGCACAAGGATGGTTCAACAACCTCAAATCCATCAATGTGACACATCACATAAACAAAATAAAGGACAAAGTCATATGATCATATCAATTCATGCTGAAAAACATTTGACAAGATACAACATCCATTTATGATTAAAGCACTTAATAAAATAGGTACAGAATGAAAATGCCTTAGCATAGTAAAGGCTATATGTGACAAACCCTCAGCTAATTTTATAATTAATGGTGAAAAACTGTAGCCTTTGCTCTGTGTTCAGGAACAGGACACTGCTGTCCCCTATCACCTCTACTTTTCAACAGAGAGCTGGAAGTGCTTGCCACAGCAATCAGGCAAGAGAAAGAAATAAAAGACATCCAAATTGGGAATGAAGAAGTTAAATTGTAACTCTTTGCAGATGACATGATGCTATACATAAAAAAATCCCTAAAGACTCCACCAAAAAGCTATTAGAAACAATCAACGAATACAGTAAAGTTGCTGGCTACAAAATCAACGTACAAAAATCCATTGAATTACTACATACTAAGAATGAAATCTCAGAAAAAGAAATACCAAAAACAATTCCTTTTGCAATTGCAGCAAAAAGAATAAAATACCTAGGAATAAACTTAACCAAGGATGTGAAAGACCTATATGCTGAAAACTATAAGACATTTTTGAAAGAAATTGAAGAAGACACAAAGAAATGGAAAGACATTCCGTGCTCATGGATTGGAAGAATCAACATAGTTAAAATGGCCATATTACCCAAAGCAATATACAGATTCAATGCAATCCCCATCAAAATCCCAATGGCATATTTTAAAGAAATAGAACAAAAAATCATCACATTTGTTTGGAACCACAAAAGACCCTGAATAGCCAAAGCAATCTTAAGAAAAAAGAACAATAATGGAGGTATCACATTTCCTGACTTTGGCTTGTATTACAGGGCTACAATAATCAAAACAGCATGGTATTGGCAGTAAAACAGACACATAGACCAATGGAATAGAATTGAGAAGCAGAAATAAAACCACATAAATATGGAAAGATAATTTTTGATAAAGAAGCTAAAAACATACAATGGAGGAAAGACAGCCTCTTCAAAAAATGGAGCTGGGAGAATTGGATAACCATGTGCAAAAGAATGAAAGTGGACTGCTAGACTTCCGGACAAATGGCGGCGTGAGGTGAGCCTCTGTAAAGGTCCCCTGGAATTTGCAACGAATAGAACAACAAAAACTTCACAAAGGACTCCCTGCACAGCAGACAGGCAAAACGAAGAGGCCCACTACCGACTGAAATCACCTACAGGAGTCAACAGAACTGCTGAAACATACGGGCTCAGAATCAGGAGCTGGAAGAGCTTTGGAACATCAAAAGCTCTCCGCATACCAACCGGGACACTGCGCCCTGTGACCTAGACGAACTATTAACAGAGGAGAAGCCCGTCTCCCAGGGAATCCCCCCATTGTGTGAGAAGCAGGAATAGTGCAGAGAAAACAGCACTACTGTGTGGGAGAAGAAAAATAAATTGCAGTTGGAGAAATAATAAGACGTTCTACCAACAAGTGCTGGAAAACAAAAGAAAGACCTCTTCCTATCAACTTGTTGCAGAAGTCACTCCTGTACATGTCTAGGAAGAGAAATAGTAAACCAGTAATCGCCATGAATAACCAAGGCAACAAGATAGCTCAGAAAGAAAGTGAAAAATCTCCAGAGAAGGCACTTAAAGATACAGAAATATGTGACTTAAGTGACAGAGAATTCAAGATTGCAGTTCTGAAAAAACTCAACGAGATACAAGAAAACACAGATAGGCAGTTAAATGAACTCAGAAACTCAATCAAAGAACAGCATGAGCATTTTACGAAAGAGATTGAAATTTTAAAAAGAACCAAATAGAATTTCTGGAGATTAAGAACTCAATAGAAGAAATTAAGAATGAAATAACCAGCTTAGGTAGTAGAGTTGACCAGATGGAGGAAAGAATCAGTGACATCGAAGATAGAAACCTGGAAATGACACAGATAGAAGAAGAAAGAGACTTGAGACTTAAAAGAAATGAAAGAACTCTACAAGAACTTTCTGACTCCATCAGAAAGAGCAATATAAGAATAATGGGCATACCAGAAGGAGAAGAAAGAGAGAAGGAAACAGAGAATATATTCAAACAAATTGTCGATGAGAACTTCCCAAATTTGTGGACAGAACTGGACCCTCGAATCCAAGAAGCAAATAGAACACCTAGTTACCTCAATCCCAACAGGCCTTCTCCAAGGCACATTGTATTGAAGCTGTCTAAAATCAACGACAAAGAAAGAATCCTCAAGGCAGCCAGGAAAAAGAAGATGGTAACTTACAAAGGAAAGCCCATTAGATTATCATCAGATTTTTCAGCAGAAACTCTACAAGCCAGGAGGGAGTGGAACCAAATATTCAAACTATTGAAAGAGAGAAATCATGAGCCAAGAATAATATATCCAGCAAAGATATCCTTTAGATATGAAGGAGGAATAAAGACCTTTCCAGACATACAGAAGCTGAGGGAATTTTCTAATACACGACCTGCACTACAAGAAATACTAAAGGAGGCTATTCGACCACCATCAACAGGGACAATTTGTGGCAACCAAAACTCAAAAAGGGGGAGAGTAAAGGCCTGAACCGGAATATGGGAATGGAGAAAGTAAGCGTGCTGAAGAAAATGGAATACTCTAAATATCAAACTTTCTTTTACATAAACTTAAGGGTAACCATTAAAAATAAATCCAGAATTGAAATATATACTGAAATAAAAGAAGAAACAGAGGGAAACATCATAGAATACCACCACACAGAAATAATAGACAAAAACAAAAAGGCAAAGAAACAATGGAGACACAGCCTTACCAGAAAACTAAAGATAGAATGACAGGAAATCCTCACATATCAATAATCACCCTAAATGTAAATGGACTGAACTCACCAATAAAAAGTCAGAGTAGCAGATTGGATCCAAAAACTAAACCCAACCATATGCTGTCTCCAAGAGACGCATCTCAGCTACAAGGACAAGCATAGACTCAAAGTGAAAGGGTGGAAATTGACATTCCAAGCAAATGGTACCCAGAGAAAATCAGGTGTAGCCATAATGATATCAGATGAAACAAACTTCAAGGTGGAAAAGATAACAAGAGACAAAGATGGACATTTCATAATGGTGAAGGGGACTATACAACAAGAAGACATAACAGTCATCAATATTTATGCCCCCAATCAGGGAGCACCGAAATACACCAAGCAACTACTAACAGAACTAAAGGGAGAAATTGACCAAAACACAATTATACTAGGGGACTTAAATACATCATTGACAGCTATGGATAGATCATCCAAACAGAAAATAAATAACGAAATAGTAGCCCTAAATGACACATTAGATGAAATGGACATAATTGACATTTATAGAGCACTTCATCCTAAAACATCAGACTATACATTCTTTTCTAGTGTACATGGAACATTCTCAAGGATAGACCATATATTGGGACATAAAATCAGTCTCAACAAATTTAAGAAGATTGAAATCATACCATGCATATTCTCTGATCACAAGGCTTTGAAATTGATATCAACTGTAAAAAGAAAGCGGAAAAACACAAATACATGGAGATTAAACAACATACTTTTAAAGAAGGACTGGGTCAAAGAAGAAATTAGAGGAGAGATCAAAAGATACATAGAAACAAATGACAATGAAAATACATCCTACCAAAATTTTTGGGATGCAGCGAAAGCAGTTTTAAGAGGGAAATTTATCTCATTACAGGCCTATCTCAAGAAACAAGAAAACTCCCAAATAAATAACCTCATGTTACACCTTAAAGAACTAGAAAAAGAAGAACAAGTAAAACCCAAGGTCAGCAGAAGAAAGGAAATAAAACTTAGAGCAGAACTAAATGAAATAGAGAACAAAAAGACAATAGAAAAAATTAATGTGACAAAGAGCTGGTTCTTTGAAAAGATTAACAAAATTGACAAACCCTTGGCTAGACTTACTAAGATAAAAGAGAGAAGACACTGATTAACAAAATCAGAAACGTAAAAGGGAAGTTATCACGGACACCACAGAAATACAAAGGATCATCCAAGAATACTATGAAGGACTATATGCCACCAAATTCAACAACCTAGAAGAAATGGACAAGTTCTTAGAAACATATAGCCTTCCAAGGCTGAACCATGAAGAACTGGAAAATCTAAACAGACCGATCACCAGTAACTAAATTGAATCAGTCATCCAAAACCTTCCCAAAAGCAAAAGTCCGGGACCAGATGGCTTCACTAGTGAATTCTACCAAACCTTCAAAGAGGATCTAATAAATATTTGCTTCTAATCATAATGAGATCTGTGATATCTTTGCATTAAAAGCCTTGCTCTTCTAAGTGTCTACCAACTTCACAATCTTATAATTTTTTAGATACTTAGGAAATAAACTTTTAGTTGGGCTATTTGCTATATATCAGTGGTTGTTTTGAGCTAATGGTAGGTACCCAAAGGTGCTTTGCCTACTACCACCATCAACTTGGAATATTAAAGAATATATAGAATATAAAAATATAGAAAGTTTTTTTAAAATATAGAAGGTTTATACTCTAAACTCTCCATGGGCCCAGCACATAGTCCCACAACAAAATAAATACATTTCTGAGGCATTCAAAGTCAATAATTCGGCTCATGTTTTCCCTCTGCTCAGCCTAGTCTGCAACTGTGCCATCTGGCTTCTATTTAATCATCAATAAAACATCACAGAGGTTTTACACTTAATTTCTATTTGCATTTTGCTTAGGAAACTGTAGTTAAGAAGTGAAAAAGCTGAGAGAGGTCATAAATAATAAATGATCACACCATCCCAAACCAGGTGGGAGAACTCTTCTAGTGTGTTTCAGGTAGTTACCTGACAGTTACCAGTGTGTTTCCATAGTCACCAAATCTGAGTTCCTCTCCCTGCTCTGCCTCCACTGAGATGGGGCAAAAGGGCAGAAATGTTAAATCCCACTTCCTCAAGACTAAACCTCCACAACACATGGATTTTTCTAATAGCCCCATTTACTTCTTCAGAGTCCTGTCCTCATTTATAGAACTCTTTTCTCCTGGAGTACCCTGGGAAACCCCTGGTGCCAGAGAAATAGAGCCAGCATATTGGTCACCAGCTCAACATTCCAGCTTCAGTATTTGGGGTTTGGGTCTAAGACCAAATAAAGTTGTTCTCTCATTGCCACAACTTTAGGGCCCAGACCAGCCCCAGAGGCCTATGAAGAAAGAATAAGGGCAGGTATTCTGGGATCAAATGAGATAATGTATTGAAATTTGTTTCAAAAAGTATAAAGTACCTTATACAGTAATTTATTTCTGTAATGAACACACAGATTCTTTTTTTTTAACAGGACTTTATTGGGGAACAGTGTGTACCTCCAGGTCCTTCTTTCCAAGTCAAGCTGTTGTCCCTTCAATCTCAGTTGTGGAGGGTGCTGTTCAGCTTCAAGTTGTTGTTCTTTCAGTCCCAGTTGTGGAGGGCACAGCACAGCTCCAGGTCCAGTCGCCATTGCTAGTTGCAGGGGGCACAGCCCACCATCCCCTGTGGGAGTCGAACCAGCAACCTTGTGGTTGAGAGCCCGTGCTCCAACCAACTGAGCCATCCGGGAGCTGAGCAGCAGCTCAGCTCAAGGTGCCGCGTTCAATTCCAGTTGCAGGGGGCGCTGCCCACCATCCCTTGCGGGAGTCGAGGAATTGAACTGGCAACCTTGTGGTTGAGAGCCCACGCTTCAACCAACTGAGCCATCTGGGAGGCAGCTCAGCTCAAGGTGTCCTGTTCAACCCTAGTTGCAGGGGGCAGAGCCCACCATCCCTTGCAGGACTCGAGGAGCTGGACCGGCAACCTTGTGGTTGAGAGCCCACTGGCCCATGTAGGAATCGAACCGGCAGCCTTCGGAGTTAGGAGCATGGAGCTCTAACCGCCCGAGCCACCAGGCTGGCCCAACACACAGATTCTTTTAGGCAACACTCAACATATGGCAACTAGCACATAGTCATGTTAGATACATTATGAGTCAAACCAGGGAAGAACTTAGGTAAACATGCGTGTGCTTAGGTTTTTGCAACCTATTCTTGTTACACAATCACAGAAATCAAAGACAAGCAAGTTACTGTGCAAATGTGGTCTCTGTTATAAATGCAGAATTGCAGGCCCCAACTTAAATACCTTTTCTTTAGCCCAGAGTAAGCTTGCTGTTTGGATGTGCTTGAGAGAAAATACCCAGCTGGTCTCTAAGGATATACAGTAGGCAGTAAGAGAAGCCTAATAATTTGGTCCCTCTTGTAATATGTTAGATAACTAAGGCTATCAATTTCCCTAAATGACTCCATACAAACTAAACAACCTTCAGCAAGTGACATCAATTCATGTGATTGATAGATTGTTTACCAGTCTATGAGGGCAACACAAATACACATCTAAGCAGCCAGCATATATAGATAGCGAACGATTTTACCATTTCCAAGGTGAATTCATTTTTATTGTGCTGCTATTGTTGTTATACTCTAAACTTGTATACTATAGCCCACAGTGGAGTGAGGCAAACCAACTCCTCTAAAATTCGCTGTCACAGACATATGAAAGAAAATATCACCCTCTTCAGTGTTAGTTCATGACATTTCCAAAAATGTAAAGAGGTCTGTGGACTTTTAAAAATTGTGATTTATGCAAATGGATCTGAGGGGTTTTTTTGATAGGGTGATGAAAATGCTCTAAATTTTATTGTGATGCTGGTTGCACAACTCTTGAATATACGAAGGTCTATTGAATGTTATACTTTAAATGGGTGAATTATAGGATATGTGAATTATATATCAATAAAGCTATGATTTATTAAAAATTGCTCTTCAAACATCTTCAATAATTCATCTGTATACACCGTGCCACATTTCAAAATTCTTAAAGAAGATAGTTTTTTCTAAACTGTATTTTGAAGATAATTGAAGATAAAAATATTATGTCTTATTGCTTATTTCAGAGAATATTAAAATACCTTCAAATTAACTTTGAAAAAACTCATTAGAGTGTAAAAATCTATATAGGAATAGATTCCTTAAGATTTCTACCCCCAGAAGTAAGTAACAAGGTTTGAAACATCTCAGCTAAAACTAACCCACAGATCAGAGCTTTTAGTCAGAAATGTGAAAATTATTTTTATAGATCATGGAATATTGGAGCTTGAAAAAAACTTAAAGAAAGTTTAATCCAATCCTCTCATTTTCCAATGAGAAAACTTGGGGCAGAAGATAGATGAATGACTTGTTAAAAGAGACACATAAATTCATGGTTGAATAATACTAGAACACAGGCTTCCTGACTTTTGATCTGAGGCTCCTGCTAGGGAGATAGATCCCAACAATAGGAAGCCAGAAAGTTTCCAGTATATTATGGTCATGAAGTCAAACCAAAGATATGGTACCTGCTCACGTTGCCAACCTTATCTCATGTCACTCTTCTCTTGCTCACCATTCTCCAGTCCCTGTGGCTTCCCTTCTGTTCCTCTCACATAACATAGAACTTTTTTTCATTTTTTGTTCCCTCTAACTTGAAAGCTTTTGCCCTAGATGAATCGTTGCATGACTGGTTCCTACCTATCCCACAGATTTATTTAAGCGATGATTCTTTAGATTAGACATTCCTAAATATGCTATTTAATGTAGCCATCTCTCACCATTACTAGTCGATCTTTCTCCATCGCAGAACTGGCTTATTTCCTTTAGTGGTTCTTATCATCCTGCTTGTGCTTTTTTAAAATTAACGCAGATTTCTCCCACTACACTATAGCTTTATCAGAGCAGAGTTCTTGGCACATAGCGACACATGTGAAAGAAACAAATAAATCTCCAAAGTACTTCTTGAGCAGGCTCCCTAGTGCCTGCTGTCTAACTTCTGAAATGGCCTATTTTCATTTCCCAGAAACCAGGAAAATCCTACCCAGACTGAGTCATGGTTGCCTTACCTGAGATATCCAGGAATAAAAAAGTCTCAAAGAAATAAGCTAAACTAAAGTCCTTAGAGAATCAAGCTTGATACATAAGTTGATGTTGACAAATCTAAAGGGCAGGAAGAGCATAAAAATGGGAAACAAAGTCAAGAATCAGTAATAGTGTTCAGAGAGATACATGGTAGTTCTTAATTGAATGCTGAAAATAGGGCTTGTCTTTATTGGTTTGGGGACATGTGATGTGTGAATGGTTAGGACTGAATTAAAGCCAGATGGTCATGACTGAAATGAAACAATTTTTCACTTTCAGTCCACAGAGAATACGGTACATTTTGATAGATGAAGTTTGCTTTTTTTTTAAATTAAAGTTTATTGGGGTGACAATTGTTAGTAAAGTTACATAGATTTCAGGTGTACAATTCTGTATTATGATTTATAGATGATGTAATGAAACATAATTTTAAAAGATATATTTCCCTTCCAACTCCTACAGTACATTGGCAGTGTGAGATTCTGTTAAAGTTAAGGGCACCAATTAGGGTCATGCCTTACCTTTGGCAGCAGTTTGACTATAAAAGTTCCATAGGAGAGATACCATATTTTATTTATCACTGCCCCTGGCACTGTGCTATGCACCTAGTAGATGCTGAGTAAATATTTGCTAATTGAATAAACAATTCAACGAATGGACTGCTGTTCAACAGGGGCAGCCAAGGCAGTACTCCAAAATGTGCATGGGGAAGATGCAGAATACAGGTTGTCTCAATTTTTAGGAAGATTTTTCCTTCTTTAAAGATCAAGTTACACTCTGTAGTATATTTAGACATTGTATGATAGCTGTGCCTCACTCCTTGGCCTGCACCATCTTTGGGTGTCTGCCCTCCTTTTCCACCTGAGCCTCTTTCAATCTTTCTATCCAGTTTTTTAAGAGGGTGTGGGGCTTCCTCACTCAAAAGTATTTTGCTTCCTGGAGAAGGCATAGAGAACTATGTATAAATGATACATAGACTTAACTAAGCTATGGAAGTAAACACTAGTTGTTCTTAAGTACAGTGAATACCAAATTTGAAATAGCACATAGCCCTTTAAAAGCCTGTCTATGTTATAATAAGGAATTCTCTCTCTCTCTCTCTCTCTCTCTCTCTCTCTCTCTCTCTCTCTCTCTCTCTCTCCTCTCCTACCTTCCCTCTCAATTCTGAAGCTCTGGAAGAGACATTTCTAATAAAAAGTTACTGTCCCTTGGAAGTAGTGATAGAGTTAGATTATCTTTACACACTCCCTGCATTGGGGGAAATATGAAACTACTTTTTCAATTTGACTTTTTTAACCTAGATCAGGTGTGATTCTCTTCTTTTCCTGTATGCAAACAAGTTTTTGAAATGAATTCAAAAGGACTTACAGTTTACGCTGGTTACAGACACAGCTCCAACATCCCCTGTAAGCATTGAGGGCCATTCAAAGGAGCAGTCCCTTGGCAGGAATGGTGTGGAGAGGTATGCTAGCATGTGAGAAAAGAGAGCATAATACATATTTATTGAGCAGAAAGTTCCACATGTATTATCTCATTTAATCTTCCCAAATACCAAATGCCATAGCTACCACTGTTATTTCCATCTTACAGAAGAGAAACTGATGTTCAAAGAAGTTCATGTGGGACTTATATTTCCAGCCACGATGGAATAACAAGGATGGGATTTACCTTCCCACTTAAAGCAACCACAAAAAAAAAAAAAACCCAGACAAAATACATGTAGAAACAGTTTTTAAGACACTAAATATCAGTCAATGATGGTGCTGGGAGAATTGGATAGCCACGTGCAAAAGAATGAAACTGGACTGCTATTTGTCACCATGTACCAAAGTTAATTCAAAATGGATCAAAGACTTAAGCATAAGACCTGACACAATAAACTGCATAGAAGAAAACATAGGTACTAAACTTATGGACCTTGGGTTCAAAGAGCATTTTATGAACTTGACTCCAAAGGCAATGGAAGTAAAAGCTAAAATAAACGAATGGGACTATATGAAACTTAAAAGCTTCTGCACAGCAAAAGAAACCATTGACAAAATAAAGAGGCCACCAACTGAATGGGAGAAGATTTTTGCAAACAGTGCCTTCGATAAGGGGCTAGTATCCAGAATATACAAGGAACTCATGCAACTCAACAAAAAAAAAAAACAAACAACCCAATTGAAAAATGGGCAGAGGACTTGAAGAGACATTTCTCCAAAGAGGACATACAAATGGCAAATAGACATATGAAAAAATGCTCAACATCACTAATCATCAGAGAAATGCAAATCAAAACCACAATGAGATATCACCTCACCCCAGTCAGAATGGCTATCATCAACAAGACAAACAATAACAAATGTTGGAGAGGCTGTGGAGAAAAAGGAACCCTCATACACTGTTGGTGGGAATGCAGACTGGTGCAGCCGTTATGGAAGGCAGTGTGGAGGTTTCTCAAAGAATTACGAATAGAATTGCCATATGACCCAGCAATCCCTCTTCTGGGTATCTACCCAAAAAATCTGAAAACATTTAGAGATAAAGACACGTGTGCTCCAATGTTCATTGCAGCTTTGTTTACGGTGGCCAAGACATGGAAACAACCAAAATGTCCTTCGATAGATGAATGGATAAAGAAGCTGTGGTATATATACACAATGGAATACTATTTGGCAGTAAGAAAAGATGATATAGGAACATTTGTGACAACATGGATGGATCTTGAGAGAGTAATGCTGAGCGAAACAAGTCAGACAGAAAAGCAGAGAACCATGTGATTTCACTGATATGTGGTATATAAACCAAGAACAACAAAAGAACAAGACAAACAAATGAGAAACAGAAACTCATAGACACAGACAATAGTTTAGTGGTTGCCAGAGGGTAACGGGGGCGGGGGGGTGGGGGGTGGGAGCTGAGGGTAAGGGGGATCGAATATATGGTGATGGAAAGAGAAGTGACTCTGGGTGATGAACACACAATGGGATTTATAGATGATGTAATACAGAATTGTACACCTGAAATCTATGTAATTTTACTAACAATTGTCACCCCAATAAATTTAATTAAAAATATATATATATATCAGTCAATGAAGGACAGTGATAATGGAGAAATTGGAATCAAAGATAGTGAGTGCTGTGATTGTCCCAACTTAATAGCTTAAGGTATTTTCTGAGCTATGGTATAGAAGGAGAAAGTGAAGCAAAGGCAGTAGACTCTTTGGGTTAAACAGATGCAACTGTAAGTCGAGGGAGACTAATGAAGCTAGAGTTTATAAAACAGACTACAAGAGAAAAGAGAGCTTTGCAGAAAACACTGGCGATCTGCAGAGGGGCTCCCATAAGTATTCAGCATGGTAGTTATTGGTATGTGTGAGGAAACTAACAAAGCCTGGAAAAGAGCCATCTGAAAAAATTAGAAGACACACTCTGCTGCTCACACAGGGCTGGAAATAGTCCTGTCTCCACCATGCAGACAGGCAAAACTTATAATTAAGGAGCATTGGGCAGAGTACACAGACAGGTCATTACTTAGTAGTGGGAAACAAGTAGCCCTAGATTAAACACTGCTCCAGAACCAGTTAACAAATCATAAAACCAAGACCCAAAAGGATAAAAATATTTCCAAGTAAATTAACAGCATCATAGAACAAGACTCAAGAATATTTATAGAAATAAAATAATATCCAGCAGTCATCAAGGTGAAATCATAATATCTGGCATCAAATCAAAGATTTGCAGGCATACAAAGAGACAGGAAATATGATCCATAATGAGGAAAGAAATCAATTGAAGCTAACCCAGAAATGACATAAATGCTAGAATTAACAGAGAAGGACATTAAAATGTTTTATTAATAATAACTGAATTTGAGATGCTCAAAAAGTTAAACAGAGAAATAGATGATATTTGGAAAAAAAAGAGCCACATCAATCTTCTAGAGATTAAAAACTCCAATGTGGGAAATGAAAAGTACACTGATGGGATTAGCAAGATTGTACATTGCAAAAGAAAGATTATTGAAATTGAAGACACAGCAATAGATACTATCCAAAAGGAAACAGAGTAAAAACCAGAAAAAAATTAAAAACCAAAGCTATTGGATAGCTTAACTGTCCTAATATCAATGTTTAGAGTCATAAAAAGAGGGAAGAGAGATAAGTGGCAGGAAAAAAACTATTTGAAGAAATACTAGCTAAAAAAAAACCAAATATGATGAAAACTACAAATTCACAGATACAAGAAATTCAATGAGAGACTTCCGAAACATGGCAGCGTGAGGTGAGCCTCTGTAAAGCTCCCCTGGAATTTACAATGAATCAAACAACAAAAACTCCACAAAGGACTCCCTGCACAGCAGACAGGCAAGACGAAGAGACCCACTACCGACTGAAATCACCTACAGGTGGGAGATTCGCGCGTGTGGAGGGAGGAGGAAAGGGAGAAGTGCCCGGAGACAGAGCCCCGGGGGCGCAGGACTCAGACCTAGCTCAGTGCGCGGAGCTCGCTGCTTCCCGGAACTACCGCAGCTGCGAGTGAGGGAAGAACTCGGACTGCTAGGGCTAAGCCAGGGCTCCACAGGGCTGAGGGGACAGCATATACCACGGCTGAAGCCAATGCTCACCGCAGAGACCTCGGAGAAAAGACTGAAGGAAAAAGGCTGAAAACGGTGGTTTAAGTCCGCACTGCCGAGCACAGAACGGAGCCTTAGGCACTGAGACTAGCCGCCCCCTCCCTCCCCTCCCAGAGCTCGCCCCGCCCCCACCTGCCCGGTGCTAGAAGCGAAACAGTAGCAGAGTCAGATCAAAACAACAGAAAATTTGCTGTTTTGAGAACTGTGGACAGCAAAAACAAATTCACAGCCCAACTAGTTCCAGAAAAAGGGAGAGAGCTGTGGAAGCAGGACCAGCTGTGGTGGTGGTTAGCGCCATTGCTCTGGGCCACCTCTCACAACTCACCCCGCCCCTGACCCCACCTATCTGGGCGGATCCCTGCAGGAGTAAACAGAACGGCTGAAATATACAGGCACTGAATCAGGAGCTGGAAGAGCTTTGGAACATCAAAAGGTCTCCGCATACCCACCGGGACACTGCGTCCTGTGACCTAAACGAACTATTAACAGAGGAGAAGCCCGTCTCCCAGGGAATCCCCCATTGTGTGAGAAGTTGGAATAGTGCAGAGAAAACATAGCACTACTGTGTGGGAGAAGAAAAATAAATTGCAGTTGGAGAAATAATAAAACATTCTACCAACAAGTACTGGAAAACAAAAGAAAGACGGCTTCCTATCAACCTGTTGCAGAAGTCACTCCTGTAGATGTCTAGGAAGAGAAATAGTAAAGCAGTAATCGCCATGAATAACCAAGGCAACAAGATAGCTCAGAAAGAAGGTGAAAAATCTCCTGAGAAGGCACTTAAAGATACAGAAATATGTGACTTAAATGACAGAGAATTCAAGATTGCAGTTCTGAAAAAACTCAACGAGATACAAGAAAACACAGATAGGCAGTTAAAGGAACTCAGAAACTCAATCAAAGAACAGCATGAGCATTTTACGAAAGAGATTGAAATCTTAAAAAAGAACCAAATAGAATTTCTGGAGATTAAGAACTCAATAGAAGAAATTAAGAATGAAATAACCAGCTTAGGTAGTAGAGTTGACCAGATGGAGGAAAGAATCAGTGACATCGAAGATAGAAACCTGGAAATGACACAGATAGAAGAAGAAAGAGACTTGAGACTTAAAAGAAATGAAAGAACTCTACAAGAACTTTCTGACTCCATCAGAAAGAGCAATATAAGAATAATGGGCATACCAGAAGGAGAAGAAAGAGAGAAGGGAACAGAGAATATATTCAAACAAATTGTCGATGAGAACTTCCCAAATTTGTGGACAGAACTGGACCCTCGAATCCAAGAAGCAAATAGAACACCTAGTTACCTCAATCCCAACAGGCCTTCTCCAAGGCACATTGTATTGAAGCTGTCTAAAATCAACGACAAAGAAAGAATCCTCAAGGCAGCCAGGGAAAAGAAGACGGTAACTTACAAAGGAAAGCCCATTAGATTATCATCAGATTTTTCAGCAGAAACTCTACAAGCCAGGAGGAGTGGAACCAAATATTCAAACTATTGAAAGAGAGAAATCATGAGCCAAGAATAATATATCCAGCAAAGATATCCTTTAGATATGAAGGAGGAATAAAGACCTTTCCAGACATACAGAAGCTGAGGAATTTTCTAATACACGACCTGCACTACAAGAAATACTAAAGGAGGCTATTCGACCACCATCAACAGGGACAATTTGTGGCAACCAAAACTCAAAAAGGGGAGAGTAAAGGCCTGAACGGAATATGGGAATGGAGAAAGTAAGCGTGCTGAAGAAAATGGAATACTCTAAATATCAAACTTTCTTTTACATAAACTTAAGGGTAACCACTCAAAATAAATCCAGAACTGAAATATATACTGAAATAAAAGAAGAAACAGAGGGTAACATCATAGAATACCACCACACAGAAATAATAGACAACAACAAAAACAAAAGTCTAAGAAACAATGGAGACACAGCCTTACCAGAAAACTAAAGATAGAATGACAGGAAATCCTCACATATCAATAATCACCCTAAATGTAAATGGACTGAACTCACCAATAAAAAGGCACAGAGTAGCAGATTGGATCAAAAAACTAAACCCAACCATATGCTGTCTCCAAGAGACACATCTCAGCTACAAGGACAAACATAGACTCAAAGAGTGGAAATTGACACTCCAAGCAAATGGTACCCAGAGAATATCAGGTGTAGCCATAATGATAGATGAAACTGACTTCAAGGTGAAAAAGGTAACAAGAGACAAAGATGGATATTCCATAATGGTGAAGGGGACTATACAACAAGAAGACATAACAGTCATCAATATTTATGCCCCCAATCAGGGAGCACCGAAATACACCAAGCAACTACTAACAGAACTAAAGGGAGAAATTGACCAAAACACAATTATACTAGGGGACTTAAATACATCATTGACAGCTATGGATAGATCATCCAAACAGAAAATAAATAACGAAATAGTAGCCCTAAATGACACATTAGATGAAATGGACATAATTGACATTTATAGAGCACTTCATCCTAAAACATCAGACTATACATTCTTTTCTAGTGTACATGGAACATTCTCAAGGATAGACCATATATTGGGACATAAAATCAGTCTCAACAAATTTAAGAAGATTGAAATCATACCATGCATATTCTCTGATCACAAGGCTTTGAAATTGGATATCAACTGTAAAAGAAAGCGGGGAAAAACACAAATACATGGAGATTAAATAACATACTTTTAAAGAAGGACTGGGTCAAAGAAGAAATTAGAGGAGAGATCAAAAGATACATAGAAACAAATGACAATGAAAATACATCCTACCAAAATTTTGGGGATGCAGCGAAAGCAGTTTTAAGAGGGAAATTTATCTCATTACAGGCCTATCTCAAGAAACAAGAAAACTCCCAAATAAATAACCTCATGTTACACCTTAAAGAACTAGAAAAAGAAGAACAAGTAAAACCCAAGGTCAGCAGAAGAAAGGAAATAACAAAAATTAGAGCAGAACTAAATGAAATAGAGAACAAAAGACAATAGAAAAAATTAATGTGACAAAGAGCTGGTTCTTTGAAAAGATTAACAAAATTGACAAACCCTTGGCTAGACTTACTAAGATAAAAGAGAGAAGACACTGATTAACAAAATCAGAAGCGTAAAAGGGAAGTTATCACGGACACCACAGAAATACAAAGGATCATCCAAGAATACTATGAAGGACTATATGCCACCAAATTCAACAACCTAGAAGAAATGGACAAGTTCTTAGAAACATATAGCCTTCAAGGCTGAACCATGAAGAACTGGAAAATCTAAACAGACCGATCACCAGTAACAAAATTGAATCAGTCATCCAAAACCTTCCCAAAAGCAAAAGTCCGGGACCAGATGGCTTCACTAGTGAATTCTACCAAACCTTCAAAGAGGATCTAATACCAATTCTGCACAAACTCTTCCAAAAATTGAAGAAGAGACAGTACTCCCTAACTCATTTTATGAGGCCAACATTACCCTGATACCAAAACCTGGTAAGGACAGCACAAAAAAGAAAACTACAGACCAATATCTCTAATGAATACCGATGCAAAAATCCTAAATAAAATTCTAGCAAATCGAATACAACAATGCATTAAAAAGATTATTCATCACGACCAAGTGGGGTTCATCCCGGGGCACAAGGATGGTTCAACATACAAATCCATCAATGTGATACATCACATAAACAAAATAAAGGACAAAAATCATATGATTATATCAATTGATGCAGAAAAAGCATTTGACAAGATACAACATCCATTTATGATTAAAACACTTAATAAAATGGGTATAGAAGGAAAATACCTTAACATAATAAAGGCCATATATGACAAGCCCTCTGCTAATCTCATAATTAATGGAGAAAAACTGAAGCCCTTTGCTCTACGTTCAGGAACACGACAGGGATGTCCCCTATCACCTCTGCTTTTCAACATAGTGTTGGAAGTCCTTGCCAGAGCAATCAGGCAAGAGAAAGAAATAAAAGGCATCCAAATTGGGAATGAAGAAGTTAAATTATCACTCTTTGCAGATGACATGATGCTATATATAGAAAACCCTAAAGACTCCACCAAAAAGCTATTAGAAACAATCAACGAATACAGTAAAGTTGCTGGCTACAAAATCAACGCACAAAAGTCCATTGCCTTCCTATATACTAACAATGAAATCTCAGAAAAAGAAATACAAAAAACAATTCCTTTTGCAATTGCAGCAAAAAGAATAAAATACCTAGGAATAAACTTAACCAAGGATGTGAAAGACCTATATGCTGAAAACTATAAGACATTTTTGAAAGAAATTGAAGAAGACACAAAGAAATGGAAAGACATTCCGTGCTCATGGATTGGAAGAATCAACATAGTTAAAATGGCCATATTACCCAAAGCAATATACAGATTCAATGCAATCCCCATCAAAATCCCAATGGCATATTTTAAAGAAATAGAACAAAAATCATCAGATTTGTTTGGAACCACAAAAGACCCCGAATAGCCAAAGCAATCTTAAGAAAAAGAACAATAATGGAGGTATCACACTTCCTGACTTTGGCTTGTACTACAGGGCTACAATAATCAAAACAGCATGGTATTGGCAGAAAAACAGACACATAGACCAATGGAATAGAATTGAGAACCCAGAAATAAAACCACATAAATATGGACAGATAATTTTTGACAAAGAAGCTAAAACATACAATGGAGCAAAGACAGCCTCTTCAATAAATGGTGCTGGGAGAATTGGATAGCCACGTGCAAAAGAATGAAACTGGACTGCTATTTGTCACCATGTACCAAAGTTAATTCAAAATGGATCAAAGACTTAAGCATAAGACCTGACACAATAAACTGCATAGAAGAAAACATAGGTACTAAACTTATGGACCTTGGGTTCAAAGAGCATTTTATGAACTTGACTCCAAAGGCAATGGAAGTAAAAGCTAAAATAAACGAATGGCACTATATGAAACTTAAAAGCTTCTGCACAGCAAAAGAAACCATTGACAAAATAAAGAGGCCACCAACTGAATGGGAGAAGATTTTTGCAAACAGTGCCTCCGATAAGGGGCTAGTATCCAGAATATACAAGGAACTCATGCAACTCAACAACAAAAAAACAAACAACCCAATTGAAAAATGGGCAGAGGACTTGAAGAGACATTTCTCCAAAGAGGACATACAAATGGCAAATAGACATATGAAAAAATGCTCAACATCACTAATCATCAGAGAAATGCAAATCAAAACCACAATGAGATATCACCTCACCCCAGTCAGAATGGCTATCATCAACAAGACAAATAGTAACAAATGTTGGAGAGGCTGTGGAGAAAAAGGAACCCTCATACACTGTTGGTGGGAATGCAGACTGGTGCAGCCGTTATGGAAGGCAGTGTGGAGGTTCCTCAAAGAATTACAAATAGAATTGCCATATGACCCAGCAATCCCTCTCCTGGGTATCTACCCAAAAATCTGAAAACATTTAGAGATAAAGACACGTGTGCTCCAATGTTCATTGCAGCTTTGTTTACGGTGGCCAAGACATGGAAACAACCAAAATGTCCTTCGATAGATGAATGGATAAAGAAGTTGTGGTATATATACACAATGGAATACTATTCGCAGTAAGAAAAGATGATATAGGAACATTTGTGACAACATGGATGGATCTTGAGAGAGTAATGCTGAGCGAAACAAGTCAGACAGAAAAAGCAGAGAACCATGTGATTTCACTGATATGTGGTATATAAACCAAAAACAACAAAAGAACAAGACAAACAAATGAGAAACAGAAACTCATAGACACAGACAATAGTTTAGTGGTTGCCAGAGGGTAAGGGGGGTGGGGGGTGGGAGATGAGGGTAAGGGGATCGAATATATGGTGATGGAAGGAGAACTGACTCTGGGTGATGAACACACAATGGGATTTATAGATGATGTAATACAGAATTGTACACCTGAAATCTATGTAATTTTACTAACAATTGTCACCCCAATAAATTTAATAAAATAAAATTTAAAAAAAAAAAAAAAAAAAAAAAAGGAAATTCAATGAACTCCAAGGACAAGAAACATGAAGAAGACTACACGGAGACACACGATGATCAAACTGCTTAAGACCAGTGATAAAAAGAAAGTCTTAACAGCAGTCAGAGAAAAAGGATTTGTTATATACAGAGTAATAAGATAAGGATGACAGAAGATTTCTCATGGAAAACAGAACAAAAAAGAAATTGTGTAGCATTATCTTTAGTACATTAAAAAAAAATCTGTCTACCTAGAATTCTACACCTGGCAACGGGATTTATAGATGATGTAATACAGAATTGTATACCTGAAATCTATGTAATTTCACTAACAATTGTCACCCCAATAAATTTAATTTAAAAAATATATATTGGAAAAAGGAAGGCAAATAAAGACACTCTCAGACATACAAAAGCTGAAATAATTTATTTCCAGGAGCCCCTCATTAAAAAAAAAAAAAAAGCAGTTAAAGGATCTCCTTTCAGTAGAAAGTAAACCATATCAGATAGAAATCTGAATCTACACAAAAGAATGAAGAGTAGCGGAAGAGAGAGAGAGATCTGTTAAAGATAATCAACTGTTTAAACAAAAGTAATAATGATGTATTATAGAGTTCAAAACATACATAAAAAGCAAAATGCATAGCAACAATAACTTAAAGGCCAACTTGAGAAATTGAGGTATACTGTCGTAAGATTTTTATTAATATATGTGAAATAATATAATATCTCTTTGAGGAAGACTGTGATTTATGTAAACCATAAATCCTAAAAGAACCACTAAAATAACAAACGAAGAGTTAGAAAGCCAGAAAAAGATCAAAATGAATCAAAAAAGTCAATCAAAAGAGAGAGGCAGAAAAGGAGGAAAAAAGGGAACAAAGAACAGATGGGGCAAATAAAAAACAAATAAGATGATAGACTCAAATCTGACAATACCTACAATCACATTAAATGTACATAATCTAACACTCCAATTTAAAGGCAAAGATTTTCAGGTTGGATTACAAAGCAGGATCCAACTACATACTGTTCAAGAATGGCACCTTAAACATAAAATAAACCACAAATAGATTAAAAGGATTGAAATAGGTGGTCCATGTTAACACTATCCCAAAGAAAACCGGAGTGGCTACTCATATATTAATATTAGACAAAATAGATTATAGGACAGCAAGCTTCACTTATTTGCTTAAGGTCACATACCTTACAGTATTTTGCCCTTTTAACTGTTTCTTGGAAACCTATAACTGAACACTGTCAAAAAGAGAAGCATACGCATGTGCACGCGCACACACACGTCCAAAGACTATCTAGTTAGGGGTCAGAGGAGAAACTTCCTTTCTAATCCTGAATCTGTTCCAGATTCCCTATTATTTAATTTCTTTGGGCCATGATCTCTTTCATCACATTAGGATCTTGGATCATACCTTTCGAAAGGACATATGGGCAGCCATTGCCACAACCAAAATTTGACCCTGGTCTAACACCTACCTTCCCAATAGCACAGGGCTTGGCATCAGATACACACAAGACACCATGTAGGAGACATAAGAGGTTCTTAGGAATACAGAATAGTAGGAGATGAGGTGAGAGCTGGTGAAGCACTGGAGGGATGCAGGGGTATGGAGATAGAATTGAAAAAGGGAAAGTGTGTGGTCTTGGAAACGGTCCTGCTAAGGTTGATCTGGGGCGATGCTCAATTCTGCTGCCATGTAACAGGCCTTCTCCAACCGGGATGATGACACATGTGAAGTTCATTTCCTGACTTACAGCCAGTCTCAGACTTGGATCGATGATCTCCCAACCCCCTCCAGTCCCAACAGGCATTTGAGAATTAGACTGATGTTGCAACATCCACAGAGAAAATCCAGCTACACATTAAATAACAGTCTTGAAATATGTCACTTCATCTCACAGACCATTGGAATATTTTCTGGATATGTGTACAACAGACATCAGGCATATTCATTCAACTGAATACATTTCTGCCTTAAGCACAAACACAGAGATAGCATTTTCAAGGTTTTTCCACAGAAAGGGCTGTTCAAACAATATTTTGAAAAATCATTCATCCTGTCTAGTGGATTCAAGTTTCTGTTTCAGGGACCATTTTTATTAACTGTTGAACAGTAAACACTTTTGTTTCTTACTTCTGTGAACAATTCACAATAGCTTTCTCTAAAGCAAGTGTTCCCTCTGTCTATAGCTGCCTCTAGCTTTCTGGCACTGCTTCTCAAAGGTATCTATTGTTACCTGTTCCTGCTCCTGGGCCTCTCATCTTCCAACTCTTATGGAAAAAATAAAAGGCAGTCTAATCTACTGTTTTTACCAGTTTTTCCTGGTATAACTGGGTTATGGGTAGGGAGGAGAAGAAATAGATTATTCATTGAGCCACAACAGCAAATGATATTAACCTGGAATAACAGCACTGCAAGGGACCTTAGAGTTTACCTAGTTCTTCTCATTTTGTAGATGAAGGCTCAGAGAAGACTTGTCCAGGGTCACGCAGTGAGTTTGCAGTTGAGCTAGGACTGGCATTCAGGTTTCCTAACACATCAAATGTAAATGTGGATTTTATCCAGTTCATCCTCACGAATGATCCTCCGTTTTCACCATTATTGTTCAGTGCTGTCCATTTATACAGGCTGAGACAGTTTTGGACAATCAGATACATGGGTATCAAAACACAAAACCCACAATTACAAGCAACCTATACTTTGTTGCAAGGTTTATTAAGACTAAAGAACTAGCAAGGAGACCCTGAAGTGTGAAAGTCAGTTGGTCAACAGAGAACCTATTTTGAAATAAATAAAGGGGATCTACTTCAAGACGTATGTACCTCCACCAAAGGGATTAGAAAGCACAAATTAGTAGCCACAATACTCCCACGGGGATATGAAAAACAGTTTGGGGAATATAATCAATAATGTTGTAATGATTTTGTAGGGTATCAGATGGGCACTTGTCTTTTTAGGGAGACCACTTCATGGACTGTGCAAGATGCCGGACCACTGCGCTGTACACCTGAAACTGATGCGGAATAATACTAAATGTCAACTACAATCATATACATATATGTATATGTATATATATATATGTGTATATATATATATATATACACATACATATATATGTATATATATATGTATGTGTATATATATATATATATATATATATATATATATATATATATATAGTCACAGGATGTGGAGTACAGCATAAGGAATAGAGTCAATGGAATTATAACAACTATATACAACATTAGAGGGGTAGTAGTTTGGGGGAGGGGGGTTATCACTTTGTGAGGGGTGTAAATGTCTATTACATTGTTTTGTACACCTGAAACTAATAAAAACAAGGAAAATAAAAGAAAAAGAAAAAAGAAAATCACTGTTTTCGTCTGGCCATACTTCACTTTCCACAATTCACCTGATGGGGACATTTCTCAAAAGACTAGGTAAAACTAATTGGGAAAGGTAACGCATAAAAGCTTTCATTTTCTGATTTTGTGCTTTACATATACACATATATGTACACATACGTATATTGGTGTGTGTGTTTAAATCTCATGTTGAGTAAGAAATAAGAAACCCAGTACGGTCTACAGAACACTGTCCTTTATGTAAATTTAAAAAAAAAATACATTCATCTGAAAACATTTAGAGATAAAGACACGTGTGCTCCAACGTTCACTGCAGCTTTGTGTACAGTGGCCAAGACATGGAAACAACCAAAATGTCCTTCGATAGATGAATGGATAAAGAAGTTGTGGTATATATACACAATGGAATACTATTCGGCGGTAAGAAAAGATGATATAGGAACATTTGTGACAACATGAATGGATCTTGAGAGTGTAATGCTGAGCGAAATAAGTCAGACAGAAAAAGCAGAGAACCATGTGATTTCACTGATATGTGGTATATAAACCAAAAACAACAAAAGAACAAGACAAACAAATGAGAAACAGAAACTCATAGACACAGACAAAAGTTTAGTGGTTACCAGAGGGTAAGGGGGATGGGGGGTGGGAGATGAGGGTAAGGGGGATCAAATATATGGTGATGGAAGGAGAACTGACTCTGGGTGGTGAACACACAATGGGATTTATAGATGATGTAATACAGAATTGTACACCTGAAATCTATATAATTTTAATAACAATTGTCACCCCAATAAATTTAAAAAAAAAAAATACATTCACATAAAATAAGAATAGGCATTTACAAAAACATAAATAAAATTATATATATCAAATGCATTAGAATGGTTGCCTGTGGTAAGGAGAGGAAAACAGAAGTGGGGAATAGAGGCAAAAATGGAATGAATGAATTCATACATACATACATACATAAATCCTAAGAAAAGTGCTACATACCTTATTGCTGAATATCACTACGGTCATCTTTGAACTACTCCCCTTGGGAAGCTATACACTGATGCCAGCACCCTTCAAAGAAATTTTGGAACTCTTTTCCTGGGTAGGGCATCAGAGCTGTCATCATATTACCCTTGATCTCCTGAATGTCATCAAAATGTCTTCCTTTCAGTATTGCTTTTATCTCCAGATAAAGAAAGAAGTCATTGGGAGCCAGATGAGGTGAATAGAGAGGGTGTTCCAATACAGTTATTTGTTTACTGGCTAAAATCTCCCTCACAAACAGTACCATGAGAGCTGGTGCATTGTCATGATGCAAGAGCCATGAATTGTTGGCAAAAAGTTCAGGTCATCTAACTTTTTCATGCAGAATTTTCAACATTTCTAAATAGTAAAAGTGGTTAACTTTTTTTTTTCTTTTTTTCTTTTTTTTTAAATTTTATTTTATTAAATTTATTGGGGTGACAATTGTTAGTAAAATTACATAGATTAAAAGTGGTTAACTTTTGTCCACTTAGTGTGAATTCATAATGAATAATCCCTCTGATATCAAAAAAGGTTAGCAACATCACTGCAATAAGTTTGCAAACATAATTGTCAGACCTCATATTCTCCATTTCAGTTATTTTATTCTTTATTTCTGACTTGTTCTTTTTTATGTGTTCTATCCCCATTTTTATATTTCCTATCTTTTTCTTGAAGTTTTCTGAGATGATTGAGCATCCTTATAATCAGTGTATTAAACTCTGTGTCTGGAACGTTGCTTGTCTCCATTTTGTTTATTTCTTTTTCTGGAACATTGTTCTGTTTTTCCATTTCACACACATTTCTTTGTCTCCCTATTTTGGCTGCTTCCCTAGTTTTGTTTCTGTGTATTAGGTAGGTCTGTTATGTCTCCCAGTGTTAGTAGGGTTGACCTATGTAATAGGTGTCCTGGGGGTCCCAGTGACACAGACTCCCTAGTTAACTGAGCCAGGTGCTGTAGATGTATCCCTTGTGTGGGTTGTGTAAGCCCTCCTGTTGTAGTTGAGCCTTGGTTGCTGGATTCATGTCAATGGGACAGATTGACCCTCAGGATGATTGTGTCTGAAGACTGCCTGTGACTACAGTGGAGTCCACTTAGTACGAATTCATAATGCAGTTGTTGTGTATGGGGAGACCCTACAGAGCAGGGTTCACTTTAGCAAGGATCTTGTGCCTGCCCAGACAGCCCTTTGGGTGTGTCATTTATGGAGATTGTTGGGTGGTGTTCTGGTGTATTTTGAGGCTTGACACTGGGTATGTTGTTTCTGGGACATCTTGTGAGGGGCTCTCTTGCAGACCAAAGTCAGCGACTGCCAGTCCCCTGCCCAGGGCCACTTGGTATGAGCTACAAAGTGATCTGCAGATGATTGGCACGTTTGCTGGACTCAAAGATGCCTTGTAGAGTCAAAGTTGCAAACAGGCCAGCTGCCACTAATGCAGGCCTTGGGGCTGCTCAGCAAGTGCTACCACGCACCCCAAGGCCATATGCTACTTGGGGCTTGCAAAACTTTGATTTTTGGAAAGTCCATAGCATGAGGCAAGATAGGCCTTTTGTACGGAAAAGCCACTGGAAGTGGCTTGGGTGGACCCAAAAGTTGGGTGTGACAGAGTCTCAGGGAATCACCAGGGTGGGTCAAACTGTGTTAACCAGGTTGATGGAAAGTCACATATGGTACCCGCCTGTTTCTGCATGCTAGGTGGGGGGAAGGTTCAACAAAGGAAAAAGTGGGGCCTGTCAGCACTTCTGTCTAGGAGAAAGCAGCCCCTCTAGCCCTTGCTTTGAAGCAAAGCATTTCAGTTCCTCCCTGTACATTTCTGGCATTTTTTGAGCTGCTGTCCCAGCGCTGGAGCTTAGACACAGTGATCCATCAGTGAGTAAATCCATACACAATCTCTTTGAGTGGAATGCCTGGGACTGCTGCACTCCTCTGTCTCACTCAGCCAAAATCTCTGCTTGTTTTCACAGCCAGAAGTTATGGGAACCTCTCTTCCTAGCATTGGATCCTTTGGTTGAGGAGTCTGGCGTGAAACTGGGACACCTCACTCTCCTGGGTGGGGGGGTGGAGAGACTGGAGCACACATATCCCTCCTGATTTTTAAGTGCCTCACACGCATATGGGACCAGCGCATTCTGCATCTCTGTCCCTTCTACCAGGCTCTATGTGGCTTCTGCTTTTTTTTTTTTTTTTTTAATATATTGGTGTGACAATTGTTAGTAAAAATACATAGACTTCAGGTGTACAATTCTGTATCACATCATCTATAAATCTCATTGTGTGTTCACCACCCAGAGCCAGTTCTCATTCCATCACCATATATTTGATCCCCCTTACCTTCATCTCCCACCCCCCACTCCCCATACCCTCTGGTAACCACTAAACTATTGTCTGCGTCTATGAGTTATTGTTTCTCATTTGTCTGTCTTGTTCTTTTTTTGTTCTTGGTTTATATACCACATATCAGTGAAATCATATGGTTCTCTGCTTTTTCTGTCTGACTTATTTCGCTTAGCATTATACTCTCAAGATTCATTCCTGTTGTCACAAATGTTCCTGTATCATATTTTCTTATGGCCGAATAGTATTCCATTGTGTATATATACCACAACTTCTTTATCCATTCATCTATCGAAGGACATTTTGGTTGTTTCCATGTCTTGGCCACCGTAAACAAAGCTGCAATGAACATTGGAGCACACGTGTCTTTATGTATAAATGTTTTCAGATTTTTGGGTAGATACCCAGGAGAGGGATTGCTGGGTCATATGGCAATTCTATTCGTAATTCTTTGAGGAACCTCCACACTGCCTTCCATAACGGCTGCACCAGTCTGCATTCCCACCAACAGTGTATGAGGGTTCCTTTTTCTCCACAGCCTCTCCAACACTTGTTACTATTTGTCTTGTTGATGATAGCCATTCTGACTGGGGTGAGGTGATATCTCATTGTGGTTTTGATTTGCATTTCTCTGATGATTAGTGATGTTGAGCATTGTTTCATATGTCTATTTGCCATTTGTATGTCCTCTTTGGAGAAATGTCACTTCACCTCCTCTGCCCATTTTTCAATTGGGTTTTTTGTTTTTTGTTGTTGAGTTGCATGAATTCCTTATACATTCTGGATATTAGCCCCTTATCGGAGGCATTATTTGCAAAAATCTTCTCTGATTCAGTTGGTGGTCTCTTTATTTTGTCGATGGTTTCTTTTGCTGTGCAGAAGCTTTTAAGTTTCATATAGTCCCATTCGTTTATTTTAGCTTTTACTTCCATTGCCTTTGGAGTCAAATTCATAAAATGCTCTTTGAACCCAAGGTCCATAAGTTTAGTACCTATGTTTTCTTCTATGCAGTTTATTGTGTCAGGTCTTATGCTTAAGTCTTTGATCCATTTTGAATTAATTTTGGTACATGGTGACAAATAGCAGTCCAGTTTCATTCTTTTGCACGTGGCTATCCAATTCTCCCAGCACCATTTATTGAAGAGGCTGTCTTTCCTCCATTGTATGTTTTTAGCTTCTTTGTCAAAAATTATCTGTCCATATTTATGTGGTTTTATTTCTGGGTTCTCAATTCTATTCCATTGGTCTATGTGTCTATTTTCTGCCAATACCATGCTGTTTTGATTATTGTAGCCCTGTAGTACAAGCTAAAGTCAGGAAGTGTGATACCTCCATTATTGTTCTTTTTTCTTAAGATTGCTTTGGCTATTCAGGGTCTTTTGTGGTTCCAAACAAATCTGATGATTTTTTGTTCTATTTCTTTAAAAAGTGCCATTGGGATTTTGATGGGGATTGCATTAAATCTGTATATTGCTTTGGGTAATATGGCCATTTTAACTATGTTGATTCTTCCAATCCATGAGCACGGAATGTCTTTCCATTTCTTTGTGTCTTCTTCAATTTCTTTCAAAAATGTCTTATAGTTTTCAGCATATAGGTCTTTCACATCCTTGGTTAAGTTTATTCCTAGGTATTTTATTCTTTTTGCTGCAATTGCAAAAGGAATTGTTTTTTGTATTTCTTTTTCTGAGATTTCATTGTTAGTATATAGGAATGCAATGGACTTTTGTGCGTTGATTTTGTAGCCAGCAACTTTACTGTATTCGTTGATTGTTTCTAATAGCTTTTTGGTGGAGTCTTTAGGGTTTTCTATATATAGCATCATGTCATCTGCAAAGAGTGATAATTTAACTTCTTCATTCCCAGTTTGGATGCCTTTTATTTCTTTCTCTTGCCTGATTGCTCTTGCAAGGTCTTCCAACACTATGTTAAAAACCAGAGGTGATAGGGGACAGCCCTGTCATGTTCCTGAATGTAGAGCAAAGGGCTTCAGTTTTTCACTATTAATTGTGAGATTAGCTGAGTGTTTGTCATATATAGCCTTTATTATGTTAAGGTATTTTACTTCTATACCCATTTTATTAAGTGTTTTAATCATAAATGGATGTTGTATCTTTTCAAATGCTTTCTCTGCACCAATTGATATAATCATATGATTTTTGTCCTTTATTTTGTTTATGTGATGTATCACATTGATGGATTTGCGGATGTTGAACCTTCCTTGTGCCCCGGGGATGAACCCCACCACTTGGGTTGATGAATAATCTTTTTAATGCATTGTTGTATTCGATTTGCTAGAATTTTGTTTAGGATTTTTGCATCTGTATTCATCAGAGATATTGGTCTGTAGTTTTCTTTTTTTGTGTTGTCCTTACCAGGTTTTGGTATCAGGGTAATGTTGGCCTCATAAAATGAGTTAGGGATTACTGTCTCTTCTTCAATTTTTTGGAAGAGTTTGAGCAGGATTGGTATTAGATCCTCTTTGAAGGTTTGGTAGAATTCACTAGTGAAGCCATCTGGTCCCGGACTTTTGCTTTTGGGAAGGTTTTGGATGACTGATTCAATTTCGTTACTGGTGATCGGTCTGTTTAGATTTTCCAGTTCTTCATGGTTCAGCCTTGGAAGGCTATATGTTTCTAAGAACTTGTCCATTTCTTCTAGGTTATTGAATTTGGTGGCATATAGTCCTTCATAGTATTCTTGGATGATCCTTTGTATTTCTGTGGTGTCCATGATAACTTCCCCTTTTTCATTTCTGATTTTGTTAATTAGTGTCTTCTCTCTTTTTATCTTAGTGAGTCTAGCCAAGGGTTTGTCAATTTTGTTAATCTTTTCAAAGAACCAGCTCTTTGTCACATTAATTTTTCTATTGTCTTTTGTTCTCTATTTCATTTAGTTCTGCTCTGATTTTTGTTATTTCCTTTCTTCTGCTGACCTTGGGTTTCACTTGTTCTTCTTTTTCTAGTTCTTTAAGGTGTAACATGAGGTTATTTATTTGGGATTTTTCTTGTTTCTTGAGATAGGCCTGTAATGATATAAATTTCCTTCTTAAAACTGCTTTTGCTGCATCCCAAAAATTTTGGTAGGATGTATTTTCATTGTCATTTGTTTCTATGTATCTTTTGATCTCTCCTCTAATTTCTTCTTTGACCCAGTCCTTCTTTAAAAGTATGTTGTTTAATCTCCATGTATTTGTATTTTTTCCTGCTTTCTTTTTGCAGTTGATATCCAATTTCAAAGCCTTGTGATCAGAGAATATGCTTGGTATGATTTCAATCTTCTTAAATTTGCTGAGGCTGATTTTATGTCCCAATATATGGTCTATCCTTGAGAATGTTCCATGTACACTAGAAAAGAATGTATAGTCTGATGTTTTAGGATGAAGTGCTCTATATATGTCAATTATGTACATTTCATCTAATGCGTCATTTAGGGCTACTATTTCGTTATTTATTTTCTATTAGGATGATCTATTCAAAGCTTTCAATGATGTATTTAAGTCCCCTAGTGTAATTGTGTTGTAGTCAATTTTTCCCTCTGGTTCTGTTAGTAGTTGCTAGGTATATTTTGGTGCTCCTGTTTGGGGGCATAAATAATGATGACTGTTATGTCTTCTTGTTGCATAGTCACAATTACCATTACGAAATGTCGATCTTTGTCTCCTGTTGCTTTTTCACCCTGAAGTCTGTTTCATCTGATATCATTATGGCTACACCTGATTTTCTCTGGATACCATTTGCTTGGAGTGTCAATTCTACCCTTTCACTTTGAGTGTACGCTTGTCCTTGTAGCTGAGATGTGTCTCTTGGAGACAGCATATGATTGGGTTTAGTTTTTTGATCCTATCTGCTACTCTGTGCCTTTTTATTGGTGATTTTCGTCCATTTACATTTAGGGTGATTATTGATATGTGAGGATTTCCTGTCATTCTATCTTTAGTTTTCTGGTAAGGCTGTGTCTCCATTGTTTCTTTGCCTTTTTGTTGTTGTCTATTATTTCTGTGTGGTGGTATTCTATGATGTTTCCCTCTGTTTCTTCTTTTATTACAGTATATATTTCAGTTCTGGATTTTTTTGAGTGGTTACCCTTAAGTTTATGTAAAAGAAAGTTTGATATTTAGAGTATTCCATTTTCTTCAGCACGCTTACTTTCTCCATTCCCATATTCCGGTTCAGGCCTTTACTCTGCCCCTTTTTATGTTTTGGTTGCCACAAATTGTCCCTGTTGATGGTGGTCGAATAGCCTCCTTTAGTATTTCTTGTAGTGCAGGTCGTGTATTAGAAAATTCCCCAGCTTCTGTATGTCTGGAAAGGTCTTTATTCCTCCTTCATATCTAAAGGATATCTTTGCTGGATATATTATTCTTGGCTCATAATTTCTCTCTTTCAATAGTTTGAATATTTGGTTCCACTCCCTCCTGGCTTGTAGAGTTTCTGCTGAAAAATCTGATGATAATCTAATGGGCTTTCCTTTGTAGGTTACCATCTTCTTTTCCCTGGCTGCCTTGAGGATTCTTTCTTTGTCATTGATTTTAGACAGCTTCAATACAATGTGCCTTGGAGAAGGCCTGTTGGGATTGAGGTAATTAGGGGTTCTATTTGCTTCTTGGATTCGAGGGTCCAGTTCTGTCCACAAGTCTGGGAAGTTCTCATCGACAGTTTGTTTAAATATATTCTGTTCCCTTCTCTCTTTCTTCTCCTTCTGGTGTGCCCATTATTCTTATATTGCTCTTTCTGATGGAGTCAGAAAGTTCTTGTAGAGTTCTTTCATTTCTTTTAAGTCTCAAGTTTCTTTCTTCTTCCATCGGTGTAATTTCCAGGTTTCTATCTTCGATGTCACTGATTCTTTCCTCCATCTGGTCAACTCTACTACCTAAGCTGGTTATTTCATTCTTAATTTCTTCTATTGAGTTCTTAATCTCCAGAAATTCTATTTGGTTCTTTTTTAAAATTTCAATCTCTTCGTAAAATGCTCATGTTGTTCTTTGATTGTGTTTCTGAGTTCATTAAACTGCCTTTCTGTGTTTTCTTGCATCTCGTTGAGTTTTTTCAGAACTGCAATCTTGAATTCTCTGTCATTTAAGTCACATATTTCCATATCTTTAAGTTCCTTTTCTGGAGACTTTTCACTTTCTTTCTGAGCTGTCTTGTTGCCTTGGTTATTCATGGCAATTACTGATTTATTATTTCTCTTCCTAGACATCTACAGGAGTGGCTTCTGCAACAGGTTGATAGGAAGAGGTCTTTCTTTTGTTTTCCAGCACTTGTTGGTAGAATGTTTTATTGTCTCTCTGACTGCAGCCTTTTTTTTCTCTCTCACACTGTAGTGCTATGGTTTCTTTGCACTCTTTTAGCTTCTCACAAAATGGGGGCATTCCCTGGGAGACGTACTTCTCCTCTGTTAATATTTCGCCTGGGTCACAGGGCACAGTGTCCCAGAAGGTATGCAGACAGCATTTGAAGTTCCAATGCTCTTCCTATATCAGAGCCCATGTGTTTCAGCAGTTCTGTTTACTCCTGCAGGGACCCACCCAGATAGGTGGGGCCAGGGGCTGGGTTAGTTGTGAGAGATGGCCCAGAGCAATGTTGGTGACCACCACCACAGCCCGTCCTGCTTCCACAGCTCTTCCCCCTTTGCCAGAACTAGTTGGGCTGCGAATCTCTGTCTGCGGTCCCCAGTTCTCAGAACAGCAAATATTCTGTTCTTCTGATCTGACACTGCTACTGTTCCACTTCTAGTACCTGGCAGATAGGGGCAGTGCAGTCTCTGGGAGGGTAGGGAGGGGGCGGCTAGTCTCAGTGCCTAAGGCTTCCATTCTCTGCTTGGCACTGAGGGCTTAAACCACCGTTTTCAGCCTTCTTCCCCCAGTCTTTTCTCCGAGGTCTCTGCCATGAGCGTTGGTTTCAGCCGTGTTATATGCTGCCCCCTCAGCCCTGTGTGCCATAAGCGGAGCCCTAGCAGTCTGAGTTCTTCCCTCTCCTGTAGCTGCGGTAGTTCTGGGATGCAGCGAGCTCGGAGCACTGAGCTAGGTCTGCGTCCTGCCCCCGCTGGTTCCATCAAGGTACTTCTCCCTTCCCGCCTACCAGCTCGCGTGATTCGCCCACCTTTAGGTGCATTCAGTAGTGGGCCTCTTTGTCTTGTCTGTCTGCTGTGCAGTCAGTCCTTTTTGGAGTTAGTGTTGTTTGATTAGTTGTAAATTCAAGGGGAGCTTTACAGAGGCTCACCTCGTGCTGCCATTTTGATCTAAAATTTAATTTCAGTAATCATTTGGGGAAAAAACATGTTTCGCTCCTTAGGCAAATACAAAGATCTTTTAAACTTTATGTTAAGTCAATGTATGACTTGGCAGCACTGATTTATTTAAAGTTCAATCCAAGCGAATTCATATCTGAACTGCCTATGTAACATACTATTAGAAAACATACCCAGTGAAACAATAAGTTGGAGCTCTTTACAATCTTGTAACATGTTCACTATTCATAGTTTCATATATTCCAGCTACTCACCTTGCTTCAGTTTTAACCCTCCGTTGAAAGAACATCTGTAATTGACCTGCCAGAGCACTAGCTTAGAGGGATTGTACTAGGGTTTCAGTTAGAAAATGCTGGAATCAGGTCAGGGTATCTTAGTTGAGATATCCAGGAATAGAGTGAACCATGGAGTGAATATGAGCCAGAGTTCTTCAAGAGCTCTAAAACTGACTCAGAGTCATGCAAGATTGGTAAGTCCAATGGACTGAGAACTTGAAAAAACACCAAGGATCTGCATCCAGGAAAAGACAGGAAAAAAATAGAAGGTCAGGAGTGAGAAAAAATATGGCCATTATGGTGAAAAACAAAGTATTCAAAATGTGATACTTGATGAGATTTGCTGACTTAAAGATATCAGATTGGAGTAGATGCCTTTGGAGAAGTTTCCACTCTAAGACAATAGAAATACTTTGGCCAGAATACCCGCCTAGCCATGTGGTTAGCTCAACTTGTTAGAGTGGGCTAATATAAGATTTGATTTTCACCTAACCAATAAATGATTTTCTTAAATTATTAATATCAATTGAGCATATATTATATGACCAGAAAATGATACATATAATTTCATTTGGTCCTTACAACAACCTATGGGGTATGTACTTTATTACCAACATTTTGGAGATAAGGAAACTAAGGGTAAAAGAAGTTAAACAACTCTCCCAAGGTCAATGGGTAGTAAGTGAGGAGTCAGGACTTAAGCCCTTGTTTGTCTGATTTCAAATTTCATGCTTTCAGCTATTATGTATGGTTAGTTTTCCTTGGATTCACAGTCTACAAACATAGCCCAGGGTGAGCTGTCTTACAAATATGTATCATTAGCCATAGCAGGATCTGAATGTGGGTGGCCCAGAGCAAATCCATCACCACCCAAAGGGAAAAACACAACAATTAAGGCCAGGTCCTGATGATGGCCTTCTTATTGAGCACACGTCCTTTTGGCTGCCAAGTTTCACAACAGAATGCTAACACTAAATTGTTATTTAAATATCTATTTAATTGCTAATTTGAAATACCTACCCCCCAACCTCTATTAAAAGCTAAGAGAAAAAACATATTTAGGAAGGTTTATATGTATTTTTGTAAAGACATTGTTTTTTCTTTATTTGTTTGCTTTTATTTTTTGCTTTTTGCTTTTTCCATTATTCAGTTTCTTTTTAAGAGGAGATTAGAGAGAGATTTCCCCCTGGTCTTACTATCAAGAATAGTGGTGCTTCTTCAGGGAACATTAGTTAGATTTTGCTTGTTTATTTTTGTTTCACAACAAATAGGTGATGGTGGATCACTGTGGACCAAATATCTCAATGGCTTTCAACCCTGGCTATACATTAGAACTCCCTGGGAGATTTTTTTTTAATCCTGAAATTTGGACACAATGCCCAAAGTTTCTGATAAGTCCTGTCTAACTTGGGCTTGGGAATCAGCATTTAAGTTCTCCCAAGGTGACTCTAATGCACAGACAGAGTTGAGAATGATTGATGCAGCTGATCCAGTTGAGATTTTCCTTCTTTGAGGAAATATTAGAAAGCTTAGAATCAAAGCTGTGGTCCACCCACAGTCAGCATGTAAAGATTCTGAAGTGTGCAGTATTTTTATTAACTTTATTCCTGACTCCGTTTTACATCTCACTTTTGTTTTTCCCTTTTAGTCTCTCACCTATTAACCAGAGGTTTTTTATATCTCAATATTTTATGTTTCAATCTAAACTACATTTTAAGAATATGTTAATGTATACAATCAATATATTGTGTTGAAAATCATGATGCTCTCAAGTTGTAAAATATAGTTTAACTAAGCTAGAATGTTCACTCTTAGTCTCAACAAAGAAAATTTGGGGTGATTGAACTGCCTCTGCTAACTATGCACCTCTGTGATCTTTGACAAGTCAACTAACATCTCTGGATCTCCTTTTTTCTCACCTTAAAAAATGCTTGGAAACTGTTGAGAATTTGGATGAAATTTCTTTTTCCTACCAGCTCTAAAATCTATGTGTATCAGACCTGACTTTTTGCCATTTTGGATTTTTCATCTTTTTTTTTCTCTTAAATTACAATTAATGGGATCAGAATATCTATAATGACAACTTTAGAGCTACTAGTCTTAATATACATGGTTATATTTTTGAGTACTTCATCCAAATGCAAAGCAAATGCTTATTGTTTATTGAATCAATGAATCTGTCAGGAGAGAATCTAATATAAAAATGTGCATCAAATTACTGAAAAGGCAGAAGGTATTACTGAGGTATCACAGACAGTAATGTCAGAAACCAGGAACACCTCTTAGGCTGGGGAATCTATTAGGCCAGGTGGGCTTAGTAGGCAATTCCTTGATGAGACAACTCAGTAGTATTTGAAAAGGATAGCCCTGGTCAGATAGTGAGCTAGGGTGATTATCTGAAGCAAATCCATTCCCTGCTCTCCAACTCCATTGTTACCATCGTAGTTGAAATCACTGTCATTTCTTGTTTGAGCTAACTGTGTAGGCCCCTACCTTTTTGCACGTTAGCCGACAAACAGGCCGCCCTCTATTTGTGATCCAAAATTGTATTCTAAAATAAAAAATCAAATTACGTTGCTTTGCGGATTAGAACTCTTAAATGGCTTCTTTCTGCACTTGAAAAACAAAATCCAAACTCTTTTCTATGGCCTACAAAAGCCTGTATGACCCCACTTGTGCCCATCTCTCTGGCCTAATTTCACAGCAGGTTCTCCCTTGTTCTCTGATTTTCAGCCATAATGACCTTGTAGTTCTTCAGATCTGCTATAATTCATTTTGTTACACTGTCTTTGCACACTCTGTCTCTACCCTATGGCATAATTCCCTTTCTTTCTTATATCTAGTTAACACTTATCGATCCATCAAATTGTAAGTCAAAAGTCAGTTCATCAGGGAAGTTTTCCCAAATTAGGTTCAGTTCCACTCCTACATATTCTCAGGATACCAAAGCACTGTTTCCTTGTAGCATGCACCACTGTTTATAACTAAACAGTTGTTTGACTAAATCTGTCTCTCCCATTAGACTGCAACCTCTTTGAGGGCTGAACCAGATTTATCTTGTTCACTATT
The DNA here is from genome assembly GCF_036562045.2 of Rhinolophus sinicus. Classification (NCBI taxonomy): domain Eukaryota; kingdom Metazoa; phylum Chordata; class Mammalia; order Chiroptera; family Rhinolophidae; genus Rhinolophus; species Rhinolophus sinicus. Next base: position 80,097,804 of record NC_133768.1, on the reverse strand, counting down.
ATATGCCCTGGATGTAGCACATAGAAGGAGATCAACACACCTACGATGTTTTTTGAATGAATAAATTAATGGACTTTTTTAAGGACAACAGTTGGGTCTGATTCCCTACTGCTCAGCACAGTACCTGACATTTAGTGGGTACTCAATAAATGTTTGTTAGAATATCAATGGGTCGGAAACCTGAAGACGTTGGATTATTTTCCTAGTAATCCAATTATCAGAGGTCACCATAAATGTGTTTCTGGAAGCCTCTTCATTGATTTTGTGGGGGTGAGTAAGTGATTGCTTGGCACAGCAGGTCTTATATGCAGATCTTGAAGTATGAGTTGAGCAAGAAATTTTATCCTCTAAAAGACTGCTCCAACATTCCCCTCCCCAACCAATAACCAGGTTTTATTTGTCTATGACCAGTAAAAAATAAAAATGCTTACTCTGCAAGGCAAAAACACTAAGATTGTGATGATGTGTTCTTCCAATAAGAAGCATGGAGATGGCATGCTACTTACTTGTAAATTCGTTTATAATTTATAATTTCTTTTTTTTACATAAAAGCCAAAAGGCCAATTTATGAATTTTTAACCATTTGTCAATGAGACCACATTGTTGAATCAATTTGTCAGTGTACCTTTCCCCAGGGTTCCTTGCCACATCATGGACGTACAATGTGGCTGTTTGCCATTTGAAAAAGAAGATGCAGAAAACCTTGGAATACCAGAATCTCCAGACTGCTATCTTTATGTATAAACCTAATTACATATGGATCATTAAAAGTGATCACAACAAAATTAATTCACACTAGTGATAATACTCACTTTTAATTGAATGCTTACTCTATGCCAGGAATTGAGGTATTTTACAATTATTATCTCTAATCCTTACAACAGCCATATTAGCTTCATTTTTACATATAGGAAGCCTGAAGCTTAAAGATATTAAAGTACTTCCCAGAGTCACAATTTGAATTGGTTCTTAGTTACAAACACAATAATACAGTGTTACTGCTGGTTGATTTTCCAATCATGTGCTCATTTACTTTTTAGTAATTTGACTCCTGCCTCATCCTCCTTCCCTCAATTATCCCAATCTATAAAACAATGCTTGTATTTGCCTCTCCTTGTCACTGCTTTGGGAATCTACTTTTCCCATGAATGACTGTATCAAAGAATTATACTGAACCACTCAGAGACGTGATCTCATCATGGATGGCTTTTAATTTAATGTTTTCCTCCTGTCAAGGCAGTAGATTACATGTAACATTTGTGTCTTTTTCTCTCTTTTCCAAAGTATTTAGTGTGGTTCAGTGGAAAGAGCTCATGTCTGGGATTTTAGTTCCCAGTCCTCCACAAACTGGCTGTATTATCTTAGGCAAACCACTTAACCTCTCAGCTCTTCAATTTCAGATTGCAAAAACCTAACTCTCTTCTAACTCTAAACTGCTCTGGAAATGATTTTGCCTGTAACTGAAGTACACCTTCTAAATTCAAGGAAAGAGATATGAAATAAAGTCACTGTTATCTTATTCTGGGCACTGAGCAAAAAAAAAAAAAAAAAGGAAAAGAAAGAAAGAAAGAAAGAAAGAAAGAAAGAAAGAAAGAAAGAAAGAAAGAAAGAAAGAAAGAAAGAAAGAAAGAAAGAAAGAAAGGTCATCTTTCCATGGCATCTACACAGTTCACTGAAGGACTAAAGTTCAGAAATAATAGTATCCCAAAATAATAATAATAATCCCTTTTGCTACCTGCGACATGATGAACTCAAATTACTTGTAAACGTAGAGAATGGGAGTCATATAACAGCACAGTATCTAGTACACAAAAGTTTCTTAATAAATTTTTGTGCACCTAATAAATGGATATTGCGGAGTCCTCCTAGAACATATATCTATCTTACCCCACTGGATCCAAATATCATATGTGCTCTAAATACAATTTTGGTAGCCCATAGACGTCCATTCAAAAGGCCACTTCAGAAAATCTGCATATTTCTGACAGCTGTTGTTAGTGTCTACTATAGGCAAAGATTCATAAAGCCATGGTGTATTCAAGTTAGGAGTGATGTAACTTTAATAAACAAAGCAGAAATAAGCCTGAGTAAACAAGATATCATCTCCTTGATGGTAATATCAATATATATTTTGTTCAGTATTATATCCCCACTACTTACCACACTCTCTTTTTTGTATTTATTTTTCAATTACAGTTGGCATACAATATGATATTAGTTTCAGGTGTACAACATAGAAATTAGACATTTATATAACTTACAAAGTGATCATCCCAATAAGCTTAGTACCCATCTGACACCACACATAGTTATTAAAATATTATGGACTATATTGCTTATGCTATAGTTTATATCCCCATAAGTATTTTCTAACTACATATTTGTACTTCTTAATCTTTTCCCACCTTTTAACCCACCCTCCAACCTACCTCCAAATTGGCAACCATCAAAATGTTCTCTGTATCTATGAGAGCTTTTTTTAAATCTGTTTTGCTTGTTTTTAGATTCTACATATAAGTGAAATCATATGGCAGTTGTCTGTGTGACTTACTCTACTTGGCATAATACCCTCTAGGTCAATCCACATTGTTGCAGATGGCAAAATTTCATTCTTTTTATGACTGAGTAATATTCCATTGTATATATGTACCACCTTTTGTTTATCCATTCAATCATTGGTGGACAACGATGTTGCCTCCGTACCTTGGCTATTGTAAATAATGCTGCAATGAACATATGGATGCATGTGTCCCTTCAAAGTAGGGCCTTGGGTTTCTTTGGATAAATACCCAGAAATGGGATTACTAGGTCTTTCTGTGTCTCTTTTTATGAATTTGGTTTTAAAGTTCATTTTGTCTAGTAAAAGTACTGCTACTTCAGCTTTTTTAAATTTCCAGTTTAATGAAATAACTTTTTTTTAATTTATTGGGGTGACAATTGTTAGTAAAATTACATAGATTTCAGGTGTACAATTCTGTATTACATCATCTATAACTTCTTCCATTCCTTTACTTTCAATCTGTGTGTGTCTTTCAATCTGATGAGTCTCTAATAGGCAACATATGTAAGGATCTTGTTTTCATATTTATTTATCCATCCTATGACTCTTTAAATTTATTGGGGTGACACTGGTTAGTAAAATTACACAGGTTTCAAGTGTGCATTTCTATAATACATCATATGTATATCACATTGTGTGTTCATCATATATTTGACCCCCTTTACCTTCTCCTCCCATCCCTTACCCTCTAACTACTAAAGTGTTGTCTGTGTCTATGAGTTTTAGTTTCTTTGTTTGTTTCTCTTGTTCCTGTGTTGCTTTCAGTGTTATACCCCACATATGAGTGAAGTCATATCGTTTTTGACTTTTTCTTTCTGATTTATTTCGCTTAGCATTATAATCTCAAGATCCATCCATGTTGTCACAAATGGCAGTATTTCATCTTGTCTTATGGCAGAGTAGTATTCCATTGTGTATATATACCACATCTTCTTTATCTAATCATCTATCGCAGAACACTTTGGTTTTTTCCATGTCTTGGCCTCCGTAAATAAAGCTGCAATGAACATTGGAGTTCATATATCTTTACGGATAAATGTTTTCAGATTTTTGGGGCAGATACCCAGTAAAGGAATTGCTGAGTCATGTGGCAATTCTATTCTTAACTTTTTGATGAGCATCCATCCTGTTTTCCATAGCAGCTGTACCAGTTTACATTCCACCAAAACTGTATGAGGGTTCTTTTTTTCTCCACAGAGTCTCCAACACTTGTTATTATTTATCTAGCTGATGATAGCCATTCTAACAGGTATGAGGTAATATCTCATTGTGGTTTTGATTTTCATTTCCCTAATACCTAGTGAAATTGAGCTTTTTTTTTTTTCATATACCTGTTGGCCATTTGTATGTCTTCTTGGGAGAAGTATCTGTTCTGCCTATTTTTTAATTGGGTTGTTTTTTTGTGGTTGTTGTTGAGTTGTACAAGTTCATTATATATTTTGGATATTAGCCCCTTATCGGAGGCACTGTTTGCAAATATCTTCTCCCATTCAGTTGGTTGCCTCTTTGTTTTGCTGATGGTTTCTTTTGCTGCACACAAGCTTTTTGTTGTTACTAGATACGTAGTTATTTACATTTTATTAATCATATTTTTATCTTTCCTCTTCTTCTTCTTCTTCTTCTTCTTCTTCTTCTTCTTCTTCTTCTTCTTCTTCTTCTTCTTCTTCTTGTCCCTTTATATAAAATTGTCGTTGACTTTCATTATTGTTCAGCTTCAACTTCAGGTGCACAGTGTAGTGATCAAGCATCTACATCATCCCTGAAGTCACAAAAGGAAAAATAAATTTTACAATAAAAGAAAAAATTACTGGATGGTACACTTAGGTTTTGTGTTTTTTACCATATATAAATTATACCTCAATAAAGTACTGTTTGCATGAAAAAAAAAGTCACTTTAACATTTCTTGTAATACTGCTTTGGTGGTGATGAACTCCTTTAGTCTTTTTTTCTTTGGGAGGCTCTTATTGGTCCTTCAATTCTAAATGATTTCTGCTGGGTAGTGTAATCTTGGTTGAGAATCTTACTTTTCATCACTTTGAATATTTAATGTCAGTTCTTTCTGGCCTGCAAAACTTCTGTTGAGAAATCAGCTGAAAGTCTTATGGGAGTTCCCTTGTAGGTAACTAGCCACTTTTCTCTTGCTGCTTTCAATATTCTATCTGTATCTTTGACGTTTGGCATTTTAATTATGATATGTGTTGGTGTGGGCCTCTTTGGGTTCATCTTGTTTCGGACTCTCTGCACTTCCTGGGCTTGTATGTCCATTTCCTTCACCAGGTCAGGGAAGATTTCCATCATTATTTCTTCAAATAGGTTTGAAATTCCTTGCTCTCTCTCTTCTCCTTCTGGTACCCCTCTGTTGTGAATGTTGGTACACTTGATGTTGTCCCAGAGGCCTTTTAAACTATCCTCATATTTTTGGGTTTGCTTTTTCTTTTTGCTGTTCTGATTGGGTGTTTTCTACTACCTTATCTACAAATCACCAATTTGATCCTCTGCTTCATCTAATCTACTGTTGATTCTGTCTAATGCAGGACACATTTCAGTTATTGTATTATTCATTTCTGACTAGTTCTTTTTATGTATTCTATTTCTAGTTTTATGTTTCCTATCTCTTTGTTGATGTTTTCACTGAGATCATTGAGCATTCTAATAAATATAACTAGTGTTTTGAACTCTGCACATGGTAGATTGCTTGTCTCCACTTTGATTAGTTCTTTTTCTGGAGCTTTGTTCTATTCTTTCATTTTGGACATTTCTTTCTCTTCCCATTTTGGCTGCCTACCTGTGTTTGTTTCTATGTATTAGGTAACACTTCTATATCTATTGGTCTTATAGGTGGTCTTATGTAGAAGGTGTCTTGTGGGACCCAGTGGTAGAGTCTCCCTGTTCACCTGAGCCAAGTTCTCTATGTGTGTCCCTTGTGTGGGTTGTGTGTGCCCTCTTGTTGTAGCTGAGCTGTGGTTGCTGTTTGCACATCAGAAGGATGGATTAAACTTCAGGCTGATTGGTTCTGAGTACTGGCCATGACTACAGTGGAGGACCTGTCGTGCAGGGGCTGACCCAATGGATAAGGATTCACTTTAGCAGAACTTTGGTGCTATTTGAGTGTGTCATTTGTAGAGGTACTTCAGTGGTGCTCTGGTATGGTCTGAATATGGCCATCAATGTATTGATTCTGGGTCCTCTTGGAAGGGTCTCTATTTGAGGCCAAAGTCAGCCACTGCCTGTGCCCAGCCAGGGGCAACTTGGTATGAGCAACAAAATAATCTACAGATGGTTGATACTTGTGCTGGGATTCAAGGTGCCTGGGAGAGGCTAAGCTGTAAACTGAGGCCAGGCGCCCCTAGTGCTGAGTTTGGGGCTCCTTAGCATGAGCTATGGGGCATGCTGAGGCCAGATGCTGCTTGTTTGGGGTTTGCAGACCTTTTGTAGATTTTAAGAAATTCCACAGCATGAGCCAAGACAGGCCATTGTATGGAAAACCCACTGGAAATGGCTTGGGTGGGCCTGCAAGTTTAGTGGGGTGGGTTCTCAGGAAATCACCAGGGTGGGGCCAACTGTGTTAACTAAGTTGGTGGAGACTCAGATATGGTAGTGGCCTGTGAGTACAGGCTGGGTGGGTGAAGAGCTCAACAAAGGAACAATGGATTCTGCCAGTACTTCTGTGTGGGAAATGGTTTCCCCTCCAGCCCTCATCCTGATGCCAGACAATTCAATTCCTTCCCATATGTCCCTGGTGCCTTTCTAGCTGCTGTCCCAGTGCTGGAGATCAGAGTGAGTGAGTCCATCAGTGAGTTACTCTGTGTGTGGCCCCTTTAAGAGGAATGCCTAGGATTCCAGAATCTCTGCTGCTTTTCACAGCCAGAAGTTATGGCTGTGAAACTTTTCTTACTGGCACTGGAACTCTGGGCTGGGGAGCCTGGTGTGGAGCTGGGACCTCATGCTCCTCAGGGGGAACCTCTGCAGCCAAGATATTCCTCCTGGTTTTTAACTGCTACATATGGGTGTGGGACTGGCCATTTATGTGTCTCCAGCCCTCCTACCAGTCTTAAGGTGGCTTCTTCTGTGTATCCTTAGTTGTAGGACTTCTGTTCAGCTAGACTTCAGGTGATTCTCAATGATGGTTGTTCTGTAGTTTAGTTGGAATTTTGAGGTGTCTGTGAGAGGAGGCAAGCACAGAATTTACCTACTCCGCCACCTTGACAGGAAGCCCCATTGTACAGTATCTTGAACATAGTAGATTATCAGTAAATATTTATTGAATGATTTTGTGCAATTTAGTAATAACTATATCATCTATCTCATCATTGTTCATCAAGATTCATTTGATACGTGTGGGTAAGGAGAATACGTTAATGAATTAAAGAAGAGAAATATACTGTGTTTTAACAAATTGTACACAGACATTCTGTAGTATAGAGAAGAATCAGTGAACTTTTTCTATAAAGGGGCAGATAATAAATATTTTAAGATTTTTTAGTCATACAGTCTCTTTCTCAATGCATCAACTCTGCCACTGTAGCACTGATGTAGCCATAGACTATACATAACAAATGGGCATACTGTGTTCCAATAAAACTATATTAACAAGAAACGAAAAGGAGGAAGTCTGTAGTTGACCTGTGAGCAGTAGTTCTCTGATTTCTAATATAGAGGAATCTGCAAAATAACTTTAACTTTGTAATCTAATTTCTTTAATCTAGACCAGCAGTTCTCAATGTTTTGGTCTCAGAACCTATTTATTTTCTTAAAAATTACTGAGGACTCCAAAAATCTTCTTTGTTTACATGGGTCATAGCAATCAATATTTACCATATTACACCTGAAATCTATGTAATTTTACTAACAATTGTAACCCCAATAAATTTAAAAAAATATTTACCATGTTAGGAATTAAAATTGTAAAATTTAGGAGTGAGGTGAGCCTCTGTAAAGCTCCCCTGGAATTTACAAAGAATCGAACAACAAAAACTCCACAAAGGACTCCCTGCACAGCAGACAGGCAACACGAAAAGGCCCACTAACGACTGAAGTCACCTACAGGTGGGAGATTCACACGAGTGGAGGGAGGAGGAAAGGTAGAAGCGCGCGGAGAAGGAGCCGTGCAGGCGCAGGACGCGACCTAGCTCAGTGCGCCGAGCTCGCTGCTTCCCGGAACTACCGCAGCTGCGGGAGATCGGACTGCTAGGGCTCCGCCAGGGCTCCAAAGGGCTGAGGGGACAGCATATAACACGGCTGAAGCCAACGCTCACGGCAGAGACCTCAGAGAAAAGACTGAGGGAAAAAGGCTGAAAACGGTGGTTTAAGCCCGCACTCCCGAGCAGAGAACGGAGCCTTAGGCACTGAGACTAGCCGCCCCCTCCCTCCCCTCCCAGAGCTAGACCCGGCCCCACCTGCAGGGTGCTAGAAGCGAAACAGTAGCAGTGTCAGATCAAAACAACAGAAAACTTGCTGTTTTGAGAACTGTGGACCGCAAACACAAATTCACAGCCCAACTAGTTCCAGCAAAGGGGAGAGAGCTGTGGAAGCAGGACCGGCTGTGGTGGTGGTCGCCGCCATTGCTCTGGGCCACCTCTCACAACTCACCCCGCCCCTGACCCCACCTATCTGGGCGGATCCCTGCAGGAGTAAACAGAACTGCTGAAATATACGGGCTCTGAATCAGGAGCTGGAAGAGCTTTGGAACATTGAAAGCTCTCCGCATACCCACCGGGACACTGTGCCCTGTGACATAGATGAACTATTAACAGAGGAGAAGCCCGTCTCCCAGGGAATCCCCCATTGTGTGAGAAGCAGGAATAGTGCAGAGAAAACATAGCACTACCGTGTGGGAGAAGAAAAATAAGTTGCAGTTGGAGAAATAATAAAACATTCTACCAACAAGTACTGGCAAACAAAAGAAAGACCGCTTTCTATCAACCTGTTGCAGAAGTCACTCCTGTAGATGTCTAGGAAGAGAAATAGTAAACCAGTAATCGCCATGAATAACCAAGGCAACAAGATAGCTCAGAAAGAAAGTGAAAAATCTCCAGAGAAGGCACTTAAAGATACAGAAATATGTGACTTAAATGACAGAGAATTCAAGATTGCAGTTCTGAAAAAACTCAACGAGATACAAGAAAACACAGATAGGCAGTTAAATGAACTCAGAAACTCAATCAAAGAACAGCATGAGCATTTTACGAAAGAGATTGAAATCTTAAAAAGAACCAAATAGAATTTCTGGAGATTAAGAACTCAATAGAAGAAATTAAGAATGAAATAACCAGCTTAGGTAGTAGAGTTGACCAGATGGAGGAAAGAATCAGTGACATCGAAGATAGAAACCTGGAAATGACACAGATAGAAGAAGAAAGAGACTTGAGACTTAAAAGAAATGAAAGAACTCTACAAGAACTTTCTGACTCCATCAGAAAGAGCAATATAAGAATAATGGGCATACCAGAAGGAGAAGAAAGAGAGAAGGGAACAGAGAATATATTCAAACAAATTGTCGATGAGAACTTCCCAAATTTGTGGACAGAACTGGACCCTCGAATCCAAGAAGCAAATAGAACACCTAGTTACCTCAATCCCAACAGGCCTTCTCCAAGGCACATTGTATTGAAGCTGTCTAAAATCAACGACAAAGAAAGAATCCTCAAGGCAGCCAGGGAAAAGAAGACGGTAACTTACAAAGGAAAGCCCATTAGATTATCATCAGATTTTTCAGCAGAAACTCTACAAGCCAGGAGGGAGTGGAACCAAATATTCAAACTATTGAAAGAGAGAAACCATGAGCCAAGAATAATATATCCAGCAAAGATATCCTTTAGATATGAAGGAGGAATAAAGACCTTTCCAGACATACAGAAGCTGAGGGAATTTTCTAATACACGACCTGCACTACAAGAAATACTAAAGGAGGCTATTCGACCACCATCAACAGGGACAATTTGTGGCAACCACAACTCAAAAAGGGGAGAGTAAAGGCCTGAACTGGAATATGGGAATGGAGAAAGTAAGCGTGCTGAAGAAAATGGAATACTCTAAATATCAAACTTTCTTTTACATAAACTTAAGGGTAACCACTCAAAATAAATCCAGAACTGAAATATATACTGAAATAAAAGAAGAAACAGAGGCAAACATCATAGAATACCACCACACAGAAATAATAGACAACAACAAAAAGGCAAAGAAACAATGGAGACACAGCCTTACCAGAAAACTAAAGATAGAATGACAGGAAATCCTCACATATCAATAATCACCCTAAATGTAAATGGAATGAACTCACCAATAAAAAGGCACAGAGTAGCAGATTGGATCAAAAAAGTAACCCAACCATATGCTGCCTACAAGGGACACATCTCAGCTACAAGGAAAAGCATAGACCCAAAGTGAAAGGGTGGAAATTGACACTCCAAGCAAATGGTACCCAGAGAAAATCAGGTGTAGCCATAATGATGTCAGATGAAACAGACTTCAAGGTGAAAAAGATAACAAGAGACAAAGATGGACATTTCATAATGGTGAAGGGGACTGTACAACAAGAAGACATAACAGTCATCAATATTTATGCCCCCAATCAGGGAGCACCGAAATACACCAAGCAACTACTAACAGAACTAAAGGGAGAAATTGACCAAAACACAATTATACTAGGGACTTAAATACATCATTGACAGCTATGGATAGATCATCCAAACAGAAAATAAATAACGAAATAGTAGCCCTAAATGACACATTAGATGAAATGGACATAATTGACATTTATAGAGCACTTCATCCTAAAACATCAGACTATACATTCTTTTCTAGTGTACACGGAACATTCTCAAGGATAGACCATATATTGGGACATAAAATCAGTCTCAACAAATTTAAGAAGATTGAAATCATACCATGCATATTCTCTGATCACAAGGCTTTGAAATTGGATATCAACTGTAAAAAGAAAGCGGAAAAACACAAATACATGGAGATTAAACAACATACTTTTAAAGAAGGACTGGGTCAAAGAAGAAATTAGAGGAGAGATCAAAAGATACATAGAAACAAATGACAATGAAAATACATCCTACCAAAATTTTTGGGATGCAGCGAAAGCAGTTTTAAGAGGGAAATTTATCTCATTACAGGCCTATCTCAAGAAACAAGAAAACTCCCAAATAAATAACCTCATGTTACACCTTAAAGAACTAGAAAAAGAAGAACAAGTAAAACCCAAGGTCAGCAGAAGAAAGGAAATAACAAAAATTAGAGCAGAACTAAATGAAATAGAGAACAAAAAGACAATAGAAAAAATTAATGTGACAAAGAGCTGGTTCTTTGAAAAGATTAACAAAATTGACAAACCCTTGGCTAGACTTACTAAGATAAAAGAGAGAAGACACTGATTAACAAAATCAGAAACGTAAAAGGGGAAGTTATCACGGACACCACAGAAATACAAAGGATCATCCAAGAATACTATGAAGGACTATATGCCACCAAATTCAACAACCTAGAAGAAATGGACAAGTTCTTAGAAACATATAGCCTTCCAAGGCTGAACCATGAAGAACTGGAAAATCTAAACAGACCGATCACCAGTAACGAAATTGAATCAGTCATCCAAAACCTTCCCAAAAGCAAAAGTCCGGGACCAGATGGCTTCACTAGTGAATTCTACCAAACCTTCAAAGAGGATCTAATACCAATTCTGCACAAACTCTTCCAAAAAATTGAAGAAGAGACAGTACTCCCTAACTCATTTTATGAGGCCAACATTACCCTGATACCAAAACCTGGTAAGGACAGCACAAAAAAGAAAACTACAGACCAATATCTCTGATGAATACCGATGCAAAAATCCTAAATAAAATTCTAGCAAATCGAATACAACAATGCATTAAAAGATTATTCATCACGACCAAGTGGGGTTCATCCCGGGGCACAAGGATGGTTCAACATACAAATCCATCAATGTGATACATCACATAAACAAAATAAAGGACAAAAATCATATGATTATATCAATTGATGCAGAAAAAGCATTTGACAAGATACAACATCCATTTATGATTAAAACACTTAATAAAATGGGTATAGAAGGAAAATACCTTAACATAATAAAGGCCATATATGACAAGCCCTCTGCTAATCTCATAATTAATGGAAAAACTGAAGCCCTTTGCTCTACGTTCAGGAACACGACAGGGATGTCCCCTATCACCTCTGCTTTTCAACATAGTGTTGGAAGTCCTTGCCAGAGCAATCAGGCAAGAGAAAGAAATAAAAGGCATCCAAATTGGGAATGAAGAAGTTAAATTATCACTCTTTGCAGATGACATGATGCTATATATAGAAAACCCTAAAGACTCCACCAAAAAGCTATTAGAAACAATCAACGAATACAGTAAAGTTGCTGGCTACAAAATCAACGCACAAAAGTCCATTGCCTTCCTATATACTAACAATGAAATCTCAGAAAAAAAAAAAAACAATTCCTTTTGCAATTGCAGCAAAAGAATAAAATACCTAGGAATAAACTTAACCAAGGATGTGAAAGACCTATATGCTGAAAACTATAAGACATTTTTGAAAGAAATTGAAGAAGACACAAAGAAATGGAAAGACATTCCGTGCTCATGGATTGGAAGAATCAACATAGTTAAAATGGCCATATTACCCAAAGCAATATACAGATTCAATGCAATCCCCATCAAAATCCCAATGGCATATTTTAAAGAAATAGAACAAAAAATCATCAGATTTGTTTGGAACCACAAAAGACCCCGAATAGCCAAAGCAATCTTAAGAAAAAAGAACAATAGTATCACACTTCCTGACTTTGGCTTGTACTACAGGGCTACAATAATCAAAACAGCATGGTATTGGCAGAAAAACAGACACATAGACCAATGGAATAGAATTGAGAACCCAGAAATAAAACCACATAAATATGGACAGATAATTTTTGACAAAGAAGCTAAAAACATACAATGGAGCAAAGACAGCCTCTTCAATAAATGGTGCTGGGAGAATTGGATAGCCACGTGCAAAAGAATGAAACTGGACTGCTATTTGTCACCATGTACCAAAGTTAATTCAAAATGGATCAAAGACTTAAGCATAAGACCTGACACAATAAACTGCATAGAAGAAAACATAGGTACTAAACTTATGGACCTTGGGTTCAAAGAGCATTTTATGAACTTGACTCCAAAGGCAATGGAAGTAAAAGCTAAAATAAACGAATGGGACTATATGAAACTTAAAAGCTTCTGCACAGCAAAAGAAACCATTGACAAAATAAAGAGGCCACCAACTGAATGGGAGAAGATTTTTGCAAACAGTGCCTCCGATAAGGGCTAGTATCCAGAATATACAAGGAACTCATGCAACTCAACAACAAAAAACAAACAACCCAATTGAAAAATGGGCAGAGGACTTGAAGAGACATTTCTCCAAAGAGGACATACAAATGGCAAATAGACATATGAAAAAATGCTCAACATCACTAATCATCAGAGAAATGCAAATCAAAACCACAATGAGATATCACCTCACCCCAGTCAGAATGGCTATCATCAACAAGACAAATAGTAACAAATGTTGGAGAGGCTGTGGAGAAAAAGGAACCCTCATACACTGTTGGTGGGAATGCAGACTGGTGCAGCCGTTATGGAAGGCAGTGTGGAGGTTTCTCAAAGAATTACGAATAGAATTGCCATATGACCCAGCAATCCCTCTTCTGGGTATCTACCCAAAAATCTGAAAACATTTAGAGATAAAGACACGTGTGCTCCAATGTTCATTGCAGCTTTGTTTACGGTGGCCAAGACATGGAAACAACCAAAATGTCCTTCGATAGATGAATGGATAAAGAAGTTGTGGTATATATACACAATGGAATACTATTCGGCAGTAAGAAAAGATGATATAGGAACATTTGTGACAACATGGATGGATCTTGAGAGAGTAATGCTGAGCGAAACAAGTCAGAAAGAAAAAGCAGAGAACCATGTGATTTCACTGATATGTGGTATATAAACCAAAAACAACAAAAGAACAAGACAAACAAATGAGAAACAGAAACTCATAGACACAGACAATAGTTTAGTGGTTACCAGAGGGTAACGGGGGCGGGGGGTTGGGGGGTGGGAGATGAGGGTAAGGGCGATCGAATATATGGTGATGGAAGGAGAACTGACTCTGGGTGATGAACACACAATGGGATTTATGGATGATGTAATACAGAATTGTACACCTGAAATCTATGTAATTTTCCTAACAATTGTCACCCCAATAAATTTAATAAAATTAAATTTAAAAAAAAAAAAAGAAAATATTTAAAACATAAAATCAGTCCTATGAGAAATGGTACTCAATGATGTTCAGGGGCTCAGGCTTTGGGATTCCCTACAAACCTGGGTTCAAATTCTAGGTCTGGAACTAATTTAGGTTTGCAACCTTGAGCAAATTAGCAAATCTCTCTGCGTTTCAGTTTCCTCAACTATAAAATGTGGGTAACATTAGAACCCACATTAAATAGCAGTTGAGAGGATTAGTTAATACAAATAAAGCCCATAATACAGTGTCTAGGATACAGCAAGAACTTAATCATGTTAGCTATTATTGTATTGTTATTATCATTATTGTTAATATTCTGATTTCCTAATTGTACAATAAAAATGGAAATGGCAAAATTATTTTGACATTTCAACATATCTATAATATTTGGCATGGTATTGACATATCCTAAAATTCAAACCAAATGAAACTTAATTCAATCTCAAGGAAGACAAAAATCAAACTCATCAAGATGATCCAATGAGGATGGGAATACTTTAACTCATAAATGAATAGACAATAATAATATGTGATATTTCAGAAAACAAAAAAAATGGCAGATTAAAATTAAGAAATATATCTTTCCAAAGTGCATTGATTTATGAAGAAGCCATCATTCCTTAAATTTTTATCTTCTCATCACCAAGGACTGTAAAGTCCTGATTAATGAGAAGGCTAGTATGCAAGGTATGACGGGGAAGAGGAAGAATTCCCCCTTGCCTCCTCTGGTTCTTTTTGGCTGGTTGACTAATCAAATCAACAGGAGGAAGACTGACAAGAGAAAATCAAATTTAATCTCGTGCGCATAGGAACTCCACATACTCTGACTCAGAGAGTCAGAGACCCTGTACACGTGAGAGGTTCAGAAATAGAAAGAGGGATTGAGGTATATATAAGACATCCTGAACTAGGGATGAGATAAGATGCCGTGGGGGCTTCAAAAGTTCATTGCAGGATGATAAGAAGAACAGAGGTTCCGTAATAACTAGCTTGCCCTGCCTTATAGGTAGGTCAAGAGACATTATCTCTGATAATCTCTCATGGGCAAGGCCTCTAATTCAAATTCTTTTAGGCAGTTAAGAGTTGGGGGGCAGAAGTTTCTCTTGAGCCTGAAGGTAAAATTGCCTTTAGCTCAAAGTAATCTGCATACCACTGAGGAACATCTTGGGGTAGCTTGTTCTGGACACCCCCATCATCATCATCAACAACAACAAAACCACACACACACACACACACATACCACTAAAACTTTGAAGATGGCTCCTCATCTAGGGATCGTCATAAACAGGAATGCCCACCGTGTCTAGGCAAATGTTATTGTATTGTCTTTCACCAATCTTAACCCTGACTCTGGCATTTCATTAAAATACAGGTTGCCGGTTACACGGCAAATTTAGTTTCAGATTTTTGATCATGTAATATCTAACAAGGGAAACTGGGAGAGGCACAGTTAAATAGAAAAGTCAAGGATTTTTTTCCACCTGCATTGTTTCAGGTGCCGCAGAAAATCAGCAAATCTATGACACACCAGGCAATAAGGAAGTATGTGTCAGGCAGGCAGCCAGAGACAGACAACAGAATCCAGAGCCAGAAACAGGAATGGGTGGAGTGCAGATCAGGCGGCCTCTTAGGAACAAGTGTGAGCATGATCAGGATAAGCAGTGAGTCATGGTGAAATAGGGAAACTGGAAGCTCTACAGGGTCAAGCAGGTAGTCTACTGCAGGATCCTGAGGAAAGGGGTCAGAAGGGGTAGGGGCAGGGGGGAGAGGAAGGAGTCTAAAGGGTGAGGGGATAGGGGTAGATGCTGAAAACCAAAAGAAGAACAGGAACAAATTACAAATGGAGAATGCAGTCGCATTGCATCAGAATCAAGTGGACTTTGGCAGCTAAGGCAGGTCACTGTTCCAGCTTCAGCTGTTCTCCTTCTCCTTCTGCCACGTGAATCTGGCCTGGGGGTTTGTAGCGGAGGCAATGGAAACAACTGGCTGGGTGAAACGTGTGGGGGTGAGGAGCTGAAAACAGTTCCTGCAAAGAAAGAGTATATTTTGTTTATAAAGTATATCAGAAATGTGCTAAAGGAAATATTTGAATATGAATGAGGTATTTGGGTATTTCAATACCCAAAAGAAAATCACTCAATAGCAAGAATGCCTAAGCTTAAAAATATCTAACAGAACACAAGCACACACTTCAGTAAATGAGTTAATGAACCATATAGCTAAACATGCATGACATTTTCAATTCATGCCTTAGTCTAGGAGTCTCCCAATCATCTCCCAGTCTTTTTAAAGAGCAGAGAGCTGTTTAACAACCCTTCACTGTTCTAGGCAGCGAACAGGCTCTCAACTATTAATGGCAAAGCTGCCAGAAGCCAGACATACCTGGGAACAGATGAAAGGTTTCATTTGTTCACCTTCAATGTTACACTAGTTCCCACTCAGGATCTCTGAGCACATTACTGGAAATTTTTAAAACACACAGTTACTAGTGTGAAGAGGTTTCTGAAAACATGCAAAGCACACATTCAACGAGAAAGTCCACCTGAAAATTCTGTAAGGGCAAAACTGGATTGCAACATTACACATGCCTGTTCTTTTCACAGAGACCAAAGCAAGTTCATAGAAACATGGCATCAAGTTTCACCCTGCATGCCAAATCCACCTGATTGGTAGTTGCTTCCTGAAGCACCATAATTAGTGATAATTAGTGATCAAATTAGTGATGTCTGCCATAGCTTAGAGAGGAGGGAGTATACATTCACCATTGTTTAAAAGTCTGTCTTGCTTTGAGTCACAGGACATCTGGGCATACTACTTTCTATCCTAAAGGTGCAAACTGGCACCTTGTGGGCTAGGTTTATACTGAAGATATGATTTGGCCCTCACAATATTTTTTTTAATGAGTTGCCAATATTTGCAATTGGGAGGTTTCACATAAAATAAAAAAAGAAAGATTACAACTTTCTCTTTAAAAAATGGAAATTTCTAGCAATTTTAGGCCTGTATTTCCAAATGGCAACTGTCAACAGGAGCTGAGTAGGGGTTGTCTCCTTTAGATGGGTGTCCTTTCTCAAATTTTCCATCCTTCACTCTATTACATTGCCTGTCTGCCCTCCATAGGATATGCATTTGTGAATCCCTACTCTATGCCTCTATATTACTGTTACTTAACTAGGCTCCTCAATGTTAACGACGACTTTCAGGTTCACTGTTCCTTTTTCCACTAAAATTCTGTCATTAACTAGAATGACTTTAACTCCTTGGCCTCACAATTGCTAGCCACTTTGCCAACCTACTCTTCAGCAACAGAAATATTCTACCGTCAAATTTTTTCAATTCCAATGCACTAGTTTTTTGTTTTTGTGTTTTGTTTTGTTTCACCATAACCTCATATTAGTACAGATGTTTTTGCCTGTATTTCCAACAAGTCTACCATTCCTTCTCAACCATATATCTAGACCCTTTACTCTTTTCATATTTTCCTAATCTATCAGCTCCATTCTGAGTCTACTTTTTTTTTTTAATTAAATTTATTGGGGTGACAAATGTTAGTAAAATTACATAGATTTCAGGTGTACAATTCTGTATTATATCATCTATAAATCCCATTGTGTGTTCATCACCCAGAGTCAGTTCTCCTTCCATCACCATATATTCGATCTACCTTATCCTCATCTCCCACCACCCACCCACCAACCCCCTTACCCTCTGGCAACCACTAAACTATTATCTGTGTCTATGAGTTTCTGTTTCTCATTTGTTTGTCTTGTTCTTTTGTTGTTTTTGGTTTATATACCACATATCAGTGAAATCACATGGTTCTCTGCTTTTTCTGTCTGACTTGTTTCGCTCAGCATTACTCTCTCAAGATCCATCCATGTTGTCACAAATGTTCCTATATCATCTTTTCTTACCGCCGAATAGTATTCCATTGTGTATATATACCACAACTTCTTCATCCATTCATCTATCGAAGGACATTTTGGTTGTTTCCGTGTCTTGGCCACCGTAAACAAAGTTGCAATGAACAATGGAGCACACGTGTCTTTATCTCTAAACGTTTTCAGATTTTTTGGGTAGATACCCAGGAGAGGGATTGCTGGGTCATATGGCAATTCTATTCGTAATTCTTTGAGGAACCTCCACACTGCCTTCCATAACGGCTGCACCAGTCTGCATTCCCACCAACAGTGTATGAGGGTTTCTTTTTCTCCACAGCCTCTGCAACATTTGTTGCTATTTGTCTTGTTGATGATAGCCATTCTGACTGGGGTGAGGTGATATCTCATTGTGGTTTTGATTTGCATTTCTCTGATGATTAGTGATGTTGAGCATTTTTTCATATGTCTATTTGCCATTTGTATGTCCTCTTTGGAGAAATGTCTCTTCAAGTCCTCTGCCCATTTTTCAATTGGGTTGTTTGTTTTTTGTTGTTGAGTTGCATGAGTTCCTTGTATATTCTGGATACTAGCCCTTATCGGAGGCACTGTTTGCAAAAATCTTCTCCCATTCAGTTGGTGGCCTCTTTATTTTGTCAATGGTTTCTTTTGCTGTGCAGAAGCTTTTAAGTTTCATATAGTCCCATTCGTTTATTTTAGCTTTTACTTCCATTGCCTTTGGAGTCAAGTTCATAAAATGCTCTTTGAACCCAAGGTCCATAAGTTTAGTACCTATGTTTTCTTCTATGCAGTTTATTGTGTCAGGTCTTATGCTTAAGTCTTTGATCCATTTTGAATTAACTTTGGTACATGGTGACAAATAGCAGTCCAGTTTCATTCTTTTGCACGTGGCTATCCAATTCTCCCAGCACCATTTATTGAAGAGGCTGTCTTTGCTCCATTGTATGTTTTAGCTTCTTTATCAAAATTATCTGTCCATATTTATGTGGTTTTATTTCTGGGTTCTCAATTCTATTCCATTGGTCTATGTGTCTGTTTTCTGCCAATACCATGCTGTTTTGATTATCGTAGCCCTGTAGTACAAGCCAAAGTCAGGAAGTGTGATACCTCCATTATTGTTCTTTTTTCTTAAGATTGCTTTGGCTATTCGGGGTCTTTTGTGGTTCCAAACAAATCTGATGATTTTTTGTTCTATTTCTTTAAAATATGCCATTGGGATTTTGATGGGGATTGCATTGAATCTGTATATTGCTTTGGGTAATATGGCCATTTTAACTATGTTGATTCTTCCAATCCATGAGCACGGAATGTCTTTCCATTTCTTTGTGTCTTCTTCAATTTCTTTCAAAAATGTGTTAAAGTTTTCAGCATATAGGTCTTTCACATCCTTGGTTAAGTTTATTCCTAGGTATTTTATTCTTTTTGCTGCAATTGCAAAAGGAATTGTTTTTTGTATTTCTTTTTCTGAGATTTCATTGTTGGTATATAGGAAGGCAATGGACTTTTGTCCGTTGATTTTGTAGCCGGCAACTTTACTGTATTCGTTGATTGTTTCTAATAGCTTTTTGGTGGAGTCTATAGGGTTTTCTATATATAGCATCATGTCATCTGCAAAGAGTGATAATTTAACTTCTTCATTCCCAATGTGGATGCCTTTTATTTCTTTCTCTTGCCAGATTGCTCTGGCAAGGATTTCCAACACAATGTTGAAAAGCAGAGGTGACAGGGGACATCCCTGTCGTGTTCCTGAACATAGAGTAAAGGGCTTCAGTTTTTCTCCATTAATTATGAGATTAGCAGAGGGCTTGTCATATATGGCCTTTATTATGTTAAGGTATTTTCCTTCTATACCTATTTTATTAAGTGTTTTAATCATAAATGGATGTTGTATCTTGTCAAATGCTTTTTCTGCATCAATTGATAGAATCATATGATTTTTGTCCTTTATTTTGTTTATGTGATGTATCACATTGATGGATTTGCGTATGTTGAACCATCCTTGTGCCCGGGGATGAACCCCACTTGGTCGTGATGAATAATCTTTTTAATGCATTGTTGTATTCGATTTGCTAGAATTTTATTTAGGATTTTTGCATCGGTATTCATCAGAGATATTGGTCGGTAGTTTTCTTTTTTTGTGCTGTCCTTACCAGGTTTTGGTATCAGGGTAATGTTGGCCTCATAAAATGAGTTGGGGAGTACTGTTTCTTTTTCAATTTTTTGGAAGAGTTTGTGCAGAATTGGTATTAGATCCTCTTTGAAGGTTTGGTAGAATTCACTAGTGAAGCCATCTGGTCCCGGACTTTTGCTTTTGGAAGGTTTTGGATGACTGATTCAATTTCGTTACTGGTGATCGGTCTGTTTAGATTTTCCAGTTCTTCATGGTTCAGCCTTGGAAGGCTATATGTTTCTAAGAACTTGTCCATTTCTTCTAGGTTGTTGAATTTGGTGGCATATAGTCCTTCATAGTATTCTTGGATGATCCTTTGTATTTCTGTGGTGTCCGTGATAACTTCCCCTTTTACGTTTCTGATTTTGTTAATCAGTGTCTTCTCTCTTTTTATCTTAGTAAGTCTAGCCAAGGGTTTGTCAATTTTGTTAATCTTCTCAAAGAACCAGCTCTTTGTCACATTAACTTTTTCTATTGTCTTTTGTTCTCTATTTCATTTATTTCTGCTCTAATTTTTGTTATTTCCTTTCTTCTGCTGACCTTGGGTTTTACTTGTTCTTCTTTTTCTAGTTCTTTAAGGTGTAACATGAGGTTATTTATTTGGGAGTTTTCTTGTTTCTTGAGATAGGCCTGTAATGAGATAAATTTCCCTCTTAAAACTGCTTTCGCTGCATCCCAAAAATTTTGGTAGGATGTATTTTCATTGTCATTTGTTTCTATGTATCTTTTGATCTCTCCTCTAATTTCTTCTTTGACCCAGTCCTTCTTTAAAAGTATGTTGTTTAGTCTCCATGTATTTGTGTTTTTTCCCGCTTTCTTTTTACAGTTGATATCCAATTTCAAAGCCTTGTGATCAGAGAATATGCATGGTATGATTTCAATCTTTTTAAATTTGTTGAGACTGATTTTATGTCCCAATATATGGTCTATCCTTGAGAATGTTCCATGTACACTAGAAAAGAATGTGTATATGTACCACAACTTCTTTATCCATTCATCTATCGAAGGACATTTTGGTTGTTTCCATGTCTTGGCCACCGTAAACAAAGCTGCAATGAACATTGGCGCACACGTGTCTTTATCTCTAAATGTTTTCAGATTTTTTGGGTAGATACCCAGGAGAGGGATTGCTGGGTCATACGGCAATTCTATTCGTAATTCTTTGAGGAACCTCCACACTGCCTTCCATAACGGCTGCACCAGTCTGCATTCCCACCAACAGTGTATGAGGGTTCCTTTTTCTCCACAGCGTCTCCAACATTTGTTTCTATTTGTCTTGTTGATGATAGCCATTCTGACTGGGGTGAGGTGATATCCCATTGTGGTTTTGATTTGCATTTCTCTGATGATTAGTGATGTTGAGCATTTTTTCATATGTTTATTTGCCATTTGTATGTCCTCTTTGGAGAAATGTCTCTTCAAGTCCTCTGCCCATTTTTCAATTGGGTTGTTTGTTTTTTTGTTGTTGAGTTGCATGAGTTCCTTGTATATTCTGGATACTAGCCCCTTATCGGAGGCACTGTTTGCAAAAATCTTCTCCCATTCAGTTGGTGGCCTCTTTATTTTGTCAATGGTTTCTTTCGCTGTGCAGAAGCTTTTAAGTTTCATATAGTCCCATTCGTTTATTTTAGCTTTTACTTCCATTGCCTTTGGAGTCAAGTTCATAAAATGCTCTTTGAACCCAAGGTCCATAAGTTTAGTACCTATGTTTTCTTCTATGCAGTTTATTGTGCCAGGTCTTATGCTTAAGTCTTTGATGAATTTTGAATTAATTTTGGTACATGGTGACAGTTAGCAGTCCAGTTTCATTCTTTTGCACGTGGTTATCCAGTTCTCCCAGCACCATTTATTGAAGAGGCTGTCTTTCCTCCATTGTATGTTTTTAGCTTCTTTGTCAAAAATTATCTGCTCATATTTATGTGGTTTTATTTCTGGTTTCTCAATTCTATTCCATTGGTCTATGTGTCTGTTTTTCTGCCAACACTATGCTGTTTTGATTATTGTAGCCCTGTAGTACAAGCTAAAGTCAGGGAGTGTGATTCCTCCAGTAATATTCCGTTTTCTTAAGATTGCTTTTGCTATTCGGTGTCTTTTTTGGTTCCAAATAAATCTGATGATTTTTGGTTCTATTTCTTTAAAAAATGCCATTGGGATTTTGATAGGGATTTCATTAAATCTCTATATTGCCTTGGGTAATGTGGCAATTTTAACTATGTTGATTCTTCCAATCCATGAGCATGGAATGTCTTTGCATTTCTTTGTGTCTTCTTCAATTTCTTTCAAAAATGTCTTGTAGTTTTCAGCATATAGGTCTTTCACATCCTTGGTTAAGTTTATTCCTAGGTGTTTTATTCTTTTTGCTGCAATTGCAAAAGGAATTGCTTTTTGTATTTCGTTTTCTGAGATTTCATTGTTGTTATGTAGGAATTCAATGGACTTCTGTACATTGATTTTGCAGCCGGCAACTTTACTGTATTCGTTGATTGTTTCTAATAGCTTTTTGGTAGAGTCTTTAGGGTTTTCTATATATAGCATCATGTCATCTGCAAAGAGTGACAATTTAACTTCTTCATTCCCAATTTGGATGCCTTTTATTTCTTTTCTTGCCTAATTGGTCTAATGTGCCCTGTTGTTGTTTTTTTAAAAAAAAGGAACTCAAGATAGTCTGGTGGCTACTCTCCTTTTGGTCACTAGAGGGAGATCACGGATCACTTTTACTCAGTTGAAAATGACTTTTTAAAGTTGACCTGTTTTTTCCATCCTTCCTACACTGAGCCAATTTTCTTTCTAGGGAATCACTGTCCTTCTACATGTTCCAGAGATTCTGGAAGTCTAGAAATGTTTGAGAGAATTAATCTGTGCCTGAGGACATAATGGAAGCAACAAATGTTACATTCCTACATATGGTGATTAGTCACCAGAGATATTAAAAGACTGCAGTGTAGCTAAAGGACTGCTAAGCTTTAAGCAGTAGAAGTGATTTCTGGCTACTTGAGCTATCCCTTGACACACACACACACACACACACACACACTATTATTGCTTAGGTGGTTGAGCCTGGATTCAGTGAGGAAGATAGAGGGGAAGGCAAGTTCGTTTTTTTCAGTTACTGCCCCAAAAATGCTGTTTCAGTTCAGCATCCACTGGAGTTTAGTAATCTTCTAAATGCAATGGTTACACAAAGATGAATTTTTTTTGAAATAAGGATTTTACAATTGTAAAAGTTTTTCGTCTGTATTAGAGGGTATTTTTTAATTTGCTAAATGTACCTATGTCTAGAAAATAAAGAGCATTGGAATTTTCTTTTTTTTTTTCTAAATGTACCTATGTCTGGAAAATAAAGAGCAAAAGAAACATTAATAACTTTCAAATTAAGAATGTAAATTAGAATTCAGTAGGGGGACAGCATTTTACATGCAGAACTAGTCTGTGACTCAGAAAGTGCAAGGAGCTTTTGATCCTGTTACGAATAAGACCCCTTTGGGCACAAAACGTTTAACAACACATAGGTCAGGCTAGAACCTGAATGGGGCAGATGCTCTAAAGACTCAGCTTCAGGCAATAAAAATGAGCCCAGCTAGAAAGGCAGAGGTGTAGAAGCATGCCTTGTTTCTAATACCAGAGGGAGGATGCCAAAGGGTGGACTTGTAATGGAGTGGGTGGTAGTAGGCAGGTTTGTTTTTAAAGGCAACACTTGTTGACCACCATCTCTTGTTTCACAACTTAATAATAATCATGACAACATATCACTTTGAAGATATTGTTGAAAGTACATCACTTTTAAAGAATGCTTTTCTCCTGTTTTTTCCTTAGCTAAGTTTCTAACAATATGGTGTTCAGAACAGGCAGTGACAGATAGTTGTGGTCAAGGCAGCTGTTGACATGAAAAGCTTGGTTTAGCAAAAGCTGTCCCAAAGGGTAGACAGAGAAAAACAACAAGAAATCTTAGAGCAGCTGTTAGTCACTAGGGCAGAGAGTCAGAGTTAGGATTTATAGTTATGATGACCTGACATTTATTAATTGATAAAATCACCTACAGCTATTTATAATCTTTTTGACATAATTTGTTCCAGAACCTGGGGGAGAAGCTGCTGTTTAGGGATTGTGGTGATGACCAAGGAAGACAGGAGGTAGGGAGACAGGACCTTGTCAATCCACATATTTATATTGATCATACTGTTTTTTCTGCCTACTATAAACTTCATTGTAGACTGCTGTTGTTCTCAACCCTGGATAAACATTAGAATGACCTCTGGTGCTTTTAAAATATAACCTGGAAAACTCTTTGGCAGTGCATGTATATATAAAGTTGAAATATACATACATTGCAATTTCACTACTAGATAGAGTGTTTCCTAAACTTTTCTTCATTTTCACTCCCAGGGGCCTTTTTAGACATTTTGTTCCTTATCTTGCCCACCCTCCATGAAATTCTAATACTCTAAATATAGGGTTTACCTGTTTCTCAATTAGGGCCAGTTGGAGGACCACAAACCAATGTATATCAGATATTTTTCACCTTCCCAAGAACCAATGTTTATCCTCTTGAGTGCGAGATAGCTCTGCTGAATAATGTATGGTTTAAAGGCGAAAAATTAGGGCCTATCTTCATCAAAACGCATGTGTAAGAATGTTCTTAAGAACTTTATTCATATTTGCTCCAAACTGGAAATCACCCAAATGTGCATCAGCTAGTGAATCAACTAGTTAAAAGTATTGTGCAATTTCCATAGTATCAAAATACTACACAGCAAAAAGAAAAGAGTGGATGACTGATTCACACGACTGCATATTTGTTTTTTGCTTTTCCTCTGGGTATGTTATGTAAAATACATCAATGCCGATCTCCACCCTCTCCCCAAATAAAATCTTGAATCAGAATCTCTGGGAGTAGAACCTGGGTAGTGGTAGTTTCAAAAAAGTTCCTCAGCTCATTTTTTTTTTCATTAAAGTTTATTGGGGTGGCAATTGTTAGTAAAGTTACATAGATTTCAGGTGTACAATTCTGTATTACATCATCTATAAATCCCATTCTGTGTTCAACACCCAGAGTCAGTTCTCCTTCCATCACCATATATTTGACCTCCCTTACCCTCATCTCCCACCTCCCTCCCACCTTACCCTCTGGTAACCACTAAACTATTGTCTGTGTCTATGAGTTTCTGTTTCTCATTTGTTTGTCTTGTTCTTTTGTTGTTTTGGGTTTATATACCACTTATCAGTGACATCATATGGTTCTCTGCTTTTTCTGTCTGACATATTTCACTCAGCATTACACTCACAAGATCCACCCATGTTGTCACAAATGTTCCTATATCTCTTTTCTTACCACCGAATAGTATTCCATTGTGTATATATACCACAACTTCTTTATCTATTCATCTATCAAAGGACATTTTGGTTGTTTCCATGTCTTGGCCACCGTAAACAAAGCTGCAGTGAACAATGGAGCACACGTGTCTTTATGCATAAATGTTTTCAGATTTTTTGGGTAGATACCTAGGAGAGGGATTACTGGGTCATACGGTGATTCTATTCTTAATTTTTTGAGGAACCTCCACACTGCCTTCCACAGCAGCTGCACCAATCTGTATTCCCACCAACAGTGTATGAGGGTTCCTTTTTCTCTACAGCCTCTCCAACACTTGTTACTATTCATCTTGTTGATGATAGCCATTCTGACTGGGGTGAGGTGATATCTCATTGTGGTTTTGATTTGCATTTGTCTGATGATTAGTGATGTTGGGCATTTTTCATATGTCTATTTGCCATTTGTACGTCCTCTTTGGAGAAATGTCTCTTCAGGTCCTCTGCCCATTTTTCAATTGGGTTGTTTGTTTTTCTGTTGTTGAGTTGCTTGAGTTCCTTGTATATTCTGGATACTAGCCCCTTATCGGAGGCACTGTTTCCAAAAATCTTCTCCCATTCAGTTGGTGGCCTCTTTATTTTGTCAATGGTTTCTTTTGCTGTGCAGAAGCTTTTAAGTTTCATATAGTCCCATTCGTTTATTTTAGCTTTTACTTCCATTGCCTTTGGAGTCAAATGATAAAATGCTCTTTGAACCCAAGATCCATAAGTTTAGTACCCATGTTTTCTTCTATGCAGTTTATTGTGTCAGGTCTTATGCTTAAGTCTTTGATCCATTTTGAATTAACTTTGGTACATGGTGACAAATAGCAGTCCAGTTTCATTCTTTTGCATGTGGCTATCCAATTCTCCCAGCACCATTTATTGAAGAGGCTGTCTTTGCTCCATTGCATGTTTTTAGCTTCTTTGTCAAAAATTATCTGTCCATATTTATGTGGTTTTATTTCTGGGTTCTCAATTCTATTCCATTGGTCTATGTGTCTGTTTTTCTGCCAATACCATGCTGTTTTGATTATTGTAGCCCTGTAGTACAAGCCAAAGTCAGGAAGTGTGATACCTCCATTATTGTTCTTTTTCTTAAGATTGCTTTGGCTATTCGGGGTCTTTTGTGGTTCCAAACAAATCTGATGATTTTTGTTCTATTTCTTTAAAATATGCCATTGGGATTTTGATGGGGATTGCATTGAATCTGTATATTGCTTTGGGTAATATGGCCATTTTAACTATGTTGATTCTTCCAATCCATGAGCACGGAATGTCTTTCCATTTCTTTGTGTCTTCTTCAATTTCTTTCAAAAATGTCTTATAGTTTTCAGCATATAGGTCTTTCACATCCTTGGTTAAGTTTATTCCTAGGTATTTTATTCTTTTTGCTGCAATTGCAAAAGGAATTGTTTTTTGTATTTCTTTTCTGAGATTTCATTGTTAGTATATAGGAAGGCAATGGACTTTTGTGCGTTGATTTTGTAGCCAGCAACTTTACTGTATTCGTTGATTGTTTCTAATAGCTTTTTGGTGGAGTCTTTAGGGTTTTCTATATATAGCATCATGTCATCTGCAAGAGTGATAATTTAACTTCTTCATTCCCAATTTGGATGCCTTTTATTTCTTTCTCTTGCCTGATTGCTCTGGCAAGGACTTTAACACTATGTTGAAAAGCAGAGGTGATAGGGGACATCCCTGTCGTGTTCCTGAACATAGAGCAAAGGGCTTCAGTTTTCTCCATTAATTATGAGATTAGCAGAGGGTTTGTCATATATGGCCTTTATTATGTTAAGGTATTTTCCTTCTATACCCATTTTATTAAGTGTTTTAATCATAAATGGATGTTGTATCTTGTCAAATGCTTTTCTGCATCAATTGATATAATCATATGATTTTTGTCCTTTATTTTGTTTATGTGATGTATCACATTGATGGATTTTGCGATGTTGAACCATCCTTGTGCCCGAGGATGAACCCCACTTGGTCGTGATGAATAATCTTTTAATGCATTGTTGTATTCGATTTGCTAGAATTTTATTTAGGATTTTTGCATCGGTATTCATCAGAGATATTGGTCTGTAGTTTTCATTTTTTGTGCTGTCCTTACCAGGTTTTGGTATCAGGGTAATGTTGGCCTCATAAAATGAGTTAGGGAGTACTGTCTCTTCTTCAATTTTTGGAAGAGTTTGTGCAGAATTGGTATTAGATCCTCTTTGAAGGTTTGGTAGAATTCACTAGTGAAGCCATCTGGTCCCGGACTTTTGCTTTTGGGAAGGTTTTGGATGACTGATTCAATTTCGTTACTGGTGATCGGTCTGTTTAGATTTTCCAGTTCTTCATGGTTCAGCCTTGGAAGGCTATATGTTTCTAAGAACTTGTCCATTTCTTCTAGGTTGTTGAATTTGGTGGCATATAGTCCTTCATAGTATTCTTGGATGATCCTTTGTATTTCTGTGGTGTCCGTGATAACTTCCCTTTTTCATTTCTGATTTTGTTAATCAGTGTCTTCTCTCTTTTTATCTTAGTAAGTCTAGAACAAGGGTTTGTCAATTTTGTTAATCTTTTCAAAGAACCAGCTCTTTGTCACATTAATTTTTTCTATTGTCTTCTTGTTTTCTATTTCATTTAGTTCTGCTCTAATTTTTGTTATTTCCTTTCTTCTGCTGACCTTGGGTTGTACTTGTTCTTCTTTTTCTAGTTCTTTAAGGTGTAACATGAGGTTATTTATTTGGGAGTTTTCTTTTCTTGAGATAGGCCTGTAATGAGATAAATTTCCCTCTTAAAACTGCTTTCGCTGCATCCCAAAAATTTTGATAGGATGTATTTTCATTGTCATTTGTTTCTATGTATCTTTTGATCTCTCCTCTAATTTCTTCTTTGACCCAGTCCTTCTTTAAAAGTATGTTGTTTAATCTCCATGTATTTGTGTTTTTTCCCGCTTTCTTTTTACAGTTGATATCCAATTTCAAAGCCTTGTGATCAGAGAATATGCATGGTATGATTTCAATCTTCTTAAATTTGTTGAGACTGATTTTATGTCCCAATATATGGTCTATCCTTGAGAACGTTCCGTGTACACTAGAAAAGAATGTATAGTCTGATGTTTTAGGATGAAGTGCTCTATAAATGTCAATTATGTCCATTTCATCTAATGTGTCATTTAGGGCTACTATTTCGTTATTTATTTTCTGTTTGGATGATCTATCCATAGCTGTCAATGATGTATTTAAGTCCCCTAGAATTATTGTGTTTTGGTCAATTTCTCCCTTTAGTTCTGTTACTAGTTACTTGGTATGTTTCAGTGCTCCCTGATGGGGGGCATAAATATTGATGACTGTTATGTCTTCTTCTTGTATAGTCCCCTTCACCATTATGAAATGTCCATCTTTGTCTCTTGTTATCTTTTTCACCCTGAATTCTGTTTCATGTGATATCATTATGGCTACACCTGGTTTTCTCTGGGTACCATTTGCTTGGAGTGTCAATTTCCACACTTTCACTTTGAGTCTATGCTTGTCCTTGTAGCTGAGATGTGTCTCTTGGAGACAACACATGCTTGGGTTTAGTTTTTTTGATCCAATCTGCTATTCTGTCCCTTCTTATTGGTGTGTTCAGTCCATTTACATTTAGGGTGATTATTGATATGTGAGGATTTCCTCTCATTCTATCTTATTTTTCTGGTAAGGCTGTGTCTCCATTGTTTCTTTGCCTTTTTGTTGTTGTCTATTATTTCTGTGTGGTGGTATTCTATGATGTTTCCCTCTGTTTCTTCTTTTATTTCAGTATATATTTCAGTTCTGGATTTTTTTGAGTGGTTACCCTTAAGTTTATGTAAAAGAAAGTTTGATATTTAGAGTATTCCGTTTTCTTCAGCACGCTTACTTTCTCCATTCCCATATCCCGGTTCAGGCCTTTACTCTCCCCCTTTTTGAGTTTTGGTTGCCACAAATGGTCCCTGTTGATGGTGGTCGAATAGCCTCCTTTAGTATTTCTTGTAGTGCAGGTCGTGTATTAGAAAATTCCCTCAGCTTCTTTATGTCTGGAATGGTCTTTGTTCCTCCTTCATATCTAAAGGATATCTTTGCTGGATATATTATTCTTGGCTTATGATTTCTTTCTTTCAGTAGTTTGAATATTTGGTTCCACTCCCTCCTGGCTTGTAGAGTTTCTGCTGAAAAATCTGATGATAATCTAATGGGCTTTCCTTTGTAAGTTACCGTCTTCTTTTTCCTGGCTGCCTTGAGGATTCTTTCTTTGTTGTTGATTTTAGACAGCTTCAATACAATGTGCCTTGGAGAAGGCCTGTTAGGATTGAGGTAATTAGGTGTTCTATTTGCTTCTTTCATTCGAGGGTCCAGTTCTGTCCACAAGTTTGTGTTGTTCTCATCGAAAATTTGTTTGAATATATTCTCTGTTCCCTTCTTTCTTTCTTCTCCTTCTGGTATGCCCATTATTCTTATATTGCTCTTTATGATGAAGTCAGAGGGTTTTGTAGAGTTCTTTCATTTCTTTTAAGACTCCAGTCTCTTTCCTCTTATATCCATGTCATTTCCAGTTTTCTATCTTCGATGTCACTGATTTTTTCCTCCATCTGGTCAACTCTACTACCTAAGCTGGCTATTTCATTCTTAATTTCTTCTATAGAGTTCTTACTGTCCAGAAACTCTATTTGGTTTTTTATTAAAATTTCAATCTTTTTCGTAAAATGCACATGTTGTTCTTTCATTGTGTTTCTGAGTTCATTAAACTGCCTTTCTGTGTTTTCTTGCATCTCGTTGAGTTTTTCAGAACTGCAATCTTGAATTCTCTGTCATTTAAGTCACATATTTCTGTATCTTTAAGTGCCTTCTCTGGAGATTTTCACTTTCTTTCTGAGCTATCTTGTTGCCTTGGTTATTCATGGCAATTACTGGTTTACTATTTCTCTTCCTAGACATCTACAGGAGTGGCTTCTGCAACAGGTTGATAGGAAGAGGTCTTTCTTTGTTTTCCAGTACTTGTTGGTAGAATGTTTTATTATTTCTCCAACTGCAACTTATTTTCTTCTCCCACACGGTAGTGCTATGTTTTCTCTGCACTATTCCAACTTCTCACACAATGGGGATTCCCTGGGAGATGGGCTTCTCCTCTGTTAATAGTTCTCCTAGGTCACAGGGCGCAGTGTCCTGTGGGTATTGCGGAGAGCTTTTGATGTTCCAAAGCTCTTCCAGCTCAGATTCAGAGCCCGTATGTTTCAGCAGTTCTGTTTACTCCTGCAGGTTTCCGCCCAGATAGGTGGGGCCAGGGGCTGGGTGAGTTGTGAGAGGTGGCCCAGAGCAATGGGGGTGACCACCACCACAGCCGGTCCTGCTTCCTCAGCTCTCTCCCTTTGCTGGAACTAGTTGGGCTGCAAATCTGGGTGTGTGGTCCACAGTTCTCAGAACAGCAAATATTCTGTTCTTTTGATCTGACACTGCTACTGTTCCGTTTCTAGCACTGTGCAGGTGGGGGCACGGCGAGCTCTGGGAGGGTAGGGGGGCGGCTAGTCTCAGTGCCTAAGGCTTCCATTCTCTGCTCAGCAGTGAGGGCGTAAACCACCGTTTTCAGCCTTCTTCCCTCAGTCTTTTCCCTGAGGTCTCTGCCATGAGCGTTGGGTTCAGCCGTGTTATATGCTGCCCCCTCAGCCCTGTGGGCCATAAGCGGAGCCCTAGCAGTCCGAGTTCTTCCCTCTCCCGCAGCTGCGGTAATTCCGGGAAGCAGTGAGCTCGGAGCACTGAGCTGGGTCTGCGTCCTGCGCCCGCGCGGCTCCGTCTCCGCACTTCTCCCTTCCCTCCTCCCTGCTTGCGCTATTCCCCCACCTGTAGGTGAATTCAGTAGTGGTCCACTTCGTCTTGCCTGTCTGCTGTGAAGGGAGTTCTTTGTGTAGTTATTGTTGTTCTAGTAGTTGAAAATTCCAGGGGAGCTTTACAGAGGCTCACCTCACGCCGCCAGTTTGATCTGGATCTCAGAAGTTCTTCTTTTAATAATTGACTAGAGAGTCATGACTATTCTTCTTCTTTTTTTAATAAAGTATTTTCTTTTTTTTCTTATTTTAAAGATTTTATTGGGGAAGGGGAACAGGACTTTATTGGGGAACAGTGTGTACTTCCAGGACTTTTTTTCCATGTCAAGTTGTTGTCCTTTCAATCTTAGTTGTGGAGGGTGCCATTCAGCTTCAAGTTGTTGTCCTTTCAGTCTTAGTTGTGGAATTCGCAGCTCAGCTCCAGGTCCAGTTGCTGTTGCTAGTTGCAGGGGGCACAGCCCACCGTCCCTTGTGGGATTCGAAACCAGCAATCTTGTGGTTGAGAGGATACGCTCCAACCAACTGAGCCATCCGGGAGCTCAGCAGCAGCTCAGCTCAAGGTGCCGTGTTCAATTTTAGTTGCAGGGGCACTGACCACCATCCCTTGCGGGAGTTGAGGAATGGAACTGGCCACCTTGTGGTTGAGAGCCCACTGGCCTATGTGGGAATCCAACCAGCAGCCTTCAGAGTTAGGAGCACGGAGCTCTAACCGCCTGAGCCACCGGGCCGGCCCCCAAGAGATGCCTCTTCTGAATAATGATTTATACAATTATGCCAGCTCTGATGTTTAGCAGCACAAAAATAAACCCAGGGTTAAATTATACACCATTCACATTGCGTCCATTGAAATGTATGCTATTGTAGATGTGTATGCCGTGTGATATAACTGAGTCTTCAGAGCCAACATTTATAAAGAACTACTAAATTACTCATTGATGGTTTTCAAATAGTTTGTTTCCTTATCAAACAAAGCATCTTGTTATTGTAGGGATTCAGGTTGAGTTACCCCCAAGATGTGTGTCTGTGGTATACACATTCTTTTGATCTTAAAGCAACAGAGAACCTGCAGGCTGAAGAGAAACTTCTGTTCCATCTCTCCTTAACTACCTAGAAGAATTTAAATTAAAGGTCTTGCCCATAATAAGAGATTAGAAGAGATAACTTTTTTTGGCCTGTCTATATGGTAGGGCAAACTTCTAATTATTGATCATCTGTTCGTCTTATTGTTCTGAGAATGACCTTCCTCCCCTCTGAATCCCCAAGGTGCCTTACCTCATCCTTAGCTCAGAATGTTATATATACCTCATTTTCCCTTTCTGTCTTGAACCTCTCATGTATATGGGGTGTGTGACTCTCTCATATATGTGGGGTTCCCATACATATGTATGTTAGTAATTAAATTTGGTGATTTTCTCTTGTTAATCTAACCTGTCTCATGTATGAGTTCTGACAATTAAGTTTGCAAACTTGTTGCAATGATGTTGATAAGATTTTTTGATACCAGAGGGATTATTCATTATGAATTTGTACCAATTGGACAAACAGTTAACCAAGTTTATTATTTGGAAATGCTGAAAAAAGGGTGCGTTAAAAAGTTAGACGACCTGAACTTTTCTGCAACACTTCATGGTTCTTACATCACCACAATTCACCAGCTCACACAGCACTGTCTCTGAGGGAGTTTTTAGCCAGTAAACAAATAACTGTATTGGAACACTCTCCCGACTCACCTGATCTGTCCCCCAGTGACTTCGTTCTTTACCTGAAGATAAAGGAAATATAGAAAGGAAGACATTCTGATAACATTCAGGACATCAAGGGTAATACGACAACAGCTTTGATGGCCATTCCAGAAAAAGAGCTCCAAAATTGCTTTGAAGGGTGGACTAGGCACTGGCATCAGTGTATAGCTTCCCAAGGGAAGTAGATTGAAGGTGACCATAGTGATATTGAGCAATGAGGTATGTAGCACTTTGTTTAGGATGAGTTTTTTAACTTAATTGTCCAACCTTGTAGATTTAATTATTACACCAGCCAAAAGACTTTAGGAAAGTTTCTTCCTCTCCCATATTATCAAAATAAAATCACAAGGGGATTGTTTTATTTTCCCAGCAATTCTTAAAAGAAATATAGAATTTATAAAATATTTGTCACACTCAACTGAAACTGGTCTTCTGCACTCAGGAGATAGCTTGTCGGGTCTCAGCCTTAATGCCAAACATGCGAGGTGAAGGCAAAAAGAAATACTCTGTCAGTAGCTACAGGTAGAATGGAAGCCATGGCTGTGTGGATGTCCTCCTATTCATCTTCATCTTCATTTGCCAGTCAGAAAGGTAGCAAGGTGCTGATAATATCCTGAGCCAGACCCAGTGGTTACCATGAAACATCTTGGGACAATCCCTCTCCTATGCCTTCCCTCCATTGACACTGCCCAGCCAATGCAGAGGCACAATTCCAAAAACTGGAGCTTTGAAAAGCACATATCTCTGCTTAGGTAAAATTGGAAAATCAGATGACTTGGGAGGCCACTTCAGTTACTTCTGCCTGAAGTGGACACATATGATTTTTGTTAGATGGGAAGACATGAAATGGGGATTTTCAGAACTAATTTTTCTGTTCAGATTTAAATTTCTCATATCAATCAAAATGTTTAAAAGGGAATGAATTCTGCCGATTTAGTTAGTATTAAGATTTGAACTCTATAACTTAATCAAAGCACAGAAAATCTAATTAGCAAGACTGGCAATTAAATGTAACATGGAAAGCATTAAGCTTTAATATGCTGCATGTTTCAGTTTGAATTATCTAGATCTAAACATATTCAGGAACAATTGAGAAGATATGTACAGATACTTGTAAAAAATATTTCCTTATGGCTTCAATGTAATTGATTAGTTTTTTGGAGGAGACTGACAATATTTGAGAATTTTGAAGACTCATGGGGATGTGTAACATCCGAATAGGCACCAAATCAAAGGATTTGGAAAAAATATTTTAAAATGCAAAAAACATTTCATGGTTACTAGAGTGATTAATTTAATTTGCTTGAAAAGATAATTTAAGGTATCAATATGAAGATATGTTAACAGGGAATTTTTGCTCAGATGCAACTCTTGAAATCTTGAAGGCACTAAATAATCCAGAGTAAAAAGTACATTAATTCACTATGGTCTAAACAGAGATTGTGAAGGGGAGTCAGGTAGATGAATGTACTAACTTTCAGGAGTAGTCAGAAGTGTTCATGTGATTTATGGAAATTGTAGCTATGACTTTTTTGGTAGCAGGATGCCTAACCTTTTTTTTTTTTTTTTTTTTTTTTTTTTTGACAAGAGCAACACCTTCTGACAATACTTCTGTTAGAGTTAAGAGCGCATAAATGAGTGTAGGAAGGCAGGCCACATCCAGGGTCATGCAAAAATTATAGGCTAGAACATTTCAAATAGTTGAGTCACTAGACTGGACTATTGTCACTGTGTGACATGTAGCTTGTGCCTACTGTGGGCCAACAAAGCTCACTTCTGTTGCAAATGATAGCTCAGAGGAATAGTGCAGGGTCCTTTTGTTATAGTCCTTACTGGATGCATAATAGTGGTAAACTTCCTCCCATACAGACACCACATTCTTGTCCTGGGGTGGGCCTGTAGCATAACTGGACAGGCACACCAGCCTAGGAAAGGGCAAGAAGAGACCAAAGTGTACTCCCTGACCCATTCATTGAAAAACAAAGGAGAGGTCTGAATTAGGCTATACATTTGCAAGAAAGTGTTGATTTTGGAGATGGGGTATGGGGAGGGGGGCTTTAGTAAAGGGAGCAGAAGCACAATTGTTTAAATATGTGTCAGGCACAAAAGGAGGCTTTGAGTGAGGTTACAAGCAATTTTGATCTGCAAAGCTGGTGATTTATCAATTTTTCAGTCTTTTGGGAAACACTTTTACCTTGCTTGGGGAACCTGGTTGGCTCATTCTATTAAAGTAGCAGTTGGACATAGCATCAACTATGATCAAGATGAGGCAAGGAAGGCAGAGCTCTGACAGAAGAGTCCTAAAAGTATGGTAGCCAGGTCAAAGTTTGCAAAGACATTCTTTGTAAGACAGCAAAAGTTTGTCAAACAAAAGAGAAATCCTTGGTGATATAATGTAATCTACTTACCCTAACAGAACTGTGGGGAAGGGGAAAACTTCCCCTTTCCCTTCTCTGGTTCTTTTTGGCTGGCTGAATAATCAAATAAACAGGAGGAAGACTGACAAAAGAAAATCAAATTTAATGTCATGTGCATGGGAACCCCACATACATGAGAGTCAGAGACTCCGCATACATGAGAGTTTCAGAAATGGAAAGGGGGATTGAGTATATAAGACATCATGAGCTAGGGATTTGATAAGGTGCTTTGGGGGCTTCAAAAGGTCATTGCAGGGTGTAAGAAGAACAGAGGTTCAGTAATTACTAGTTTGTCCTGTCCTATAGGTAGATCAAAAGAAGTTATCTCTGATAATCTCTCATGGGCAAGGCCTCTAATTCAAATTGTTTTAGGCATTTAAGGATAGGGGGGCAGAAGTTTCTCTTGAGCCTGAAGGTAAAATTGCCTTTAGCTCAAAGTAATCTGCATAGCACTGAGGAATATCTTGGGATGGTTCATTCTGGATCCCCACATAACCCACAGAACCCAGGCAGCACTTCAATTATACAAAGTAAAACCTAACTTACTCATGGCAAAGTAACACAAAGGTGACTAGTGGTATGAATTATTATAAATTCTCAATTACCTCCCATATGTATATAACTGAAACAAAATCTCCTAATTAAAATATAAAAGTGAAGTTAGTGTAAAAAAGAAATCATAACAATATGGATTTTTAATCTTTTCTATTCCATAATTAACTTTCCATGTATTTGCTCCATCATTTTTTATTTATTAAATACTAATTAAGAATCTATTATGTACTAAGTAATGTACAGGCACTAGAGATACAGAAATAAATATCTAGTCAATCCCTGCCTTTGGGACTTTACCTCCTGATAGAAGAATCATACAAGTAAATAAATATCATGAGTCAGTGTGATAAGGTGCTATGATAAAGATACACATAGAGTCCTGGGAATGCAGAAAAGGAGAGCATAGGGGAGGAAAAGTAATTTTCCCTTTACCCTTCTAGGTTCTTGGCAGAGATCCCTCTGAAATAAAAAGACAGATTAGCTGGAGAAAAACAAACAGAAATTTAATAACATGTATACCTCCTGTATATATGGGAGAGACGTAGGAAAACTGAGTAAATCCCCCAAATGACGTAATCCACCACCTTAAATACCATCTCCAGCTAAAGACAAAAGAAGATTGAGGGAGGGCAGTTATGATAGGTTACAGTAAACAAGGATAAGATTGTTATGCAGATTTAGGTCATTTCCTTATCCATTGATAAGAGTTTCTAGACATTTAGTCATCCTTCCATTCCTGATATAGAGAGGGAAACACGCTTACACATGGAGACTTTCCTTATACTTATACATGTAAATGTTTCTTTAAAAAGGATAATTGCACTCCATTTTCAGAGGTTTTCCTGTGTCTGCTGTTTCTTAAAAATAATCAGCCTTAAGTAATCCTTATGCCAAAGAGACATATTTTGGGGTGGCAAATTTTGCTCCCCTTCAAGAGTCAGGGAAATCTTCCTTAGGAAGCTCATGTTTAAGTCTCAAAGGAGAGGTTAAGAGTTAGTCAAGTAGACAAGGAAAATAAAAGATTAGGAATGTAGACTAACTCTAGGCAGAAGGAACAGCATAAATGAGAGTATAGTGCAATACGTCCTAGACAGTGCAAGTAGTTAAGTATGGCTGGTGCATAAAAGACACATGGAGGAGAGGCAGGAAATGAAGGTTGGTAAAGATTGATTCAAGAAGGGTCTGTGCTCTAAATTGCTGCTTTATCTTTATTATTAAATCTATGGAAAGTCATTGAAAAGAAGTGATATGATCAGATTTGCATTTCAGAATTTTCAAATTAGACCTCCATGGGAGTATGGACTCCCCCAGGGCCAAACTGTAATCAAAATCAGGTCTCATAGGGTGATTGTTTTCTCTTATTGCCAAGGTGATGCCTCACTGTTTCTCCTTTGCACTGCTTATATTTAAGATCTGGAATTATATGATTTGGGTGAGGAAGAGGGGGGTGGACCTTAGAATGACTCACAAAACTCTGGCTTGAGAGACTGCATAGATATTGATGTCATTAATGGAAAGGGAAATCAGAACTGGACAGAAAGATCAGTTTGAGACATGTGGAAATTGCAGTGCCTTTAGATTATCCAAATAGAGGTATCCAGGACACATTTGGATATTTGAGTTTTGAGCCTGAGGGAGAGGCCTGGGTTAGACACTATAGCTTAGAGATAATAGTCGAAGTTTCATGTAAGTTCATGGGATCAGAGGGAAAGTGTACAATATGAGGAGAACATAGAGCTGATAATAGAGTCCTGGAAAATGACAACATTTGGTAGATGAGCAAAAGTAGTGTTTTCAGAGTGATGGTGGTGAACACACAATGTGATTTATAGATGATGTAATATAGAATTGTACACCTGAAATCCATGTAACTTCATTAACAATCGTCACCCCCATAAACATTAATGGAAAAAAAAAAGTGGGAGAGACATCATCAAAATGGCGGTGTGAGGTGAGTCTCTGTAAATCTCCCCTGGAATTTACAACAAATCTAACAAGGATAACTCCAGAAAGGACTCCCAGCACAGCAGACAGGAAAGACAAAGAGACCCACTACTGAATTCACCTATAGGTGGGCGAAACGCCAGAGCAGGGGAGGAGGGAAGGCAGAAGTGCGGACATGGAGCCACGCGGGTGCAGGACCAAAACCTAACTCAGTGCTCCAAGCTCACTGAATCCCGGAACTACTACAGCTGAGTGAGACCAAAGAACTCTGACTGCTAGGGCTCCGTTTATGGCACACAGGGATGACGGGACAACACATATCACCGCTGTTCTGAGAACTGTGGTCCTCAGACACAGATTCCCAGCCCAACAAATTCTGGCAGAGGGGAGGGAGCTGTGGAAACAGGACTGGCTGTGGTGGTGGGCGCCACCATTGCTCTGGGCCACCTCTCACAACTCACCCCGCCCATGGCCCCAACTAGCTGGGCAGATCCCTGCAGGAGTAAACAGAACTGATGAAATACATGGGCTCTGAATCTGGTGCAGGAAGAGCTTTGGAACTTCAAAAGCTCTCTGCATACTCACATGGAAACTACACCCTGTGACCCAGACGAACTGTTAAGAGAGGAGAAGCCCGTCTCCCAGGGAATCCCCAACTTGTGTGAGAAGTTGGAATAGTGCAGAAAAAACATAGCACTATAGTGTAAGACACAAAAAAAGGCTGCAGTTGGAGAGAAAATAAAACATTCTACCAACAAGTATTGGAAAACAAAAGAAAGACTTCTTCCTATCAACCTGTTGCAGAAGCCACTCCTATAGATGTCAAGGAAGAGGAATAATAAATCAGTAATTGCGATGAATAACCAAGGCAACAAGACAACTCAGAAAGAAAGTCAAGAGTCTCCAGAAAAGGAAGTTAAAGATATGGAAATATGTGACTAAAATGACAGAGAATTCAAGATTTCAGTTCGGAAAATACTCAACGAGATGCAAGAAAACACAGAAAGGAAGTTTAATTGAACCCAGAAACACAACCAAACAACAACATGAACATTTTATGAAAGAGATTGAAACTTTAAAAAAGAACCAAATAGAATTTCTGCAGATTAAGAACTCAACAGAAGAAATTAAGAATGAAATAGCCAGCTTAGGAGGTAGAGTTGATCAGATGAAGGAAAGAATCAGTGACATTGAAGATAGAAACCTGGAAATGACACAGATGGAAGAAAGAGACTTGAGACTTAAAAGAAATGAAAGAACTCTACAAGAACTTTCTGACTCCATCAGAAAGAGCAATGTAAGAATAATGGGCAAACCAGAAGGAGAAGAAAGAGAGAAGGGAAAAGAGAATATATTCAAACAAATTGTCGATGACAACTTCGCAAACTTGTGGACAGAACTGGAACCTCGAATCCAAGAAGCAAATAGAACACCTAATTACCTCAATCCCAACAGGACTTCTCCAAGGCACATTGTATTGAAGCTGTCTAAAATCAACAACAAAGAAAGAATCCTCAAGACAGCCAGGGAAAGAACACAGAAACCTACAAAGGAAAGCCCATTAGAATATCATCAGATTTTTCAGCAGAAACTCTACAAGCCAGGAGGGAGTGGAACCAAATATTCAAACTATTGAAAGAGAGAAATTATGAGCCAAGAATAATATATCCAGCAAAGATATCCTTTAGATAAGAAGAAGGAATAAAAAACTTTCCAGATATACAAAAGCTGAGGGAATTTTCTAACACATGACCTGCACTGCAAGAAATACTAAAGGACGCTATTCGACAACCATCAACAGGTACAATTTGTGGCAACCAAAACATAAAAAGGGGGAGAGTAAAGGCCTGAACCGGAATATGGGAATGGAGAAAGTAAGCGTGCTGAAGAAAATGGAATACTCTAAATATGAAACTTTCTTTTACATAAACTTAAGTGTAACCACTCAAAAAAATCCAGAACTGAAATATATACTCTAATAAAAGAAGAAACAGAGGGAAACATCATAGAATACCACCACACAGAAATAATAGACAACAAAAAGGCAAAGAAACAATGGAGACACAGCCTTACCAGAAAACTAAAGATAGAATGAGAGGAAATACTCACATATCAATAATCACCCTAAATGTAAATGGACTGAACTCACCAATAAGAAGGGATAGAATAGCAGATTGGATCAAAAAACTAAATCCCTCATCTCCCACCCCCCACCCCCCGAATTGTACACCTGAAATCTATGTAATTTTACTAACAATTGTCACCCCAATAAACTTAATAAAATAAAATTAAAAAAAAAAAAACCAAAGGGAGTACAAGGAAGGAGATAATAAAGATCAGAGCGGAAATAAATGAAATAGAAACCAGAAAAACAATACAAAAGATCAATGAATCCAAGAGTTGGTTCTTAGAGAAGATAAACAAAATTGACAAACCTTTAGCTAGACTCATTAAAAAAAGAGAGAGAGGACCCAAGTTAATAAAATCAGTAATGAAAGAGGAGAAGTGACAACAGACACCGCAGAGATACAAAAAATCCTAAGAAATTACTATGAGCAACTGTATGCCAACAAATTTGACAACCTGGAAGAAATGGACAATTTCCTAGATGCATACAACCTTCCAAGGCTAACTCAAGAGGAGACAGAAAACCTGAATAGACTGATTACCACCAAGGAAATTGAATCAGTAATCAACAATCTCCCAACAAACAAAAGCCCTGGACCAGATGGCTTTACAGGTGAATTTTACAGAACGTTCAAAAAAGAATTGTCACCTATTCTCCTCAAACTCTTCCAAAAAATCCAGAGGGAGGGAAGACTCCCAAACTTTTTACGAAGCCACTATCACCCTGATCCCAAAATCAGACAAAGACACCACAAAAAAAGAAAACTACAGGCCGATATCGCTAATGAACATAGATGCAAAAATCCTCAACAAAATACTAGCAAACAGAATTCAGCAATACATTAAAAAGATCATACACCATGATCAAGTGGGATTCATCCCTGGTATGCAAGGGTGGTTCAACATCCGCAAATCAATTAATGTGATACACCACATTAACAAAATGAAAAATAAAAATCATATGATCATATCAATTGACGCAGAAAAAGCATTTGATAAAATTCAGCAGCCATTCATGATAAAAACCCTTAAGAAAGTGGGAATAGAGGGATCATATCTCAACATAATAAAGGCCATATATGATAGACCCACAGCTAACATCATACTCAATGGGGAAAAGCTAAAACCATTCCCCTTAAAATCAGGAACAAGGCAAGGTTGCCCACTTTCTCCACTTCTATTCAACATAGTGCTGGAAGTTCTAGCCACAGCAATCAGACAAGAAAAAGAAATAAAAGGCATCCAAATCGGTAAGGAGGAAGTAAAACTGTCATTATATGCAGATGATATGATACTATATTTAGAGAACCCTAAAGACTCCACCAAGAAACTATTAGAGCTGATAGATGAATTTAGTAAAGTAGCAGGATACAAAATTAATATTCAGAAATCAGTTGCATTTGTATATACCAATAATAAAACATCAGAAGGAGAAATTAAAAAGCAATTCCATTTACAATTGCTCCAAAGACTATAAAATACCTGGGAATAAATTTAACCAAAGAAGTAAAAGATCTGTACTCAGAAAATTATAAGACACTGAAGAAAGAAATGAAAGAAGATACAAATAGATGGAAACACATACCATGTTCATGGATAGGAAGAATTAATATAGTTAAAATGTCCATACTGCCTAAGGCAATATATATATTCAACGCAATTCCTATCAAACTACCAACGACATTTTTCACAGAAATAGAACATATAATCCTAAAATTTATATGGGATAACAAAAGACCCCGGATATCCTCAACAATCTTGAGAAATAAGAACAAAGTGGGAGGTATAACAATACCTGACTTCAAATTATACTACAAGGCTACAGTAATCAAAACAGCATGGTACTGGCATAAAAACAGACCCATAGATCAATGGAACAGAATAGAGAGTCCAGAAATAAATCCATGCCTATATGGCCATTTAATCTATGACAATGGAAGCAAGAATGTACAGTGGGGTAAAGACAGTCTATTCAATAAATGGTGCTGGGAAACTTGGACAGACACATGCAAAAAGATGAAGCTGGATCACCTCCTTACACCACATACAAAAATAAATTCAAAATGGCTTAAAGATTTAAATGTAAGATCTGAAACCATAAAATTCCTAGAAGAAAATATAGGAAGAAACTTCACAGACATTACCGGAGTAAGATTTTTACTGATATATCCCTCGTGAGGGAAGTAAGAGGAAAAATAAACATGTGGGATTACATCAAACTAAAAAGCTTTTTCACAGCAAAGGAAACCATCAATAAAACAAAAAGGGATCCTACTGATTGGGAAAAGATATTTGCCAATGATATATCTGATATAGGGTTAATATCACAAATTTATAAAAACTCACTCAACTCAACTCCAAAAAAACAAACAACCCAATTAAAAAATGGGCAGAGGACATGAAGAGACATTTTTCTAAAAAGGACATACAGATGGCAAACAGACATATGAAGAAATGTTCAACCTCACTAACCATCAGAGAAATGCAAATAAAAACCACAATGAGATACCACCTCACCCCAGTCAGGATGGCTATCATCAATAAATCAACAAACAACAAGTGCTGGCGTGGATGTGGAGAAAAGGGAACGCTGGTGCACTGTTGGTGGGAATGCAGATTGGTGCAGCCACTATGGAAAACAGTTTGGAGGTATCTCAAAAATCTGAAAATGGAACTACCTTATGATCCAGCAATCCCACTCCTAGGTATCTATCCGGAGAAATCCAAAACTCCAATTCAAAAATCTTTATGCACTCCTATGTTTATTGCAGCACTATACAATAGCCAAGACCTGGAAACAACCGAAATGCCCATCAGTAGATGACTGGATTAAGAAACTGTGGTACATTTATACAATGGAGTATTACGCAGCCATAAAGAAGAAAGAAATCTTACCATTTGCAACAACATGGATGGACCTAGAGAACATTATGTTAAGTGAAATAAGTCAGAAAGAGAAAGACAAATACCATATGATCTCACTTATATGGGGAATCAAAAAAAAAAAATAAGTGAATGAACAAATCAGAGACAGTTTTGGAAACAGGGAGAAAAAACAGAGGGTTGCTAGGGGGGGGGGGGGGGGGGGATAAGGGGAAGGTGAGAGGTTTTGAAAAATAGTCGGTAACCACAAGATGGTCATGGGGGTTTGAAAATTAATTTAGGGAACGTACAAAGGTATAGTGGATGGGGGGAGAGGGGTTCACACAGTGTGAGGGATACAAATGATAAACGTCTAAGTTTTGCTTTGTCTTGTGCACCTGAAACTAATTAAAAAAAAGAAATCATACCAAGCACATTCTCTGATCACAAAGCTTTGAAATTGGATATAAACTGCAAAAAGAAAGCAGGAAACAACACAAATACATGGAGATTAAACAACATACTTTTAAAGAACAACCGGGTCAAAGAAGAAATTAGAGAAGAGATCAAAAGATACTTAGAAACAAATGACAATGCAAATACATCCTACCAAAATTGTTGGGACGCAGCAAAAGCAGTTCTAAGAGGGAGATTTATATCCTTACAGGGTTATCTCAAGAAACAATTAAAATCCCAAATAAAGAACCTTGTGTTAGACCTTACAGAACTAGAAAAAGAAGAACAAATGAAACCCAAGGTCAGCAGAAGAAAGGAAATAACAAAAATTAAAGCACAACTAAATGAAAGAGAGTACAAAAACACAATAGAAAATATTCATGTGACAAAGAGCGGGTTCTTTGAAAAGATTAACAAAATTGACAACCCCTTAGCTTGACTCACTGAGATGAAAGGAGAGAAGACACTAATTAACAAAATCAGAAATGAAAAAGGGGA
The DNA here is from genome assembly GCF_036562045.2 of Rhinolophus sinicus. NCBI lineage: Eukaryota > Metazoa > Chordata > Mammalia > Chiroptera > Rhinolophidae > Rhinolophus > Rhinolophus sinicus. The sequence continues at coordinate 80,054,078 of NC_133768.1, read as the reverse complement.
AGTTATCACGGATGCCACAAAAATACAAAGGATCATCCAAGAATACTATGAAGGATTGTATACCACCAAATTCAATAACCTGGAAGAAATGGACAAGTTCTTAGAAACATATAGCCTTCCTGTGCTGAAACATGCACAACTGGAAAATCTAAACAGACCAATCACCAGTAACGAAATTGAATCAGTCATCCAAAACATTCCCAAAAGCAAAAGTCAGGGACCAGATGGCTTTACTAGTGAATTCAACCAAACCTTCAAAGAGAATCTAATACCTGTCCTACTCAAACTCTTCCAAAAAATTGAAGAAGAGACCATACTCCGCAACTAATTTTATGAGTCCAAGTTTACCCTCATACCAAAACCTGGTAAGGACAACACAAAAAAGAAAACTACAGAACAATATCTCTGACGAATACAAATGGAAAAACCCTAAACAAAATTCTAAAAAATCGAATACAACAATGCATTGAAAAGATTATTCATCACGACCAAGTGGGGTTCATCCCCGGGGCACAAGGATGGTTCAACATACGCAAATCCATCAATGTGATCCATCACATAAACAAAATAAAGGACAAAAATCACACGATTATATCAATTGACGCAGAAAAAGCATTTGACAAGATACAACATCAATTTATGATTAAAACACTTAATAAAATAGGTATAGAAGGAAAATACCTTAACATAATAAAGGCCATATATGACAAGCCCTCAGCTAATCTCATAATTAATGGTGAAAAACTGAAGGCCTTTGCTCTACGTTCAGGAACACGACAGGGCTCTCCCCTATCACCTCTGCTTTTCAACGTAGCGTCCTTACTAGAACAATCAGGCAACAGAAAGAAATAAAAGGCATCCAAATTGGGAATGAAGAAGTTAAATTATCCCTCTTTGCAGATTACATGATGCTATATATAGAAAACCCTAAAGACGCCACCAAAAAGCTATTAGAAACAATCAACGAATACACTAAAGTTGCTGGCTACAAAATCAACGTACAAAAGTCCATTGCGTTCCTATATACTAACAATGAAATCTCAAAAAAAGAAATACAAAAAACAATTCCTTTTGCAATTGCAGCAAAAAGAATAAAATACCTAGGAATATTTTTGAAGGACCTATGTGCTGAAAACTATAAGACATTTTTGAAAGAAATTGAAGAAGACACAAAGAAATGGAGAGACATTCCGTGCTCATGGATTGGAAGAATCAACATAGTTAAAATGGCCATAGTACCCAAAGCAATATAGAGATTTAATGCATCCCCCCTCAAAATTCCAATGGCAATTTTTAAAGAAATAGAACAAAAAATCATCAGATTTGTTTGGAACCACAAAAGACCCCGAACAGCCAAAGCAATCTCAAGAAAAAAGAAAAATACTGGCTGTATTACAGTCCCTGACTTTAGCTTGTACTACAGGGCTACAATAATCAAAACAGCATGGTATTAGCAGAAAAACAGACACATAGACCAATGGAATAGAATTGAGAACCCAGAAATAAAACCACATAAATATGGACAGATAATTTTTGACAAAGAGCTAAAAACATACAATGGAGGAAAGACAGCCTCTTCAATAAATGGTGCTGGGAGAATTGGATAGCCACGTGCAAAAGAATGAAACTGGACTGCTATCTGTCACCATGTACCAAAATTAATTCAAAATGGATCAAAGACTTAAGCATAAGACCTGACACAATAAGCTTCATAGAAGAAAACATAGGTACTATACTTATGGACCTTGGGTTCAAAGAGCATTTTATGAATTTGACTCCATTGGCAATGGAAGTAAAAGCTGAAATAAACGAATGGGACTATATGAAACTTAAAAGCTTCTGCACAGCAAAAGAAACCATTGACAAAATAAAGAGGCCACCAACTGAATGGGAGAAGATTTTTGCAAACAGTGCCTCCAATAAGGGGCTAATATCCAAAATATAAAAGGAACTCATGCAACTCAACAACAAAAAAACAAACAACCCAATTGAAAAATGGGCAGAAGACCTGAAGAGACATTTCTCCAAAGAGGACATACAAATGGCAAATAGACATATGAAAAAATGCTCAACATCACTAATCATCAGAGAAATGCAAATCAAAACCGCAATGAGATATCACTTCACCCCAGTCAGAATGGCTATCATCAACAAGACAAATAGTAACAAGTGTTGGAGAGGCTGTGGAGAAAAAGGAACCCTCATACACTGTTGGTGGGAATGCAGACTGGTGCAGCGATTATGGAAGGCAGTGTGGAGGTTCCTCAAAAAATTACGAATAGATTTACCATATGACCCAGCAATCCCTCTCCTGGGTATCTACCCAAAAAATCTGAAAACATTTAGAGATAAAGACACGTGTGCTCCAACGTTCATTGCAGCTTTGTTTACGGTGGCCAAGACATGGAAACAACCAAAATATCCTGCGATAGATAAATGGATAATGAAGTTGTGGTATATATACACAATAGAATACTATTTGGCGGTAAGAAAAGATGATATAGGAACATTTGTGACAATATGGATGGATCTTGAGAGTATAATGCTA